>NC_090936.1:998955629-999580629 GCF_040938575.1 Ambystoma mexicanum
ACTGGGCCAGGATTGCTTAGGTGGGGCCGTAGAGCTGCAGCGGAACAGAATTAGCACAACATTGGTGGACTACAACTGGACACGCAGACGGGGCTGCATTATGTCGGTTAAAGGGCTAAGGGCCAAAATTAAACAACCCACAATGGATGTTTTTGTCAAGACGCCACAAACTCCTACTGCCCCTGTTCTGGGTTTGGCGATAGGCTCCACAGACAGTGCCCGGGGGGGACAATCAACAGGTCCTAGCAGCAATAACGGACCTGAGGAACACATGGGGCACAGCAATGGCGGACCTACGAACGGCCCTCGAGAACAAGATTGATGCTGCGGGAATAGAAGCTACCCTGCTGCGACAAGATATCAGGGCGCTGGCGGAAAGAACAAGCGGACTGGAGAGTGCAGTGAAAACCAGCACGGAAGCCAGTGCAAATAATGCGAAGGAGGTCCACATATTAAAGCAGCAGGTGGCTAACCTAGAGAATCGAGCAGAGGAAGCGGAAGGGAGGATGAGACGGAATAACATCCGAGTGGTCAGCTTGCCGGAGGGGGAGGAGGGCCAGGACCCCACGGACTATGTGGAAAATATGATCCTGCAAGAGATAGGAGCAGACAAGCTCTCGCAAGGACTCACTGTCGAACGAGCACATAGGGCCCTGATGAGGAAACCAGGGGCCGGGGCCCCTCCTCGGGCGATAATTGCAAAAATATTGAACTATAAAGACAGAAAGAAATCTTGGAATACTTCCTCAAAGGGGGGACGATAGAAAGGGCATCTACTAACATCACGGTGTATCCTGACTACACGATGCTGGTGCAGAGGCAGAGGTACAGTTATGTGGCAGTCAAGAGAAGACTGCGCCCGGCTGGTATCAAGTACATGCTTCTGTACCCTGCTAAGTTAAAAGGTTTTCACAAAAGTAAGGCGGTCTTTGATACCCCGGAGGACACGGCGGTGTGGCTGGACCTGCAGGACTGTCTGGATCGATAATTGGAACGAGACCACACGAAACACGATAAGTGAGGGGGATACAGCAGGACTATGGGGAGTCTAAGCAGTGGGGAGCCCCCGTTGAGTTATGTTTGAACGCTAGAATTGTATTATGTCACCTTCGGACTCATTGAATATAGATAATAAACAGCATAAGTTGACTGGGGAGCACCAGTTGTGGCTAATAGGAGCAGCAGTATGGAGGCAGCCTACCCCCCAGAAGTTAGTAGTTAGACAGCCACTAGGGTGGCCTGACCCTTCTGAGCCGCAAGTATGGGCTATTGCCAGAAAGGGCTAGAGGCGGGGGTGCCAGAGATCCACGGATGGAGCTGGGCAAGAGTTAGGGAGGGTGTTGTTGGGGGGGGGGGGGGGGGTGTTGTGAGGCAGGGGGGGGTTCTTGTGTGGTTGTTGTGGGGAGTTTAAGTTGGGGTACGAGCCTATATAGACGTTTCCAGCAGATGGATTGGGACCAAACAGGTGAGGGGAGGAGAAGGAATTTTGCCATGCCATGGGGGAGCTTAAAGTAGTCACCTGGAACGTCAGGGGACTCAACAGTTACTTGAAGAGGAATAAGGTCATGCTAGACCTGCGTAGGCAAAAGATAGACATAGCGTTACTGTAAGAGACACATTTGATACGAGACAAGTTGGAGATGGTCGGGAAGAAATGGAGGGGGACTGTGGTGGGTTCGTCATATTCGGCATATGCCAGCGGAGTGATTATCTGGGTGGCGCTGCACGTCCCATTTCAGCTGCTCCAGACGTTGGTTGAGGCGGAAGGGAGGATGGTTATGATGCAGGGATTGGTGGAAAACAGAGAGATAAGTGTGGTGAATACATACGCCCCCGAACCAGAATACGGCGGCATATTTTAAAACATTGAGTACTCACCTCAACACATGTGCGGGGAGTTTGTTGATCTGGGGAGGGGACTTCAATTGTGTACTAAACCCTAAACTAGGAAGATCAGACAAAAGAACGGATAGACCTACCCCCTCTGCCAAGGCGCTGTAAACACTGTTAAATGACTTTGGGCTTGAAGATGTATGGAGGGCGCGACACCCCTGAGAGAAGCATTACTCTCATTCTGCCACGCAGCAATTACAGACTGGATTAGATTATGTTTTTGGCACACCCGAGATAGTGGCGGAGACCACATAAGTTGACTATAGAGCGAGGGTCCTCTCGGATCACTCGCCCTTGATCCTCGGATGGCAATATTGTCCCCCGAGGGCGAGGATTCCGACATGGCACCGCAAGGCGGAAGCGCTTGAGGACCCCCTGTTTAGGGAGGATATGAGGGTGGAGATAGTGAATTACTTTGAGCCAAATACAGGCAGTGTTGACTTGGCGGGTACAATGTGGGAGGCTTTCAATGTGGTGATGAGGGGAGTAGCCATATCAAAATCCAAAGGGCTGCAGGGAGGGATCGTGGCTGACTTGCAGGAAGCGGAGAGAGAATTGGAAAGGGTGCAAAAAGAAGGAAATAATACTAGGGAAAATGCCGAAGAGATACTCAGGCTGCAGCAAAGGTTTGCTGGGCTCTGGGAGAGATTGTGTAACCTCAACTACAAAAAATATATAGAGAGACAGCATGCGGGAGGGGATAAACCTGAAAGGATCTTGGCATAATAATAATAATAATAATAATAATAATAATAATTTGGCATTTATATAGCGCTACGAACCCTGAGGTATCTGAGCGCTGCTTATTATTACCCACGGTGTGTGGTGCTCATTTATCGAACTCGGAAGGATGAAAGGCTGAGTTTGGCCCTGCCGGGATTCGAACCTGCGTTAGCAGGGTCTGCACGGATGTCAAAGCGAGCGTTGTGCCACTTGACCGGCTGGCTATATAAAAGTGAACCCCCTAGGCCCATGATTAGGACGATAATGAGAGACGACGGGGGGGGGGGGGGGGGGGGGGGTGGTACACACCCAAGAGGGAGTCAACCAGGAGTTCGTAGACTACTATGGACGGCTATATGGAGACGATGGGGTGGACAATTGTGTGATGATAGCGGAAACATTGGAGGACATAGGGCTGCCGCAGATTAGCGCCAAAGAGAGAGAGGAGCTAGATGAATCGATTACTTTGGAGGAGCTGGAGGAGGTGGTGAGGCAGTTGCCCACTAGTAAGACTCCGGGAGCTGACAGACTCCCAAGCGAATTCTATAAAACATTCAAGGGAGAGGTGCTTCCTCCGCTACTGGAGATGCTGAATGAGGCATATGAGTGGGGCAGATTGCCCGAGTCACTTAGAGAAGCGGTCATAATACCACTACCCAAACCAAATAAGCGTGGGCAGAGTTGCGGGTCATATAGGCCCCTATCGATGTTGAACCAAGACAGTAAAATACTGACGGCTGTCTTGGTGAACAGATTGAGGAGAGTTATTGGTAAATGAATACATCCTCATCAAACAGGCTATGTCCCCAATAGAAACTTAACCAACAACCTCAGGAGGCTGCACAGGGTCATTGAATATGGAAACGAAAATGAGGGCGAGCTAGCAATTCTGTCACTGGACACGATAAAGGCTTTTGACTCGGTGAAGTGGCCATCCCTGCTGGCAGCCCTGGATACCTGCAGTGGGCTAAGATGTTGTATAGCGAACTGCTGGCCAGAGTTAAAACTGGAGCAGTGATATCGGAGAGGTGGCAACTCCGTAGAGGCACTAGACAAGGTTGCCCATGGTCCCCTATGCTGTATATACTGGCTCTGGAACCTTTGGCGATCTACCTGAGGCAACAATACGATAGGCATTGCGATTGAGGGTGAACGACATCTGATATCCTTATATGTAGATGATGTGCTGCGATATCTACGACACCCGGAGGAAAACCTCCAACACATACTGGCAGTAATGGGAAGGTATGCGGAGATGTCTGGGATAGCGGTGAACCCTCAAAAGTCTAGCATGTTTCCATTAGGCGGATATAAAGGGATCCAATTGGAACAACTGCCGGTGCTACAGGTACCATGGGCTGTAGACATGTTTCGCTATCTGGGGATAGACATATACCACACTGTGGCAGATGAGCATAGGTTCAACACAGAGGTAGCGATCAAGAAGATCGAAAACTGTATGAGGTTCTGGGTAAAGCTGCCTTTGGCGATGATGGGGCATGCAGCGATGTTGAAGATGGTGGTTCTGCCTAGGCTCCTGCATTACTTTGGGAATATCCCGCACTGGTTCCCCAGAAATTCTTCACTAGACTGGACAGTATGTGCAGGGATTTTCTATGGCATGGCACGCGGAACAGAGTGGCACTCTGGAAACTCCAGAATATTCATGAGAAGGAGGCATAAAACTGCCCAATTATGAGGTTTATTATGTGGCGAGCCAACTTCAATATGTTGCTAAATGGCTTTCAGATGAAGTGATCTCTGAATCTGGGCTGTTTGGACAAGATTGTGCCCCATTTTACCTGAAAGAGACGATGTGGTTGCCTAAAACAGAATGGAAGGGCGTCCCAAGCTGATGATACTTGGGTGGAGGTTGTGGCGCTGGGCATGCCAGATGATGGAGAGCCCATCCCCATGTTCCCCGCAGGTACCGCTGAGGATGATAATCAGAAACCACTGGGAACCGGTTGGGTTAGCAACAATGGGTGATATTTGGCAAGAGGGGGCTATCATATATTTTAATGTGCTGGGCGAAGAAACTGGGTTACATACGGGCCAGTATATCACGTATCACAGACTGGTGCAGGAAATAAAGATAACATGGCCTGAAGAGGTACTGGCGGAAGAACCTGATGCTAACATAGACATAATATATGATATGGTGGAGGGGGGGGGGACACGAGATATCCAGAATATATGAGATGATGATGTCTAACGTTGGTAGAGAGGTAGTACAATTGAGACTAGACTGGGAGGCGGAAGTGGGAACCCCGATGGATGATGGGTTGTGGGAAAGAGCCCAAGGGTACCACAAGAGGGTTTCGAGGAATGCGAGATTAAAGCAGATACAGTTATATATCACGCATAGGGCATACATGACACCACAGAGGATATCAAGGTTTAAAAATGTGGGATGGCAGGCATGCCCCAAGTGTGATGAAGAGAATGCGGGCATGGTGCATATGTTTTGGTCATGCCCGGTCATTGAGCGTTTCTGGAGAGAAGTGGCACTAAAGCTAGCGGAAAGAGGAGTCAAGATTGTGGTGGATACAGTGTGGGCCTGCTTTTTGGGGGGGTTCCCCAGACAGCGGGACCTTCAGCATGTGAGCAAACTAAAAGATCTAGCATATGTGCTTGCAAAGAGGAGAATAGCTATGGGCTGGAAGACATGCCACGATTAGAGGTTTGGTGGCGAGACCTGCAGAAATGGGCGGAGGCAGAAACCATGATATGGTTAGAAGCAAGCAGTGCCGGGGGGGGAGGGGGAGAGGAAGAGGCAGAGACCCTGATGGCCTGGGAATTATTAATAGCACAATTGTTTGGAACACCACAAGACCCTATGGAACCTGTAGAGGGGGAGACCCTACTGCAGGATGAAGGAACAGATTGTGGAAAGTAGTAGGCTCGGAACGGGGGGGAGGGATAAGGGGTGCAGTGAATATTATGTAACAAAATATTATGAAAATGCTATTAATATACTGCAAGTTTGGTTTGTATTGTTTGTTTGAATAAACTAACAAAATTGTTTAAAAAAAGAAAATGAGACAGCACTGAAATCCCTCCAAGATAAAGTGAACAGATGGAAATCATTACCACTGACACTCTGGGGGAGAGCGTCATTGGTCAAGAGGGTAATTCTCCCCAAACTTCTGTATCTGTTTGCCAATATACCAATCCTAATAACACGACGTCACTTGGGGAAAATAAAGAGACTCATATTGGAACTAATCTGGGCCAGTGAACCAGCGAGGGTAGCTTACACGACACTGATATTACCAGTGGCCAGGGGGTGGTTAGGTGCTCCCCAACATAGAACGATATTACTGGGCCGCCCAGGCACAATTCTTGAGCCACTGGTACTCCACCCACTTCATCATATCACACGTCCAGGTAGAGCGGGCCCTAGCCACACCTAACCTATAAAGAGTGGTCATCGACAGTCAACAATCAGTGCCCGATACCACCCTGAACGTGGTGCTATCCACTTACACAATCTGAAAAAAAATGGGCCAAAAATACGGGGAGGGGCAGTCCAGATACTCTCCCCTCCTTCCCGTTAAATTCATTCCGGAGATAACCCTCACAGCTGAAAAGGTTTTTCATTAATGGGCCGAGAAAGTTCAAGTGCACTCACTAGGCGACCTATTTGTCGATGGAACTTTCATAACGCCACAACAAGCCAAAGAGAGGCGGTTCCACATCGCTCGACATATTCATGTACTTTAGGCTGCGCTACACTTCATATATGATATAATATATGATATGATATGGCATTTATAACGCTCCGATACATAAGTGTTTCAAGGCGCAACGATGCAAGGGGGGGAAACAAAGGGGGACAGACAACGATCCTACTAGGCCAGGTGTCATTCAGATCGCGCAAGTGCATGGGAAGGGGGGGGGGTGAAAGTGCGCAGGTGTAGGGGAGAGGGTAAAGTGCAGGACATGGGAAGTGTAATAAATGAGACACATAAAACAGCCAGCTACTGGCAAATGCAAGGAGTGTAGACGTAAGTGCTGGTAGGGGGACTGAAGGGATACAGAAAAATGGTCCCCAACTGCAGGGGTTGCCAGGGAGGCAGTGCAGGTAGGTAATTGACGGGGCCTGGGCCAGAGATCAGAAAGGGTGGCCAGGTAACCAGTTCAATTTCAGTCAGGAGTTCAGCAAGGGAGAGGAGGAGAGAAAGCAGAAGCAAAGAGGTAGGTTTTGAGGTGTTTCCGGAACCAGAGATGGTTCTCCTCGAGTTTCAGGGAGGCAGGAAGGCTGTTCCAGAGAGAGGCCCCTGCCGAAGAGAGTGATCTGCCACCAACTTGTTGCTTCGAGAAGCGACTGACCCTAAGGGAGTTGGAGGCAGATGAGCGAAGAGCTCAAGAAGGAAGGTATTTAGGAAGAGGGAGTTGAAGGTATTGCGGCCCCAGAAGACCTTGTGTACAATGCAGAGGGTTATGAACTTAATCGTCGCAGCCACTGGGAGCCAGAGCAGAGATTTCAGTCCTGGAGAGATACGATCCCTGGGCTTGAAGCCAAGGACAAGTCTCGCAGTCCTGTTCTTTATAAGTTGCGGAGAGTGGAGGCAGGCAGGTTTAGATGGAGGCTGTTACAGTAATCCAGCTTGGAGAGGACCAGGGCTCTGTAGACAGTGAGCTTCTGGGGGAAGGAGAGGAAAGGAAGAATACCTCTAAGGAGGTGCAGCTGGTAGTGTGACTTCTTAGAGACGTCAGAGATCTCGGAGGAGGAGAGTGCGGAGTCAAAGATGACCCCAAGGTTTTTAGCCTTGCAGGTGGGAGTGGGAGGAGGGCCAAGAGAGGCCGGCCAGAGTGCTGCAGGGAAGGAGGGCGTAGGTGTGCCGATGAGTAGAATCTCAGTTTTACTGGCATTAAGGCAGAGGTCGTTGGCAGCTCACCATTCCTGGATGGCAGACAGACAGTCAGAGATGAGGGAAGGAGAGGAGGAGGCCGAGGGTAGCCTGAAAATGAGCTGGGTATCATCCACATAGCACTGAAATTTGGGACAGAGAGCGGCGATGCGGTGGGCAAGGATTCCAGGTATTGGTTGAACTGCCAGGGAGAGAGGTTAGATCCCTGGGGGACACCACAGGTAGAGAAAGAGATATCGGAGTGGAAGGACCCAAGTTGGACCAGGTAGGATCGGTTGGAGGGGAAAGAAGTCAGCCACGCCAGAGCCTGACCAGTGATACCCATGTTATCACGGAGACGGTTGAGCAGGATGGCATGGTTGACAGTGTCAAAGGCAGAAGAGAGATCTAGCAAGATAAGAACGCAACAACCACCAACGTGGCAACTACTGCACGGCGTGATACAGGCACAAGGGGAGGGAAGGCTGGTCTCGTCAATATACAGATCTCTCATAACAGACATAGCACCAGAAAATACACGCATAAAAGATGGGAAAAGGCGCTACAGAAGCCCATTCCAGATGACGAGTGGGAGTATATACTGCATCAGACTCAGAAAGTCGCACTGAATGCGCGTTTCAAGCTCATCCATTTTAACTATCTACACCAAACATACTACACCCCAGCCAAAAGGAGCAAGCACCGACCAGAGACAGATGCAAAGTGCGAGAGATGTAGAACACCAGCAGCTGACTTTATCCATCTCCCATGGCACTGCCCAGCAATAACTCAGTTCTGGTCACAGGTCCTTCAAGAGTCAGAAGCAATAATAGGAGAGGAACTAAGACCCATCCCCACAATAGCGCTACTCGGAATGACAAAACAGCTAACACCTACAGTAAGGAAACTAGCAAATGTGCTGCTTGTGTTAGTGCGCAGGATAATCGCCATGTCATGGGGTCAAGTCCCAGTTCCAATAGAAAAATGGCAGAAAGACGTACTTTACTGTCAAGACGTAGACTCAGAATTTATCAAAACACTGCCATTACACGCACGCCCACCAGACATCTGGGGCCCCTATGTAGCATATTTGATCAACAGCAAAGACGAATCGTCAACCTCCTCGTGTCCAAGGCAACCAGAGTAATAACAAAACTGGAAATAATTTGAGAGTAGGTAACCGGCGAGAGGCAATGGAGAAGGAGATCTTTAAAAATAATAAAAGACTTCTCAAGATCCGTGGCAGGCAAGTGGGGGGGGGGGGGGGGAGTGGGGGGGACACGGCGGGGGGACACAGGCGTTTGTATCGGCATAAGTTGACTCGCCCGCAGTTGGGCAGTCCAAGTTTTGGTTGTAACTGTAAGTCTTAAAATGTATAAATAAAGTTTTTAAAATAAATACACTAAACAATACAAAACGGACAAATGAGCAGGTTCTGCATGACTTCCGTTGATCACAAAGGCTGAAAAATGCAGGAGCAAGGAGCAAGCTTCTTGTACTACAAGTTGAAGATTCTCCACGTTCCAGGGATGCCCTTGAAACAGCGACAGCGAGTTAGCCCAGGAGAGAGCTGGTCAGTCCACTAGTTGGTCTATGGACACTTCTGAAGGCTCATAAGACACCGCAGGATTGGAGGCTGGTCGGTCCAGGAGTCTAAGCAAAGACATTGGTCTTCTTGAGATCAGGCAGAGGAGTAGGGCTTCACCAGGACTTCACTGGATCTGGTGCTGCTCAGCTTCAGGGGTCAGTCACCCTCAGGTCATCAGAAGGCTGCTCTAATTTGAGAGGATTTGGCTCCAGCGGTGATCTGCACGAGTCCTTATTTCCAAGATCTGGACTGAAAGCTCGCCCTGGTCCACCAATGGTAAAGATCTGCAACATTTAAACTAGTAGCAGCTATCCAATCATGCATAGTGTCACGTCCCAAAGGGGGAGCCTTTGGGACTAGGGAGGAGGGACAAGAGAGGTGAGCCCGCGACGTTTACCACCTAGGGGACAGAACAAGCGGAATACCTCTAGAGGGACTCCCCCTTAATGGACAGGAAAACCACAGACAGACCTGAGTCACCATCCCTCCCCCATTAACATAATTATGGACTACGTAGGTGCTAAGGAATATGGAAAGCTGATGTTCCCTTTTACCATGGCTGATTCGGTTTCTGACCTTTACATTACTCAGAGTTCAATACAGCGGAGAAAGCAAGAACCATTCTCCAAAGGGAGACACATGGAAGGAGGCAATCATAAGGGAGATTTCGCGGAACCTGCAGAGTTTAATTACCCTAAGCGAACACAGGTGGTGTGGTCAGCAAGAGAGAACACCAAATGTGGCGTTCCGGCTGGCGGCGTGCACAACATTAGTGCAACCAAGCTCCACCAATGAGCAACCAAGGCCGTCCTAAACCGACACTAGCGGAGCACCTCGGAATGCCAAGACGGGGGATCCTACAGTTCTGCATCAAGCAAGTGAGAGAATCAAGTCAGCACCGGATGATGCAGAGTCCAGTTGACGGGTCACGTAAGTAGCTCTGCAGCGAGAGGAGAGCCCAGCTGATGGCACGCCACTCCCAGGGAGCAGTTGTCACCAGAACCAGATAAGCAATGACCCCTGAGAAGCTGGAGGATGGGAAGGCACGAGAGAGAGCAGAAGCGCAGAGTGGGAGCCAAATGGAACTGCCCAGAATATGGGGAGGAGTTGGAGAAACCCAGAGAGTGGGAAAAAGAGCCCCATAGTGGGAGTGAACGAGAACAGAACTCCAGAGTGGGGAAATGAGGGGGGGGGGGGGCGTTAGAAGGAGTGGCGCCCCAAGCAGGGACTGAAATGATCCTCAAACTAGGAAAGCAAGCAAGACTAGGAAAGTGAAGCCTCTCCAAAAGGGAAAAGAACTGAGAGACTCCAAGTTGAAAGAGACACCTACTTGGAATCCTGAGACAGCACTCACTACAGGAACTCTCTACAAACTAAAACTGAACAAAGGCAAGGGTCTATGGTAAAGAGACTAAAGAGGTGGGGTCAGAAGCCATCAGTCATCCCTTCATTGGGTGAAGTTCCAGAATATTATTTTTGTAGTTCAGTTTCCTTTTTAGAGGTGGGGAAAGAACCAGGTTAGAATAGGATTTCCCTATAAGCCGAAGCTATTGCATTACAGTACATCTTGGGAGATACGGCATATGAGGAACACAAAGCTTGTAGGTGATTTGTTATTTGCCCACCGATTGACTGGCCTTGGCCATGCCAAACCCCATGGCCATTCTCACCCAGTTGCTACCCCTCCCTGGCCAAAACATCTCATCTTGGGAACTCTTTGAGCTCGCTTTAATCAAGCCTTACCATCAGACTTTGTTACCCCTGCATTACTGCCCCGCTGGACTATGGGGTTGGAGGTAATGTGGAGGAAAAACCTCAAGCAAAATGCTGGAGGTAATTCTGCAACCTTATTGCAAGAAAAGCTTCAATTTCGTGGAACTATTGGTGGTGGCAATTCTTCTGAAATCCGTAGGACTCCATAAATGGGGATTAACGTCGCCATACCGCCACTTGGAATCTGCTGGTAACTTCACTGACCAAGTGGCGGTAGCGGTAAATCAGTTTGTTGGCATCTTGGCAGATTCACCGCCAAGATACGACCAAACTCATGATGAGGCCCAACGTGCCTATGAGTGTTTGTTCAAACCAGTCTTCTGAGAGTTAATGCCTTAATTGGAGGTGGACGTATATAGAACACAAATGAGCAAGGTCATGGAACCCTGATAAGAAAACACTAAATCCTGACAGTCACTCAGAACACAATTGATGACGATGACTGCTACTTCGATTTTGACTTTATACATACGATGCAAGTGCTATATACACTTTGGTGAAACATAGGTACTCCATAAAATACATAGAACATACATGACATAGTACATAGAGACACATCCCAAAATTGACTTTTTGGGTCAAACTTTGCAACAATTACATTCTCTATGTTTCCTAGTGGGGGATAACATGAGCAGTGTTAATGTAATTGGGGTACACAACGTGAAGGTGTATTAAATTGTGCAACAGTGAAATTTCTTCACGCAGAGCAACGGGTCAACACAACTGTGTTTCGGCCTGTGAGCTATCCTTGTGTAGTTGTGGTTTGGTCGGCTTTCATTAGGACAGGAGAATTTTAACACATGGGGAGTCCTACGTAATCTGTCAGAAAGATAGACAGAACAGAGTGTCAGGAGTGTGTGGGGTTCAAGCTACATAGAATGATTTACAAAGCAATGCATGCAATAATTAAATGTTGTCCATAGGGGACAGAATGATTACGGATCTTACCGTAATGTTTTGCACCCGGGCAAAATGTCTGAAGATCCACATCATCAGAGAATGTTAGGGAACATATCCGAACATATTCAGTCTATGAATGATGATCAAAGTAAGAGTACATGAGATACTTTGTAGATCAGTACTCGATATCGAATAATCAAAAAGGCTATAAAGGGTTTTCTTACCCGCTGTATGCCTGTGTACTAGATATCTCGGCGTAATCAGGCTCAATGGGATGGTTTACCAGGAGGAGGACTGCAAAATGCAATCATACCAAGAATGCGGGAGAAAGACGGTACATTAGTCTTGTGTCATTTGTCTGGAGTCTACGGTTCACTTGCAGTGTTCTACACAGAGAAGGAAAAATCCTTACCGGCTGCAAGCCTGTATGTCAATTAGATCGGAGATGATTGCGCCCGGTCTGGTCCTTGACTGGACCGTGGACTGCAAAACATAGTACAATCAGGACTGTGGAAAAGAGACGGGACAATAGATTAACGTAGTGTCCGTCGTGAAAAGGTATTAATGACCAAAGGTGATTCCCTGTGCCATGCTCCAAGCATATAAGTGAAAGGCTACATTACCACAGAGGTGGTATGTGATGGACAAAAGGCTTAACGTATGGCCAAGAGTCCTGTTAGTAATATGGTCACTCATATTGGGTGAACTCTTATATTGGGTGCATTTATGGTAGTCTTAAATGGTCGGTGCATGCATAGTGTACGGGGCTGGGACTGCTGCAGGGGGCCGTGGGAGTGGACCAGCTGACTATCCGGTCACCTGGGGAGGAGTTGCCCGCTGCCGTGGGAGCTGGAGTGCCCTGGCCCGGCTCCGTGGTCTTGCTGCCCCGGCTCCAGCGCTGAGCCTGTGGGGACGAAGTGATAGCTGGAGCCCGGGCGGGGGGGGGGGGGGTACGGCGTCTGCGAGCCTTCCTCTGCTGGCTCGGGGCACGCTGTGGCTCCGCTCTGAGCAGAAACGCGAGTACTGGGGGAATCTGGTCCCCGAATTGGTGTTAGGAGAAGCTTTGGCTCCTTGGTCCCATAGCGCGACTTGCTGAGGGACTAAACCTGCTGCGGGCATACCTCTCCAGCATCTGCCCACTGAGAGGGACTTTTTGGCTCGAGACTAGGTGGCTTGGCCGGGGGACACAGCTCCTCCTGATTGTTTGGGACGCCTGCTGGGCCTTTGGTCTCTCCGGCTATTTACTACATAGTCCTGGTCCATCGCTGGGGTTTTCTGCAGTCCATTGCTCCATCCTCCTGGTGATGCCCAAGGTCGGGTCGAGGAAAAAAATAAAAGCACACAATATTAAGGCCTTCCTGACACCCCAGGGGTCCCGCGCTCCCCGAGCCCACACTATCAGTGGACATCCATCCGCCTCCAGCTGCCAACCCCATTCCAGACATGGCTCTCTCTAGGTCCGACTTGGAGGACTTGTTTAAGGCTTTTAAGCAGGAAATCACCGGCGGAATTAAAGCAGAAATAAAGACCTCTGGAGACGCTCCGGCCAAGTCACTGGCTGATCTAACCACCCACTTAGGGGGTCTTGAGGCGAGGGTTGACGAGCTGGAGAATGTCACATGCAAACAAACGCTCTACACTGAAGTGCTCATGGAGTGAGTGCGGAAATTGAAGAGCATCTGGAAGATATCTGGGCTAAGCAGGCAGACATGGATCTAGGCGCAATAATGTGCGCCTCCGCGGCATTCCTCGACAGATTCTGGACCAGGATTTGACCGCCTATGTGAGTGATCCATTTCGAGAGTTGTTGAGCCTTCTGCAGACAACGTCCTGGATAGGGCACATCGAGTATATTCTTCCATTCAGCAGAAGAGAAATTTGCTCCCGGATGTTCTCACTAGAGTGCATTTCTTCCACCAGAAGGAGGAAATTATGTCAGCTGCCAGGAGGTCGGAGGTGGTGCACTTTCACGGTGCCTCTATTCGCTTGTTCCAGGATCTCTCTTCATATACTCTAACTTGCCGACGCTGATTGCGAAAGGTGACGGCATGGCTGCAGTCCCAGAAGGTCTGTCATCGTGGGGGTTCCCCTGCAAATTGATTTTTGACTTTCCCAACCAGCATTACGTTGTGTCCTCAGAAGCTGAGGTGGGGGATCTGCTGGATGAAGGATCTGCTGGAGCCACTCTCGATCGGGACCCCCACTTGGAGGCAGACCTCGGCTCTCAACCCAATCCAAAAGATAGGAGACCCAGGGGCTGGCGGTGGGTGGGCGGCCGTGTGCATTGGGAGGGGGTGGGGGGTCTCCTGACAGCGGACATGCACGCCTCTCCATAAAGGCACCGGATGGCCAGCGGGCGCTGGCTGTCACCTCTCTGGTTGACACCTGATGTTACTATACAGGGTCCAAGCCTCAGCTTACATGAACATGTCTTCCCCGTGCACAAAACTATATTGAATTCTGCAGATACTCCAGGCGGCAAGATCAGCTTCCTAATCAAATTTCTTGTTAAACAATGTTGTACCCTCAGAGGGTGGTTGAAGTTGCCGAGCACAAGTCTCAAGAATGTTTATGAGGCCATTCAGGGATATTGTTTTGTTGTGAAGTGTACGGCCCGTGAATGACCAGTATGGATCGCTAGGTTTATTTCAGCATCTGTCATGGGGCGGCCCAGACGGATTGTGCCCACTGTTATTGAAAGTTTGTGGTTATTGAATTTACTGATGAGGCCTATGGTAGCCTCGGGGGTTTTGCGTGTTACTAGCTTACAAGATTTCACAATCCATTTTCTGAAAGTGTTTATTTGTGCCTTTTTATTTTGGATTGCTTTCTTTATCTTGTCTTGTCTCTCATATTTCAAACTTGGGTCTGCCTGGAAAGAACAAAATAGGTGTGGTCAAAAGGTCTATATCTGTAACGTCCCTATTGGCTTAGAAATAACTGCATGCTATTGTATATATTCGGGGTTATCCGAAGTGGGTTCCATGCTTTGCTGGGTGCCGGGTGCTGTCCTTTTATGTGCTTGGGTTGAGAGGATGGGGATCCGGGGGTTTGGGGGAGGGGGAGTATAAGGCCCTATGGGGGTGGCCAATCGGGTTATGATGGTATAAAACTGGAGCGAATACTGGAATGACTGTCCAGAATGTGATCTGTCTAACCCTTAATGTCCAGGGTCTCAACTCCCCATTTGAGCGGAAGGCCTTAATCCAGCGCTTAGCGACATATAACCCGACTATTCTATTCTTGCAAGAAACCCATTTAATGGTGTCAGATGAATTCCGGTTCAACGATATGCGCTAGCCAACCAAATTCTGTGCCTCTTTGGGTGTGAAACGATGTGAGGTGGCAATTCTAATTCAGAGGGGGACGCCACTAAAAGTCCATAGGATGCTCCGCGACAGGGAGGGGAGGTATGTTCTGGTAGTGGCCAGGCTATACGGGAAGAAGGTGTCCCTTTTATCGTTATATGCGCCCAATGTCAGTCAAGATCTATTCTTTGCCTCCATCTCCAAAATCTTGGGTGAACAGGTTGAGGGAGATCTTATAATCGGTGGAGATTTGAATGCCATGATTAATACATTGGAAGATAAACCTCTCCCTTCGACCCCCGAAAGATAAAAAAAAACATTTCATGGCACTCACTACCCTCCTCCGAGAGAATTCCTTGATAGAGGCCTGGCGGTTTTTCCACCAAGGGGAACGGGAATACTCCTTTTATTCCGCTGTGCATAGGGGATTTTCTAGACTGGACATGTTTCTCCTCTCAGACACTCTCATCTCCCAGACCATAGAAAATGAGATCCTCCCGAAAGCCTTGTCTGGTCACGCCCCGGTGCTAACAGTTTTGTCTCCATTCACTGAATCCCCAGTCTCTCCCCCAGCCATGGCGCTTAAATGACTATTTTGATGGATCCACAAGCCCGCACCGATATCTCAAACTTTATAAATCAATACTTCTTACTTAATGACACTGGGGAAGTACATTTTGGAGTTGTGTGGAATGCAGCGAAGGCCGTCATTAGGGGTCAAGTCATTGCACAGGCGATAGAACGCAGGAAGGCTCAGAGTCAGGTTCAGGCCCACTTGGAAGCGCAGCTCCGGACTGCGGAAGAGGCGCGTAGAAGGAGAGCTTCTCGGAGAGCCCTTAGAGATGTGTGCATTGCGCAAAAAGCACTTGAAGCCCACCACATGGGTCGGGCAGCCTACGGCATTATGCGTGCCAAACAGTATTATTATTCTAAAGGGAATAAGGCGAATCGGCTTTTGGTTGCCAAACTCCAAAAACAGGCTAAACGTAATCATATAGCCTCTTTACGAGGGGGAAGTTGGGAGGCAGGTTTTCACTGAATCTGGGAAACTTCAGTTCATAGAGCAGTTCTTTAAAATCCACGCGTCCCCGCATATGACAGATCCACAGTTGGCTGGAGATTTTCTTCGAGAAGTGAATCTCCCACAAATATCTGTGGAACTGCGTGAGAGTTTAGAGGCCCCAATAACTTTGGAGGAAACAGAAGCGGCAATTCGTTCCCTCCCGGTAGGTAAGGCCCCGGGGCCCGATAGTTTCACTAATCAATTGTATAAAACTTTCCGAGCAGAGCTTTCCCCTCAATTAACGAACCTTTTTAACACTGTGTGGAGAAACGGGGTGGTGACTGGGTCAATGGCAGAGTCAGCAATGACATTGGTGTTGAAACCTGGGAAAGATCCTACAGATTGTGCCTTTTATAGGCCGATTGCGCTATTAAATACGGACCCTAAATTACTCGGGAAAATAATTGCAGGTCGCTTGAAGGCAATTCTCCCATCCCTGATAGTAAATGACCAAACAGGGTTTATAGATAATCGGTCTACGTATGATAATGTGAGATGTGCCGTCGGCTTGATCACTCTTGCCCCGAAAATCCCAGGGAGACTGTCGCTACTGTCCTTGGATGCCCATAGTGCGTTTGACAGTATGTCGTGGGGATATTTGGAGATGGTTTTGAGGGGGTTTGGCTTTGGCCTGGGGTTTATTAAATTAATACTCTAATTACCAGATACCTTCCACCAAGGTGAAAATGAATAAGGATTGGACCCCACTAATTCGACTAGCCAAGGGCACCAGGCAAGGCTGTCCCTTGTCGCCCTTAATTTTTGCCCTTGCGATGGAACCCTTGGCGCAACATGTTAGATTGCACCCTAATATCTTTTGACTGGCAGGGTCAGTGCCATAAAATTGCATTGTATGCCGATGACCTGCTCTGCTTTTTGAACGATGCCCCGCGTTCGCTCCCACCCCTCCTGGATAGGTTTGGGTCGATCTCGGGATTTAAGGTTAATCCGGCTGAATCGAGGGGAATGATACTAACTGAAAGCCCCGATAGACTGGTAGTACTACGAGGACTGTCACAGATACCCTGGTCGACAACGGAGATTCCTTATCTGGGAATTAAACTGACTCCCACATTTGCAGGTCTTTATGGGGCGAATATCCCCCCCCTTGTTCCGGGAGGCAGGGGAGTGGTTGCAGCGTTGGGACTCCCAGGAGATCTCCTGGTTGGGCCGTGTTAAGGCGGTCAAGATGTTGTTGCTCCCGAAACTGTTATATGTTTTCCATTCCTTGCCGATCTTTATCCCAGAATTCGAACTTCTGAATATCCAAAAAGAGATATACAGATTTATCTGGCAAAAGAAAAGACCCCAGGTCTCTGGGAGGATCTTGACAAGAAGTAGAATGATGGGGGGCCTGGGTCTTCCTTCGATCCCACGTTATTATCGGGCAGCTCAAGTGGCCGTAATGCTCTCTTGGGGGAATTCCCCGGACCCTTCTCGGTGGTTGAGGATTGAACAAGCTGTAGCCCCACTCCCTCTAGCTCATTATCCATTCCTGGCTAGGGAGGCTCGAAATTATGGAGCGGGATTGTTGTCGTCTACTTTATGTACGCTTAAATGTTGGGATAAAGCACGCTCACAGAGAGGGATCGCTTTGGGCTTGGGCCCGCTGTCTCCAATTACCCTTAATCCAGCCTTCACAGCTGGTCTTGCAGCCGCGGCATATTGTGCTTGGAGCCAGGAGGCCCCGTTGCGGCTGAGAGACCTATATGTTAACAAGGAGCCCCTGACCTTTCAGGAATGCAAAGAAAGATTTGGTCTCCCGGAGTCTGAATGCTTCCGTTATATACAACTGCGGCATTGGCTCACTAATAGAGGGACCCCGACGGGCGAGCGGGAGGGCCCCACTGGGCATCGAACTTAGAATACTCGAGGGCTAACAGTCACACAGAGTATCCGCGTGCTATCAGCACGCTGGAGAGAGCCTCAGACGAGAAACTCCCATACATGAAAGCTTGGGAGGGGGCGGTAGGGCTAGACATTACGGATGACTCCTGCCAGCGGATTTGGCGCAGAGCTCACACTAGTTCCCGCTGCACGCTTGTGAAAGAAAGCACCATCAAAATTTGCTTTAGGTGATACTTGCCCCCAAGTAGACTCCACTCAATCCGGAATACCCAGATTCGTGTTGGTATGGTTGTGGGGAGCGGGGTGACTTGGCTCATATGTGGTGGCATTGCCCGGTCATATAAACATTTTGGTTGGAGATTAGATCAAAAATTAAAGACATCACAGGTTCTTTGTTCCCTATGGACCCAAGAGTGATCCTTTTGGGGGACGTATCAGAGGATGGGACCTTTCCTATGTCGGGGCATAGGGCAATTTTGATCTCGCATCTGCTCACTGCTGCTCGCATTACTAGAGCCAGATTCTAGAAATCGATTGAGGACCCACAGCCTGCCTATTGGTGGATTAAAGTATGGGAGCTATTGGGTCTCGAAAAAATTACAGCCATTTTGGAGGGTAGGCTCCCGAGATTCCAGAAGACCTGGGACCCTTTCATAGAATGTGTTTCTGACAGAGAGCAGATGTTCTTCCAGCCGCAGTTACTAAAGCACTTTATGAACCCATAGCAGGACTGCAGATGTCATGTTTACGACCCCTTATTGTACAAGGATGACCCAATGAAATTATTATTATGAACTCTTGACAGGTGATGTTACTTCAAGGATTTTAGACTTATGTATTTAATATGGATGATGGACCCAATGAATTCAATTATTTATTTAAAAAAAAATCCCTTTCTTCTCTTCTACTCCTTTCCATTCATCTCTCCCCTTATTCCCTTTCTTATCATCTTCTTTCTTGCTTTCCCGCTATTTCCCCTACAACCCTCGGATAATTAATTGACATCGTACAATGAATTTAGCATTGTAGAGGGTTTGACTTAGTTGCTGTCATTGTAAACCAATGAGTGGACAGTACTGATGAATTGTGGGAAATGTGGGGGGATTTGTATTTTAGAAAGTTCAACTGTTTGTACTCCTGTTAATCTTGTATTCATCAGCTGAAATCAAATAAAAATATTTTGAAATAAAAGAAAAAGATCCAGATGGACCAAATATGTCCGCAATGCATTGACAGTACTTGTTAAAATGCGAGTGCTGTGACCAAAAAAGGCATCTACATTAATAGAGTGAGGCATTCCCTTGGTTGCACCTATATAGATTGTGTGATCACCATAGCGTCTAGTGAAGCCATGGTAACACTGACTCCTCACAAGTATACGGAGTAGCCAGTGCACCCGTGTGAGCAACGAAGTGCAGAGCCCCATGCATGCGAGGATCTAAGTCATATAGTGCAAGACTGCTGTCTTCGGCGAGGCCGATGCTGTGCTGTCTATGGTGCGGCCGATAGTAAAAATTACCTTGCGTGCTTGGCAGAGGAGACAAACCACGGGGGCCATCAAAGGTAGCCTCTCGTCTGTCGTTCAAACTGCAGCGTGTGGTTGCTATGGCAACCCCGAGTTTGTATGGCGGCGGCCATTTTGTGATATCTACGTGGCAGTCGCTGACTGCATGATATAAGAATCAATTAATCTAATGGGATTAGACATTTGTTGGCCACATACTTAAAAATAGAGGCTTCTTTGCACGATGGGGATGAATAAGATGCAAAAAATAATTAGTTATTACAAAGGTTGTCATGGCAACCAACATTATCTATTAAAACGCTGTGTAACGCCAGGATATACGAAGACTCATACGTTGGGGGCGGCGATTAGAATCTGAAGATAATGCGTGTCATAGTGACCAAGGAAATCTAATCGAGAGCCTGCTTAACTGGTGAAATGCCTCGCTCTTAGGTCTGGGGAGTACGGTGTTTTAACATATGTTAGAGCCACTGGTGACTTCATTAATGAAAACATGGGTCACATAACGTGGCAAATGTAATACATAGTTTTCTCCATAATTATAGAGACATGTCTAAAAACAGGCAAAGTAACGGGCAAAACGATGCACAACTGGGTAGATCCAATCAACAGTAGGTCCAAATAACATTTGATGGTTTGTGATCAGTGGATCATGTTTGAAAAGTAGCCAACAAAACATGCTGATTAGTGAACATCGTGGATCAGAGGATGTAATTGCTATTGACAAAATCACACTGTCCTATGTAGTGTTCTCAATGATCCTAGAGACATGATTGTAAGTTACGCTAGTAGACACACAGGGGGCTACAGAAATGTGTATATTTGTCTACTGTCTGGAGCAAACCAAACCGTAAATCACAAGATACATTGGATGTTGATAGTTCAAGGGAACATCTGGGGACAGATCTGGTGCTGGAAAAAGGCACTACCAACTCTGTGTTAAATCACATGAAGTGTTTCCAATCGAACGAGAGATTTAGTCCATTTTTGACTGTGTTCAACCTACGGACCTATTTTAGTGTCCTGTCCATGTCCCCTCCCCTTTTAGTGGGGGATAGTTTTTGCAGGATGAACCACTTCAGGTCAATGGTGGTGTGATTCTTCTGGTTGTAGTGATCCACCAGGGGTTTCTTTGATATTTTATTCTTTATGCAATATCGGTGCTCAGAAATCCTGGTCTCGACAACCCTCATTGTTTTGCCAATATATGGTAGGCCACAAGGGAATTCAATGACGTAGCTCACTTGTCTAGTATTACAGTTAGTATGGTCCTTCAAACTCCATGTGATGTTTCTACACTTGAAAACCTTCTTGGTTTCAGTGAATTGGCATGCTAGACATTGGGCCTCCTTACGACCCAGGCGGCCGCAGTATGAACGGTGCCGTTAAGGTACCGGCAATGTTCATACCGGACCGCCACATTACGAGTTTGTTCGCGGGTGGTGCTATGCACGTCTGGTCTGGCCAGACATGCATCCCGGCACCCGCGAGCAGACCACGATGCTAACGTACCGGGTGTGGGTCCCGAAAATGTGATTTACCGGGACCGCAAATGTCGGAATGGCCCGGTAAATCCCATTTTTCGGGACCCGAGGTTGGGGGTAGCCATACCACTAAAAACAGTATGGCCTCCTCCAAACTCGTAATGAGGCCCATTGTCCGCAACGGTAGTAAACTTGTACCGGTGGAAGATACCATAAAGTGGTTTGTGGAGTCGCTGGTCCGATGAAGGTGTGGACTAGGGATTCCTTGAGATTTTGGTTCTTCTTGAAAGCAAACAATGGGACTTGATTCAAGGTTCCTGCATTCTTAATGAGATGCCAATGTTTCTTAAGTGTTTTTCGCACAAGGTTATTTAGTGGACTATATGTGGTCACACACACAAGTCTTTCCAGATCTTTTTTAGGTTTCTTGGTTAGGCATATGGTGCTTTCGGTGTTAGCTGCCCGTTTCTTTGTATTTTTTACTGCCTTCTTTGGATATCCTTTTTGGAGTAGGTCTTCTTGTAGATCTCAGGCGTGTTTGTTGAAGGTATCGGCATCAGTGCAATTTCTTTTGACTCTTAGAAATTGGCCATACGGTAGGTTGTACTTTAGGCCTTCTGGGTGACAACTTCCAAAATGTAGGAGGGTGTTGCGATCAGTCGGTTTGTGGTATAACTCTGTCTTTAGACGGTTTCCCGACCTGAAGATGTGCAGGTCCAAAAAATCTATACAATGAAAATCCCATTCCATGGTGAAACGTATGTGTTGGTTACACTGGTTGAGCCATTCTTGGTAGGAGGATAAATCCTGTTGATTGCTGCGTCATATGAGAAAGATGTCATCTATATATCGTTTCCATAGGACAATATTTTCTCTGTATGGATTTCGTTGTGCCATGATCTAGTCAGTCTCAATGTGCCATGTAAAGATTTGCTATGTCGGGGGCGAAAGTGGCCCCCATGCTCACCCCTTTTATCTGCTTGTACAGTTGATCGCGGAAAAGAACAAAGTTCTGAGATAGACAGTCTGACGCATTCCAGTATGAAGTTGGTAGGTGTGGAAGTGGTATCAACTCTGTCAGAGCACGTCTTCAGTGCTTCCATGCCCTCTCGTTGGGGTATAGAGGTGTAAAGTGCCTCGATGTCCATTATTGCCAGAATGTAATCTTGTTGCATGGTGACGTCGTTCAGCATAAGGATGGTATTTGTGCTGTCCTTTAGTAAAGAGGTCATCTGATTCACAAATGGTTTTAAGAAGAAGTCAGTGTAGATCGATAGTGGTTCGAATATGGAATCACAGGCCGACCCAATGGTCCTGCCTGGAGGTTTTTTTGCTTTTGTATGCACCTTTGGCAAGATATAAAATGCTGGGATGCGCGGATGTGTTTTGTTGAGGAAATTAAACTCTTTGTCACAAATCCATGATTGTTCACGGGCATGGCGAGTTAGGCTTCCGATTTCTTCTTGTAGTTCTTTGGTAGGATCCCAGTGTAGAGGTAAGTATGAATCTGTGTCGCTCAATAGGCATAGGCATTCTTTATCATAGTCATCTGTGCGGAGTATCACTCATTTCATGACTGTGTGCGTGGACCTCCATGTAGCCGCCCTGCAGATGTTCAGCAGGGGCACACCAGACAGGAACACCGTTGTCGCAGCGATCACTGTGGTAGAGTGGGCTGTCGGATGGCCAGGCAGCAGTCGGTTCGCTAACCAATGACAGTGCATGATGCAGCCAAAGAGCCACCTTGAGATGGAAACCTTGGACAAGGCCATCCCATGGTTCACAGGACCAAAGTTCACGAACAGTTGAGAGGTCTTCCAAAAACTCTTTGTGCGTATCACAAGAACTTCAGGGAACAAGCAACGTCCAGCAAGTGCAAGGCCCTTTCAGCCAGTGACAAAGACTTCGGGGGGAAACAAAAACACGGGAAACACCAAAGGCTCGTTGAGGTGGAATTCCAACTGAACCTTCTGCATAAAAGAGGGGTGCATCCGCATCACCACCCTTGATTAATGGAAAGTCAGGTATGGCTGTTTGCAGAATAGGGCATGGACCTCAACTACCCTCTGGCCTTGGACAACGTAAGCAAGTATGGAAGAATCTGAGTGGCCGTGACCCGCAGCGGGGTAATCTTCTGAGACCGGCACCACGTAGTGAAACACTTCCACTTGTGACTGTAGCACTTCAAAGTCGACGACGTCCTGGCCTTGGCGAGGACCTCCCTACAGTCCGCAGGCAACTCATTCGCCAAACTCTAGGGCTGCAGGAGCAAATCCTTAAGGTTCAGCTAACCTGGGTCGTGGTGAAGGATTGCGCCTCTGGCAGCTTAACCAGAGGTGACGCTGACAGGCTGAGAAGGTCAGGGTACCAAAATCTGTCTCGGCCATGCAGGGGCGATGAGTATCATCCTGCATTGGCACTGTCTGAGTGTGTTGACGACTCGTAGCAGGAAAGGCAACGGGGGAAACGCGTACAGAAACAGGCCTTCCCACGGGAAGAACGCGTGCCCCAGGCTCCTCGGTTGGTGGAAGCTGCTGGCAAACTTCTGGCATTTGGAGTTTGCCACCGTCACAAACAGATCGATCTGGGGCCTGCCCCATCTGAGGAAGATGCGGTCTACCTGGTTCTGCCAAAGTTCCCACTCGTGGCAGGAGTGCAATTCCAACTGAGGGAGTCTGCAATGGTGTTCTTGACTCCCGCTAGGTGAAGAGGAACATTTCTTGTCTCACAGCCCAGCGGCACAAGTCATGCACTTCCTTAGAGAGCGCGGGGGATCGAGTGCCCCTCCCCCCCCTGCTTCCGGATGTAGAACATTGTGGTGGTGTTGTCCGTGAAGATCCTCACGACATTGCCCTTCAGAGACGGAAGGAAAGACTTGAGGGCCTGGAACACTGCCTGTAGTTCCAGGATGTTGATATTGAGATCCTTCTCCTCCGGCAGCCACAGGCCTCTGGCGTGCATACGCTTGGTGTAGGCTCCCCAGCCTTCCAGAGATGCATCCATGGTGACCATCTCCCGATATGGAGGGTTTTGAAACCCTGTGCCCCTGGCGATGTTGGAGCGGACGCCACACCACATTATCGCTCCTCGTTCAAGGGGATTTTGGCCGCAAAACTTCCTGACATCTGTATCCAGCGAGCGTCCAGGAACTCCTGAAGAGGTTGCATCTGTAACCTGCATAGCCGGATAAGGTAGATTCAGGACGACATCATGCCAAGCAACAACTTGATGGTTTGCACCGTGGCTGTCTTCATCGACAACAGCTGCTGCACTTTACTTTGAATGGCCACTACCCTCTCCAACGAGGGTGATGCTAGGCAGGACCCCGTATTGAGTCTGGCTCCTAGGAACAGCACGTTCTGCGATGGTGACAAGCAGGACTTTCAAAAGTTGCTGGAGAACCTCAGATCAGTCAGCAGCTGGACAGTCGCCTCCGTGTGCCCGACAGCCAATTCTCGCGAGCGGGCCCGGGTGAGCCAGTCAAGGTACGGTTATATGTGTATCCCCCGTAGGTGCAGGTGGGCCGCCACCGGTGCCAGGCACTTTGTGAACACTCTTGGGGCATACTTCAATCCGAAAGGTAGGGCCTTTAACTGCTAGTGCCGTCCCTGCACTACGAAGCGTAGAAACGTTTGGCGTTTCCTGTGAACGGGACGTGGAAGAAGTAGAAGTCCTCCATGTCCGGTGACATCAGGAAGTCTTTTTCCAGTTGGCCGAGCATGTGTTGCAACGTGACAATCCTGAATTTTTGGGAGTGAAGGTAATTGTTCAGACATCGCACGTCTAGAATGGGCCTCCAGCCCCCGGTCTTACTTCTGACCAAAAAGTAAGGCATGTCCAGGACCTTCGCTTGGACCTCATGGAAGAAATGTGTGGCCTCCATCCAGCCTTGGCGACAAAGGCAGACACCATTCCCCATCTGCTGAAACCCTACGTCGGCAATAACCAGCGCCACTGTGAGGGCGTGATCCGACGCTACCTCCCCTTCCTGGAAGAGAGCGTTTGCCTCCATCTTGTCGTCTGGGAGGAACTCCAAAATCGGCCCCAGCTTATACCACAGTCCCTGTCATACCTGGCTAGCATCACAGTGAATTGGCCGCCTTGCTGGTAGACGCCGTGGTGTAAATCACCTTCCTTCCCATGGTGTCCATTTTCTTCCCCTCACTGTTAGGAGGGACTGAAGACTAGGATGGGTTAGCTGACGGTTTCCTTGCAGCCGCTGAAACTACCTAATCTGGCAATGGGTGCGACCTCGGGCACTTGGGTGTGGATTCTGGCACCCGGTACTACTTCTGCCTATCCCGTTTGGCCAAGCTATGCAAGGGTTCTTCAAGAGGGCCAGGCCCTCCTCCCACATATTGTCCAGAAGGGGCACCGCCATGATTGTCTTCCTTTTGGCCTTGCGCCTCTGGTACAAGAAACCCACCTTCCTGGTTTCTTCGGGCACAAGCTGGAATAGCTCAGATGGCGATCATGGAATGGGACGCCAAGGCTGCGGAGAACGCCCGCCTGCTGTGACGATATTGTTGTTGTCCGTCGTGGCTGTATCTGTCCCTGTACCATTGTCTGGGTCTGCAGGGGGCCCGACGCAGATGTGGAGGCTGAAAAAAGGGGGAGTCTGATAATGCTTCCTCTTCTTTGCTGGCAGCTGATAGTGGGCCTGGGGGACCATTGGAACCGAGCCCTGTGGCATCCTCTTCTGGATCTCCGACACCAAGGTGTGAAGGGTCGACAAGATGTTCAGAGACATATCTCGGCAGAGCTGGTGTGATCAGAACACTAGGCCCTGCGCCGTCGTCGCAGTTGTCCTCTTCCATGTCCTTGTGGACCATGTGCAAGGACTCCAGGTCCTCGTTGACCGTGGATGAAACTTCCATGGTTTGGGACACGGCCTGGGACTCATCTGGGGCCTCCTTGCCCCCTCTTTATCCACACGGGGGGGCCGGAACCGGGTTCTGAGACAGTGTCCCCTTCTCTGGCATGCCAGCAGACTTTGCCAAAGTCAATGCGGCGGTTTCGCGCCTAGGGGGTAGGAATACCTTCTGCGCTGCAGGGGCTACCTTCATTGGGCCAGCTCCCTTAGCCTTCATGAGAGCAGCCGCCAGCAACTCCATCATCAACAATCGTATCCTAGGCCATTTTGGGCAGTTCGGCCTTCTCCGCCCACAGCTTCTCCCGCAGTTAAGCTGGGTTGGACGATTTCCTTTTCGAGGAAGAGTTCGATTGCTGGCGGGCAATGAAGACGAAGGGTGATGTTGATCGTGCCCTGTCCACCATGGGACCCGCTTCCCCGGCGGACCCGGACTTGCGGTTCTTGGCTTTGTCTTGGGCCCCCACGGATAAGGTGCTTTCAATGGACTTGGACGGCCGCTCCTCGGACCGGCCGGTTCTGGGTGAGGCATGACCCTGGTCGGAGCACAGGGCAGAGGTCTTGGCGTTCAGCCACGCTACCATTCTACTGTGCCTATCCTCAAGCCAGGTAGACCCTAGCAAAGCACTCCAGACCTGTGCACCCACAAAAGCAGTATTTATTACTATTCACACTCCAGGCTGCCATTTTCTGTTTGTTTTTAAGGGCACCAGGCTTTGCACAATTCATACTTCCTTAAAAAAGGAATTGCAAAAATCCGCAATTGGAAATCACCATTTCCAGGACCTGGTGGTAGGCCAGAAGGTGGGCAGGTCAGTGGTCAGAGGGGCAGGTTGGGAGCATGGTGGGCAAGGTCAGGCACTCCAATAGAGACTCTGCCGGGGACACCACCTCCAAGGACAAGGTGAAGGCTGGGAAGAGGCACAGCGGGTACTTGCTGATTCTGCTTGAGTTCCGATCTCCTGATTGTTCACCTCTCTCTCCCCAGGTACTACTATATAATGCAATCATACTCCCAGTGCAAAGGGAGCTCTGTAGACCAACTAGAGGGGGCCTCAATTCAGAGTTAGGCAGTCATTCTGACAAATGTACACCAAAATCAGTTACGGTTACCGCCACTTGTAATCCTACGGTAAGCCGACGAGATCAAGTGATGGTAGGTTAGTGTTAGTCCAAATGTTTGGAGTCTGCAGGCCTCAATGGGCTATTTTGCAGAATGACAGCGCTGCAATTCTGCTGATATTTGGCTTTAAGTGGAGTATTTCCCTCCAGCATGATGCTGGAGGTGAATCTTCCACTTCAATTCCAATCTCTGGATTTGGCGGAGCAATAAAAACTGCAGCAATTCCGTTATTGCCAAAAAACTGAATTACCAACTCTTTTTGACTGCTCTGAAACTCGGACTGATGCTGTTAGGCAGAATCCTGTGCAGTTCCCTTGGGGGAACACTGAAAAAAGATTAAGACTACAGGAGTAAGCAGTAAACCCAATTGGTAGCAGTCTGTACCACGCAGATTTACCTGGTAGCGGTGGCTGAGCAGTCAGACTTCTCTCAAGAAGAGTAGGGCAGTATATAGAGTATACACAATAGGGCTAAAAACACAGTAGAGCAAACAAACACTGACCAGAGTTTTGTATAAAAAGTATATAATTATTTATTTAAAACACACTTTGGGCAATATACTCGCACTCTAAATCAAAAGCAAGTTAAAACACAGTCAGGTAAAGTATACACATCTCCCTGGATAACTATTAGACACGTCAGAGTTAAAACACCACGATTTGTTAAAACAGATGTGAGCGCGTAACCTGATGGCACTCCAATAGTTCAGTTAAAGGGAAAGAAAAAGGCAGAGCATAGCAATAAAACAAGTCCCAACACTTTTAGGAGTTCTCAGCAAGGGAATAAAGGCAGTAGACACTGTAGAGCCAAAGTTCATAGGCCAGGCCCACTTTAAATGGAGCAAAGCGAAATGTGCCCAGGATCACACTGTTTAAAATGCACTAAAAGTCTTTGCAGAATGTTCAAAAGAGGTTGGGGTGATTCAATAAGATAAAGTTAGAAGGTCTGGGGCCAACCCAGTTGGAAAGCCAAGGATTTAAGGGTCACCTTGGGCAAACCCAAGAAAGGGAGGCCAGGCACAACACAGTACCTTAAAGAGAGAGGAAGCTCCAGCAGTGGCAGTTGTTCCTGGCAGTGGTTGTAGTTCGTTGTTTCGACCAGGGGAAGAGAGGATCTAGTCGAGTAGGAAACATGGAGTTGATGCACTGCACAGGGATGAAACGAGCCACGGAGTTAATCGGTAAAAGGTGCTTTCCTTTTATTCGCGGTCAAAGTGGTGAAGCTTGGCTATCCGGCCGCCGTGGTGCTTGGCACGGGCGATTCGACAAAGAGACATCTTTGGAAGGCAAAAGGGGCAAACTGGTTGGTCCCACCAGCTCAGAGGAAGAAGACTCGTCCAGCAGAAGATCTTCTCTTGTCGTTGGGAAAGTGGTGAGTTCATTGCAGCAGGGCTTCACCGGTGGTGTCTTCGTTGCAGATGGCTCAGCTTCTTCCCTCTTCGGATTCTTAGGTCCTGTGGCGACTTCTGAAGTTCCAGTCCCAAAAGCCCTGCTTTTATGCAGAAAAACCCCATTCAACAGCCTAGCTGTCACTCAAACATGCTAAGTGGTGAGCCGGGCGACTCACGACTGGGCCAATCAGAATAGAGTGCGACTTGGGTTGCTAAGGCAATGCAGTCCAGGGTGCCAATTCCCCTCCCCACACATCCTGTGGAACCCAGACAGAGTGGCACCATTTGGATGGCTTCTGTGGAGAAGCCCGCCAAAAAGTGGAACAAAGGGCCCGACCTTGGTTGGAGTTACAGACACGGACACAAACGCCATTTTAGAAAAGAGTTCTGACGAAAAGACCCAACCGTTGATTTAATATTAAATAAATAAACCAGCGGTATCTTTAACATTGCACCAAAAAGTGTTGCGTTTAAAATCAATGGGAAAATCCCATAGGAAATATTCCGGTGGAATATTTTGCGTGGTAACCACTGCCACCAGCCAGAAACTCAACAAGGGGGACTGGACAGTGCCCCCTTGAAAACAGACCCAGGGGCAATATAATTAACCCCTTCCAGTACTTCCACAATATGATGGTTTGTACTGGTTCTGTTCACAATTTAGGACTAGTAAAGTCAATGGTGACTTTACATGCCGTGGGAGACAATAGTCAGTCCCAGGGTATGGAGTCTATGTTTGGGAGTCACTATGACACCCCTGTGTTACTGCACTGAGGGTGCTGTGCAACACATGAAAAACAGATGATACCCTATGGAGTAAAAGACCCCATAGCCCATAAGCACACAAAGAGTCAAAGACATACCTCAAATCATGCCTAAGAGTGGGAGGAAAAGAGTCTCACTCTTAGGAGAAAAAAACAAACCCCAAAAATCCAGCAAAGCTGCTGGGGGACTCACTAGGTTTGGGAAATTAGCCTTATAAGGGAATTCTCCATAACAGAGGCCAAATGTATAGAATTGCAGTGGGTCTGTACAGACTGGATTGAACTAGTAATTGCTGTACTGACATAACTTCTATTTAGCTTTGTGCATACATTATGGAAGAGGAAAGAAATTAAGAGACTAAGCAGTGAGTGGCATATGAAGCAGACAACTGGGCAAACTAGGTGGAATCTACAACTCACTTTCAGGGTAGCTGGTAGAAAGAAACAGGGTGATAAGATAGAAGGTCAAGGAGTTGGGATCAGCTCATGAGTCGAGTACCAGTGGCACAGATAGTTGTGTGCAATCAGCAGGTCTCAAAACAAGGTTTTCCATCAAAAACATTAAGCCGTATGATCTTGTAAATTTTCATAAGAACCCCAACAAACACTACAATTAACAGAACAAACATCATGAGAGAAAGATCCCTACACATTACACCGTACCTCGCAACAACCGCAGAACTTCGACACTTCAACGCCACCAACATGTCAAGACATGCTGAGCACCTATTGGAAACCTGCAAAAAAGAAGAGGACCTGAGAAGAAAAAAAGGTATGATAACGCCCTTACTCCATATATCACAAAAACACAAGGGCGCTGCCAACAACCATATCTAAACACAATAGATGATGAAGCTGTAGAATTCATCAACCAACTATCAATCTAACAGACTGCCTCAATGATGAAGCAGCCTGCACAGAACCCCAACCAATCTTCGACAGCACAGAAGCACTCCAACTGAACATCCACAAAATGTTTTTGTAAAAACAAACCTAACCACATCAAAACGATCCACTGCAATCTGATCAACACTAGGTCAATGTTCAAACATGCTAGCGAAATCTACGACCTATGCGACGGAGGTATCGACATCCTATTCATAACCAAAACATGGCTTAATGACAATTACAAAATCACACTCCATAACTGCCTCCCTGGCAACTTCAAGTGCTCACAAGCAAACAGGAAAAACAAAAAGGAGGAGGACTGGCAACACCTGAAAATTAAAACAGAAGACCCACTAAGCATCGAAAACTGTGAATCCTTAATCCTTCGCCTATCAACAAACCCGAAAACAAACCTCAAATTAATTCGGATATACAGACCACCGACATACGATGCATCCGCTGTGGACGCCTTCACGGAAGGAATGCCCAACCTAGCTATCGAACCGAAACACCTGATAATCTTTGGTGACTTCAACATCTGTTTTGACGAAGAAATCACAAACGCACAAAAATCACTAGCCAAACAATGAAGACAATGAAACCATCAGCTAGTCAAAAGAAAAACTCATGCAGCGGGACACACACTAGACGCAATCTTCGCCAACAGAAAACTCTACCACTGTGCCACCAATACAGATCCTCTGGAACAACCACCTCATCATCCCCTTCGTGATCACGATGGCCACACCAACAACCAAACAACCCGACAAACTGCCAACTATCATAAAAAGAAACTGGAGGGCCATCAAAAATAGCAACCCAATTGAACTAGTGGAAATCCACAAACCACCGGCAACAACAATGGATGAAGCTGACCTTGACAGAAAAACAGAACTACCTCACATGTGGATCACCAGAACAATAGACGAGATCTCCAAGGAAAAACCTTTCACCCCATTCCGTAAAAGAGCGACAGCAAAATGGTTTACCCAGCTACTCAGCACCATGAAGAAAAAAAAACCCAGGAAGCTTGAACAAGAATGGAGGAATAAAAACAACCAGGTCAATACATTTTGCTTCCTACAGCAAATCCGCTCATACAAAAAGAAAACCCAAAAGGCCAAGAAGAAATACCTCGACAACAGCAACAGAATCACCTAAGCTCCTAACACCCACAAATAATTGTTTAAAGTCAAACGAAAAGAGAAACCCCACCCCCTGGCTGCAACAACTCACTGATACCTTCACTTACACTATGCAACGACCTCGCAGACCATTTCAAAAACAAAATCAGCACGATCCAACAGATCACACAAAGCAAACCAAGCAATCGCAACATGCAAACCACCCACCCAAAGATCACCAGAACAAACTCTGAAGCTTCCCCCAAGTATCAGCAGAGACATTAATCAAGCTAGTAAGCAATAGCAACAAAGCAGGCTCCCCCATGGATCCCCGAAACCCAAACATACACAAATCAATCCTCATACAAGCAACACCCATAGAATACTACAGAAACCTTTTCAACCAATCAATCAATTTCAACAGGGAAAGTACCACAATCCTTCAAATCAGCATACATCAAGGCATTCCTGAAGGATACATCAGGCAACGTAGAGGACCTCTCCAACTACAGACCCATCTCCAACAACCCGTACCGAGCTCAACTACTCGAAACATAAGTCTATAGGATAACAAGAATTCATAGAAGAACACCATCTGCTGGATCAGGCACAAACAGGCTTCAGACCAATGAGAGGAACGGAAATGGCACTTCTTTCAATCTGGGGCGATCTAATTGAGAATGCAAACTAAAACAAAAGCACAGTTCTAATACTTCTGGATCCCTCCGCAACATTGAACACAGTCAACCACGACATCCTCATTGCGAGATTGGATGAAACAGCAATCACCGACCTAGCCTTACTATGGATTAAATTCTTCCTAACAAACAGAACAGAAACTATCTGGATAAAGCCTTTCAAATCCAACTCAAGGGAATCCACATGTCGAGTACCACAAGGATCATCTTTTTCCCCCATTGCTTTTAAACATAGACCTGGCACCACTAATCAAGCTCATTAAAAGACAGCCTCGGGGAGGCCACCAGGGGGCGCGCAGGCAATGGCTGCCTGAACGTACTGCTCCCACCGAAGCCCGGCGTCTAGAGCGGATTGAGCCCCCCCAACCCCCGAGACCCACGCAGCAGGCCTAACTAAGCGAATTGGACGGGTGACGCCCCCGGGGCACCCTTGGCGCGAAAGAGCGGAGTCCGGCGACCCCAGGGTCCCCGAGATCAGGACTAGCGACTCCCGGGCGTGAAGAGAGGAGAGGCCTGGGCGGCCCCAGTGTTAGGCAGAAACCTGTGCAGTTCCCTTAGGGAACACTGCAAAAGATTTAGGACTACAGGTGTTAGCAGTAAACCCACTTGGTAGCAGTCTGTACCACCCAGATTTACCTGGTAGCTGTGGCTGAGCAGTCAGACTTCTCTCAAGAAGAGTTAGGCAGTATGCAAAGTATACACAATAGGCACTCAGATACAACAATACAAGCAAACACTGACCAGAGCTTTGGTATCAAAGTATATAATTATTTATTTAAAAACACATTGAAACACTCCAGCACTCTTATTGTAAAATATTCTAAACACAGTTACTATTGTAATATATGCACCCCTTTTTCCTTATCAGATAAGTCACTGTAAAACACCACTTATTTTCATACAGAGGTGAGCGCTTAATAGATGGCACTCCAATAAGTTTGTGAGAAAGGGAGGAAAAAAGACAGAATATGGAAAGGTACACCACTCTAAAATTCAGGAACACTGTTAGCAAGGCAGAAGATCAAAAAGTCACTGGTGAGCCTAAGTCCAAAGGCTGGGCCCACTCTTAGAGAGAGCAGAGCACAAATGCGCCCAAGATCACACAGTTACACTAGGCTTAGAAAGTCTTGCAGAGGGTTCAAAAAGAGTTTAGAGAGGCTTAGGAAAGTTTAGCCAGGGTGCCCCAGGCTAACCCAGGTTCGAAAGCCGGGGGCTAAATCTACCCCGTACAGTCGGTAGCAAGGGAAGCCAGGCGGGACACGGTACCTTAAGTTGGAAGGATCCTCCAGCGGTGGCAGTTGTTCCTGGTAGTGGGTGCAAGATGCGTCGTCGTCCAGGGGAAGAGAAGATCTCGACTTGGAGGAAAGATGAAGGTCGTTGCACTACCAGGGAAGAAACCAGCCGCAGAGTTTTCCGGTTAAAGGTGGTACACCTTTGTTTCGCGGTCGTGGTAAAACGTGGTATCCCGGTTGCCGGGGTGCTTGGCACAGGCAAGGCAGCCACGAGGTACGTCGGGAAGGCGAAAAGACGGTGAAACTGGTTATCCCCACCAGTCACAGGAAGAAGACTCTCCGGCGGGAGATATCCTCTGTCATTGGGAAAAGTGGTGAGGCGGTCCAGCAGGGCTCCACCGGTGGTGGTGTCGTGGCAGGTCGGCTCAGCTTCTCCCTCGTCGGATTCTTAGGTCCTGTGGCGACTTCTGAAGTTCCAGTCCCCAAAGCCCTGCTTTTATGCAGAAAACCCCCATTTACTCAGCCTAGCTGTCACTCAAACATGCTAAGTGGTTGGGCCAATCAGGATGGAGTGCGACTGGAGTTGCCTAGGCAACTCAGTCCAGGGTGCCTAAATTCCCCTCCACCCCTCCCAAGTACCCCAGACAGAGTGGCACGACTTTGGAGGGCTTCTGTGGAGAAGCCCGCCAAAAAGTGGAACAAAGGGCTCGACTTGGGTTGGAGTCACAGAAGAGAACACAAACGCCATTTTAGAATCAAGTTTTGGCAAAAAATACCAACCGGAGAATTAATATTAATTAAATAAACCGGCGGTATGTTCGAGGCTACCGTAAATAATTAAATAAAGATAGTAGCCTAAAACAATGGGTAATCCCATAGGAAAATATTCGCGGTTGAATATAAAAAGTAGTATCCACTGCCACCAGCCAAAACTCGATCAGGGGGGACGGAGACGTGCCCCCTCGACTAACCGACCCTGGGGCAATCGAATTGCCCCAGCCAGTACGTCCACAATATGATGGTTTGTACTGGTTCTGTTCAGAATTTAAGACTAGTAAAGACAATGGTGACTTTACATGCCCAGGGAGACAGTAGTCAGTCCCAGGGTATGGAGTCTATACTGGGGGGTCACTATGACACCCCTGTGTCACTGCACTCAGGGTGCTGTGTAACACATCACAAAAACACATGAAGCCCTATGGAGTAAAAGACCCCATAGCCCATTAAACACATCTTGATTCAAAGAAACACACTCAAATCAAGTCCAAGAGTGAGGGTCTCACTAGGTTAGGAAATTCAGCCTAAACAGAGAATTCTCCCTAACACCCAGCGCCAGAGGAGAGACGAGGCCTTCAAGCACTCGCACAGGCACACTGCCCGATCCACCACCCCCCTCTGCGATTACCCCATTCTCTGGCCTGGGGGAGCGGCCTGACCGTGGTCCGGGCCTCGGAGGAACTGAGGACCCCGCGGCGGTTCGGGAGACAGGCTCCCTTCGCCCTCCCCCCCCACCACCCAGACCAGAGAGCGGCACGCCGCGGACAACGAGACAACGCTCCCTGCCCAGGGGATCGTCCCTGGGTTCTCGCGGTCGGAACCGCTCAAGCAGAGCGGGCCCGGGAGTGGAGTCCCCCGCCCCCATCAGGAGTCCTCGAGGAGGGCTGTTGCGGCCCCCAGAAGTCCCAGAGAGAGGAGGAGAGAGCGGCGGAGATAGGAGAGGCCCCGGACGAGCTCCTCCTCAGGCGAGCGGGCGAAGGTGAGGAGGTCCCCCACACACCCGACTCGGGCGGAAGGGGGCCCCTGGAGCGTGTCGGCTCCTGCCAGGAGGGACCAGTTGGGCGCCCCAGCCACCCCGCCCCCCGGACACAAACAACATCACCAGATTCGGGGGTTGTCCGGGTGTGAGGCCCCCACTTATTGTTGGTGGGGCGTGTGCCTGCCCCCCCGCACCACGAGAGCCTACAGGTTGGGCGCTAGAGTCACGGCGCTCTCCACCCCCTGCTCAACGAGAGGGGCCCTCCTGTTCTGGCCACATGGGCCCTGCTGCATACAACACCCTTCCACGGGGAGACCAGAAGAGGTCCCTGACCATCGTGACGGATTCGATCGGGGTGTGAGGCCCCCGCCTAGGGACAGGTGGGGCGTGTGCCTGCCCCCCCGGAAAATAACCCCCAAGAAGCAGCTAAGGATCATCCAACTCAAGAGAGGGGTGACCTCGCTTGGCTTCCACCCCTTGCACACACCCCCCCGAGGCGCCCCGGGAAGGAAGCCGAGGACTGACCCGGAAGGGGCCCCCCACCCTCCGCCAGGGCCGCGGCAGTCGGTACGGCGGGGCACAGGGAAACACCAGATGAACTGGCGGGAATCCTTCCAGGGATACTGCTTCCAGGAGATTCCTAGAGGTAAAAAAGGTACGAGCCTCAAAAGAACTATGGCCCAACCCGAAGACGCATTTCCCTCCTCGGCGGCAATGGAAAGAGGCTTCGCCTCGATCTTGCAGGAAATCAGGGACATGCGCTCCGACATTGCCCAGAAATTTGAGAAAATGGACCAGAGGGTGGACAAGGTTGAAGACAGATTGTTACAAGTTGAGGCCAACCAATCGTCCACAGCGACCCAAGATATACAAGTATGTATGAGGCTAGAAGCCCTGGAGAAGAGGGACGAGGAAAGGGCCCGGCAGATGGACGATTTCAAAAACAGGGAGAGGAGAAACAACCTCAGAATCTTTGGGGTGACCGAAATGGAAGGGTAGACGGAGAGGGATGTCACCCGAGTGGTGAGGGACATCACCCTCCTATTCGCAGAGGAGATGACAACTGAGCTCACATTCGACAGGGTGCACAGGGCAGGGGCAGAGCGGGGGCACCCCGGTCAATTTTGGTCCGGTTCCACTATTACTCGGAGAAGACAAAAGTGCTGGAGGAGGCCAGAAAGACCAGAGAAATTACCTACAATAATGCCCAGGTCTCAATATATCAGGAGCTCTCCGCCTACACTCTGGCCAAGCGTAGAATGTGCCGCCCCCTCACGCAGCTACTCAAAGAGAAGGGTGTGCGCTATAGATGGGGCTACCCCTTCTCCCTGACTTTTGAATACATGGGCCAACGCTCAACCCTGATCACGGAAGAAGACCTACGGGGAGCTATTCAAGAGTGCACAGTGGACTCGAACCCCCAGAGGGGCCCAGCAGGGCCAGAGAACATCAGACCTAGTGGCCCCGGCCCGTCCGGAGAGAGGAGAAGGCGAACCGGCGCAAATAAATTTAGAAAAATGAACACTCCATCCCCAGCGAAGGACGGATAACGAAACGACTCCGAGGACTGAGAACGGGGGCGACCCGCTAAGCCCGGGACAGACGTGCGCAGACTCGGAGATCTTACCACTAACGCCGTCCCCACAAACAGCAAGTATATGGTGTATACAGATAGAACGCAGCCGGGGGGGGACTTTGGGAGCTCAAGGTGATGAGCTTCTTACTTGAATTGCCTGGCCGAGGTGGGCAGGCTGGTGGTTTGGCCAAAAGCCAGCGATGACGGAACTAACTGGCTGGACGCCGGGGAGGGGGGCATGGGTGTATACGGGAGTTGGGGTTGTTCAGTTAAGGTTGGGGAACGGGGGGCAGTTGGGGATTTGTTCTAAGCCCACCCGGGGGGGGGAGGGGAAGGGGGCGAAGGGGAGCACAGAGGAGAACCAAGGGAGCACGCGAGGAAGAAAATTGCGAGGGTGTTGACCGAGAGGGAGGGAATTTTAGATTATGGCTGAGAGCCTGCCTGCCCTGGGAGTGGGCTCCCTCAATGTACGAGGCTTAAACACCCCCACAAAGAGATCCCTGGTCTGTAGGGAGTTTAGAAGGGCCAGCCTCGACCACCGCTTCTTGCAAGAAACTCACTGGCCACGGGGGAAGGAGCCCAAATTGCGGGGAGGAGGAATTGGGGAGGTCTTTAGTGCTTCCCACAAGAGCAAAAAGAGAGGGGTGGCCATCTTGGTGGCGAGGAATGTGGGCTTCGAGAAAGAGGCCATGCTGAAAGACCCAGAGGGCCGCTACCTGCTGGTGCGGGGATCCCTGCAGGGGGCCCCACTCACCCTAGCCGTCATCTATGGTCCAAACGAAGGCCAAATTCAATTTTGGGAGGAGGTGAGGGATAAACTCAAATCCTTTGTCCACGGAACGGTGGTGGTGGGGGGGGGGGGGGGGGACTTCAACATGGTCCTGGATCCAACCCGGGACAGGAAACGAGCTGGACCTCAGTCCTCCAGGGCGGCAGATGAGACCATGGCACGTAACTTCCAAAGGGTTAACTCAGAACTGGGCCTGGTGGACACGGTCCCGACCCCTAGAACGAACACCTCCTTCTCCACTTACTACTCATCCACTCACACGTCATTTTCCAGGATGGATTACGTCCTGGTGGACGAGACCCTGCACCCATTCATCACTGGCCATAGGATTGACCCCGTCCCCTGGTCCGACCACGACCTGGTCCGAGTCACCATAGCAAGGGGAGGGCTAAACGAACACAGGGGGAGATGGAAGTGCAACGATTCCCTGCTGAAGAACGAGGTTCTAGATCAGGAGGTACTCGATGCCATTGCGGACTTCTTTGAACTTAACGACAACGATGAGGGGGGTTCGCACACCCTATGGGACGCCTTCAAGGCAACCCTTCGGGGAGTCCTGATTAAAATGGGAGCCCAGAAAAAAAGGGAAAGGGAAGCCCAGGAAAGGTATCAGAGTAGAAAAATCGCCCAACTCCAACCGGGTGGCCCCCCCCAAGGAGCCCCTAGACCGCGACCGGGTGGTCACCCTGGACGACTATAGGCTCCAATTGAAAGATCTCCTCCATAAAACAGAGACAAGTCTCCACCCGGTCAAACAAAAGTATTACGAAAAAGGGGACAGGGCGGACAGGATTTTAGCTTGGAAACTGAGGGAGGTACAGAGAAGCATAATGGTGGAAGCAGTGAAGAATGAGGGGGGGGAGGTAGACTATGACACTCCCCACATTGGAAAGGCCTTCCGCCGATACTATGAAAGGCTATACTCGTCCGAATACAATGGGGACGAGGGGGAGATTGAGCGATTCCTGAATTCTATACAGATCCCCGGCCCTGACCAGGGAGATGGCGGAGGGGTTGGAGGGTCCGGTGACCGAGGAGGAGGTGGAACGTGTGATCAATGGTATGAAGGTGGGCACCTCCCCGGGCGAGGATGGATATTCAGTCTATTTCTATAAAAGGTTTCGGTCAGCCCTTGCCCCCCACTTGGTTAGGGTGTTTAACGCAGTGCTGGAGGGGGGGGGTCTCTCCCGGACTCCATGATGGAGGCAATTATCGTGGTGCTCCCCAAGGACGGCAGGGACCCCGCGAAGTGCTCCTCCTACCGCCCGATTTCTTTGTTGAATATTGACGTAAAGATCCTGGCCAAGGTTTTTGGGAGACGGATGGAGGGGATCCTGCCGAAACTGGTCCACGGAGACCAGGTGGGGTTCATTGGGGGAAGACAGGGCTCAGATAACATTCGTAAAACCATAGATTTGTTCCACTATGCCCAGGCGTCGGACCTAGACGCGAGTGTCCTATCCCTGGACTCGGAAAAGGCGTTCGACAGGGTTGAATGGAGATTCATGCAACTCACCCTCCAGAAGATGGGCTTCGGGACACACATTAGTGATTGGGTGGCTGCGCTATACAGGGCCCCAAAGGCCAGGGTCCAAGTGAATGGCAGGTTGTCAGACCCATTCCCCCTCTCACGGGGAACAAGGCAGGGATGCCCACTCTCCCCTCTAATCTATGTCCTCACCATGGAGCCCCTGGCAATAGCAGTCAGAGCTCACCCAGACATCAAGGGGATCAGGAGAGGCGACGTAGAATTTAAGCTCTCCCTGTTCGCGGATGATATCCTAGCCTACCTGGTGGACCCGGGATCCTCACTACCCCCCCCCCCTCCTGTCCCTGTTGACCGCATTTGGGCGCTTCTCGGGCCTAAAGATTAATGTATCTAAATCAGTCCTGCTCCCCATGAGAATTTGGGACTCGGGCCTAGCCTCCCTGGACAGGCTGGAGGGGATAACGGTTGGGAGGGCCTCTATCCGATACCTGGGAGTCCTAACTAGGGACCTAACCAATCTCGCCCCTGCCAACTACGATCCCGTTATGTCACAGGTCACCGCCGATCTAAGAAGATGGGGCTCTATGATTCTGTCCTGGTACGGCCTCATGACGGCAGTGAAAATGAACATACTCCCGCGCTTACTATACCTCTTTACCGCTCTCCCAACCAGCGTCCCCGACCAAACCTTTAGGGTCCTTCAGAACGCAGTGCGTGAGTTCATATGGCAGGGCAGGACCCCTGCCATATGGTCCGCAAAGGCCGTCCTTATCCTACCAAGGGAGGAGGGAGGGTTTGGGCTGCGCGACTTCCAACTTTACTACAGCGCCGCCCAATTACGCGTCCTCCTGGAACACATGAAAGAGGGGATGGGTACATACTGGTCATACTTGGAGGACATGGACGCTCACCCACTTAAGGTTCAGGACCTCCTATGGGCTCCACGCAGATTTATTCCGAACAGACTCAAATCCCACCCAACATTGGGAGTTCTCTGGGCAATCTGGAGGGAAAGCCCCCAGATGACACACCTAACAATGTGGCCGTCTCCGATGTCATCCCTTTGGGGTCACCCCCTCAAACTGGGAAGCAGGGGGTTCCGTAACGCAAAGTCCTGGTCTGACTCAGGGATGGAATGGGCGGGGCAAATGTTTAGGGAGGGGGAATTCCTGCCATATGAAGATTTGAGAGACGCCCTCGGGCGGGAGTCGCTCTCCATATTTGAGTACCTCCGCCTGAAGGGAATCCTATGTGATCAATCATGGGGCCAATGTTTAAAAAGACAGCTGACCCCCTTTGAGAAACTACTTGACACTGCGACCTCCAGGAAGCGGGCGGTATCTGGGATGTATAAAATTCTGAACACTGTTGACCTGGGGAGAAGGAGGGGGTTTCGCACCTTTTGGAAGCATTTGGCAGGGAAGGAGATCTCAGAGGACGCCTGGTCAAGGATATTTAAAATAGCTTTCCATGTGAACTTGTTCACAGCGGACATGGAACACAACTTCAAGATCTTACAGGGGTGGCATAGAGATCCCGCCAAGCTGTCAAAGATGTTCCCGGGAATATCCCCCGCATGCCCAAGGGGATGTGACCAGGTAGGCATGAGGGTACACGTGGTGGCACTGTCCGAAAGTACAGGCACACTGGGAGAGGGTAAGGGGTTGGATCGCTGAAGTCACGGAGTAACTGCTTCCCCAGAGTCCTCTGACAGTATTGCTAGGCCTCCCCCCAGAGGACACAGACGTATACAGATACCCTAGAATGTGGGAAACAATGTTGAGGGCTGGGAGGGTGGCCCCGGCCCAGAAATGGAAGAGCCCGGGGACCCCCACAAAGGAGGACTGGCTACAAAAGGTGAAGAAAATATGTTTTTGATGGACAAATTAACGGCAATGATGAACAATGACTTGAGCTCATTCCAGGCAAATTGGTATGGGGTGCAGCAGATCTGGGGATGGGAGGTCCACTGATCCTCCGGGAAGAAACATGGATGGAAAAGGGCACCCACGGCCCGAGGGATGGCAGACGGTATCTAGGCAAACATGCAGTCAACGTTCTCGCTCTTTCCCGAGCTCCGGTCACACAAAGCTCACAACGCGTCTCCCCATAAAGGGGGTTCTACTGGGATTAAGTTATTTGGGGGGGGGAGGGTTCGTTCTGGGAGGGTGAGGGGGGGGGGGTTTGGGCCTGTGATTTGTATACTCTTTTAAAAAGCTTTCAGCCCGTTTGTTATATTATGAAAATGTCAATAAAATAAAGTTAAAAAAAAAAAAAAAAAAAAAAAAAGACAGCCTCATTTGCTTCAACTATGCTGACGACACTCAAATAGTCTACAAAATACAAGACACACAGGAAGAAAACAACGCTGGAAGTCTGCCTAAAATAACCCTATGGCTCTATGGCCAATAGAACTTGGTACAGTGCCAGCCCCTTCAATGACAGTAAAGAACCTGGGAGTTTTGATGGACAACCAACTAACACTTGAGCCAGAAATAAATGCTATAATTAAGAAATGTTTCTTCCTCCTACATGCAGTAAAAAAGATCCTACCATTCCTCTCCTTCACCCACAAAACACTCACCATCATCGCACTCATGTCCAGAGTAGACTACGCCAACAGCCTATACCTCGGAATGCCAGAACAACTGTTAAAGAAACTTCAGCACATCCAAAACGCTGCGGCCAGACTGCTGCTCAAACTACCATGAAGAGAACACATTATCCCAGCACTGAAAATGCTACACTGGCTACCAATAAAACAGCGAATAAAGTTCAAATCAATGTGCATAAAGCATAGAGCAATCCACGGCCAAGGAGCAGAATTCCTAAAAGAGAGAATAAGCATCTACCGCCCCCCACAAGACCACTCAGATCAAGCGACAACATCCACCTAGAACCAAAACTGTACAACCTAAGAAAATTTGGAGGATCATCTTTCTCTCACCTTAGACCAATAACCTGGAATGAGCTACCAAAAAACATACGCAACACAAGAGATAATCTTCAATTCAGAAAACTAGTCAAAACTTGGCTCTATGCTCTTAACCAGAAGAAACTACTAGTAAGGATACAGCGGGAAACAAGAATCCCAGAAAGGGAACCCATCATCCCTAACTTAATCTTCCCTAACCGGAGAGCGGGCGGCGACGCCATGTCCACATACCGCTAGCCCACAGAGGGAACATAGGTAGTTAAGAACCCTACACGGGAATGGGCAGGGAGGGACCAGAATCCTATAACCTAAACATCGCCAACACCAGGGTGGGTTAACACGCCTGCTCCAGCAAGGTACTGAAACCACTAACAGTAATACAGAGGAAAACTGCCACCCTCATCATACTTTCCAAATAGGTCGACAAACTACAATCCTAGACACAGGTCAATCATAGATGTGGAGCAAAGAAACGCAAAGACAAAAAGGTTACAAACATTTTAAGTTACTCTCCATAGTGACTAACGTACTCTTCATCCATAGTCCCTTTTCCTCCATACTGTATGGGCGTCCCTTCCAAAGGACGGCAGATGGAACCTTTTTCACTAGAAAATACCTTCCCCTTTAAATTTGGAGGCGCGGCCCAGGAAGCATGCGCTGCTCTGACTCTGGCACCACACCTCAGTCCCCATTGACACGTCGACAATAGATGTAACATTGCCTAATGACACCATTATTATTAGGGGGAAGGTTGGTGGGATGTATGGAGGAAAGGGGACTATGGATTAAGAGTACGTTAGTCACTACGGAGAGTAACATAACTACTCTTACGTCCCGTCCCCTCTGCTTCATACTGTATGGGCGATTAAACTGATTATAGTCCCAGGGTGGAGAGGAGACCCTCCTTAAGCAAATAGGTTCCTGAGAACCGCCTGTCCGAAAGCCGCATCAGATCTAGATCCAGATCTATGGCGGCCTTAGAGGCCTGATAGCCTGGCCTCGAACCTCCGAAAGTGACAAACAGAGCATCTGACTTGCAGAAGCCCTTGGTCCTGTCCAAGTAGAATTGTAGGGCACTCCTGACATCCAGACAGTGCAGCACTCTCTGTGCTTCGTCCTTGGGATCGGGAAAGGTAGGAAGGGCTATTTCTTTGTTCAAGTGAAATACAGAGGATACCTTGGGCAGAAATGCCGGGTGCGTCCACATGACTACCTTGTCCTTGTGAAAGGTGGTATATGGTTCAGAGGCGACCAGCGCCTGAATCTCGCTGACTCTGCGAGCCAAGGTAAGACTCACTAGTAAGGCCGTCTTGATGGTGACCAACCTAATGTCCATGGATGCCAATGGCTCGAATGGTTTGTGCGCCAGGGCGCCCAAGAATATGTTAAGGTCCCACACAGGGTGCAGTCTCTTGACGGGCAGGTAGAGCCTAGCAAGACCAGTGAGATGTTTGATGATAGGGTTGGAGGAGGAAGAAATGCCTTCCTCCGAATTCCTGTAGGCCCCAATGGCTGCAAGGAATGTACGGCAGGTGTCCACCTGTACGCCAGAATGAGCGAGGTACACTGAAAAGGAGAGCACGTCATCCAAATTACGGGCCAAGGGGTCATTCCCTTGGAGTCTGCCCAGTGGCAGAATCGGGTCCATTTGCTTTTGTACTGGGCCCTGGTGGCTTTGCTCCTGGCACCCTGCATGATCTCCAGATCGGCCTGTGAGAGGCTAAGGTGCCAAAGCGTTACCTGCTCAGGTACCACGGTGTGAGGGCTAGTTTCCCTGGCGCATGGTGGATGATTCTGCCCCCCTGCTGCGCCAGAAGATGTGCTGGGCCCGTCGGAAGGTGTATCGGGGGTACCTCCGAGAGGCCGAGTAGTTCCGAAAACCATGGCCTGGCCGGCTACCATGGTCGGTGAGACTCCTTGATCTTGCAAATTACCCTGTGGATCAGGGGAGTAGGCAGGAAGGCGTAGGCCTTCATGCCGGTCCACTGGAGGTGAAATGCGTCGCCCAGAGAGTGAGGCCCTGACCCAGCCAGGATGAAAACTGGGGACACTTCTTGTTGTACCAGGTGGCAAAGAGATCCGCCTGGGGATGACCCCACCTCTCCTGAATAACGAGGTCATTTAGCTGCCGCTCGTAATTGTCCGCACCCACTCTGCTGAACCGGTCTGCCTCCAGGTTGGATACACCCGGGAGGTGGACTGCCGAGAGGTAAATGACGTTTTTTCAGGGCCCATTCCCACATGCTGATCGCCAGCCTGCACAGAGGAGGGGATCTGGTGCCTCCCTGCTTTTTGACATACTACATGCTGGTCGAGTTGTCTGTCTGGATGAGGACAACCTTTCCCTTGAGAACTGGTAGGAAAGCTATGAGCGCTAGCCAGATGGCGTTCAGCTCCAACCAATTGATGTGGTATTCCTACTCCTGTCGAGTCCAGGTGCTGTGGACTGAGAGATCGTCCAGGATGGCTCCTCAGCCCTCGAGCAAGGAGTCTGTGGTGAGGGTGGCCTGTGGAGAGGGCAGCCAAAAGGGCTTGCCCGTCCGTAGGTTGCAGTCCATGGACCACCAAGTTAGGTCCGGGTGGAGAGATGAAGGAACATTGAAAATCCCAGATTGCGAGCCCCGCTCCCGATTCCATGAGGCCGCGAAGTGCAGCTGAATCATTCTCATCTTTAGTCTCATGTGCGGCAAGGCTAACAGGACCGCTGCTCATAAACCCAGTAGATGTTGGTACCACCATGCCGAGGTCCCATCTCTGCTGAGGAAGTGGGCAGTGGCCCTCTTTATGGCCGAGATGTTGTCTTCCGACGGGAAAACCCTTGGAGCCTATGTCCCAAATGAGTCCCAGGAATGTCAGAGTCTGCGTAGGGTGCAGCAGTGACTTCTTGAGTTTGAGCGAGAAGCCCAGGTCGTGCAGTGTGTTCATAAGGGCATGGGAAGAGTGGCGAACGGCTTCCGGAGATGTAGCCCTGACGAGCCAGTCGTCGAGCTACGGGTAGATGTGGAGGCCCTGCACTCTGAGGAGGAACGCCACAGCGTTCAAGACCCTGGTAAAGACCGTGGAGGCCGAGTTGAGGCCAAATGGAAGGACCTTGTATTGGAAATGGTAGCCCATGATCCTGTACCGTAGGAAAGAACGATGGGGAAAGAACGTGTAGGTACAAGTCCTTCAGGTTCAGGGAGCACATCCAGTCTCCTTTGTCCAATGTCTCTGCTATAAAAGCTGGCATAACCATCTTGAATTTTTGCAGGGGTAGGGAGAGGTTGAGGGTGGAAAGGTCCAGCACAACTATCAGGCCCGCCTGGTTCTTCTGAATGGCAAAAATCCTGGAGTAAAAGCCCAAGCCTCGCTGGGAGGCTGGGACTTCCTCCACTGTCTGGCTCTCTGCGAGCAACCGAATCTCTGCCAGAAGAGTTGCCGTCCTAACTTGAGGGAGGAGAGGAGAGGCTGGGATGGGTAGGCAGTACCCGTGAATACTACGGAGAGGATCCAGGAGTCTGAAATTCTGGCACCAGAAATGTGCATGAGAGCAAGCCTGCCCCCCACTGGAGACACGTGGACTCGAAGGGGCGCATCATGCCTTCTTTCCCTCTGAGGCTGTCACGGAGGAGGGAGACTGGAAAAAGCCCTTACTGCCCCCCCCTTTTTGTTGCTTGCACTGGCTTTGAGACGGCGAGTGGTCAGGCTGCCTGGATCTCCGTTCCTGGGAACCACGGAACCCTCAATATGTACAACCCTTTTCCGAGCGCTGCTGAGATTGGGTGTACAATTTGGTCGTGGTCTTTGTAAGAATGGATAAAGACTTTGCCGTTTGTGAGCTGTTCTTCTTGTCCAGCTTAGTCCGCAGAGGAGTGGAAGAGGTCCCTCCCACCCCCCCTCGAACAGTAGATCTAGAATGTGCTCCTGGACATCCTGGTTGAATTTCGTTGCCCGGAGCCAAGCTGTTCTCATGTCCGTGGCACTACAGATGGCACAGCCTGAGGCATCGACATGATCCACTGTTGATTCCATGAGGTAATGCGCCACAAGCTTGGCTTTCACTAGCCCTGCCTTAAAGCATGATTGGCACTGGGTGGGGAGTTCCGGGAGGAAGTCCGCAATTTCCCACCATAACCGTTGGTTGGCGGCAGCCAGCATGGCATCCGCATTGGCCTCATGCAGGTGCAATGAGGTACTGGAGTACATCTTCTTGCCGTACGTCTCCAAGATCTTCTCCTCCTTGCCTAGCAGCGCTGCAGAGGAGGGGGCAGAGGACGACTGAGGCTTGGTGTATAGTGACACTGCAGCGATCACTGAGGAGTGTGGCTGAGGATGGGTCGAGAGCAAGAGTGTACCCCCCTCCATTTGCCTGTACTTGGCGTCCAGGCGTTGGTAGACCGGCTGGACCGAGAGGGGCCAGAGCCAACCCTTCTTGGCCAGGGAGAATACATCGGTTTGCAGTGGAATCCCCGTGTTGGCAGAGGGGGGTCTCTTGAGGACTTCAGCCAGAACCCCCTCTGCCGGCTGTTTGACCTCAGGTTGGGGGAAGCCCAGGTACTCCGCAAGAACAGCAAGACATTAATTGAAGACCCTGGTTGAGGATGGCGTGTCTGGATGATCCTCCTCGTCCGTATCCTGTGGATCTGGAGGATTTAGTGGAGGAGGAGTAGATGGCGCCGGAGGCTGGGGTACAGGGACCGCAGCCAGAGGCTGAGGAGGCAGCCAAGGTTGTGGAGTTGGCTGTGGAGCCAGAGGAGGCGAATGCACCGGGGCCTGAGGGCCCGATGGATGAGTCTGTGGTGCTGTTAGCATGGCGGGAGGACTTCCTTGACTGCGTCTTTGACGACAACCCCCATCTGAGGAGACCTCATGAGGCCGAGAAACTTCTCGAAGAGCACATCCTCACTGGCCAAAGAGGTGGCAGGGGGTACCGGCAGGGTAGCGGAGGGCTGCTGGAGCCGCCGCGTACCCTGTCCATATGGACGCAAAGGAAAGTTGCCCTGCGCAAATAGACTGTAGGCCACGTACCTGGTTGAGGCCAGTCCTACCTTGACACTCGTTCTTCGCCGAATTTGTGGAATGGAGTCGGACAGGTGCCCCTTTCTGCCGTGGAAGCCATTTTGTCGAGCTGCTGGCCACCTGTCTGCGACGTGTTGCTCAGCCCGCTGGGCCTCGCCTCGTCCAATACTCTTGCATGTGGATCACGAAGCCTGCCCTGCTCCTCGGGCCTCGGCCCGGTAGGTGTGACACACTTGACCCAGGGGTCACCAGAGCTGCGTTTAGGTACCCCCTTGGGCATATTGCCGGTATTTGGGCGTAGCCCCTCGGACGTATTGCTGGTGTTAGGGCGTAGGCCCTCAGCCATTGTGCCGGTAAAAGGGCGTAGCCCCTCGGGTGTAGACCCGGTACAAGAACCTTCCGGTGCCTCAACACTGCGCCCAGGAAGGGTCAGAGGATCCCTCGACCCGAAGGCCGGTAGCTGTAGCAGCCTCGGTGCATGTGCCAGTAGAAGGACCTGGCCGGTCCCTCCTGCGCGGGAGAGTCCCTGGGAAGGAGCTGGAAAATATCAGCCCTACGTTGGGCCTGGTTCAATGCTTCACGAAGTTCTTGAGATCCACTGGAGGCGACTTCTGGAACAGCTCCTTCCACCTGGCTAGTCTGTTCTTCAGCGCCTTGGATGACAGCGAGTCACACACCGAACAGGATTGCCAACCGTGGTCTGGGCCAAGGCAACGTGGGCAGAGGGCGGGGGGTTCTGAAGTCGGGAAGAGCCCGTTGCAGGATGGACACCTGCTGAACCCTGTAGAAGACGACATGCACCGGGGAGGAGCGCGACGCATGAGGACAGAGTACCTGAATGAAAGAAAAGACAAAAGAGAGAAGAATTACTGCGCATTACATGGCTAAAGCCAAACCCAGGACCGCCGGTGAATTCGACCCGTTCCCGTCAACACGGAAAAGGGGACTGGCGTGTGGTGCCGGAGGGCGTAGTCAGGGCAGCGCAAGCTCCCTGGGCCGCACCCCGCGTGCCACTAAATTTAAAGGGAAGAAGGTTTTTTTCTGGTGAAAAAGGTTATGTCTCCCGTCCCTTGGAAAGGACGCCCATACAGTATGGAGGAAAGGGGACGGGACGTAAGAGTAAAAAGAAAAAAAGAAAGAAAACACTAAAATCTCAACTTTCCCCATACACTTTGCATATAGAAACTCACACAAACACTTCTCTCAAGCTCAGCAGACGGTGCAAACCGAACTGAAGCTGCCAACAGGACATCACAGCTCTCACTCTCCTATTCCCACTTCCCACTACTAACTCCTCCACCCGTCCTTTTCAGATACGCCAGAGCACCTGGGGACCACTCAGGTGGTGACCGTGCGTGGTACAAATACCTTTAACATTAACATAGTCTTCACTCGTCCATATGATGCACCTTCCCCCACAAAATTAAATATAGTAGTCACTGAAATTTACACCAACCTAAACTCTACTGAAAAATGTCTTGAAATAAAAGCTAACAAATACTGGAATATAGTTATTCCTTTGAGATCCAGTTTTGTCCACTGGATCATACCTATTTGTATTTTTTTCTCAAATACCCCTGGGTGCTCTATCCCCACCAATATTATCCAGATGTTATTAAAACACATTTAGTTTACAAAAATATATTTCCAGTGACTGTTATATATGTTAGAATGCTGGAGTGGTGTGACCTCTCACCCTGAAATTTTGGTTTTGTTGATCTAAGTATACCCACCTGGGTTTTTCAGGGCTTTGCCAGGTGCCCTAATATTTAATCTAGTCCTAGCACAGCCCTTGGCTGTAGGGCCTGTCTAGTACTCTGTACAGACCACCAAAGGAACTAAAATCCTACAATCATGCAAGCAATGGATAAAGTCAATGTTGTATCATACACCTACGAATATGTTCAAAGATTACTGGGCATTCCAACGACCCTTGGAACACCGGAAGGCGTTTTAGCCTAAGGATCCAATAAAGATGAATACGATGGCATCAATCAGCGTAACAAGAAGTTAATACGCACAGAGATGCATGGTACTTTCATGCTCGAGTATTTGAGGGCAGGAATCATTCCAGACGGATTACAGGTTAAAAACATACTCCGAGTATTTATTAATAACCTCAAGTTCAAGAAAAACTTAAGCGGTGTGGGAAATAAATGCAGCAGGGACTGGATCATTTTGATCATAGATTCTGCCCAGGAGGAGTGTAAAAAAACAAGGAGAGGAGATACTTGAACTGGAGAAAAAATTCAGAGGGAACACAACCATACAAGACGCCAAACAGAAATTGGAAAAATCAGAAGAAGAGATCGCCAAATTCAAACAGATCACCATCGACAGAAAGATGCAAAAGTTTAGGAAAGACCTTAGCAGCTACGGGGAGGAGAAGACCTATCTGTATCTACGAGAGACATACTACACTGATTTACAGCAGCAACAACAGAGCAACTTCCACAGGCGCAATAAGGTGGTAAATTTCTCCGGCAGTTCCGCATCTTCCAGTGGGAGTGATCCCAGCCTCTCTGGAGGAAACGCTTCAGGACCACCTCCACAAAATCCTTTTTTCCCCCAGGGGGGAAAACGGGGGCGTCCCAAGAGACGGCCGCAACAACAAGGACAGTATATGAGAACTCGACGGTGGTACTCGAACCAGCCATGAGACAACAGATCCCTATTTTTAACTTCTCATCTAGAACTCTAATTCCATCAGAGGAGACCTTAATAGGAAAAGGCCTCTCTTTCGTACCATATGCTTGAGCAAATTCCTTTCAAGCCGAGATGGAGATGAAGAGATTTTTTAGCAACAGACTTAAGTATTTTTTTGAAGTGTACTTAACAGATCATCAAGAGACCATATCTGACAATCACCAAGTGCCTAACACCACCACAGGCTTTAAGCCCAAATCAGTTTTTATGCCACCACCACATACTATACCGGCTGAGTTTGAAACCTTTGAAAAATTGGTCACCAAAACACTAACTGAAGGTCTGGCCCGGAGTAATTATTACCAAGATAATTTGACTCGCGAGGAAAGGAAATCATTAGCAGACCTCAACCAAGATCCCACCATTACTCTGAAACCGGCTGATAAAGGAGGTGGGATTGTCATTATGGAGACAGCCAATTACAACAAAGAGTGCCTACGCCTGTTTGCTGACAAAACATCATGCAAGATCTTGATGAGAGATCCCACAACTAGACTCCAGGAAGAGATTACCAGTTTAACCAAAGACGCGGAACAGGAGGGTTGGATTTGTGAGGAAGAACGTCTTTTCTTAAACAAAACACACCAAAGAACCCCAGCATTTTACATTCTTCCCAAAATCCATAAGAACCCAAGACAACAACCGGGCAGACCTATAGTCTCTGCATGTGTCTCTCCCCTGGAACCTTTATTTTTATATACAGATATTTTTTGCCAAACCAGTTTTGAGTAAGATGCCAACCTACATCAAGGACTCCATGAATGTTATACTAATACTACAAGAACTCGACTTACCGCAACACTGTATTCTGGCCACGATGGATGTCGAAGCCCTCTATACATCAATACCACAAAGAGAGGGGCTAGAAGCTCTCCAAACATGCCTCAACAAAAGGAATGGTGTAACAACAACACCCACAGATTTCATTTTAGAGTGTGTGAGACTTGCCATGTCGGAGAATTTTTCTACTGAAGGATAAACTATATCAACAAATAAAAGGTGTAAGCATGGGGGCCACTTTTGCTCCCGATGTCGTCAATCTGTATATGGCCCAGTCTGAAACAGATCATATACACAATGACCATAACCCATTCAAATCACAAATACTCCTATGGAGACGGTATATTGACAATGTCCTACTCATATGGACTGACACAGAAGCAAATCTGAATCTTTTCCATCAATGGATCAATCAATGTAATGACCACATTCGTTTTACTATCGAATGGAGCTACCATGCAGTGGATTTCCTTGATTTACACATATACAGATCATGAAACAATCTCCAAACTGACTACAGGAAACCAACAGACCGTAATAGCTTATTGCATTTTTCCAGCTACCACGGTCTCAGATACAATCTACCTTACGGCCAGTTTCTGAGAATCAGTCGAAATTGTTCCAACAAAGAAAAATACGAGCAATATGCCAATGGCCTACAAAATCGGCTGAGAGAAAGGGGATATCCTAAAAAAATCATTAAACAAGCGAGAAAAAGGGCTCTGAACACTGACAGAACCATATGTCTGACACCAAAGGAAAAACCTGAGATGAATAGACTATTTTGTGTCACAACATATAGCCCATTGAACAACCTCACCAAACAAACTATCAACAAACACTGGCATCTAATAAAAAACAAAGGCACTTTGGAGAAGAAGCCCATTTTTGCATTCAAAAAGAACAGGAACCTAAGAGACACTTTGGTCCACACATACATCGAAGAAACTAAGACTCTGAATACATTGTGGAACCTTCCGAGTGTTGTGGGACACTATCAATGTGGAAATTGTGTGGCATGCCACTACACCCCCCCCAGCAAAACCTTTGATTACAAGGATTACCATTGCATTCTACAAACCCATACTAACTGTAACAGTAAGTTTGTGATTTACGGAATACGATGCCCATGCCTTTTGCTGTACATAGGCAAGACCACTAGACCAATAAAACAGCGGATCTCAGAGCACAGATCCTGTATCAAAAATAGAAGACCGGACAAGCCCTTGGTCGAGCATTTTAACCGACTAGGACATACTAACGACGACATCTCTTAGACCATCATACAGCAACTTACTCCACAAAAAAGAGGAGGGGATAGGGACAAAGCACTCACGAGGCTTGAACAACAGTTAGTCCACAAACTTGACACCGTTAGAACAGGTTTGAATGTCTCGGTAGAATGGAAACTTTTCTACAACCAGTAAATCAGAATAGATTGTTTTTTGTCCCTGTGACCCTTATATCTTCCGTATCATGGAGTCTCTTGTGTTCTTCTTTGCCGGGAGAACCAGGTTCTTTCCTGTTGTGTTGTTTTTCAGGCATGGGCAATACCAGTCTTGATGTGGTTGCATCCCAACAACCCTTTATCATCTACCTATATGGTCTTTGTCGTATTCTTCCATGTATCCTTCCATTCAATCCACCTTTATTGCAGGCCTAGTTGGATGTTTACAAACAACTAAACACTGATGACATTTATATCTTGTTATTGCTATTTGCATCATGTCAATGCACAATCTTGTGATGTACTGTACTCCAATTGCATACTGTCACACACTAAACAGTGACGATATCCATATCTTGCCACAAACGGAAAAAATGGTGTTCCAAAATGTTCGCCTTTGACAGTCAAATGCATTTGTCTAAAGCATGTGTGACTGCAATTTCGGGTTTTGTGTATTTAAATTTTGATTCTTCTGCTGTCATTATGAACACTGTTGGCCCATGCACTTTATGTGCATGTCGCCGTATAGAGTTTGATGAAAAAATGTGTCCTAATATAACCAATGTCATATGATTTTTAGACATTTTTTAATTAGGCCATGTGATGTTTTGAGCCTTTATTCACTCGTGTCAGCACAAGCACCTTTTTGCCATTGTAATCACTAATTAGAGATGGCTATCGCATTTGTATGCTTGTGTCGTATGGACGCCAGCGTAGGCAATTCCTAAAATGTATGACTACCATCTGTCGACCACTAGCATACCCACTCTGGTTACACATAGAATACATACATTAGACACTGCTGCCCGTACACACCGGGCTAGCGCGAGCTCCACAGCTAACGCGCCGACTCGCACGCTCTTTTCCTAACCCTGCAGCACGCATTTTTTGTGCACCAGGCCAACACGACTAGTGGCCCGCCCCCAGGTCCTCGTGGCGGCCTCCGATTGGTGATGCGCTGAATGACGCCCCACGAGGGGAGTGCCACCACCTAACCAATCAATATGACCCGTGGGTTTGATTACCCAGGGTCGTCAAGGTTACGGTTTCACATTCACAGCAGCCTTCGCGTCTTGAGAAGACGCTGCACCGCACAGCCCAGAGGAACTCTTTGAGTTACAGAAGTAAGTTCGACACCATGTGCCTCAGCCTGTGCTATTGATTTGGGTGAAGTTTATAATGCTGACCATACTCATGTCAATATGAATTCTTCACTTATATGAGCTTCCTTGGCTCTTGTACTACACACGCTTTAGCAGCGCTGGCTCGCTTACCCCTGTGCATTTTTTGTACACATGCATTTTCACTTTTGGACAATCTGGGTCAGCAGCCACCATCCGCAGTGGGTGTCTCCACTATTATCAACTTAGAAGACACTACTTACCGTTTGAGGTAAACTTTTACCTTTGTTTTCTATTGAATCATGTATGGCACCAGGATCTGTACAGAACTCTTACAGACCATCATATGTCGTTACAGGTACACAATTGTATTTCTCTACGGCGCATTCAATGCCGTCCAGACATCTATACTTAAGATGGATTTTCTCGCTTACCCTTACACTGGATAAGTCTTTGGTAAGATTTAGGCTCCTTAATAAGGGAGTTTTTTTCCTTTGTCTTTTAATGAAGCATCTTGAGGGATCTTATTGAATTATTTTACATCTGAGGTCACCATCCCACTCACTACACTCCATTTGTTGTTTATAGATAAGAGATCCCGGGACAACCATTTTTTTCCATCACACGTCCTGATGAAGGCCTGCCCACTAAGCTGCACTTTACAGCTCTTCTAGGCCGAAACACTGTTGCGTCAACGATATATACCATCTGAACAGTGCACAGCTCAAGCATTGTCTTTTTGTGATTTCTTGTATATATGTTCATGAATTTGTGTTTATGTTCTTTCTTGTAACTGCACAATCAATATGATTGACCAAGAGTAGCAGTTTCCATTGAGATACAGTTTTGTCCACTGGATCATACCTATTTGTATTTTTTTCTCAAATCCTACCAATATTATCCAGATGTTATTAAAACACATTTAGTTTAGCAAAAATGTATTTCCAGTGACTGTTATATATGTTAGAATGCTGGAGTGGTGTGACCTCTCACCCTGAAATTTTGGTTTTGTTGATCTACGCATGTCAGCTAATCAATTATCATGATATGGTTTTTTCCTAGATTTCCACACTTTCATGATATGTTTTATCGCCATCAACAATGCCCTATCGATGCAATCAGACGAATCACAAATCTTCTCACATCTATCCTCAGTTGAGAGAAAAACAGACAAGCAATTGAGGAAATGAAATGCTCCCTACCAGATCAATTCAATTTAAAACATAATTCCAGAAGTCTAACACTCTTTCACATTCCGAGTATATGCAAATAAGTCCCTCGTGAACTTTTGCAACCCCAACACAAGTCAGAATCTGCCAATCCCCTTAGATTAATTCTCACTGGTGTCCAGTAGATACGACCAAGAATTTGTTAGTGAAAGCCAAAATGGATTTGAACCTGCGGTATATTCACCGTCACATTCCACACATCATCCCATGCTCTCTCAGACAAGCCTCAGTTGAGCTCTGCCACCCACTCCATTCTCAGTCTCTCCCAAGAACCCTGCACACAGTCCTGTAAAGGCATCAACTTAATATAAGTAGAAACAGCACCTGGAGGGATGCAAAACAACTTGCAAACGAGGTCTAATAATCATTGGTCCACTCAACATTTGTTGCCTCTCGGTCATCAATTGTGCCGAAGATCAGTACCTCTCAAGCGCCCTGTAATTCAATCCAAATTGAGCGACCAATGCATCAAACTGAACCATCCTCCCCTCTTTCCACACATCCGCAATCGTCGAAATGCCTCTGTTAGCCCATCCCCTCCAATTGAGCAATTTGTTCCCAATCTGCAATCCTGGATTCAACCAAATTAATGTCTTATCATAAAACTTTGCCCACAACCTTGGATCCACCTGGTCAAAGCAGATTTTGTAACCACCTGTGTTTCCGATTTGGCCCCAGAATTTGGTACCGTCCTATATGAGTACAAAGAAAAGGGGCCCATCCTATCTTTTTCCATCAAAAGCCAGAAAGGATCCGGACCCCCTCCTCACCCTTAAAATAATAGGAAGCCTTTTTTTAAACAAAAAACCCTTATAATAGTTCTCCAATACCGGATAGTCAAAAACCTGATCCTTTTTACGAATCATGATATTCCCAGGTTAATTGCCCATTTCCTACAAGAAATCCAAAAAATCCTGTCGATAACGCTTGAAAACCTTCTTGGTAAATTTAAGAGGAAGTGACTAAATATAATCTAATACTTTCGGCAGCAAAACCATTTTTATGGCATTCACCTTGGCCCAAAAGGCTTAAAATCAACCTATCCCACCTAGGGATATCCTTTAGCAATGTCTCCTTCAACCTATCCACATTGTACTCCAATGTCCTTTTAATATCACATAGCAAATAAATACTTAAGTATTTTACAGAGACGTCAGCCCATTGGCATTCCCAATCTATTGACCTTCTACCCAGTGGTCCCACATTTAGCGGGAAAATCACTGTTTCCCCCAGTTTACCCTGCAGCCCCATAATTCCCCCATTTCCAGTAACATGTTCTTAAGTAGAGGCCCTCCATCAGATGGATTTGTTAAAACCACTGTCAGATCATCAGCATAAGCTACAACTTTCACCTCATCCCTCCCTATCTTCCAGCCACAAAGATTCTGCTCCTTCCGAAAGCCAGCAACGGTTCGAGAATCAAATTGAACAAAAGAGGCGAGAGCGAGCAGCCCTATCTGGTACCTCTAAACAGCTTGAATGCTAAAGATAAAACATCACTGACCCATAACTTCGCAGAAATATCTTATTGTAAGGCACCAATTGCATTTAAAAATTGAGGACTGAACCCCATTTGGAGTAAAGTAGAATTCAAAAATGACCAATGAACACAGTCAAACTCCTCCTCAGCACCAAAAAAAAATACAAAAAAGTAGTATTTCCTCTGTTATAGTCTTAGAAAGGCCCATTATATTTAGTAAAGCCCGAATATTGTCATAGCCATACCTATTACTCATAAACCCCACCCACAAAGATCGAACAAGCTCACCTATATATTTATTCAATCTACTGGCCATGATTTTTGCAAAAATGTTTACATCAACGTTCAGAGAAATAGGTCTATAATTACCAAATGTAGAAGGGTCTTCCCCTGGCTTAGGAATCAATGTAATGAACGCTTCGCTCATCGAAGGACTTAACACCCCATCCGAAAGAAACAAGATTATATAAAGCACACAATATATGCACCAGAGCCGTAGGCAAGGATTTATAAAATTCTACAGACAAACCATCCAGACCCAGGGATTTGCCCACATTAAGTTGACGAATAGCTTCCCCAACTTCAATTACAGAGATCTGTGCATCTAATGCTTCCCTCCCCTCATCAGACAAACATGGAATTTCTACTCTGGCAAAGAGGCTAGCTAACCTTTCTTCAATTTGCGAGGCATCCGAATAAAGAGAGGCATAGAATGACCTGAAGCATTCACAGATATCTTTGCTCTTAACATTAACATCCCCTGTCTTGTCCTCAATCTTCTGAATAAATACTCTTTCCGATAACCTCTTCAATTTGTTCGCCAGGAGGTGACCCCCTTTCTCACTCTCATCACAATATTTTTGCTTCTTAAAATATAAGCCTTTTTCCGCTTGTTCACTTCAGGCATCCCTCAGTTTATCCTTCGTACAATCCATCTTCAATTTATCTGTCCTTTTATTGCTTAAAGCATATTTCCGCTGTAAGTTTTTAAGTTCTAATTCTAACTCTAACTCTAGCCTCTCCCACCCTCCGTGCTCTCGACGTCCAATGAATCAACTCTCCTCGTATAGTCGCCTTAAAAGCACCCCATACAACTAAGCTATCTGAGGAACCCATATTTTCTGAAACGTATTTATCAATGGAGGATCTAATGGCTTCACATATTTTCTCGTCCTGCAATATGTATGTTTTAAGTCTCCATTTAATACCAGTCAGTCTGTTTGGACTCCAACACATGTTTAGTTTAACCAAATAATGCTCAGAAAGGCATATTTCCCCAATATCAACATTTGATAGCACATCCACCAATTTATCAGAGATCAGCAAGTAATCCAGCCTCGAGTAAGAGTCGTGAGCCGAAGAATAAAAGGAGAATTCCTTCTCAGCAGGATGTAATAAGATCCATCTATCCACTAAAGCAAAGGTGTCAAGAAACTCCCAGAAGGCACAACTCAATCTAAGGACCGTGAATCTACATGTTGATAATCTATCCAGAGCAGCATCCATAACAGTTAAAATCACCCCCAAGGATAATGCAGCTACCATGCATGCTCTTCAGGGAATCCGTCAGTCTTTGAAAAAACTGACGCCATGGGTACACTGACTATACACAGAACCCAGCGTCATCACTTTCCCCTTCATGTTTAACGTCTACTAAAATAAACCGGCCTCCATCATCCATGAGTACATTCTCTACCGCCATACCTAATCTTTTCCGAATTAGTAATCCTACCCCTCTCGATCTTCCCGAATAGCAGTTCAACAACACCTTCGTGTATTTAGAAGCACCATAAAAATTATCTGGGTGCTCCGTCAAGTGCGTTTCCTGCTAAAAAATAATGTTGGCTTTCTCTCGCCGTAACCTTACCACAACATTTTCCCTTTCTTTGACATTCCATGTTACAACTCTCAGAGACCCCATTTCATACAACACAAGGATTCATTCCAGATACCAAATACCCAATCCAAACTAGTACCCACATACCAATCTTCCCAACAGCCAGGAATGAGGTAAACAAAGAAATAATGGTGTAGACTTGTAAAATCTCCCCCCACACATAAGACATATACCACTCAAAAACATCAACAACCCATTTAAACTAAAATGACCCATCAACTTGGGCCATTTCATAAGGTCTAACATACACTAACCACTACTAACTGCAACCTCATGATCCTATGCCCTATAATATACAAATGTATCAGAATATCCCCTATTAGTCTTTAACCCTAAAAACACTCCGCTATAAAGACTTAGTGAAACATTCTATCTTACCATCTAGTCTCTCTAAGCTAATACTCATTTGACCTAACCCATTCAACACTAAACTATCAAGACCCAAGTAAGCACTCCCACCCCAGAAGACTGCCTTGAGCAACATTCCCACCAACCAATATTGGTAAATATCTGAATAAGGCAAACCAACGACAATGCAGTATCTCATGTAGCTATGTAACCCCCCCAACCCCACCTCATCACAATAATGCCTCATGAGATAATAGATACATTGCCACGCTGTAGAAGAATCAACCCACAGGTCAGAACCCCTCCAAGGCTAGCTATAACACCAATGCAAATGTAAATAAAAAAAATAAAAAAAACTTTAACCACAGACTTCCAGCACCCCTTCACGTGCAATGAGAAACAAGATCCAAGGTGGGATCAGTTACGGTAGCATATGGGCACTTATGATGATAGTGAGGGAATCCAACAATGAATCCGATGATTATTGCGGGTCATCATTCATCAGGTTCCACGCCTGGCATGTCCGAGGGAGCCTTCAGAAAACTCTGACCTTTGTATCACATGAAGCACTTCCATAACAACATGTTTGCAAATGCACATCCAGTCGAGGCCTTTGCACTATGATACACCTTAAACTTAGAGTAATGCAGCTTTAAGAGATCAGGGTGGTGGCCAGGACATAAGTGATTGAAGTGCCCTTACGTTTTTGTGCACAGAGGTAGCCTCACTCCCTTTCACTCAATTAATATCTGACAACCAACAAGGCGCTGGCACAGCGGAAAATACCAGGCGTTGCATGCATTTTTAAGAACCTGTCGACTCATATATTGTAACACCGAAAAATCTTTGATGGTCATAAGGCATAACACACTGACCTCGATCTGCAACTCCAGGCGGTACCTAGGAATACTTGCTGTGATATGATCATGCGAAGGGCACAAGCTGCCATGGCTAGTACCTGCGTGACCCGTGGAATCCCCATGGGTCTAACAGCGGTCACCTGACGTGGACAGCGCAAGGTATAGACCAGTCCTCGATGCGCTTCAACGCTTTATGCCCCAATCAGTGCAGGATACTCATAAGAGCCAGCGTCTATTAGACCAGTGTACCAAAGCCAGCAATTTTTTCAAATTTTTCAGTTGCTGCCTACCTCTAACAAGCCGTAGTCTGAGTCCGCAACCTCTGCTCACCCCCTTCCACAGTGCACCAGAGTCCCGCAGCTCACCAGAATACTGAACAGACTCCAGCTTCGGCAGCTCCCTCGAAGCTCCTCCGTCATCCGGATGCAACACATAACATCACCTCAGACAGTCACGCAGCGTTGCATGGCTACATGCAAAGGGGTGCTTTTCTCTAATCAGCTGTATCAGTGCACAGCGTTATTTAACCTTTGACAGCATTCCATGGATCTGTTACTCAAAACAAAAATGGACATCTCTCCAAGCCAATTAGAACCACAAAAAAATGAATGAAACAATCAAAACATAGAATAAGAAAATTTAAAAAAAGTGGAAAAATCAATGAACATTAGTCTGACCATCTACCACTACCCTAAAGATAGCAGGGTAGACTATGTAATATTGCATTTTCCTGTTTCTGGCCTTTTCCTTTGCAACATCAAACAGCTTCCTTTTCTCCAGTATGTCTCTACTTAGGTCACCAAAAATCATGATTTTATGTCCACCCCATGCCAAAATCACCCAACTTACTTGATTTTTTCAATATCAGCTCTCTAGTGGGGAACCTTAAAAACTTCACTATGAAGTTCCTTGGTCTCTGGCCCACCGACGGTTTCTGGCCCAAAGACCTATGAGCCCTCTACATCTCCAAAGGAGTAGCTGGATTCAGTTTCAAAATAGAGATCAATGCTTTCTCTAGGAAGATCATAGGGTTTCCAAGTTACACGTTTTCTGGAAAATCAGCCACCCTGTTATTTCTCCTTGAGAAGTTTGTAATTGCAGTCAGGGCACAGGAGCACAGCCACTATGCTGCCATCTTCTGAGTTGACAGTTCTAGAATCCCCAGCACTGCTTATTTTATGCCTTGGACCACGATAGGTTTTTAGGTTGTTTTTGCCATTGGCTTTGACATTTTGTGGATGCTTTTGGGATTTTTGGATTGTACAACTCAAGCCTTCCTCCAGCAGCAGGATGTCAGCTCTCTACTATCACAGAGGACCGGCGCGAGGGATGGTTTTACCCGTTTCAATATTACATTGAAAAAGGGGAGAGGTACCGAAAGACTGTTCAAATCATGAGGCCTTTTAGGGAGAACAGATTGGCATAGAATTGCCTATGAGAAGCTTATTGTGGCTTTTGCATGGCTGATTCATTTAAGTAGGAGCTACAGATATGTGCTTTTCTCTACCTTTATTCTTAACATAACCCCTACTGGCAAGGTTTAGCACACCCCCTTTGGGGTGCAGGAAGGGCTCTGGTTGCAGAGTTGATAAGAAATCACGGCAACATTCTTCATGGACAAAGTTAAACCAATCCAAGCCAGTATAGCACCCCATTCAAAATACCCAGTCGCTTTACCCTTACATATATATCACAAACACTTTTCTTCTCTTTCAGGGATCCTCAAATGCCTCCCAGGTATGGATGCCTCATCAAAACAAGCACAGTCATGCCCAGCATCCACCATCAAAGCAATTAAAGCCTCAACTCCATCTATTGTAGAGATGGCAAACTGCTTTTTATTTTAGACACAGCAGCACCCTCTCACCAAGTCCTGAAAGACTAAACTGTTGCCTCTCATTAAGACATTCTGATGATTCCACCATTGTTGCAAACTATTGTCCAATTGTAAATATCCCTGTCCTAAGAACAATACAGGAGAAACTAACAACTGTGAGGAGTCAGGAATGAAACTCGGACACAAGGTGTTCATAGATTTAGTCAAAGACTTATTAAAATTAAAGGGATTGCTAAAGCAGTCTGAATGTCAGAAAAGAAACGTCCTGTGTCCAAAGTTCTATTCTGTCCCTCGCATTCTAACAAAACAATTCTAAAGTGGAAAGGGAACATGTCTTTGGTCTTGAGATGTAAAAATGTTCAAAAAGGAAATATGAAACTTCAACACAAAAAAGTTCCAAAGCATAGAGTTCCTTGCTCCAGATGGCAATTCCCCCTTCCCATGGATTTCTCTTCACTCTGGTTTCCATTCAGGATTATCAGTCTTTTGAGTATCAACACGCCTAACGCACAAAACAAATGTACCCATGGACTTTGTCGTGTTAGGATACCTGGTGTACTTTCCTGCCAGGTTTTCTTTTCTACTATAATTTATTTCCTCTGCCTTTTCCTGATGTGCTCTGATCAGGATTTCTTGAGATAATTTTGATTTACACTTTATTCATCTTCATACCAGATATGTGTTCCTGTCAAGGCTTTCTCATTAAGACACATGCTCATAATTAAAATTCACCTGATATACTCTCCTGCAATGGCTTCCTTAAACATATTTGCAATTGCCTGTTATTTTCTTCTGCCAGGGATTCCTTACACACATTTACAATTGCCTATTATTTCCTTGTCAGGGCTTCCTTAAACCCATGGATAGTGTCTTACATGTGCTTTTTCGGGTATTGTATTCGCCGGGTTATAGTATTCTGCTAGGACTTTTTTCACATGTGTATTGCATACACTCTTATGGTTGCAAGTCTCTTGTTCCGATTACCCCCCCCCCCTTTTTATAACAATGTTCACTTGCATGTAGTCTTTCAGGGGTTGTTTTGTATTAGCAGTGTTCGGCATGTCTGTCGAAACGCCCCAGTGTCCCAGCTTCCCTACCGCGGACTTACTGGTTTTTCCTGGAATATTTTGTCTCTCCCATGGCAAGCTGGCAGCAAGCGTTCAGCGTCCTGTTCTCCACTTACGTTTCCCAGCTTCTCTGTTCTTCGTGGCTCCTGCTGGGCTCTGTTATCTTCTCTATCTTTGGTAAGGTGAGAGCGACCTCCTAACACCTGCAAATGCCCACAAGTCTTCTCTCAGCTTCTGGCATCCCTGCAGCATATTCTTCATGGTAAGTGCTCGAAACTAGAACGTGACTTGTGCTCTAGGGCTTGGGTGTTCTGTATTACTTGATACCTTTTGCTCGGCCCAGTGTTCTCGTGCTTATGGGAATGGAAATCCATTCTTGACGACTTGCATATCAAGTTTGGGCTAATGTTCTTAGTGGTAGTAGGCAAGTCAGTTTTTGATGGTTTGTAATTTTGTATACAGTTTTCAACTCTTTTCCTAGGTAGATGAGGAGAGGTGTAACAAGCCATAAAGGCATTAGGTATGGGAAGGATAGCCTTAGAAGGAAAAAGGGGATACCGTTTCTCATCTAGCAAGTCAACTTTACCTCCATGAGGGTCGTCTCACCCTCTGTGATCCTCCCTCAAATAACTGCCACCAGGGATTTGGATTGGAGAAGGTCCGCTTCATCCTGGCCACATTAGGGGAGGTTTCCCCCATAAAAGCAGTGCTGACATTGCCAGGTTCATCCCACAAGACAGCAATTATCGGATTAGACTGAATCACAAAATCTAATACACTACCACCTATTCCGTTGCAGTCCCCCTACAGGGATAGAAGCTGCGTTCCTATACCTCAGGGATGAAATTCTCTCCTCAATGAAAACAACTCTCCAGTGATCATCACTCTATTGGATTTATCGGCAGCTTTTGACATTGTAAAGCAGGATTGTCCATCTCCAGGCCTTGAGGGTTGAAAACACATCCGATTTCAGGATACCCAACATTAATATTCATGAGATAAATTTGCATACAAGGATTCTAAATGTATGAACATTTCTACTCATGAATATTGAGGGATATCCTGAAAACCAGTCGGGGTTCCGGTAAAGCATACTAATCTTCTGAACCTCGAGGGGGCGTGGCTAACTGCCATGTGAAGAGGACGTGCTCTGGGTGCGCTCAGTTCGATGCGACCAACATAAGCTGTTTTTCTATATAATCTGTGAACCCCTGAAGCCCGCGAACCTCCCCATCGAACGCTGATACCTTCCAGCACCCGCAGGCTGTTTTTCCGCGCCCAAGAGTGACCTGCTGGGACTGAACGGCTGCACGAAAAGGCACTGCGGATCCGAGCCAAAATGGCGGCTCCCTCACACTAAGATACGCAGCAGCCCATACACCAGAGCTGCACTCGGACCGCAGCGCCGAGCCGGCTGAGCCGATCGGACACCCTTGGACCCAACAGTACCTGCGGTCCTGCCCGACCTGAGCGGGGAGCCAGCGGAGGACACACGCTACTGGGTGCACAGCCGAGAGGAGGTGCCCTTCTGCCGCGAACAGAGCCCTCGGAGCTGCTGCCGGGAGGAGCCACGGAGGCCCCAGGCGCCGCAGTGCCCACGGGGTGAGCGGGGGAGACAAGCCCTACAACAGCTCGAGTGTCACAAGTGCCGTGCCTGCGGCCCCCCCACCCTGCTGGACCTGGGCCAAATAGCCTGCTCCTCCACACCAACCTACGCGGCAACCGGAGCTCTGGGTCTGCACCTGGACCGCAGCGCCGAGCAGGCCGACCTGATCGGACGCCCATGCGCATACACAGAGGCCCAACAATACCTGCTGTCCTGTCCGACCAGAGCAGGGAGCCTGCAGAGGACACACGCGGCTGGGTGCACAGACGGGAGGCGGAGCTGCCAAGAAACTGTGCACAGCCCGCCGCGAGCGGAGCCCCTGGAGCAGCGGCCGAAACGAAGAGCGGAGAGCCCGGGCGTCGCTAAGCCCACGAGGTGAGCAGGGGGGGAGGGAGCCCATTAATAGCAGGTTCACCGGAGCGTGCCGCTAGTGCCGTGCCTGCAACCCCCCCCCCCCCAAGCCCACCATATTCACTGGGACCTCCAAGGGGGGTGCAACACGCGTACTATCCCCCGAACATACTGCATACCCGGAACCCTGAGGGGCAGCCCCGATGTCTCGGCCTGGCCCCTGCGCATAAGCGGTCCTGCCTGCGGGCCCGGTATCGGTCCGGACACAAGTGAGGCGACCTACCTCAAAGCACAGAGGGCCTACAGGGCGCATCTCAGGACTATACCAAGGACCCGTCCTGCTGGTCCACCATCGGACCAGATACTGGTGAGGCGACCTACCTCGAGGCGCTGAGGGCCCACAAGCCAATACCACGGATCTCCCCCGAGCTCCCAACACGACCACGCTTACTGGATAAGCTGCTCTAGGAATCCCAACCATTAACGCCTGCATTGGAGATCATACGGCTACTCAGCCTCGCCACACTCTGGCCACCCCAAGTCCACGCTAGAGACGACAGAGAGCCAACAGACTAACCGATATGACCACTAAAGGGGCCCGGTCCAAACAGCGCCAAACCACTATTGATACCTTCACGGCTGGGGGACCCATAGTTTCCGAAACCATTAACGGCACAATCACAGAAGTACAGCCTGACCCCCCGGGAACGGCTACTGAACCTAGCAACACCCATATCCTCGAAGCCATTAAACTGTTCCAGACCACTATGGAGCACAAAATTGACGCAGTGGCCATAGACCTGGGCCTCCTACGCCAGGACGTCCGCTCCTTGGCCAACAGGACTGATACACTAGAGGCCCAGGTTCGCGAAAACACTGAAGCCAAAGCAGTGCTCCTCAAAGATGTTGATGAGCTACAGCAAAGAGTGAAGAACTTGGAGGACAGGGCCGAGGAGGCAGAGGGGCGGGCACGCCGGAACAACATCCGCCTCCTTGGCCTGCCGGAGGGCATTGAGGGATCCGACCCCACGAACTACGTGGAGAACCTCCTACTACAGGAGATTGGCACTGAGAAACTTTCCCAAGGCTTCAGGATTGAGAGGGCCCATCGATCCCTCACTTAAAGACCTCCCCCTGGCACCCCGCCCAGACCAATGATAGCGAAAGTTCTTAATTATAGGGACCGGGAGACCATCCTAGCCTACTCACGGTCAGGCGGCCAGATCCTTAAAGACTCTGCCAAAATATCCATCTACCCCGACTACACCTTCCAGGTCCAATTGAAGAGGGCACAATTCATACATACCAAAGCTAGATTGAAGGCTGCCGGACTGCGCTACATGCTCCTATATCCCTCCAGATTAAAAGTAATACGTAACAACAAAGCCCACCTATTCGACACTCCAACGGAAGCCTGGGACTGGATGGACAGGGAACAGATCCCTGACATTGAAGTAAAGGGACGACAACCGCGCTGAGCCACACCATGATGGCAACATTCGGGTCCAATGACCCTCAAGGGCCCTTCCACGCAAATGCTAAGCTCGACAAAGCTGGACTGATTCTTCACGGCGAGGCACCAGAGACGAACATTCTTCTACCCCGGGAAGTTTCCTTTTTTGGGTATACTCATACCCGCCCGTAGGGCACCAGGCGACCAATGTACGGTCTAACGGAGCGGAAACGGGACAGTCACAACGAGGGAGACCTCGCTCGACCTGTTTTAAGTTTGGGGCGTTTAAAGTTATGGGGGGGGGGAAACGGGAGTTGGCACGAATGTTAGGTGCCGGAAAGGGGAAACACCAAGACCACCAACGTCCACTACACACAGCACGAAGACAACACGGCCCCTATGCTTGGAGACTTCAAAACTATTGAGAAGAGGGATAGGGGGTGGTGGCATTAAAGTCAGGTACTTCTACCAAAAAGCACCAAGACCACTGAAATACTCTACATGCCTCTTGCCACTAACAAGGCCCCTAGCCAGACCCAAAATGGACGCTAGATCTCCGAATACCCATGGCTGACACGATAAAAATCATGACGTGTAACGTCAGAGGCATAAATACCTATGTGAAACAACGTCGCATCCACGCATATTTGAAAAGATGCAAAGCGGGGATTGCCATGCTCCAAGAAACGCACCTAACTGCAGATAAATTGAAGGCATTGGCCAAGACTTGGCGAGGGACCGTGATAGGATCCTCCTACTCCTCTTATTCCAGAGGAGTCTTGATTTGGGTTGACCCAACCATCCCCTTCAGACTAATAAGCACAAAAACGGATGACGAGGGTAGGATGGCACTGGCCTGCGGCACCATTGAAGGCAGAGAGATATGCCTAATTAGCACCTACGCACCCAACCATGACGCTACTGCTTTCTTCCATTCCCTGTACTCACGACTCAGCCCTTACAGGGACAGCGTCATGATCTGGGGAGGCGATCACAATTGCACTCTAGACCCCCTAAAGGATAGATCGGATAATAAACATACCCGCCCACCATCCCCCCCGGCCAAAATTTTGTCCAAACTGACTCGCCAGCTGTTACTCCGAGACTTGTGGAGCGAACTACACCCAGAACAACGCATATTTTCCTTTTACTCCCCACCCCATGCTGTCCATACTAGGCTGGATTATTTGTTTGTAAGTCAAGAACAACAAGCTATGTTTGGTGATGCCCTTTACCTGCCCAGGGTGCTGTCTGACCACTCCCCGCTGTTGGTCACCTGGGAAGTATTCCCGCCTAGATCCCCGGTTCCTACCTGGAGGCTTAGAGCCGAGGCCCTTCACGATACGGCTTTCCGGGAACACATAAGTGACAGTACTGAGGATTACTGGGAAAGAAATTTGAATAGCGTCAAATATATAGGCACTGCATGGGAGGCATACAAGGTAGTCATGAGGGGGGAAATGATTGCGTCCATAGGCGGAGCCCAGAGATCCATCATATCCTCTCTGGAACGCTCGGAGGGGGAGCTGGGTGAATTGGAAAGCAGGGCTGACTCAACCCCAGAACTCCTACATAAAATAACCAACCTAAAGCAAACCTGTTTAACACACTGGGAATCCCTGGGGAAATTGAGTTACACTAAACACACTGAAAGAACCCACGCCCTGGGAGACAAACGCGGGAAATTCCTAGCCTGGCTGTATAAAAGAGAGATCCCCCGTACACCCATTTGCCTAATTCTTAAGCCGGATGGCACCACCGCACATACCCAAAAAGAAATCAACTCAGTCTTTTCAGATTTTTATCACAACCTGTACTCCGAGACCCCACCTGTAGTTGATACCAGTATTGAGGATGTCTTGGACTTCATTGAGCTGCCTAAACTGGACTCACAGATGGCCGAAACACTAGACGAGCCCATCACTCCCGATGAAGTAAAGGTAATCATTATATCCCTTCCATCTGGAAAAGCCCCAGGTACCGATGGCCTCCCTGGGGAGTTTTACAAGACTTACGAGGAGACTCTAGCCCCTCTGCTGGCCCAGGTGTTTAATGAAGCTTATGAGCGTGGCACCCTCCCTGACACCATGAGGGAAGCCGTAATCATCCCCCTCCTCAAGCCTGGCAAAGATGGAACGGACTGTGGTTCCTACAGGCCCCTATCCATGCTAAACGTTGATAGCAAGATCCTAACCTCCCTCCTAGCGGACAGATTGCGTAGGGCAATACCACATTTAATCCATCAGGACCAAACGGGCTATGTGCCTGGGCGCTCCATAACCAAGAACCTGCAGAGGTTGCACCACGTTATATACAGCACGGAACTGAGGCCTCAGAAATACGCAGTCGCGTCATTAGACGCCACCAAAGCCTTCGACTCAGTACGATGGGAGTGGCTATATGCCACCATGGTAAAAATGGGGATAGGACCAGTTTTTTTGAAATGGACCAAATTGGTTTACACCAACCCAACCGCCAGGGTGCGAACCAACAAGACATACTCTGATACGTGGTCCCTCCACAGGGGCACCCGCCAGGGATGCCCACTATCCCCGATGCTATATATCATCGCCACCGAACCCGTGGCCGCATACCTTAGACAGGAATATGGAGATGGGGGCATTGAGATTGACGGGGTAACCCACCTTGTCTCCATGTACGCTGACGATACATTGTTATACTTACACAATCCCGAACACCTCTTGCCCTACATTCTAGAAACCCTAGAAGGTTTCTACAATCACACGGGAATCCGGATTAACAAAGACAAGTCCTGCCTCTACCCGCTAGCTGCACTATACAGGGAAGACTTCAGATCCCTGCCCCTCTTAGACCTTCAATGGCAGGTGACCTCCTTTAGATACCTGGGAATCACTATACACCGAAACACATACACGGAGCACATCCTCAATACGGTTAGAGCTAAAGATACCCTGGCAAAATCCATGAATTTCTGGGGAAAGCTTCCGCTCTCTATGGCCGGGTGGGCGGGTCTCCTCAAGATGGTAGCACTTCCCCGCCTATTACACAATTTTACCAACGTCCCCTTCAACATCCCCCCCCTCCTCCTTTAGAGACATTAATAAGTTATGCAGGCGGTTCCTCTGGCAGGGAGGCAGGCACAGGGTGGCGCTGGAGATACTTCAAAGACCCTATGAGAGGGGAGGATTGAAAGTCCCCAACTTCGAACTGTACTACCTTGCAAGCCAGCTAAGACACGTGATGCGATGGATGGCCGACAAGATCACTACAGACACCAGACTTCTCCAACCAGCTCTGACCGGCCTCTTACTCAGAGACCTACTCTGAGTCAAGGAGGGAGCCCTAAGGCACTACCCATACCTAGCCAAGCTTGGAACCCAGCTCTGGAAAAGGGCTTGCAGATCAGCGGGGTCCGTAGATCCACATTCCCCACAGATCCCCATAGCGGCACTCATGGCCCATCGCCCATGGGTCCAACTGGAAACGCGTGCACAATGGGAACCCTGCGGTGTGGCTACCCTAGGAGACCTGGTTCAGGACCAAGAAATCCTAACATTCTCCGACCTCAGCGAGACCACAGAGCTACCAGCAGGCCAATTCCTACTCCACAGAGCAGTAATGCAGGCTATGAAGGACAGATGGCCTGTGGCTGCCATCCTAGCAACGGACAAGGTCATAGAAACAATGTTAAACACTGCCGAAGGAGGCCATGAAACCTCGCGGCTCTATGAAGCCTTAATGTTAGGCACGACCAGGAATGAGCTCAGAAGCAGAGGAAAGTGGGAAAACGAACTAGGCCTAGAATTCGAAGACAAAGAATGGGAAAAGGTAACTCTGTACCACAAGAAAATCTCCAGAAACGCCCGCTTACAACTCATCCAACTATACATCACCAACAAGGCTTACCTAACTCCGGAAACAATATCGAGTTTCAGGGGCGCTGCAATCCAGCTATGCCCCAAATGCAACGAGCCTAGGTCGGGAATGACTCACATGTTCTGGGGATGCCCAGTGATACGCATCTTTTGGACACAGGTGCGGGGAAGGGTGGCAAAAGCAGACATTGAACTGGAAGTGCACGACCCTGCGGCTTGTATCTTGGGCAGATACAGCCGTAACCACAAAAACAAGCCTCTAAACAGACTCAGAGACTTAATTTATATCACTGTGGAAAGACGCATAGCCATGGGTTGGAAGAGCCCCAGAGGCCCGATCGAGGCGCAGTGGTGGGGTGACCTTACGAAGTGGATAGCTGCCGAGACCGGAGCATGGGAAACCGCAATCCACGAACAGAGGCTGGACTCCAGTGAGGAATTACACCGCTGGGTGTCGCTGACTGTACCATTACTCCACCCTAGAGCGGCGGACGACTCTTCAGAGGGATCGGTCAGCCCTGGCCATTAAACCGGCTGGATATTGGACGGTTAAGTTGACCGTGGTCTTGGGGGGAGGAGGGTGGAAAGGGGGAAATTGTGGACGTGTATTACATATGCAGTATATGATAAAGTTTATGGTCTGTTAATCTGTTGAAAACCAATAAAGAAAGTTAAAAAAAAAAACCTAATCTTCTGAACCTCCTGAAATCTTCTCTGCACATTGATGGTATTGCCCTAAACTGGATGATCTCTTTTCTCAGTGAGAGCAACTCAACTAGTATCTACAACCTTCCTAGCTGCCCTTTTGTCTACAACTGTAGCATCACAAAGTCTTCTGTACTGTTCCCATGGTTCTTCAAAGCCAACCTCAAAGCACTCTCTGGCCTTATTGCTCCATTGTCTATCGCCTTCGGAAATATACCATAATGTCACCCTGATTTGTGCGCCACCGCAGTCACTGCGACTTTTGGGGCACACAAAATACTGACTCCCATCACTGCCCTTAAGCAGAGCGTTGGTTGCAGGTGTGTCCCCTATTCTCCTTGGGTGCAGTAACGTGAGTCGAGTGTTATGGGTGTGTCCCCCGCTTATCACTGTGGTAAGCGGGGTACAGCAAAGTAAAAAAAAAAAAGCACCTGCAGCATCAGCTCCGACCAAAGCAAGGGAGGAACTGACGCCGCAGGGATAGCAGGGAGTCGGCGGCGCACATATAAGTGTGCTGCCATGAAGGTAAGTGGGCTGGTATAGGGGTATGAGGTTGTGGGAGGTGGGTAAAGTGATCTATTTGATCACTGCGCTACGCCGTAATTGGGGTCGACATTTTCATCGGCGCAGTTATGGGCAGCGCAGTGATCACATAGATGCTCTCCTATCCCAACATGCGCAGACAATAACCAAATGGGCTTCGAATTGGGTGCCAAAGCAGTCTCCTTGCTCATCGCATTCTGCCTCATCCAAATACAGGACTGGATAATCTAGAATAGTGCCTCTGACTTAATGCTTCGAAGACAAAGATCATCCATATATGAGTGCTGTAGTCTCCTTCCCTTCAACATGCTGCTTAACTTGGGTCGATCTCCCACCCCTGTATCTCACTCAAAAAACCTAGGAGCAATCTTAGATTGCCTACGCACTTCCAATTTCACCTCCTGGATCCAAGACTAAAAAAGAAAATCACATTTTACTTACATGTGCTCAAACGCATTCTAACCCTGCTGAACATGTAACACGAAGTGGAAGTGATAAGAGCCTTTCTCATATCAAAGCTAGACTATTGTAATAGCCTCTACCTCAGCCTACCTAAACGACGCAGTCGTCACATCCAATGACTTCAAAACAAAGCACCAAGCTAACCCTACACCTGTCACGGGATGACACCAACCCAGCATTGAAGGCCCCTCCACTTTCTACGTGTAGATGCACGCATCAAATTCATATCCTGATGCCTCATCCACTGGGTTTATTAGTACTCTAGGCCCCAACTACTTGAAGGCTAAAATCAACAAACGCTGTCTTCCCAGGGCTCTGATATCTACAAGTACATAATCACCATCTTTAAAGGACATTTAAAAATGTTTAATGGCAGGACTTTAGTCACAGCAGCAGGAGCTAGACTATGGACCAACCTGCCACTTTGCCTCAGAGAGGAAGCATGTCTAACAATTTAGAAGACAACTCGAGAACCACCTTTTCAAAAGATCTTTCAGCTCATAACCTTGCCTCTTACCACCAGTTATTAAAGCACTAACTTAAGGCTGCACGCAACACTTAACTATTAGTCTTGTTCGCCCCCTTTGGTCAATACTTTCTCAGAGACTTGTCATTTCACATGTAACTGCCCTGGAGACTTACATCTTCTACTGATCTGCCTTATTTTCTTCTCGGAATAACCGAGTACCCTTTGTACTTTCCATATTTCTTTGCGCCGTTCCCATGCTCTCAGAAATGAAATACATAAATATAGTAATTGACTGTAGCAGGTAAAAACAATGTCCACATCAACACACAGAACAAGTTACTTAACAACTGGTAAAGTTCTTTCGACTGGATGTTCATCCAACGTATTCCTCATCTTTGGCATGTAATGTGCACATCTGTGCTGCTTCAGAAACTTTTCGGCAGAGGGCATCCTGCGTCAATGGCGTCGGGTTGATGTCCCTCGAAGGCCTCCATCGAGGGTGACGTCATCGGATGTTATAAGTAGCACGCACAGCACCCGTAGCCTCAGTTAATGTTTTTTCCCCCACCACAACATGTGACGTACTCATACACAATGCCTGCTTGACTGCATGTAGCCTTGAGGGAATGTAAGCTACAACAGCACAGGAAATTCTTCAGAGGGGCAGGCTGGGAGGGAGATGAGGAATATGTTGGAGGAACATACAGTCGAAAGAACGTTACTAGTTGGTAAAGAACTTGTTCTTCGAATGGATTGTGTCCTCTAATGTATTTCACATCTTTGACAGACGCCTAAAGCAGTATCACTGATTGGGTACTTCTAAAATCTTCTCCCTCCTCCAATCAGATGGCAGAATGAAAACACTGCTTTACGAAAAGGCCATATCTTGACCATGGAAAGCATCCAGGGAATAATGCTTGACAAAGGTGTGGATGGAAGACCATGTTGCAGCTTCACAAATGTTCTTAATAGGAACTCCCCTTTGTAGGGCTGTGGATGAACCCACACCCCTGGTGGAGTGTGCACACAAACCCTCAGGAGGATCCTTGCCAGCCAATCTAACTTTCAGTAATGGCGAGTATAATCCACCTGGACAAGGTCTGTTTGTAAGAGCCTGGCCCAATCGGTGTCCAGTGTACCCCACAAAAAGCTGGTTCACTCGGACCCTGGACATCCTAGAAATATAAAAGCTCAACGCCCTCCTAGGGTCCAATCTATGGAGTCTCTCCTCTTCCTTACCAGGAGGAGGATAGAAAGCAGGAAGTACCACCTTCTGGCTCAAATAAAATTCAGACACTACCTTAGGTAGGAAGGATGGACGTACCCTCAGTACAACCATATCCTTGTGGAACACAGTAAAGGGTGGCTTAGATGAAAGTGCCTGCAATTCGCTCACTCTGCAAGCAGATGTAACTGCATTGTCAATCAAGAAAATCGTCTTGAAGGTCAACAGTCTCAAAGCACAAGAGTGCAAAGGTTCAAACGGACCACCCATCAAGAATTTCAAGACTAAATTCAGATCCCAAACCGGCACTAAACTGGGACGCCGGGAACACATTCGTGAGCCCTTTTAGAAACTAGGAAATCAAAGGAATCTTAAAATAAGAACATTCTTCAGACGAGCGCTTGAAAATAGACAGCGCCACTAGGTAACTTTTAATGGTACCTACTTGCAGACCCTTGTGGGCCAAAGAAAGCAAGAAAGAAGCATCGGAATGGAACACTGAAAAGGATCAACACTGTGTCCTTTGCACCAGTCGCAAAACATACGACAACGGTACAGGGATTTAGTTGCCGGACGTCTGGCTGAAAGGAACACCTCCATCACGTCATTCAGGGAGGTCCCAATCCTTATATCTCAACCTTTCAGAAAACAAGAATGAAGGTTGAGTCTCTTGACCTCTGGATGGAGAACCGACACGCCCCACCCCCTCAAGCGTGCGCGATGATACTCTCTGTGGGGAAGACGGCATGGATGACAGATGGACATTTCTAGAAGGTCCGGCTACCACACTCTCCTGGCCCAATCTGTAGCAATTAGGATCATGTGGGCCTCGAAACTCCAAAACCTTCTTAGAACCGGAGTAATGACGGGGACCGGAGGAAACTCGTACAGAAGTGGGAATGACCAATCCACGACTAACGCGTCCCCAAAAGCTCCTCTCGGAGGAAATTCCCTTGAGCAAAATCTCTCGCACTTCTGGTTGGCACCAGTCGCGAACAGATCCACTTGAGGGGTTCCCCAAAGGGCGACGATCTCACGAACGACATCCTGAGCCAACTCCCACTAGTGGGAGACCGTGCTCCGCCTGCCCAGAGTGTCCACCGCCGCATTCTCCTCTCCGGCCAGTGGAACTGCCGAGAGGGCGTTTCCTTGCCGTATTGCCCAGAACCAGAGCTGCACCGTAGTACTGACCCTACCCCCACCCCCTTTTTTGCTGAGGTAATGCATGGCCCCTGTGTTGTCCGTCATGAACAGGACACTCTTCCTGCGTGCAGACGGCAGAAAAGCCTTCAGGGCTAGCCTGATGGCCCTCAGCTCCAAAAGATGTATGCAGAGTTTGGACTCCGACGGAGACCAACGACCGCTGGTGGTCAGCTCATTGGCATGAGCTCCCCATTCTGTGAGAGAAGCGTCCGTCACCTCCAGCCATGGCTGCCAAAAATGCTCCCCCCTCATAAGATTCCCTTAGTTGGCCCACCACAGAAGATCATGTGACACTGAGTGGAATCTGAAGAGGATCTGACAGTTTGCCTGAGGATTGGGACCACTGCGTCTCGAGAGACCATTGAAAGGATCTCATCCTCAGTCTGGTCTCTGGGACCAGGAAAATGCAGGATGCCATGAGGCCGAGTAACCTTAAGTATTTGAAAGCCGGAAGACTCTGGGCATGTTGAAATTTGTTGACCATCTCTACAATGTGATCAGCCCTCACCTTGGGTGGCGAGCACTTCTCCAAGGATGTGTCCAACACAGCCCCGATGTACTAGAGCTGCTGGGAAGGTGGCAAATGCGACTTCTTGAAATTGAGGGAGAAGCCCAGCTTGTTAAGGGAGTGGCAGGTGAAACAGATGATCCAAAGCTTGTTCGGGAGAACTTGCTCAAATCATTCAGTCATCCAGGTAGGGGTAGATGTGCACCCCCCTCTCCTGAGATATGCTGCCACCCCCACAATGAGCTTGGTGAAGACCCTTGGGGCAGAGGTCAATCCGAACGGCAGGACCCGAAACTGAAAATGCAAGTTGCCAGCCGCAAACCCCAGGTACTTTCTGTGCTTTGGATGTATCGGCACATGAAAATAAGCATTCTGTAGGTCCAGACACACCAACCAATCCTGAAGTCGAAGGGCCTGAAGGACCTGAGAAAGAGTGACCATCTTGAACTTGTCCGTCCGGAGGAACTCGTTCAAGCACCGTAAGTCCAAGATGGCTCTGAGTCCTCAGTCTTTCTTTGGAATCAAAAAATAGGGGGAATACCAGCCCTTGTTCCTCTCCGCCACAGGCACCAGTACTATAGCACCTTCCTCCAGCAGGGTCAAGATTTCCTGCACAAGGAGCGGGTCTGGAATCTACAAAGAGACTTTCCCCGGTGGATTGTCGTGAGGCCGGCGTAGGAAGGGTAGGAAGTAGCCGTGGGCTATTGTTGTCAGAACCCACGCATCTGAAGTAATGGCTCACCACTCTTCGAGATGTTGAGACAGTCTGCCCTCAACAGGCGAACAATGGGACCTGACCTCAGATGTTTCGGAGTGGCTGCGGCAGTGCCTGAAGGCAAAGAGGCAGCTCCCTGAGCGGCTTTGGCACCTATTCCCCGTCCACCACAGGTAGTTTTACGGTGTCCCCTTTGACTGGTGGCTCCGCTCGCTCTACCAAGAGGATAGTAACGAAAGGACCCCCCCCTCCACTGCTGACCTCTAGGATGAAAAGGCAGAGGTTGACGAACAGCTGCACCCAAAGACTTAGCAGCTGCTTTGGAGGTCTGCAACCTCAAGGCTCTCGTCAGTCTTGTTGCCAAACAAATTAGAACCATCAAAGGGCATGTTGAGAAGACGGGACTGCACATCCGGAGCAAAATCAGACTTCGGCAACCACGCAAATCTGCATATCGCTGTGCTTGCAGCCTCTGCATATCACGGTGCTCGCAGCCTTGGACCGGCTAACACCATCAGCCATGTCCAGCCCAGACTGAAGGGATTCACACATGGCATCCTTGCCATCCTGCACGATAGCACGAAACCCATCCCTTTCTTCCCCTTCGGGAATATGCTCAGCCGCTAGATAGACACAATTCCAAAGAGTGTGAGAAAATGTTGCCAAGGCACAGGTGGAGTTGGCCGATTTCAGTGCCATACTCCCAGACGAAAATACCTTGCGTGCCGAACCATCGAAGCGCTGGTCGTCCCTATCCGGAGGGATGGTAGGGTACGCAGCCTGCCTAGAGAGGGCCGTGGCCGCCTGAACCACCAAACTATCAGGAGTGGGGTACGTGGATAGGTAGCCGGGGTCGCTAATGGCTGGGCGATATTTCTTAATCAACGACGTGTTGACCGCCAGAAGCGACTCTGGGGTCTGCCAAGTAGCAGCCAGCCTTTTCTGTAACGCCATGTGAAAAGCCAACACTGGGTCAGTGGACGGACCCTGATCTAAAATGTAAGTCAGGTCATCCTGATTGAATGCAACTAGGGGGGTTAGGGGGGTGTAGGACCACCGCATGTACTCTAACTCTCGACATCAACCTCCTATTGGAGGATTCAGCATGAGCCCCAGGCTCTGGCCTACCAAACTTCATCTCAGGAGATGTGTCGAGGCCACTGGCATCATCTAAAGACTGCCTCAGATCCTCCAGCTGACTGGCCTCAGAAAAGACCATGTCAGAAGCAGCAGGTGTTTCACCAGGAGGATCAAAAGGCTCCAACCCCACATCAGACCTCTCCTCATAAATGTCCTGTAGAGGTTTAAAGAACTCTTCTGGGCACAGGAGTAGACCTGGAGTCAAGAATAGGTCTCACAGTATTAGACGGAGCCTTTCTCTGAGGATCCACAGCCACAGGGGCCTCCAAAGGCAAATTCCGACCATTTGGCCCGATGGCGCCGATGGCGCTGTGGGTCAGACCGATGGCAAAGCACCAACAGCCGCACTCGATGGACACGGCACCGACGGTGTCAATGCCGTCCTAGACACCTTCCCAGACGTCAACGGTTTTGTTGGGGAGGAAGACCTATCTGGAACGTCTCTGGTGATCTAGCGGAGCCTTGTCTGAACAGGACCTCGACAGTTCCCAATGTTTATCGCGCCAAACACCCGGGCCCAAGGGCACGCGAGTGTCGGACCGAGACCATTCCCTGCCGGCTTCAACCGAAGGCGCAGACGGAACAGTGCCCCAAGATTGAAAAATCTCCAGCATTTTCTCCCTGAATGCCTCCCATTCCTCCGGAGAAGAGGATTTAGTGGGACAAGCCACTTTCCTTACGGAGCCATTGTCCGACGAGGACAGGAAAGGGAAACGGTGACGCTGCTTCCGGGAGTGCCTCGACGAGGACAACGAGTGGCGGGAACCACTGCGAGACAGAGATCCCCCTCAAGTCGTTGGTGGAAAGACCAGTAGCTGGCTTTTTGGATTTACGGGGTTTGGATATCCGACCTACCTGCAATTTCCCCTTACACTCCTGCAAAGCCTTGGCAGTCAACGACTGACACTTCGAGCAGTCGTCCGTATCGTGGCTCTCGCCCAGACACCACAAGCATATACGGTGCAGGTCCGTGATAGACATTTTGGACTTACAGTCCTGGCATTTCATAAAGCCAGACGGCGGGGTCGGTGGGGTAGAAGACGACATTATCGAGTAGATAACACCAGCCGCGGCGAGTTCTGGAAGCAAACACGTTTGCGTAAAAACAGAACCGAGGCTACAGGGGCTGTGCGTGCTACTTATAACATCCAATGACGTCACCCTCGACCGAGGCCTTCGAGGGACATCGACCCGACGCCATGACGCAGGACGCCCTCTGCCGAACAGTTTCCGAAGCAGCACAGCTGTGGACATTACATGTCAAAGATGTGGAATACGTTGGAGGACACAATCCATTCGAAACCACTGTTCTCCTGCTTCAAGATTTAAAACAGCCTACAAACATGGTTTGCCCAGGGACTGGTCTACTTTAAATGTCTGATTTGATGCTCCCTTGCCTTACAACTAAATTAAAGCTTTCTTTAAAAAGCATTTGATGGGCAAATCTCCCTAAGGGCTATTCGAAAGGTTAGAGGGGAAAGCTTTCTTGGCCCATATCAAACATCACTAATAGCAGATATGGGAGCTCTTTAAATGATATACAGATATGTTTGTTCCTGTGTGCCTGGAAAGAAGACACAGCAAAAGCAAATAAGCAAAGAACAACACAGAAGCACTTGGGGGTGGGGGAAGCACAAAACTATCAAAGTAGTATGATCTCTATAATTATGTAGCAGAGTACTTACAAGTAATACATCCATGGTGCTGAGCCTGCAGAGCTCTTGGTTCACACTGGCAGTGTTTGTTTGTATAAGAGCAGCAATTAATCTGGCAACATGGAGACGGGCATTTCCCAGAGGCTCTTCCAGAAGACCTATTGTTGTCAGGATGGAAGTTTTCTGCAAAATACAAGATGGAGCAGTTAAACAGAGTAATATAACAAATAATCTAAAGCTACTCCAGTATATGGCATACCACAATTGGAATTTTCAGTGTAAGACAGGTCAAGTTAACCAACATCAGTCAATTCCCTCTAGGTCACCCTCCCTAATACCTTCATCAAATTCCCATGTGGTGCAGAGTCCCTTCCTCATGCATGTTCCTGGCCTCAATCGCAAGTCTTTAGTTCTGACTGTTTTAGTACAGGCTCTTTTTAAAGGGGATGGAGGATATGGTGTAATGGGGACCAGGAAGTAAGACAACAATAGTCAATATGGTAATTTATTCTTACAATGTCTCATCCTCTAATCCATATTTGTGGGATATTTCTAAACAAAATCATAATTGGGTGGATGGCCAAGCTTTCACAAGATGGATCCCTTCTAGGGGATATTTTTGCTAAAAATGTTTGAAATAGCATTTGCAGAATCATTTAACTGGACATAGCTCTGGAAGGTCATAGGCTGCTTTTGCTCAAACTAAACGGGCATGTAACCTTTTTGGTGCCTACAAGAAGCCTCCAGGATCGATCTATGCACACCAAAACTGCGATCTTTGAAAGGTCTTCACCGGGGCTTCAACTGGGCTGAGAGCAACACGGAGTTCATCATATCAGCACCAGAGGCACTCATTCTAGAGGTGCCTGGCTCTCCAATCGGCTCATGCCGCTACTCTGTGCAGCATCCTTCATCCCGCTTGCTCCCCTCAGCCACCTGCACAACCATCAAGTGACAAAAAGGGCTGCAGTGCCAGGGCTCCATCTCCCAGCCTGCTCTGTAGCCGCAGGCACCAGCCAACCTCCAGCCTTTTTGCCTCTAGGCTATTGCTTTGCTGTGTCCCATTACATCTTTACTCAGCCCCAACCTCACCAAGGACTGCTCTTCCTTTCTAATCTACTTCTTTCTTCGTTCACTGCTTTTCATGGTCCTCCCATTTCAGATTGCCTCGATGCCACCACTCTTTACGCTCACCTACCCTCTGTACACAAAACCTCTAACCCCTACCTTTCATCATACTTCCCTCTTCTCACATCTACCCCCGGAGCCTATACTTCAGAGACTCATCAGTATACCTCTAAATCTTACTCTTTATATTGCTCTTTGGAATGGACAATCCGTATGTAACAAGACGTCCTTTAACCCAGTCTTCCTTCTGTCCCATTCGCCCTCTCTTGACCTCATTACCCTTTGCTCCCTCAGACTCTGCAACTCTTACTACTCTTTACAACCCTGCCTACACCTTCACCGTCAAAACTTCCTACCACCCGTACTCCACTATCTCCCGCTACATCTCACTCTTTCGAATACACTAGTTCAACAATTACTGCTCCCTATGGCATTCATATTATATCTATAGGCCACTTGGTCTCGCTGGTCAATTTATTGACCACATCTCCCAACTCATTGACTCGCTTCCACCTCATCACCACCTCATTGTCACTGGTGACCTTAACCCTCTCCCCTCTCTCCACTACTCTATCCACTGACTTTAGCTCTCTTCTCCTTATCCACTCGCTCTCGTGTTCACTCTGCCCACCCATTCAAATGGCAACTAACTTGACCTATTCGCAACTCTGCCTCTAATATCTCCATCGCTCCTTCTCCCTCTGATCATTCCATCATCCTTGCCTCAATCTCCACTCCTACCCCACTCTCTCCATCTACCACTTCCACTGCCAAGAGGAAGTTTCCATCCTCCAAATTCCATATGTACCTCTCTGACCAACCACACAATCTCTCCTCCAATGCAAGATGTCCCATTCCATCCACTAATGAAGACTTCACTAACTTTAATGCTACTCTTAACACTCCCTTCTTAACTCACTTTCCTCTTACTACCTTCACTCCTAAACCCACCCCTTCATGGCATTGGTTTACACCTACCATTGGCACCATGAAAACAACAATGAGGAAAAACCTTTGCACTTGGCAAAGAGCTAGACACTGCCTCGGATCATCAACTCTACCGGACTGCTCTTCAAAACAACTACTCTGCTCTCAACTGTCAAACGTGACTTCTATCTTTTATTTTGTCTCAATCCTCTGAAGCTAGGCCCCTCTAAATATCACTCAACTCAATTCTCTCTCCACCTAAATGCTACTCCATCTCCTCTACTCCAAAGATGTAGCTATTTGCTTTGCTTCAAAACTTTCCAACATTCAAAACACCCTGCCAAATTACCTTCTATCTCCAACAACTGTTCACTTTTCTCCACCACCTCTACCCTCCTCTCTTGTGACAATGTATTCCTTTGCCCCCACTAACTTCAATGAGATTCTTGACCTTCTCCTCAGGATAACCCTTCATGTGTCACCATCAATCCTCTATTCCCACACATCGTGAAACTCCTAGCTCCCAGTTTTGCTCCATATCTTACTTCCCTCTTCAACTCCTCTCACGACAGTGACACTTTTCCATCATCCTACAGGTCGGCTACTGTCATGTCTATCCTTAAAATCTCAGAACATGTCGTTTTAAACCAACTCGCAGAGTTCCATAACACACACAACCGCCGGGATCCTCTTCAATCCGGCTTCCTACCTCTACTTAATCAGCTCCCATCAATGTCTGCAACTACATCTCTTCTGCTCGTCATGCTAACCGCTCATCTATTCTTCGTGCTGCCTTTGATCCGGTTAACCATTCTGACTGTCTCTCAACACTCTACTAGGCATCAGGAACTAGGCCCTCAATGGTTTGCTTCACCTCGCGCCACCAGACCCTTCCTGTTGTCCTGAAACAGCCGTACCTCCCCACTCACCCCCACCCCTTACTGTTGGTATTCTCCAAAGGTCACTCCTGCGTGCACTTATCTTCACTCTCTATACCTCTGCTCTTGGCACCTTTATCTCCTCCTATGGCTTCCATCAACTATTTGCTTATGACACTCAGATCATCTTAATTCCATCCTTATCTGACAAGCTACAGTAAAGAATGTAGAACTGGCTCTCCGCCATCAAACACTGGATGGCATCTCATCCTCAATACCACTAAGACTGAAGATCTCCACTTCCCATCCAAACAGGCAATCTCTTCCTCTCCCCTGACAAACTTCCCTACTCTGCTTCTGCACCCAACCTTGGTGTTGTCTTCACCTCATCTGAACTTCTCGCTCTTTATCTCCAAATCTGCCACTGCAGCCAGACTTAATCTCCCCAACTCAGAAAAAGACATCATCTTCCCTTCAACACCAAGCATCCAATCTCCTCTTCAGTACACTCTCAATCCGACTACTGTGCCAGTCTACTCAATGGCCTCCCTATTAGGAGAGATTTCTCTTTTGGCAACATTCCCTCCATAGGTTCTATGGAGCCTGTGGTGAATCGCAGTGGTGCGATCCACACAAGAGCCTTATCCAGGACTGCCTGGCAGTGGTAGGAACAAGTTACTTACCTGTAACTGTTCTCCAGCATGGGTCTGGCATGGATTCACATGATCATGAATATTCCCAGTCAGGATGGGAATCCTCAGTAAAGAAAAGAAATCAGTATCACTTTTGTTTCTGATCTGTATTTCTTAGTAGTAACTAATCACTGGTCTCTGGGTCATACTGCCCCCAGCCAATGACTACCCTCTCCCCGCTCCTGGCAGCCACCCTCAGATTTGGTAGCACGAAAAGTGCCGGTATGACCAAGTGAAGAGCTGCAGAGGGGTAGGAGGGAGGATTCGCATGTGAATCCATGCCAGACCCATGCTGGAGAACAACAGTTACAGGTAAGTAACTTGTTCCTTCTCCAGCATGGGGTCTGGCATGGATTCACATGCTCATGAATATAATACATAGCAGTACACACATGCACAACCACGGGAGGTGGCATAGGCTCAATATTAAGCATCACATAAACTCAATATTAAGCAACTGTTACCTCCTCACCAGGCCCACCTTCAGGCGAACAGGTTGTGCAGCACTGCTTGGCCGACTCTGGACTCCTCCCTGGAATCCAGGTCAACGCAGTAGAATCTCGTGAAGGTGTGCGTCTACCTCCATGTAGCAGCCCTGCAGATGTCCAGCAGAGGCACACCAGACAAAAACGCTGTGGTAGCAGCGATCGCTATGGTCGAATGGGCTCTCGGACGGTCGGGCAACGGTCGGTTTGCCAACCGGTGACAGTGCAGGATGCAGCCGGAGAGCCATATTGAAATGTTAGCCTTCGAGAGAGCCTTCCATTGGTTCACAGGTCCAAAGTTCACAAACAGCTGTGACGTCTTCCGAAAACTCTTCGTGCGGTCCACGTAGAAATTAAGCGCCCTTGCTACGTCCAGCGAGTGCAGAGTCCTCTCGGCCGGTAAGGAAGACGACGGGAAGAAAACTGGCAACACCAAGGGCTTGTTGAGGTGTAAGTCCGACGGCACCTTGGGCATGAAGGAGGGGTGCGTCCTTAGAACCATCCTCGTGTCGTGAAACGTCATGTATGGCGGCTTGCAAGATAGGGCCTGGATCACTCCCACTCGTCGTGCGGAGGTGATGGCCACGAGAAACGCTGTCTTCCACGACAGGAACTTCAACAGTGCCGAATGCAGAGGCTCGAAATGGCGCCCCCATAAGCTGGTCAGCACCACATTGAACTCCCATGCCGGGAACGATCGGAACAGTCCTTTCATAAATTCCTTCACCAGGCGATGAGACCACAGGGATGGCCATCCTGTAGTTCTGGTGTATCGGGATATCGCTGCCAAGTGTATCTTGATGTAAGCATGCGCTAGCCCCGCCTTGGCCAGCGACAGCAAGTACAGTAGCACTTGAGGGGCCGTAATCCGTAGAGGGTTAATCTTCTGTGCACGGAACCAGACAGAGAACCTCTTCCACTTTTGTCCATAGCATGTGAGAGATGAGGACGCCCTGGCCTTTGCGAGAACCTCCTTGCAGTCCGCCGGGATATCATACCCTCCAAACTCTAGTGCTGCAGGAGCCAGGCCTGCAAGTTCAGCGACTCCGGGTCGTGATGAAGAAAGGCGCCTCCTTCTCTGGAGAGAAGATCCGCGTCCGTCGCCAGCTTGACTGGTGGGGACGCTGACAAGTCCAGAAGGTCCGGGAACCAGATCTGTCTCGGCCACATGGGTGCGACGAGGATCATCCTGCACCGGGACCTCTTGAGTTGGTTGATGAGTCTGAGCAGCAACGGCAACGGAGGGAACGCATACAGGAACAGGCCATCCCAAGGGAACGAGAAAGCATCGCCCTTGCTCCTCGGCTGGGGGCTCTGGCACTTAGAGTTTGTCGCCGCCACGAACAGGTCGATTTGAGGTTTGCCCCATCGCTGGAAGTCGATCCACTTGATCCTGGCGTAGTTCCCACTCGTGGCACGAGCGCAGCTGCCTGCTGAGTGAGTCGGCGATGGTGTTTTTTATCCCTGCCAGATGAAAAGGTAACAGAAACATCCCCTGGGCAACCGCCCAATGCCACAGGTCCTGGGCTTCCTTGGATAGGGCTGGGGATCTGGTTCCTCCCTGCTTCGGGATGTAGAACATCGTGGTGGTGTTGTCGGTGAAGATCCTCACCACCTTGCCCATGAGGGATGGGAGGAATGACCTGAGGGCCCAAAACACTGCTTGGAGCTCCAGTATGTTGATGTGGAGCGGCTTCTCCTACGGGAGCCAAAGGCCTCTCGCGTGAAGATCTCCGGTGTGCGCTGCCCACCCTTCCAGGGAGCCATCCATCGTCACCGTTACCTGGTATGCTGGGGTCTGAAAATCCGTGCCCGCCGCAAGATGTGCGCGGTTGCCCCACCACCCAATTGCTTGGCGGAAAACCTCATCGAGCGAGATCTTGTCCTCAAAACAGCCCGTCGCTTGCATCCAAAGGGCGTCAAGGAATTCCTGTAGCGGACGCATCCGAAGCCTGCAGAGGCGCACCCGATAGATGCAGGAGGACATCATCCCGAAAAGGGACTTCATGGATCTCTCCCTGGCCACGTCTGTGGCCAACAGACGCTGTACCCTGCCCAGGATGGCCTGCGTCCTTTCCTCGGACGGCGAGGCCAATCGCGCTACTGTATCGAGTTTGGCCCCCAGAAACAGCGCGACCTGCGACGGCACCAGGTGTGATTTGGGGACGTTGATAGAGAATCCCAGGTCCGTGAGCAGCCGGACGGTCATCGTTGTGTGTTCGACGGCGCGTTCCCATGTCCTTGCTCGGATGAGCCCGTCGTCCAGGTAGGGGTAGACGTAGATCCCCTGCAGGCGCAGCCGCGCCGCCACAGGTGCTAGGCACTTGGTGAACACCCTGTGCGCCGACTTCAATCCAAATGGGAGGGCCTTGAACTGGTAATGCCGCCGCCCTTGGACCACGAACCTGAGAAATTTTCGGTGTCCTATTAGAATGGGGATGTGAAAGTACGCATCCTCCAAATCCGACGACGATAGGAAGTCGCCTTCCTCCAGCTTGCCCAGTACGTGCTGGAGGGTGACCATTCGTAACTTCTGTGACTTGATGCATTTGTTTAGTCGACGCAGGTCCAGGATGGGACGCCATCCTCCTGTCTTCTTTCTGACGAGGAAGTATCTTGAGTATACCCCGGAGCCCCGGACTCTCTTTGGGACGAGCTTGATGGCCCCTTTTTTGAGCATCGCCCTTACCTCTAACAGCAGTTGAGGGACGTGGTTTTCCTTCCTGGCCACGGGAGGAATGCGGGGATACTTCTTTAGAAATTCGAGAGTGTGCCCGTGGGCGAGGGCATCCAGCACCCAACCGTCGTTGGAGATGGACTCCCACACGCTGACGAACTTAGTCTCCCGGCCTCCCACCGGGGTGCTCCGGTGGGGGACTGACGCAATGGCCGCTTCAATCCTGCTTGGAGGCGGCCTCGCCGCCTTGGCGACGACGGCGAGATCCACCTGATTTGCCTCGTCTCCTGTAGGCTTCTTGCGACGTGGAGTGGGACGCCTGATGGTACGTCGAGGAGCCGCTGCCGAATCCCTTGGAGGAACCTTGGTTGCCTCCGGAGTTCCGAAAGGGCGGCCGTCGTTGCTGCAGAACTCCCAAGGCCCGAGCCGTCTCCGTGTCGGTTTTGATGGCCTGGAGTGACTCATCCACGGTCTTCCCAAACAGATTGTTCCAGTCGAAGGGCATGTCCAAAACTTTGGCCTGTACATCTAGGTGGAAATCCATCACCTTGAGCCACCCCTGCCGTCGAGGGCAAACACCGTTGCCCAACTTGCGGAAACCGGTGTCAGCAATGTCTGTGGCCACCGTTATGGCGTGGTCCGACGCCACCTCACCTTCCTGCAGGATCGCCAGTGCCTCTGCCCTCTTGTCATCCGGGAGGAAGTCCAACAGGGGAGCGATCTTGTACCAAAACTCCCTGTCGTAGCGGGCCACAATCGCTAGGGCCTTGGCAGCCTTAATCGTTGTCGCCGCAGACGAGATGACTCGTCCCATGGCATCCAGTTTCTTTTCCTCACTGTCAGGCAGGTAAGTTGAAGCCGATGCCCCTTCCGCTTTCTTCTTGGCCGCTGCTGAGATGACCGAATCCGGGGTCGGCTGCGCCTTAAGGCACAATGGGGTGGCGTCGGGGACCCGGTACTACTTCTCGTACCGGTCCCTCTTGGCAGGCGTCGTGGACGGGTTCTTCAGGAGGGCAAGTCCCTCGTCCCAGATGTCATCCAGCAACGGCACAGCGAGGACCGTCTTCCTCTTGGCCTCACGCCGTTGGTAGAGGAAGTCTTCCTTCTCTTCGGGGCAGAGCTGAAAAAGCTCGGACGTCCTGGAAATCATGGCGTGGAAGGAGCCAATTTCGTCGGGGGGGGACGCCCGAGGAAGCAAAGACGGGAGGTCAGTACCGTCGTCACCGCCGTCGTCATCCGTCCCCGTTTTGGCCGTGTCTGTTCCCGTGTCATCCCTCTGGACCGGGGAAAGTGACAAAGGCTGAGAAGGCTGTGAGGGCTGAAAGGGCGCTGGATGAATTCTCCTCCTCTTGTTCAGAGGGCTTCCCGACGGACCCGGTTCAGCTGGGTCATCCGTCGGGGGTAGGGGCAGACTCGTCCTCATCTCCGTGCATAAGGCTTGGATTGCCATCAAAATGGCCGCCGAGTTGTCCTGTGGCTCGGGCTGCGACGGGCACGACGGTTGCTGCTCCTCCACGGGAGCCTCGTCGTCGCCACCCTCGCTCTCGTCGTCCCCCTCGTCGGGATTCCTCCCGTGGGACCGGGCCTCTTCCAAATTCTTGTTGAGTCCCTCATCGACTTCGACCAGTTCCTCCTCGGAGGTTGTGTCTGTGTCCATAACGGCCACCACCCCCCCTCTTTTTCCACCGGGGCCTTCACGGGGGTCTTCTCGATGGGCTTAAAAGAGGATTCCCTCCGCGGAGGCAGGGAAACTCTGGGCCCCGAGGTCGCCGCCACTGGGGTAGCCTCCAGAGGCTTCGCCAGGGCCGCAGCGACTCCCTCAATCGAGGCCTTGGCCGGGATCAAGGCCTTCACCACCTTGGGTGCGCTCGAGGCCTTCACCTTAGGGGGAGGGTCACCGCCTCGCTCCCCTTCGGCCGGTTCCTTCGCGATCGACCGGCGCCTCTCCAGAAGCTTAGCCGGGTTCTCGGATTTTCTCTTCCCCAAGCCAGAGCATTGGCTCGTGGTTGATGGCATCGGTGAAGGTGCGCCCTGCCTGGCAGCCGAGGAGCCCGACCGTTCTCCTAGGCCATGTTCCTCTCGTCCGCGAGGTAGGCCTCCAAAAACTTCTGGAATTCTCCAAGAAGCGTAACTCGACGAAAACCTCACTCTTGAGGGGCGTAAAAAAATCTGAAACGGGTCCCTGTTGATCGGAAGTAGAAACGGTGGAGCTTGAGGCTCAATTAAATCGAGAAAATGAGAAAATCTCTTTGAAAATGCGCAAAACGCAGTAAAAGCTCGACAGCTATAGCACGAGGACTCCCAACACTTGAACGTGCGGTAAAAATCTGAGCATGGCTGCCAGGGGCAGGGCTTAGGGAGAGGGCAGTCATTGGCTGGGGGCAGTATGACCCAGAGACCAGTGATTGGTTACTACTAAGAAAGACAGATCCGAAACGAAACTGATACTGATTTTTTTCTTTACCGAGGATTACCAGCCTGACGACTGGGAATATTCATGAGCATGTGAATCCATGCCAGACCCCATGCTGGAGAAGTGATGCTACCCACTGAAGCGGGATGGCAGCAGCACTGGTGAATGGATGGGCAAGCACTCATTGGCATGCCTTTGCTGGAACACTGGGAGCAGGGATGGCGGCATGCTCTGCTCCGAGAGACGGAAGTCGATGAGAGAAGACGGCCGAGAGACCTCAGAGGAAAGGCCCCAGTATTTCCTTCAACAGTACCAGGAGAAGTCCCGAGAGTTTGGAACTCCATAGAGCTTATGGGAGGAACCAGGTTAACATTTCCACAGAGAAACGTGGTGAAATATAAGCGGTACTTCAATACATTAAAGAAATGAGCCCCACGAATTAGAGCCTAGGATAAAACAAAAACAGCCAAAGGAAATAAAGTGAATGTACAATTGAAGTATAAGCCCAACTGGCCAACAGAAAGAGCCTAAACACGACTAGAGTGGAAACACCCTGCCAGCCAATCAGGGGCAGCGCTTTGCACCAATTAGCAACCAACAGGGTGAGAAGTCTGGTTATAAAAGCAGAGCCAGCTCATTCTGAATTTGTCTTAGTCAGGGACAGGTTAGGTTCTCTGTACTTCTCACCAGACGCTGCTGAACGAAGACATGCTGTATCCCGAAGGAGCAGTTGCTGACTGGGTGAAGGAGCCTGGACTAACCCTGGAGCACTGCCTGCAAGCTACCTAAAGGAACTTAATTGACCATGGGGAAGAAGGAGAGTGCCCCTGCAGCCCACCTAAGCCAGAAAGGATGAAAGAGCTAACCTGCCTGAAAAGCCCAAGAAGAGGCAGGGCAATGGGGAGAGTACACCTGCAGCCAAAAGGGTGGAAGAGCTGAACTAGATGAGGAACCTAAGAAGGGGTTGGCGAAGCAGATTGGCAGAGGGGAAGAAAGTACTCCTACAATCTTTTAGGCAGAAACATGTGCAGTTCCCTTAGGGACCACTGCAAAAGGCTTAGGACTACAGGTGTTGGCAGTAAACCCAATTGGTAGCAGTCTGTACCACCCAGATTTACTGGGTAGCTGTGGCTGAGCAGCCAGACTTCTCTCAAGAAGAGTTAGACAGTATATAGAGTATACAAAATAGGTACAGAGATACAGTAGCACAAGCAAGCACTTAACAGAGCTTGGGTATAAAAGTATATAATTATTTATTTAAAAAGACACTTGTAAAATACACTAACACTAATATGGCAAGCAAGTTCAAACACTGTCACTATCAATATATATACATCCCTGATTACTTATTGAACAAGTCTTAGTTACTGGTTATCCCCACCAGTTCAGAGGAAGAAGACTCTCCGGGATGAAGATCTTCTCTGTCGTTGAAGTGGTGAGACGGTTCAGCAGGGCTCCACCGGGGGTGTCATCGTTGCAGGTCGGCTCAGCTTCTCCCTCTTCGGATTCTTTGGTCCTGTGGCGACTTCTGAAGTTCCAGTCCCCAAAGCCCTGCTTTTATGCAGAAAACCCCCATTCATCAGTCCTAGCTGTCACTCAAACATGCTAAGTGGCCAGCCGGGCGGCTCACCACTGGGCCAATCACACAAGAGTGCGACTTGAGTTGCTGAGGCAACTCAGTCCAGGGTGCCTAAACCCCTCCTGCCACACATCCTGTAGACCCAGACAGAGTGGCACTACTTTTGGAGGCTTCTGTGCAGAAGCCTGCCAAAAAGTGGAACAAAAGGCTCGACTTGGGTTGGAGTTACAGAGGCGAACCCAAACGCCATTTTAAAACCGAGTCCTGGCAAAAAGACCCAACCGGGGAATAAATATTAAATAACCCGGCGGTATCTTTAACATTGCACCAAAAAAAGTGGTGCGTTTAAAATGAATGGGAAAATCCCAAAGGAAATATTCCGGTGAAATATTTCACGTGGTAATCACTGCCACCAGCCAGAAACTCAACGAGGGGGGACTGCACAGTGCCCCCTCAAAAAACAGACACTGGGGCAATCCAATTACCCCTATCAGTACTTCCACAATATGATGGTTTGTACTGGTTCTGTTCACAATTTAAGACTAGTAAAGTCAATGGTGACTTTACATGCCCTGGGAGACAGTAGCCAGTCCCAGGGTATGGAGTCTATGTTTGGGGCTCACTATGACACCCCTGTGTTACTGCACTGAGGGTGCTGTGTAACACACTTACCAAAAATACATGAAACTCTATGGAGTAAAAGACCCCATAGCCCATAAAACACATTACAAAGTCAAAGGATATCTCAAATCATGCCTAAGAGTGGAAGAAAAAGAGTCCCACTCTTGGCAGGAGAAAAAAATAACCCCAAAAATCCAGCAAAGCTGCTGGGGGACTCACTACGTTTGGGAAATTAGCCTTAACAGAGAATTCTCCCTAACACTCGCCCCCCCACCCCCAGACTAAGGGACAGGAGGATTTAATCCACTCCTGGATGAATCTCATACCTCTAGTCGATGACATACATCCTAGAGAGACCATCAATGGTGAACTCAAACCCTTGAAGGCAGATTGACCATCTCAATAGTTTTGGATTTTCCCCCTTCATTTGCATCAACCATCTCAAGGGTTGGTGGTCAGTCTGAAAGACAAAAGTAGAACCATACGAGTATGGCCTAAACTTCTTCAGTGTCCACACAATAGCAAAACATTATCTTTCAATTGTTGCCCACCTTGTCTCAGGATCCTTCAGCTTTCTGCTGATGAAGCAAATGGGGTGCTCCCTACCTTTCTCATCCAGTTGGCTAAGGACTGCACCTATAACTACTTTAGAAGCATCTGTCTGCACAATGAAAGTTTGGTGATAGTCAGGAGCTCTCAATACTGGTGCTTGGCAAAGAGCTTTCTTCAGGTTTTCAAAGGCCTGATTGCACTCCTCATTCCATTTGACCTTCTTAGGGAATTTTGTAGAGGAGATTACATTCAGTGGAGAAGCTATGGTCCCATAGTTCTCTATGAAATTCCTGTAATACCCAGTAAGGCCTAGGAAGGCTCTCACCTGGGGTTGAGTAGGTGTTGTCCAATTTTGCACAGCTTCAATCTTACTGAACAAAAGCCTTATTTCTCCACCTCCTACCTCATGCCCAAGGTAGACCACCTTACTCTGGCCAATCTGGCATTTACTTGCCTTTATGGTCAGATTGGCCTGTCCAAGAGCCTGCAAAACATGTCCTAGGTCGTTAACATGCTCTTCCCAGGATTGGATGAATACTGCAATGTCATTCAAGTATGCCATGCAGAAGTCCTCCATCCCAGCCAGAACCGGATTAACCATCCTTTGGAATGCTAAAGGTGCATGTTTTAGTGCAAAATGCATAACCTTAAATTGGTATAAGCCAACTGGGGTAGAAAATGCAGTTTTCTCCTTGGCATGGTCTGTCAGGGTTATTTGCCAATAGCCTGGCGTAAGGTCAAATGTGCTGAGGAACTTGGCTGAATCAAGTCTATCCACCAACTCATCTGTCCTTGGCAAAGGGTGGGCATCAGTATTGGTGACTGCATTAAGAGCTCTATAATCCACACAGAATCTCAATTCTTTGGATCCTGCCTTTGGTACTAACACAACTGGGCTAGACCATGGACTAGTAGAGGGCTCTATTATCCCAAGATCAAACATCTTCTTGACCTCCCCTTTGATGTGGGTCCTTACATTTTCTGACATTCTATATCCTCTGCTTTTGACTGGCAGACAGTCACCAGTGAGTATATCATGCTGGCCCCAAGGGGTCAAGCCTGGTGAAAGTGAGAACAGGGAGGCAAACTGATTTAACATAGATTTGCACTCCACTTGTTGCTCAGGTGTCAGATTTGAAGAGAGATTTACTCCTTCAATCTTTTCATCCAAGGGTAAGCTTCTGAGGAGATCAGGAGAGCTTCACTCTCTTCTTCCTCTTCTGTTGAAGCTAGAAGCAAGGTTCCTACTTCAGGCCTGGAGACATACACCTTTAGTCGGTTGGTGTGGAAGAATCTGGGAGCCTCCTTGGGATTGCCCAAGTCCCCCAGATAGTTCAACTCTCCAAATTTACCCACAACCTTGAAGGGTCCCATCCATTTATCTTGCAAGGCCCTCTGCCTTGTTGGGATCATAACTAGAACTAGTTGGTCTTGAGTGAACTCAACCATGTTAGCCTTTTGATCATGCCAATGCTTGACAAAAGCTTGCCCAGCTTTCAGGTTATCACGAGCTTCTGCCATCATGTGTGACATTCTTCTCCGGAGATCTATCACATAGTCAGTCACTCTGACTGGCTTGGGGGAAGGAGCACTCTCCAACCCCTCCTTAATCAGGGCCAATGGACCTCTGACTGGATGGCCATAAAGAAGTTCAAAGGGAGAATACCCTACTCCTGTTACGCTCACCTGGTTCCCACAGGGGCGTCGATCGGACCCAGACAGCTGCGGTCTCCACCAACATAGTGCCGAGATGACTGTCTGGACTGGCCCGCCTAATCTCGTCTGCTTGACTCGTAGAAATATTCTCCTGCAAGTGGAGAAAGGGATTTAGCCACCCGTGGATTTTAGTGATGGCCCTCTCCCACTGTTCTCGTTCTCCCCACTTGTCACCTCCAATATCCCCTTTTAGTAACCTCACCTTATGTTTTTAAATGATGAGCTCTCCATCCTGTGTGGCATGCAGGGGCGCGTAGATAAGTTACTTCACTGGTTTGAAGGTACTGGAGGAGTTCCGGAGGAATATTGACTCTGGGGTTAATAAAGTTCAAAGAGTTCAATATGTCCGATGTTCACTCTTGTTCCATTCCCTTGTTGAATTTCAGCTGGTCCAAAAGAATATTGCTTGGAGGCAGCTGATGGCGTTTAGGTAAGAGTCTGTATTACCCAACACTGTCCGGTAAAAGTTGCATGAGTTTAACTTGTTGTGTTCTCTCCCTTTATAGGTGCGGCATATGAAGATGAGGCATATTAAAGGGTAATGCTACGGTGGTAAATCAGGTAAGCCTATGGTGGTAAGAGATTTTGTCGGCTTTCTTGGCTCACCTTGTTATTTCTTTTGTTTTCCCCCCAGGTACTGGAGTTTGACAAAGAAAATGATGGAGGCAGCGCCGAGTCGAAATATGCTGTGGACTGGCGAGTATGACGCGGCGCTGCTGCTGGCGATGCGACGTGTGCTGGAATAATGTCCTTTCCAGGCTCGGAGACGTGCTGGATCCGGAATCGGGTTAGGAATTAAAATAATGTCCGTGATCTAACCTTTTCTCCTTCTTTCCCCTTTTTCTAGGAGCTCTGGATTCAAGGCGGGCGTGGCAGAAGACTGGATGCTGACTTGCAGGCACGGTGAGCGTTACGCTGCAGGAAGCGTGTGCTGCTGTTCGGGCGTGGTTTAAATAGCCTCTAAAGTAGTTCCAGGTAAGAAGTTCCCCAGAACCACACCCGAGTAAAAAAATAGTCCCTGTAATAAAATAGTCCCATCCAGGCCTCACGTTGGCTTGGATTCATTTGCAGCATGGTCTGCATGAGGTAAGTAATGTCTATGAGCCTGGCGCCTAAGGCGCCAGGACTAAACCCAAACAGCCCCCAGCTGGGGCTGCTGGGGTTTTAACAAGTATCTGGATGCCTGCTCCCGGGGCTGATGGACTCGATCCGGATGCCCGGGGGTAGGCATCATGGCAACTCCCTCCTGAGGGACTTCTCTGTAAGCAAAGAGAAGGCATGGCAGTAGAAGGTCCCACTTTCTTTTAAGGGGATCTTCTAAAGCACCTATCATGCTCTTCATGGTTCTGTTGAACCTTTCTACCAACCCGTTTGTCTGAGAGTGGTAGGCGGTAGAGAACTAAGTAACTCCACAGGTTTACCACATGGCTTTCATGTAGTGGGACATAAAATTTGACCCCCCTGTCAGAGATTACTTCCTTAGGAAACCCAACCCTGGTAAAAATACCAAGGAGGGCCTTAGCCACAGCCTGAACTGTAACGGTCCTCATAGGAATTGCCTCAGGGTATCTAGTAGCATGGTCTACTACAACAAGGATGAAGCTGTTGTCTGAGGAGGTTGGAGGATCAAGGGGACGAACAATGTCAATCCCTACCCTCTCAAATGGGACTCCCACAAACTGGGAGAGGCACTAAAGGTGCCACATTCTTGGAACCAACCTTACCAGAAGTTTGGCAGGTGTGGCAGCTCTTGCAAAACTTATCTACCTCAGCCCCATCTTTGGCCAATAAAAGTAGAGTGCAAGCCTTTCCTTGGTCTTCTTGAAACTCAAGTGACCAGCCAAAGGAATCTCATGGGCCAGTTGCAAGAACTTTTGTCTGTTTTCTTGAGGCACTACAAGCCGCTTGTAGTCTCCAAGTGCAGACCCAGTCGTTTCACTGTAGAAGAGGCCATCTTACCAGTGCATCCTATACTTCCCAGGCTCTTGCCCATCAGCCTGAGAAGCTGCCTGTTGGCGAAGACCTTACAGAGTTGGACATTCTCTCTGTCCCTTACTGAAGTCTGCCCTGTTGTGTCCACCTTCTGCCAGTAAAGACTGCAGCTCAGGATGGTCAACAGGATCCAGATCTCCAATGAGTTCTTGGCCTTCTACTAGCTCCTCTTCAGAGTCTAGCTCAACCATACAGGGTTGTACCTCCCTCTCAGCCTCAGCTGGAGGTGGAGTTACAGGTGTAACTTTGGACAACCTAGGGGAAGTCCTTGTTGGAAACACTGAAGTGCTTGCTGCTGGCTGTTTCCTAGAAGTCTTGGGTTTCCCCTTTGCTTCTTGTTGTTCAGAGATAGCAAGTTGTAACTCCAGTGGAGTAGGAGTGATATCCTTCTTCATCGTCTCCTTGGGAGTACCTCTCATGGTTCTCTCCTTTGCAGGTCTGGTGAGCTCCTGTAACCTTTTACTATGAGGTCTGGGGGTATGTGACACTACTCCAAGAGTCTTCAGGTCATTTCCCAACAGAACCCTTCCTTGTACCTCACTTTGTATGCCGACAGGTATCTTCACAGTCATGTCATTACACTGGATGGGAAATGGTAACTGGGGAAGCATCTGCACAGGCCCTCCAGCTAACTTGGTGAGGCGTTTGGGTGCCTTAGCAACATCCTCTGCCTGAAAAAAATGATTTATCCACCACAGTTATGCTGGCCCCAGTGTCTCTAATGGCAGGAGTCTCCTGACCATTCACCTGGACACTGTCCTTATAATACGCTTCAGTATTATCCGGGATAGAATTATATACATCTAAATTTTGTTGTTCCCACAACCCCAGAGACACTAAAGAAACACTAGCTGAGACTCCAATGGGTTCATGAGCTAGTAACAGAAAGTTTCCACTGGCCATCTGTACTTCCTCCTCTGGAGCGAAGGCTAAGGAGACAGTGTGGACCCCTGAAGGTTTACCCTTGCATCTGGGATCCCCTTTCACATGGTCAGGCGAGCTACAAACATAGCATTTACCAAATGCTTTCTGGAATGGTGGCTTGCTCTGACCTCCTTCTGGTTTGGCACTAGAAGGTACACTAGCCTGATTCGGTTTCCCTTGTGGCTTACCCTTATTGTGTTGTTTGGGGCCCTCTTTGGGATTGGAATTATTAGAATTCTCTTTGGAGTCCTTTTTTGGCTGTTTCCCCTCATCCTTTTTCTGAGTTACCCCAGAGTCCTAGTGAGTAGCCCTGTTGGAAACCCACAAGTCAGCAGCCTTAGCTAGTTTTCTGGAATCTAATTCCTTTGAATCAGCCAAGTGCTGTCTGAGCTCAGGAGAGGAGGCATCATAAATTGACTCCAACATCACAAGATTCTTCATTCCCTCATATGTTTTCACCTTGTAACCCTTAATCCATCCCTCTAAGTTCTTCAAACTTTCACTCACCGTGGTAGCCCAAGGGGTACCATCATGCTTTTTGAGGGTCCTAAACCGCTTACGGTACTGGGAAGGGGTCTTCCCAAATCTAGCCATCAAAGCTAGCATCACACATTCATAATCCTTCTTATCCTCTTCCCCCCAACCAACTCAATTACCACAACAGTTGCAACAGGGGGAGCCTAGAGAACAACCAGGAAAGTAACTCATTTCCTGTGATGTTCTAGAGCCCATGATTATACTCAAACAAACTCAACCAATTCAACACATACAACTTAGGCTCATACATACCCACAAGCTCTTTAGGCATCCAAGGTCTTTTGGGACTGGAACTCCTAGAGGATCCGGAGAGAGAAGTATTTTCAACAGACAATTTCTTCATCTATAACTCATGCTTGAGCTCCATTTCCCTGAGCCTTAGTTCTTGGTCTTTGTTCTGCTTGAGTATTAAGTTTCTTAAACTCCAATTCTAGTTTCATTTTCTCTAGTTCCAGATATTGAGGACTAAATGTGGCACCTGGAGGGGGTGGAGAAGAGAGGGGGTGAAGAGGAGAGGGGGTGAGGAGGAGAGGGGGTGAGGAGGAGAGGGGGTGAGGAGAAGAGGGGGTGAGGAGAAGAGGGGGTGAGGAGAAGAGGGGGTGAGGAGAAGAGGGGGTGAGGAGGAGAGGGGGTGAGGAGGAGAGGGGGTGAGGAGGAGAGGGGGTGAGGAGGAGAGGGGGTGAGGAGGAGAGGGGTGAGGGGGTGAAGAGGTAAAGAGGAGAGCGGGTGAAGAGGAGAGCGGGTGAAGAGGAGAGCGGATGGAGAGGAGAGGGGATGGAGAGGAGAGGGGATGGAGAGGAGAGGAGAGGGGATGGAGAGGAGAGGGGATGGAGAGGAGAGGGGATGAGAGGAGAGGGGGTGAAGAAGAGAGCGGGGGAGGTGAAGAGGAGAGCGGGGGAGGTGAAGAGGAGAGCAGGGGAGGTGAAGAGGAGAGCGGGGGAGGTGAAGAGGAGAGCGGGGGAGGTGAAGAGGAGAGCGGGAGGTGAAGAGGGGGGTGGGGGGTTGAAGGAGCAAGGGGTTGAAGAAGGAAGGGGGGTGGAGCATAGGACCTGCTGAACCCTCACCCAAGAGGTCCCAGTATGATTGCTTTGTGTAAGCAGCCCTATTTGTCTATCTGAGAAAGCCATAAGAGAATCTCTTTTGAATTGTTGGACTTCTGTTGTTTAGGGAAGGACTTTAAGTTAGATATTCTACCATTAATACTTTTCACCCAATGGAAGGAACAAGTTTATATTCTTCATTACACCATTTCATTTAGCTATTCTGACAACTCACTTTCAAGGAACTTTTTAAAATTAAAGGATTAGTTGTGACAGGCGAGTTTACTTTAGGGGTTTTAGTACTTTGGGGAGCCTTTTTACTTCATAGGTGAAGTACACAGTCAGTTTGGGTTATTCGCCCAGGTATGGACGTCCAAATCATTTACGTTTTAACACTTTGCTTTATTCTTTAAACCCTGTTTTGGTTGCACCCGCTTAATAAAGTAATTTCTGTAAAAACATCCAAAGTCTGAGATCTTTCTGTTCACCATGTTGTTGCACTCGTCGGAGCCCCCAATCTTTTTGCTTTGTTTTTTAACCTGTTCTGACTTTTTGATGGGACGTAAAGCATTCAGTTTCACTTCCCCTGAATTTTGCTCATTTGTTATGGGAAAACTGATCAGTCCTTCAGGCTATCATTACATGGAAACTGTTTACCTTTTATCTTTTACATTTTTGTAACTTTTTAACATTGCGCACAGCATCTTACAATGCAGTGCAATGAGGATCGTTTTTTACCACACTAGCTTTTTACACTTTGGATTTTTGGTTACTCTTATGTGTGCCTAAAGACAAGCTGGTGGCAGCAGATCTATTTTTTACAATGTGTGTGTTCTTTCTAGTGTACAGTGTTTGCTGTGCACTTTTCCGGGAAAACTGCTACTTTCGAGGGTGTGTGCGTGCATACGTGCGTGTGTGTCTCTGTCCCAGGAAGTGGGTGCGACTGTCTAGCCCCATTCCACATCTGTGGAGCCAGAGAGTCCAGGAGTGGGACACGAGTGAAACCAATAGTTGTCCCCGATTGGACAGCTACAGGTTGCATGAATGGTGCAGATCCTTAACATTGGTGGGCTTGGACTTCCGTCCAGGCTGGATTTTGCATAAGAGGATTCCTGCAGCCATTTCTTCAGAACTGCATTGAAGCAGAGAATCCTTTCCAGAGGAACAGCAGACTGAAGATCTGAAGAATACTCCTGAAGAGGCCTAGCATTCCTTGCAGTGTCTGGCTCGGGGAAGCCCTGTTGGACTACCAGATCTCTGAAGACACTGAGCGTTTTTTAGCCCGTGGACTAGTGGGACCAACTAGTCTCGACTTCTTCGATGATCCCGCCGTCCCGAGTCTACAGAAGTGTTCCTGGATCACCCAGTGGACAGACCAGCTCTCTCGTGGGCTACCTCGGCAGAAGCGTTGCCGTTCCCTGTTTTCACCTGGAACTTTGGTCATCACAAGCCTGTGGTGCGAGTCAGCTTCCCTGTGAATTTCAGTGTCCCAACTCAAGGGGGACCTGTCCTGGAGAAGCTTTTTCAACTGCCACTGGAAGGATGCCTGCCATCTGTGGGTGGTGGTCGTCGCTGGAACTCTCCTTCCATCATCATGTGAAGTGTCCTGAAGAGGCCTGCATCAATGAATCTTGCCTTTCTTATTCGCCAGGGAATGCATCTTGCACCCGGACCATACGAATACTTGCACCCTCTGCTCCTGTGCACCTCTCACCGGAACCAACAGCAGGAAATCAAACCCCCAGTCCACCCATCAAGTCATGTGGGAAAATTAGAGTTAGGGGGAAAGTAAACGCAAATCTGTTGGCACATGTACTACCATAGGATAACATTGTGAACAAGTACCTTTGTTTACTAAACCTTCGATTCCACTGCCTTTTGGTAGTAGAACCTGGGTAGTATTTTCTGAAAGGTAACATGTTACTTATCTTAGTAACCTTGTTGCATATCTTCTGTGATCCATCACCAATACAAGTAAATTAGAACTTCTCTACAGAGCCTACATTCTGAGGTGAAGCATTGTGGCTCCCATTTTTCTTAGGGATTGCACTGCTAAAGTTAGGGCCATGCACTTGTAATTCGGTTGTATCATTAATGCATTAATTTACTTACCTCCTGTATGAAGTCATTTTAATGCATTTTAAGAGCCCATGGTGAATGTATCTATGTTTATGGAGTATTGAGCTACAATATCACCTGCTGGTGTGTGCAAAGGCCTAGAATAAATATGTGTATACATTCCTGGCTAAATTGAATTGTGTGCTTCACTGTGTGGACTTGTTGTGGACCCCTGACCCCACTCACACTCCCCTGAGAAAAGCCTCAACTGCTCTCCATGTTTACCGTGTTTGAGTTTTGGATAACCTCTCAGAGTTCCCTGTTTACAATAACTAGGGTGGCTTCCTAAAAGCTGTCCACCAGGCCAGATTCTAGAAATCCATCTTAGCACTTCCCAACTATGCTTTTTCACGGCTTGACAAATTCTTGAAATTTTCTGTCCGTACACTCTTCAACCTTTCCTGCTTCACCTCCACCTCCACAGCCCGTCAGTTAGGCTAGTTATCTGAAACAGACGGCAAAGTATAAACTCATTATCTTTAAAACTATACACATAGCTGCCCTCTGTACGTATCGGCCCATCTCACTTCCTACTCTCCCCCTTGCTCCCTACAATCATCCTTAGCTCACCACCTTGTTACCTCTCATACTTCTTGCGCTCACTCATTTCCACTATCTTCCTCTCCTCGCTCCCTTACTCTGCAATGCTCTTCCTAGCCCCCTCCAAACTACTCCCACTTTCTATTTAAATCAGTCCTCCTAGCTCTCCTCTTTTCTTAAGAACCACTTGAATAACATTCTATGCCACCACATCTCCCTGTTCTCTTATCCCACAACCACTCTATAACACCACAGTACTTATCCCTCACCCCTTCATCCTAAAACATAGCACTTCCTCCACTACCGGGTTCCTAGATCATGCTCAATTGTCCTTGTGCCTGGTTCATATTTCTACCTCCCCTGCATCATCTCATCTTCCATCCACATCCTGTCACCCATTGTTGAGGACATTTTGCCAAAAATGCATTGTTTCCCTATTCATTTTCATTAAATGAATAAGAATGTAAAAAAAAGTGTTTGCCAAAGACTAGCAATGCAGTACAGTTGATTAAACAGCAGTTCTACTTTTTGTAGCTTCCATTTTGGGGAATGTCCCACCATGTGTCATAAAAAGGTGATCTAAGGAACCAATATATACATTCCAAATACAATTTGAATACTATATTTATATCAAGAGTATGGAGAGCTCTGTCTGTATCTCTCTACATTTTATAAGAAAACTAGAATAAGTATTTCTTCCTTTAGTTGGAAATCTTTGTGGGGCAATTTAGGTAAGTAATGTCTTTGTGGAAAAAAGGAATGGGGTGTCATGCCAGAGAGTGTGACTTACTTATCCTCGGTGCAATGGTAACTATGCAATGGTAACTCCAAAAAAGCTGTTGGGAAGGAACCAGGGTCCTCCCGAACCCCCAAGCGCTTTAGAGTTAGGCAAGACCTCTTTAAGGCACTATAATGGACTAGGGGGGAGGAGGGGCACTGGGAAGGCTCTCTCATACAAACAATCACATACACATAGACATAGGCAAGCACTGAAGAAGGTAATTATTGTCCAATATAAGGCGCAATTTACTATTAGTTGGATAGATTTGTAATATCAGATCCCAGACATTTTAAATGCTTAGCTAGTACTATAGAGGAGTCAACCCCCCCTCCTCCCCAGAAGGAATGTGGCCTGTGGGATATAAATATACTACAGGCTTAGTGTGCAGTGTTCTTCACTATGGCCAGCGCAAACTGACTCACCAAGTGTCCACTGCCCTTCAAGCGTCCACGTGGATTAAAATTAGGAATATCATGTTTTGTACAACAAAATGCAGAATGGGATCAATTATAAATGTATATTGTGGAGGAAACTACAGGACCCAGATAACATGAGCAGGATGAGTGAAAAAGCGATAGAATTAATTAAAATTGTTCGTACATAAATAATGTTTAGTTTTCTTTGGGCTAGGCCTCAAGATTTGGTGTGCAGAGCCACAGTGTGTTTTTGCAGTTAGCAAAATGTAGAACTGCATGCCCGGACAAAACTGTAGACAACAAAGAAAGAAGGCTTTGGAGCATCCCTATTATGGAAAAAGGACGGATTTGGCTGAAGTCATGATCCAGCTCCAGTGACATCACCATGGCAAGCCAGACCTACATAAACCCCTAATTAAAACCACTTTGGCAGGAAGGAACAGGAGAAGACAGTTCAGGCAGCAGAGTCCTTTGCTACATCCTCATTTGTAAAATTAAACTGGTTATCCTTGCATCTCTTTTAGCCTTATTTTCATAGAGGGGTGTATTCATTCTGGTGTGAGCATAATTAAGGACACCCTTACACTGTTTTCCAGTTCACAAACTTGAACTCTTTGTAGGTCATAGGTGCAAATTGTTTGTGAAACAGTGCCAGCATAGGATTTAAACGTCAAGTCTGGTATTGTTCCCGGACATAGGAATATACTTTTAACCCATAGTTGGGTTTATTTACTAGAGCACTGGCTAATGAGAAATCCCATACTTCTGTGGTATTGTAGGCGTTCAAAGCTGATAGTATGTTTCACGGGAGTTAATCTGGATAACTGCCCTAGCAATTTCATAAATAAAAGGGAATCATATCAATGTTTGGCTTCAAAAGCTAATGTCCTTGGCAGGGATCAATTTTTTTAAATCATTTTTTTATTTATTGCATTTATAATATGCCCAAACCCTTGGGTATTACGGCTTAGTTACAGACATCTTACACATATCATTCAAACAGTTATAGTACAGAGACAGTAACAATTAATATTTATGACAGCACAGAGATTCCAGGCAATCTAGCCAATCGGCTGGGTGTAGAGTTGTAATTATTCAAAGGAACTACCTAGTAATTTATGCTTTGATGGATTAGTTGGGGCGGTCATGATCCCAGTCAGTGGGCACAATTCCCATTCAGGCATGCAGGAGAGGCAAAGGACAACACATCAGTCAGCAGGTCAAAGGTGGGTGCAAGCCTTGCAAACATGGCATTTGCACCATTCCTAGCATATGCTTTCCTAGTCTCTTATAGTGGTCTCATACACTAAACATGGCCGCCTCAAGATCCATTGGTAACCTGCAGCACGCTCTATACATATTACAGAGGGAGCTACTTAAGCCCCGCCTCCGCTGGAGCGCTTGCTTTGCGTCTGCTCCGCTGAAAGCGGGTAACGCTACCGGCGTGTCTCCTCACAGAACCTGTCAAGAGAAAATATAGACATTAGTTTTTACAGAAAAAATAACAGAATTCCAGAGTTATAGAAAAGACTTACCGAACCGAAGTATTTCCAACGCGGTTCTTCAATCAGCTGCGTTTGTTGGTAGCCACAGCATCTTCTGTCTGAAGTTCTCTCACAGCCACAGCATCTTCAGTCAGAAGTTCGTACGCAGCCGCAGTGTCTTCAAGCAGCAGTCTTCCCTCGCAGTCACAGTATCTCCAGTCAGATGTTTCTCCTGAGCATCTGCATCTTCCTAAGGTATTTCCGTAGCTTTCCGAAAACCTGCAGACAAAAGGTATTTTCATTAACGAATGAACTTAACAGAAATAACAAAAAGAAGAAGTTTAAATAAGTTTACGTACCTGACGGTTCTTCAAGTTTTCACCGCACAGTTGTTACCGCGCTCTTCCCTGAAGGCTGCAGTTACTCCATATAGACGAGCTTACGTTTGTTAAATGTTTCTTCATTCTGAGTAAGGTCGCAGTCATTCCACAGCCATTAATGTTTCTGAATTCCGAGAACCTGCAAGTAAAAGAGAAAATAGAGATCTCTCCAACATAGGAACTCTTCAAGATCTAAAAGACCATAGTATATTTTCCATATACTTATCCAAAGAAAAAGTCTGAGAAGGCAAGTCATCGTAAACGCAAGAATCTATAGAACACATCAGCCTTCCAAAGTTCATTGTTTCTTCATTCTAACATGCCCCTGCAGATTGGCAGGATGGAGAGCTCCACAAAAAAAACACAGGTGAGACGGGAGGGATTACCAAAGTACACAGTTATACAGTAACCTCTCAGAAAATAGATGTTATAGCAGTTCTATTGTTGTTGTTTACACAGAAAAGGAATCCAAAAGTGCCCAAGTAGCAGGTCCACCGGGTGAGAAGGCATTACGCTACCGAGGAGTCCAGGTAAGCGTTACAGGGGCATTGGACTCAAATTTTTTGAAAAGCCAAGTTTTAAGTGTCTTCTTAAAGCATTGGAATGATGGCTCAGATCTGATGTGATGTGGGAGGGTGTTCCAGAGTTTGGGGGCCATTACTGAAAAACTACTACCCCCAGCACTGGAATATTTAAATCGTTGGATAGATAGGTGTGCATTGTTGTTGGATCTTAAAGATCTGGTGATTTTGTTGATGGTGACTGAGTTATTGATGCATAGGGGGGCCTTTTTGGCAAGACATTTGTGCGTGATTCAGAGTGTTTTGAAGATGAATCTGGCTTTGATGGGGAGCCAGTGGGCTTCCCTTCTGCTGAAAGAGATGTGATTGGGTTTTAGACCAATGGCTGCTCTTAGTGCTTTATTTTGTAGCAATTGTAGTTTGGCTAGGTTGGTCTTGGAGGTACCTAGTAGTAGTACATTACAATAATCTAGCTTTGATAAGATGAGAGCCCTGGCAAGTGTTGTGCAGTTTTGCGGTGTTAGAAATTGTTGACTTGGTGCAGTGAGTTTGGACGTGTAATAGGTGGTTGAGGAGAGAGCGTTGACATGTTTATAAATTGTTAGGTTGGCGTCTAAGTAGACACCTAATGTGTTGATGTGTTTGGAGACTGGAATCTGTGTTCCATCAATGGTGCTAGAGGAATAGTCGGTGTGTAGAGCCTTGATTTAGGCGGAGGAGCCCACAATGAGGATCTCCGTCTTCTCATCATTTAAACATAAGCTGTTTATTGCCATCCAATTGTGAACAATCACATATATTTTATTAATCATGATAGTGTCCTGATCGTAATTCCCAGTTAGGGGCATTAAGATCTGGGTGTCATCGGCAACGTTTGTGTAAATGACACCCATGGAATCCAAGGCTGCGAATAAGAGCTTGGTATAGGCATTGTAAAGGGTGTGTGATAGACATGACCCTTGCAGGACTCGGTGATACTCGTATAGGATCCACTGCTTCCCTGCCAATGGAGACGCGGGAGGTGCTGTCTGACTGTTAAGATTTTACCCAGACGGTGGCATCTTGTGAGAATTGGAAGTCGTTTGCCAATGTGGCACATAGTTTGTCATGGTCGATTAGATCGAATGCCACGGACAAATCTAATAGGAGGAGGATGCAGAGTTTACCAGTGTCTCTTATGGCGTCCATCTGGATTTTAAGATCAAGGAGTGCTGATTCGGTGCTATGGTTAGGCCGACAGCCTGATTGTCTTGATCCTAAGAGGTTCTTTTCTTCAAAGTGGGATTGTATTTGTGCATAGGCTATTTTATCAATGATTTTCAATATTAAGGGAACCGTAATTATAGGGCGGTAATTAGTAGAGATAGTTGGGTCCAAATAGTTTTTTTGGGGGGGGGGGGGATTTACCCATGCTTCTTTGATACTTGGTGGGACTAGGTTGGTACTAAATGATGCATTTACGAAATCAGTGATAAGGGTGAGAGTAGGAGCGCACAGTTTTACTAGGTGAACTGGGAAGCTGTCTCCTTTGCAATTAGATGGTTGTAGCTTGGAAATGGTGTCTAATACTTAATACTTGTTCTTGGGAAACTGGGGTGAATTTTAATTATTTTTCTGTATTAGGAATTTTACTGGAACTGTATTAAATTTAGGTGTGTATTTTTATTGGCCAGGCGATTTCTTATGTATAGTATTTTCCTTTGGAGTAGTTTTATTTTACTTGCTAGAGGATTTTGTATAGTGATACACCAGGCTTTGCTGGAGTCCACTTGAGTAGTTGGTGGGATGGGATTTTCCAATTCTCTAAGAATTGTGAACAGCTCTTTTGAGTTTGACGATGCGTTGCTAATGCGGGTGTTACAAGCATTAGCTTTATGGGTAATAATGGCTAACTTGTACATTTTGTTCGCTTCTGCCAGTGTTTTGGAGGAACTCAGCGGATACTGTTTTTTTGTGGATGTGTTCTAGAGATCTCTTATTTCTTCTAAGAACGAGTTCTTCATTGAACCAAAAGGACGTGCAGTTTTCAGAGTGTCTAGATTTCGTTGTAAGTGGGGCTATCGAATCGATGATAGATTTGAAACACTTGTGGTAAAGGTCTTCAAGACTGTTGGGGTTAGGGCTCATGGTAGGAAGGGAGGTAGGGCATCCTTCAGGAGAAGGGTGAGGCAGTCTAGAGTTAGGTCCCGTTTATTCCTTATTTCAATGGTGTCCAAGATGGTTGAAGTGGGAGGGAGTTTCTTTACTAAAGATAGTGTGAAGGTGGTGGTTGGTCCAATCGACTGGTGTATTCTTATTTATAACTGATTGGGGGTTAAGGGTGAGTATTCAATCTAATACTCTCCCCTTGGTATGAGTCGGTGTGTTCACTAGTTGGATTAAGTTCATGTCTAGAAGGGAGGCATGCAAGGCCTTTGCTTGCTGGTCTTGTAAGTCGTTGAAGCCTAGATTCATATCACCTAAGATGATACATTTGATGTTCGGTTTAAGGAGAGGCGTGAGAGGAGAGGGATGTCTGATTCTGGATGGCTGGTATTGTTGGGGGCTCTGTACACTACTAGTATGTTAGTGGTAGTTTTAGGGTCTGTTGTCATTTTAGTAAGGAGTAATTTGTATGCTTCGAATGGATTGAGCGGGCAGGTTCTTAATTTGAGGGTGGTTTTACTTATTATAGCAACACCCCCTACCAGTGCAATTAGTCTGTCAGACCTAAGGATATCAAAGTCAGATGGGATTGCCAGTGCTAGAAGAGGGCCTGATTCTTGGTGCAACCAAATTTCGGTCACTACTAGTAGGTCCAACTGGTGGTCCACGATGAGGTTGTGAATCTCAATGGCACGGGCACCGAATGAGCGTACGATGAGTAGTGAACCTTTGATATTGGTGGTTGGTTCAGTCGTATGGGGGTAGGGGAGCAATAGTTTAAAGAAGTGTAGGTTTAGAGGGGATAAGGAGATCGGGTTTACTGTTAAACTGTGTGCTGGCCTTTTGCTCCATTTCGCTGCAAATTATGCTCTATTTGCTAGCGTATTGACTACTGATGACTTTCTGGACTCTTTAATCACCCCTAGATTGTCCTGGTACAGGGCAAGTTTCAGTAAGTCACATTGCGAGATAGATTTCCGCACACGTCATTTAGCAATGGCTTGAAAAGGCCATGTTCTGTTTGGTGGGTTTTTCACCAGTTTGAACTTACCTTCTGAATACTGAGAAGAGTGAAAGAAGTCTGGCTTCATTTTTGGGAAGGGAAAGGGAAGGTCCATGGAAAATATATTCTTTTATATAAGTTTAGGCATCAGAAAATAAAGCCGATGAAAATATAAAAAATAGAATAGGCAGATGGAAAAAATGATGTTCCAATACACTACACTAAATAGGTATTACTGTTTGTGGTTGTGACATGCATTGCGCTCTTCCCTTTTGATAGGCTATTGCTCAGACATTGGAATATTCTCTTATTAGATAAATACATTAAGCCCTTCTTGGCAAAGAAACCTAAATTTGTGCACACTAGAGCAGCAACTATACGAGGCAAGATTAGCCCTTCATTCTTTAAACCTTTGCGAGACACAATTGAGAGAAATACCACATGGCTGACTCCAGTCATAGGATTTCATAAATTTAGAAACTGTTCGATGTGTAAATTTGCACACAATCATACAACTGAATATAAACACCCAAATGCCCATGTGATTCAGATACGTGATTTTATTAATTGCAGAAGTACATATGTGGTTTATGATTTAAGATGCGTCTGCAACAAGTCCTATGTAAGATCCACCATTAGACAACTGCACTTTAGGATTCGGGAACACATGACTAGCCTGAGTAGTCAGGACCCGAAATTCCCTCTTGCCATTCACTGGCAAACAAAGCATCAGACAAGCAATAAGGAAGATATACGCTTCATTAGCATAATGAAGGTCAAGAAAGGAGAAAGAGGTGGTGATACTGTTCTGAAATTGACACAATTGGAAGCCAAATGTATTTGTTTACTATGCTGCACACAGGACGGTCTTAACACGGACAATGAAATGTATGTGTTTTTGTGATTCTGCCGCTTTGTATGAATCAGTGTCAGATATATGTATGCACATAACTAACTTATGTGATGTCTTACCAGCTGGCATCTGAGCTCTAAACTTTCAATAAGCGTTTAAAAATTATGGCTTGGATGTTTCCACTAATATGTGAACATTGATGTGCTCGAGCCATCCCCCTTGAGACATAACCGCAATTTAACATTGGATTTCTATTGCGCGCAATTGACATTAAGCGTGCCAATTTATAGCTCAACCAATCTTGTCTTTCAACCAAACTAAACTCTCCCATTCAGGGTTGTAACAGTAATATAGATTAACAAGGAGCCCGATGTGCTTGAGCCACTGGCTTAGTGAGATCATTTAAAAATCAAAATGTTTTTCACTTGCCAATTTCATTATAGACACATTTTCAACACACAATACGCAACACCATATATGAATGGCGGCTATTGTTTGATTTACACATTGTCACATTTGTTCCATACTCAATTGGTAAGTACATCAAGATACTAAAAATGCATAACACTATACACAAGCACAATGCCTCTGCGTTGTAAATTAGTGGCTTCTAATTAAGACATGCGCATGTAATCACCGGCTTCCTCCTGAGCATGCGCACATCGTTGTCCTATGACAACCAATCACACGCACGTAATCACTGGCATCTTTCCGAGCATGCGTAGTCCGTTCTCTTATGACAACCAATCCTAATGCTTCACACGTCAGTCCCTATAGATAAATACAGATGGAATGAACGCTCGCATGTTTAATACAATGTGACAAAGGGATTGACCCCATAAGAATTGGCAAGTACACTCCATCACCTTAGACGCAAAATGTACTTTTGATATTCATGTTCCGTATCTATAATCCCACTCGTAACTCTGTTTTCGATAGATCAACCAGCTCAGTATGCCTAACGGCATCACAGCAAAATTTCAAGTCGCCGTCTCGTAGTATTTGCCTCGAATATCGCACTCAATGTTCTGGCCACATTACATTTGAATTGGTGAGTCTTTTGTTGCCAATTTCTTCATATAATCACCATTTTACTAATTTTCCAAACATAATTATTAATTATGCCAAATGTTTGGATGTGTACTGATTTTCTACAAAGGTATCACAATAGTTGTGCATTAGAATATATCCTCTCAGCTATATTTCAAGCAGAGATGACAATTGATCAATCAAATTATGAAGATAGGTGAGATGAAGTTTCACCTCCATATATAAAAGCTTCCACATTCTCACGCATGGATTCATTAGAGTGCTCACTCTGTCTTCACTGGTGTGCAGATCTTCTGATTATACAGAAATCTATAGCTCAGTTTTCACCACAGTTTTTCTGGTGCCAAAGAGTGATGGGCATGTCTGCACATTCAAAGGAGATATTTCCTTTTTCACAAGTGCTTAGGATATTAACCTTTGGTCTCACTTCGGCATGTGGCTCGACTGCAGCAAAGTTGTCAGTACTTGATAACCAACAGTTCTATCATATGCAGAACTTGTTTCTATTTAATTAAAAAAAAAATGTATTTATTTATTCTCTCCTTTGCTGTTCTGTTTTCCCTCCCTGTATCCTGTGATTATGACTGCCATTGGGGTATGTGAATCTTGTTACATTCTCAATTTTATGTTTGTGTGATTTCAATATGATTTTGTACTCGCATATCCCATTACATGTTAAATATTTTCTAAACAATTACACAATTTCTTTAAATGATGTCAGCCTTGAAAACGATGCTTAAGCCGAAACACGTGTCAGCTGGCGCTACAACACAAAGAATCAGAATTGATTGGAACCAGAATTTTATTATATCTATATTTGCCAATAGACAATCAAAAGGGAAGAGCGCAATAAATGTCACAACCACAAACAGTTGTTCTAATTAAGGAACATGTTACTTACCTGTAACTGTTGTTCTCCAGCATGGGTCTGGCATGGATTCACATGCTCATGAATATTCCCGTCGTCAGGCTGGGTATCCTCGGTAAAGAAAAGAATCAGTTCGAGTTTCATTTCTGAACTGTCTTTCTTAGTAGTTCTAATCACTGGTCTCTGGGTCATACTGCCCCCAGCCAATGACTGCCCTCTCCCTAAGCCCCGCCCCTGGCAGCCATCCTCAGATTTGGTAGCACGTAAAGTGGCAGTAGGACCAAGTGAAGAGCCGCAGAGGGGTAAGAGGGAGGGTTTGCATGTGAATCCATGCCAGACCCATGCTGGAGAACAACAGTTACAGGTAAGTAACTTGTTCCTTCTCCAGCATGGGTTCTGGCATGGATTCACATGCTCATGAATATAAGAATACATAGCAGTACACCCATGCACAACCACGGGAGGTGGCAAGGCTCAACATTAAGCATTACATAAACTCAACATTAAGCATCTCTTACCTCCTCACCAGGCCCACCTTCAGGGGAACAGGTTGCACAGCACTGCCTGGCCGACCCTGGACTCCTCTCTGGAATCCCGCTCGACGCAGTAGAATCTCGTGAAGGTGTGCGTCAACCTCCACGTAGCAGCCCTGCAGATGTCCAGCAGGGGCACACCAGATAGGAATGCCGTGGTAGCAGCGATCGCTCTGGTCGAATGGGCTCTCGGACGGCCGGGCAGCGGTCGGTTTGCCAACCGGTGACAGTGCATGATGCAGCCAAAGAGCCATCTGGAAATGGAAGCCTTTGAGAGGGCCTTCCCTTGGTTCACAGGTCCAAAGTTCACAAACAGTTGTGACATCTTCTGCAAGATCTTTGTGCGGTCCACATAGAACTTCAGCGCTCTAGCCACATCCAGCGAGTGCAAAGTCATCTTAGCCGGCGACAAAGGTGACGGGAAGAAAACAGGTAACACCAAGGGCTCATTGAGATGGAAGTCCGATGGCACCTTGGGCATGAAGGAGGGGTGCGTCCTCAGCACCACCCTCGTCTCGTGGAAAGTCAGGTATGGAGGTGCACAGAAGAGGGCCTGGATCTCTCCCACTCGTCGTGCGGAGGTGATAGCCACAAGAAACGCAGTCTCCCACGAGAGGAACTTCAACGGTGCCGAATGCAGCGTCTCGAATGGCGGCCCCCATGAGCCTGCTCAGCACCACGTTGAGCTCCCACACCGGGGCTGGAGCCTTCACCGGCGGGAATGATTGGAACAATCCTTTCATAAACTCCTTCACCAGGCGATGAGACCACAGAGATGATCGCCCCGGAGTTCTGGTGTAGTGGGAGATCGCCGCTAGATTTATCTTGATGGAGGCGTGAGCTAGCCCCGCCTTGGCCAGCGACAGTAGGTACGGCAGCACCTGGGGGGCCGTAATCCGCACAGGGTTAATCCTCTGTGCACGGCACCAGACAGAGAACCTCTTCCACTTATGTCCATAGCACTTGCGAGTCAAGGACGCCCTGGCCTTTGCAAGCACCTCCTTGCAGTCCGCCGGGATATCGCACCCTCCAAACTCTAGTGCTGCAGGAGCCAGGCCTGCAAGTTCAGCGACCCCAGGTCGTGGTGGAGGATGACGCCTCCTTCTTTGGCGAGGAGATCCGTGTCTGTCGGCAGTTTGACTGGGGGCGCAGGGGGGTCAGGGGGATGACGCTGACATATCCAGAAAGTCTGGGAACCAGATCTGTCTCGGCCACGCGGGTGAGACGAGGATCATCCTGCACCAGGACCGTCTGAGTTGGTTGATGAGTCGCAACGGCAACGGCGGGAACGCATACAGGAACAGGCCGTCCCAGGGGAATGAGAAGGCATCGCCCATGCTCCCCGGCTGGGGAAACCTGCTGGCGAACCTCCGACACTTTGTGTTTGTCGCCGTCGCAAATAGATTAATCTGGGGATTGCCCCATCGATGGAATAGCAGATCCACTTGATCCTGGCGCAGTTCCCACTCGTGGCACGAGCGCAGCTCCCTGCTGAGTGAGTCAGCAATGGTGTTCTTTATTCCTGCCAGGTGGAAGGGTACCAGAAACATCCCTTGGGCGACGGCCCAGTGCCACAGATCCTGCGCCTTCTTGGATAGGGCCGGGGATCTGGTACCTCCCTGCTTCCGGATGTAGAACATCGTGGTGGTGTTGTCGGTGAAGATCCTCACCACCTTGCCCTTGAGGGATGGGAGGAATGACCTGAGGGCCCAAAACACAGCCTGAGGCTCCAGTACGTTGATGTGGAGTGACCTCTCCTCCGGGAGCCAAAGACCTCTTGCGTGGAGATCTCCGTTGTGCGCTCCCCATCCCTCCAGGGAGGAGTCAGTCAGTCTCCTGATGTGCCGGGGTCTGGAAGTCCATACCCACTGCCAGATGCGTGCGGGTGCCCCACCACCGGATCGCTTGGTGCTGCACCTTTCCCATGATGGCCTTAGTCCTTTCCTCCGGACCTTTCCTTTCCTTTCCTTTCCTTTCAGTCGCGCAACTGTCTCGAGCTTGGCTCCCAGAAACAGTGTGACCTGTGACGGAACCAGATGGGATTTGGCGAAGTTGATGGAGAATCCCAGATCCGTGAGCAGTTGGACGGTCTTCGCTGTGTGCCCGACGGCGAGTTCTCTTAACTTTGCTCGGATGAGCCAATCGTCCAGGTAGGGGTAGACATGGATCCCCTGCAGGCACAGCCGCGCTGCTACTAGTGGTAGGCACTTGGTGAATACCCTGGGCTCCGACTTCAATCCGAAAGGAAGGGCCTTGAATTGGTAATGCCGTCCTTGGACTACGAATCTAAAAATCTTTCGATGTCCTTTTAGAATGGGGACGTGAAAGTAGGCATCCTCCAAGTCCAGCGACGATAGGAAGTCGCATTCCTCCAGCTGTCCCAGCATGTGCTGGAGGGTGACCATCCAGAACTTCTGGGCCGTGATGTACTTGTTTAAATGATGAAGGTCCAGGATGGGTCGCCGACCTCCGGTCTTCTTTCTTACGAGGACATATTGAGAGTACACTCAAGCCCCCCAGAGCTTTGTTGGGACGAGCTTGATGGCTCCTTTCTTCAGCATCGCCCTTACTTCCAGCAGCAGTTGAGGGACGTGGTTTTCCTTCCTGGCCACATGTGGAATGCTGGGGAACTTCTTTAAAAACGAGTGTGTGCCCGTGGGCCAGGGCATCCAGCACCCATCGGTCGGTGGAGATGGACTCCCACACGCTGACGAACTACGCCAGCTGGCCCCCCCACTGGGGTGCTCAGGTGGGGGCCCGATGCTACGGCTGGTTCAGTCCTGCTTGGCGGTGGACTTGCCACCTTCGCGATGAGATCCTCCTGACTTGCCTTGTCCTCTGTAGGCCTCCTGCGACGAGGAGCGGCCCGCCTGACGGTACGTCGAGGAGCCGCCACCGAATCCTTTGGAGGCACCTTGCTTGCCTCCGGAGTTCCGAAAGGGCGGCCATCGTCGCTGCAGAACCCTCAAGGTACGGCCCGTCTCCACGTCAGCCTTGATGGCCTGCAGTGATTCGTCCACTGTCTTGCCAAAGAGGTTTTTCCCGTCAAAGGGCATGTCCAAAACTCTGGTTTGCACGTCCTGGCAGAAAATGGTCGCCTTGAGCCAACCACACTGTTGAAGACAAACACCGTTGCCCAACTGGCAGAAACCGGTGTCAGCAATGTCCGTGGCCACCGGTATGGCATGGTCCGACGCCACCTCGCCTTCCTGCAGGATCTCCAGGGCGTCCGCCCTCTTGTCGTCCGGAAGTCCAGCAGAGGAGTTATCTTAAACCAAAGCTCCCTGTCGTAGCGGGCCACAATCGCTAGGGCGTTGGCCGCTTTAATCGTCGTCGCCGACAAGATGACCCGTCGCCCCATGGCGTCCAGCTTCTTCCCCTCGCCGCCTGGGGGGGGGGGGGGTGGGGAGACGTTGAAGTCGAAGATGTAGCCCCTGCTGCCTTCTTCTTGGCCGCCGCCGAGACGACTGAATCTGGGGTCGGCTGTGCCTTAAGGCACAGAGGGGCGGAATCCGGGACCCAGTATTTCTTCTCGTACCTGTCTCTCTTGGCAGGGGGCGTGGACGGGTTCTTCAGGAGCAACAGCCCCTCGTCTCAGATGTCGTCAAGTAACGGGACCGAGAGGACAGTCTTCCACTTGGCCTCACGCCGTTGATGGAGGAACCCTTCCTTCTACTGTTCTTCAGGGCAGAGCTCGAAGAGCTCGGATGCCCTGGCAATCATGGCGTGAAAAGTAGCCAATTTCGTCGGACGGGGAGGCCCGAGGGGGTGGTGATGGAAGGCCCATCCAGTCGTCACCACCGTCGTCATCCGTCCCCGTAGTGGCAGTATCTGTTCCTGTGTCCTCCCTAGGATCAGGGGAAGGGGATGAAGGCTGCGAAGGCTGGAAGGGCGGGGGGGGTGAACTCTCCTCCGCTTGCTTGGAGGGCTCCCCGATGGGCCAGGCTCCACTGGATCGTCTGTTGGGGGTAAGGGCAACCTCGTCCTTCTCTCCGTACATAAGGCCTGGATCGCCATCAAGATGGCTTCCGAGTTGTCTCGTGACTCGGGTACCGGCTGCGATGGGCGCGAAGGTTGGGGAGTGGAATCCTCTGTGGGAACCTAGTCGGCACCGCCGTCGCTCTCTTTGTCCGGCTCGTCCGGATCCCTCCCGTGGGACCGGACCTCCTCGAACTTCTTGTTGAGGATCTTCACGACTCCAACCAGCTCCTCTTCAGAGGCTGTATCCTTGTCCGTGATGGCCACCGCCCCCCCCTCTTTTTCCACCGGGGCTCTCACGGGGGCCTTATCGATGGGCTGAAAAGAGGATTCCCTCCGCGGTGGCAGGGAAACTCTGGGCCCTGAGGTCACCTCCACTGGGGGAGCCTCCACAGGCTTTGCCAGGGCCGCCACGACTCCCTCGATAGAGGCCTTAGCCGGGTGAATCGGGGCCTTCATGACTTTAGGCGCACCTGAGGCCTTCACCTGGGGGGGGGAGGGGAGGGGAGTTACCGCCTAGCTCCCCCTCGGCTGCTTCCTTCGGGATCGACTGGGGCTTTTCCAGAAGCTTACCCAGGTTCTCCGATTTTCTCTTCCCCGAGCCAGAGCCTTGGCTCGTGGTTGATGGCATCGGTGAAAGCGCGCCCTGCCTGGCAGCCGAGGAGTCTGACCGTTCGGCGCTCCCGGTGCCCGCAGACTCTCGGTGTTTAGCCTTTTGTTGGGCTCCCGTCGCCGGACCGCCCTCAAAGGACTTAGAAGACCACTCTGACCTTTTCTTCTTCTCATCTACTGTTGGGCTCTTCCCCTCCAGCCAGTTGGTGAGGCGGATCCGCCGATCCTTCATGGTCCGCTCCGACATGTTCTTGCAAAATGCACAGTCCTTCTCCACGTGCGTTTTGTCTTCGTGAAGGCAGTAGAGGCATCTAGAATGCTTGTCCTCCATGAACACATTCTGCAATCCGCATCCAGGGCAGTTCATTAACAGCTTGAATCCGGCCATCGAGCTTCCTTTGTCCTGGGCCATGTCCACGGGGTAGGCCTCAAGGTCTTCTGGAATCCTCCAAGAAGCGTAACTAGGTGAAACTTTCGCTCTTGAGGGGCGTAGAAAATTCCGAAACGGGTCCCTGTTGATCGGAAGTAGAAACAGTGGAGCTTGAGGTTCGACTGACCGAAAAAATGTGATTAAACTCTTTGAAAAATCGCAAAATGCAGTAAAAGCTCGAGAGCTATAGCACGAGAACTCCCAACACTTGAACATGCGGTAAAAATCTGAGGATGGCTGCCAGGGGCGGGGCTTAGGGAGACGGCAGTCATTGGCTGGGGGCAGTATGACCCAGAAACCAGTGATTGGTTACTACGAAGAAAAACAGTTCAGAAACAAAACTGGAACTGATTTTTTCTTTACCGAGGATTCCCAGCCTGACGACGGGGAATATTCATGAGCATGTGAATCCATGCCAGACCCCATGCTGGAGAATAGATGTTAGCGGGTACGCCTATTTTGTGAACTTTGCATTGCAGCTTAGTCCGTCTCAAAGATTTGTGTTGGCAAAAGCACACAGCTTAGGTCCCTACTCGCAATCTGAGTGTCTCTAAACAGGTATTCAGTAAAACTGTATAGGCTGAGAAAATGTTTCACTACTTACACCGAATATAAAGAGTTCTCCCAAAGACATTAATGAGACAGGTAGCTTCAGGTTATAGTGACAATACAGGTAAGTGTTACCAGAGTACAAACGAAATTGCAGAAACAGCAACCTTCTGGCTGGAAATGGAGCATCAGCGAGGTCGCAAACCCTGGTTAGACATCAAAAGTCCCAAGGAAGGAAGATACAGAATGCAGTCTAAATCACAGTTCGTGGGTTCCGAGAAAAATTATTGCAGGTACAGGCATTGGGAATGGAAGATCCAACCACATGATAGAATTGAGGGCTAAACCCCCCCGCTCAGGATGCTGAAAAAGCTGTTGTGCATTAAAGAAAGCGTCCATATTTCAAGGCTGCAGAAAGAGGGTTGGTCCATTGGTTTCCGTCTAGTCACGATTCCGGATTCAGGTGCTAGCCATATGGGTTACACATAGGACAGTGTTAAAGATTTCTTTTGCACCTTTCTCTCCACAGATTATTATGCACCCCCACCTCAGTCTTTATGCTTACTTTTGAACCCTGTCCTGAGTGAAGTCAGTAAAGCCTTTCCTATTTTGCTCATTCTTAAGGGGAAGCTGACTACCCTCCAAGACAGACACTACTGCGAGACTGTCTATCTTGGAATTCTTGTATTTTTACAATTGCACACATCACCTTAAAGTTCAGTGCAGTTAGGATAATTTGTACTTTTGACCTGATGTTTTTTTGGGTTACTTTAACGATATGCCTAAAACAAGCTGGTTGAAGCTGTGTGATTTTTACAATTTGTATGTTATTTTTCTTGTGTACTTTTGCGTTTACTGCAAATGGCTACCAAAGGTGGGTAACACCCTAAAATGGTTGTGCCACCAGATTTTCACATTTTCGGTTGTCCTTTGGCCATCTTGTCCTTTGGCGTTTCCCTACCTTCTCAAGTCAGGAAATGACATATATGGGAACCCCTTTCCCAGTGAAAGGTACTGCTTTCCCGGGCAGGTGAGCGCTGTGTGTGCCAGAGGAAGGGGCTGGAACTGTCTGGTCCCAGTCCACATCCTCTGGCGCCCGAGTGATGACCCTAGGTTGTCCCGGATTGGACAGACCGAGGCTGTTTGATTATTGCAGACCCTTACCTTAGGTGGGCTTGGACATTTGCAGCTATATGGATGATCATTGCTGGAAACAAGAATTCTACTAAGAAGAGTAACCTGCTGAAGACCAGAGGACGACCCCTGCAGATGACCAGCATCAACCCCATTGATAAGCCTGGTGAAGCCCTGCTCCTCTGCCTCATTTCGGAAGACCCTTATTGGCGCTTCGACCCTTGGACCAGTGGGAACAACCAGTCTCGAATCCTGCTCGCGAATCAAACCCTTGGAATCATTTGCAAGTGTCCCTGGCCCACCCAGTGGACTCACCAGCTCCTGCGCTGCAGCCGTTGCAGCCTTTACGACTCGAAGGCTCTTCAGCTTATACCATAAGTCGCCTGTCCTCGCAATTTCAGCCTTCTCACGACAAGGGAAGCTGTGTGTTATTTTTGTAGTTTATTCCTAGTGAGTGCAGGGTCTGTTTCACTCACAGTTCTATATGATGTAAGTGCATTCTCTAACACGTAGATGGTATGTATTCCATTTAGAATGTTTATCTTAGCAATCAGGCAGTTGAGCCTTGCATCTGTAATCCACAGGTGCGTCTGCTGCCTGCTGTGACTTATTTAATTGAATCCTACCAAATCCTTTTCTGGTATCATGCCTCATTTAACACTGGCGACGGGGATGACCCAGATTTTCTGAGCGCCCACCCATGCTTATCTTGATTCGACATACCGTGTTGCTCCCGAAGAAGCTGAGGCCCAGGACGCTGACTCCACGCTGCTGTGCCTTTGAGGCGCTGCTCCTTCCTGCCTGTGGGAGTTCTGAGTGGCGCACTAGCAGCTGATCCGGTCCGGTCCCCACCCCGGCGAACCAGGCAGCAGACACTGCGGCCCCGCTATCCAGGTCAGAGCGGGGTGCTGCGATTGGGGATGGAGGTCGCCGGTCTGCGCACGTCCGAGTATTTGGTCACGGTGTGCATGTGATCGCGCACACGCGTTTTGGGAAGCCCAGCCCCTTTCCTCATCATTGCGCAACGCATAGGTGGGCCTCGGCCGTTACTTCCATTGGCCCTTGTTTATTTTGATATCACTACGCAATTGTTGCCCGGCAACCAACACAGCCTGCCCAGTTACGGTGGATAGAAAGCAGATGCTGCAGGCCTATTGTGACGTGACAGAGGATCCTGTAGAGAACGTTCCAATTGAGCCGGAGAAGAACGCTTCGAATTAGCGTTGAGGTCTTATTGTGAAGTCACAATACCATACATTTTGGTGTGAACACAACCTTCAGAATCCCCTGCATTCAGTGTAGTTCTGGGCTAATAATCCTTGCATATGAACATTCCAGAGACAAGCTGCGCACATTCCTAGTCTCCACGGATTTGCTGAACACTGTGTACCCAAAACCACTTGTTTGAAATTGATAACATGGCGGCAGCAATTCCTCCACCTGTGCCTTTCCTTTCTGAACCCGGCTGCCCCCCCTGTGAGATGGGACAGATGGGTCAAAATGTTTGAGAATTATATTGTGGCCATTGGAGATGACGGATACAGTTCTGCTAGAAAAAAAGCTCTGCTCCTTCACAACTTAGGGCCTGAAGGACACATCGTGTTTGATGGTCTCACACATGGTGTTGAGGAGGGTGCCGGCAATGCTGATGAGTACCTCACCAAGGAAAGACTATTTCCCCACCTCCTGGTTCCCGAACTCAAACACCCTTTCACCCACAACCCAGACACTCTCGCAGAAACCTACAACGCCATTATCACCAAGGCCATAGACACCATTGCTCCCTTGGCACTTAGGAAAGCTAAACCCACCAAAAAAACTAACTCTTGGTTCACTCAGGATCTCCTGAAACTACGCTCACAAAAACGACTAGCTCTCAAAGCCTGGCAAACGAACCCCACTGACATCACTAAACAAGCCTTTAAAGACGCCGCCAAACAATACAAATCCACCATCATTGCTGCCAAAGCCAACTCCTTCAATACCAGGATCGCCAACACTAAATCCGGATCCAGAGAAATCTTCGCTATCTTCAGAGAATTGGAGTCCCCAACTCCCCCCCCAACCCCTTGAATAAAGACAAAGAATGGTGCAATGACATCCAAGAAGCCATGCTCAACAAACTGAATACTCTGCAAGATAAAATCATTACTCACCAAAAAGCCTTATCGCAACAACTATCCAACCTACACCAGAACACCGCCCCTTCCGGAATCCCAGCCTTCTCGTTCCAGGAGATGACAGAAGAGGAAGTCCGAACCATACTCAACGCCATCAAACCCTCCAACTGTAAAGGCGACTCATGTCCAGCCCAGCTCATCAAGGATAGCGCACCTTCACTAGTACCGTTCTTCACAGCCTTCATCAATGCCTCGTTCAAATCCAACCAAGTGCCATCCTGCCTCAAAGAAGCTTGGGTCCGCCCATTACTGAAAAAACCTACACTAGACCCCAAGGTACCAGGGAACTACAGGCCCATCACAACAGTTCCCTTCCTTCTCAAAATCCTGGATAAAGCTGCATACATCCAAGTTCAAAACTACCTAGAAACGCATCACCTACTTGTTCTCCGGCAATCTGGCTTCCGGCCAAACCATGGCACAGAAACAGCACTACTGGACCTCAAGAACCAAATCGATGACCTAAGAGACGTAGGCAAACCAGCTCTCCTACTTCTACTAGACCTTTCGGCGGCATTCGACCTGGTCAATCATGACACCCTCTGCCACCACCTCTCTACAGCGGGCAACTTCTCACCAGAAGCCACCGCCTGGATAGCATCCTTCCTTTAGGGCAGAGAAATGAAAGTCTTCTCGGACACAGCCTGCGCCCAGTCACATCTAATTAAATGTGGTGTCAGGCAGGGGTCCTGCATATCTCCTACTCTGTACAACCTTTTCACAAGGCACTATTCAAATACCTCGATGCAATGGGCATCACATACACAAACTACGCAGACGACACACAAGTCCTCATCCCTCTCACCGGAGACTATGAAGCCGACCAAAAAACCCTCATCTCCATCTACACCACCATCCAAACCTGGATGGCTGAGAATTGGCTCTGCCTCAAAAGCGAAAAAACAGAGTTACTCATCATCGGATCACCTGCCACAATCAATAAAATGGGGCCCCAATATGACTCCATCATCGACAACTGCTGCATCTCGGTCTCCAAAACAGTCAAAACCCTTGGAGTCTACCTGGACTCCAACCTCACCATGGACAGACAGGTCAACACAATCTCTTCAGCAGCAGCCTACCACTCAAAACTTATCACCGCAGCAAGGCCCTTCCTTTCGCAGGAAAACTCCCTCACCATCGCAAGAGCTATCATAGGATCCGGCCTAGACTACTGCAATGCACTCCTACTAGGCACTTCAGCCAAAAACATTAAAAAACTTCAAACGGTGCAGAACAATGCCCTCAGAGCAGCAACAGGAATCTCGAAAAGAGACCATATTTCAGCCACCAGAAAATCCATCCACTGGCTTCCAGTTAAGGAACGAATCCTTTTCAAATCACTGGCACTCACCCACAAATGACGACAGGACACAGCACCACGCTACCTTGCGCAGAGATTCTCTGATCCCCCCTCCAACAGACCAACTAGATCTAGCCACACCAACCGCCTAGCAATTCCAAAAAGCCTCAGAACCAGAGCAGGTGGCACTAGCTTCCCAGTCCTCGCCGCCACCAACTGGAACTTATTACCCGCCGAGATTAGAGGTATCAAATCCCACCTGTGCTTCAGGAAAGCAATAAAAACGATGCTGTTTGTATAAACCCCTATTGGGCCCTGTCAACTGTATAACCGTTGTAATGTCAAACGTCCTTTTTTCCCAGGCTAGGGGTAGATACGATCTTGCTGTAACCTCCTCTATCTACCCCTCCTTGCACTGAAACTAAGTCATTATCTTGCAACAGCGCCCCGATGCCTCTGGGCTGTGTGGCGCTTTACAAATGTAAAAATAAATAAAATAAATAAAAATAAAAAAAATTGGAGGAACATTTTGAACCAAAAAAGAATGTAACCTTCGAGAGGCACAAGTTCTTTCAGCGCACCCAAGACAACACTGAATCAGCTGAATCCTATGTGGCATCATTGAGGACCTTGAGTCACACTTGCGATTTTGGGAATCTCGCCGACTCTCTCATTAGAGATCAGCTAATACGATGCAGTCTCAGAGTGCAGGAGAAGCCACTTGCCAAAGATGTCTCATTGGAGCAAGCCGTGGAATTGACACGTAGCATAGACCAGACCTCCCAATACATGAGAGTCATGAAAATAGATAAGCAATCAACTCAAAGTCTTGCACAGAGTGTGTGTGCTGTGATGCCTAAAAGAAGAACCACCACAAGGAAGGAGTGGTGGAATCAAAAGTGTTCCAGGTGCAGCAACTCCAAACACTCAGCAAATTTTCCCACATGCCCGAAAGGTTTGCGGACTGCTGCAAATGCAAGCAGAGAGGTTATTTTGCGAACATGTGCAGAGAATCCTCCATCAATGCTGTTGAGCAAAGGGACCCGGAAAAACAGGCTGCAAATCAATCTTCGAACAGAATGCCAGAAGAACCACCAGTTCAAGAAAAGAACGCAAGGCATATTTTTCACATTTACGCTGTGTCTGGTGATTTCAAGGGGCCAATTGATAATTTCTTGATTGACGGGTGTCATCTCAAAATGAAAGTTGATTAGGCTTCCTCTAGGACCATAATATCCAAGGATACCTTCAGAAATGTTCTTGGTAAAGATCCCGACACCCTGGTTCCTGCTGGAGTTCAGCCTTGTGGCTATGGAGAATCCGCCATTACTTTGATTGGTGAATTTCATGGAAGAGTGTCGTACAAGGGAAGAGAATGCTCTGCGAAGATATTAGTTGCTAAGAAGGGAGCGTTGCTTTTGGGTTGGGACGAACAAAGAATTGGGCGTCCGCATTCAAGCCAGTGCTGCAGAACCAGTGACAATTGCAGAAGTTGAAGACAAATGGTTGAAGGAGTTTCCTGAGGTCTTTACCTCAAAACTGGGAAAATTGAAATATTTTGAGCACAATATAAGACAAACCAAATTCACAACCAGTGGTGCACAAGGTGAGACCCATTCCACTGAAACTACGTCAGCAGCTTTGTGAAGAGCTTGAGAGCTTGACCCAGAAAGGAGTAATTGAGCTCATCGAAGGGACTGAATGGCTTTCTCCTGTTGTCCTTGTCACAAAAAGCAATGGGAGTTTGAGACTCTGCGTCGATCTCAGAGATCTCAAGAACATTTTTTGTCGAAAGACATCCGCTATCTGTAATATCAGATACTCTTGCTACCATAGGAGAACCTAGTTGGTTTTCAGTAATTGATCTAACCGCAGCTTATCATCAAGTTCCTCTGTCGGACAGCTGTCAACATGTGACTGCATTTGTGACACCGGAGGGCACCTTCTAATACTTACAAATGCCTTTTGGATTGGCATCCGCTGCCTCTGTGTTTCAGAGTGTCATAGAAGAAGTGCTCAAGGGTCTCAAAAATTTTAGCATATTTCAAGATGATATATTAATTTATGCTGGGTCTGAGAGTGAACATGCTTGTGTGCGGAGGAATGTATTACAAAGGCTGAAAGTGTCGGGTCTTACTGTACAGAGGAAGAAATGTTGCATTGCTCTCAGAGAGGCAGAGTATTTAGGACACAAGGTGTCTGGTCAAGGCATGTCACCAAAAGCTAATTTAGTGGAATATATTTGCGGAGTCCCTGCTCCTACCGATAAAGATCAGCTTAGATCTTTTATGGGCATGGCAGAGTTCTACCACAAATTTGTAGAAAGGTTTGCCACTATTTCCTCACCCTTAAGGAATCTATTGAAAAAAGGAGTAAGCTTCAAATGGTCTGCTGAGTGCCAAGAAGCATTTACTGCCATAAAAGAAAGCATATCGAAAGCTTCTTCTTTGGGTGGTTTCATAAGTGGTAGGAAGACAGTTCTCATGGTGGATGCTAGTCTGTCTGGTTTAGGGGCTTCACTGTGCCAAGTAGACTCAGGGAAGAAATCTCACATAATTGCATTTGCTTCCAGGCCCTTGAGAGGAGCTGAATGTAACTACTCGGTAATAGAGAGGGACGCATTGGCTGTCTACTGGGCCATTCTACACTTCCAATTTTTTCTTTGGGGACAGGAGTTTCTAATAAAATCAGATCACAAACCATTAGTACAACTTTTGAGTAGTTGCGATTAGGCAAAGGGTTCCCCAAGGATCGCCAGATGGATGGTTGGATTGCAAGGTTATAATTTTAGGATGAGCTACATTCCAGGCAAAGATAATGTGGTTGCCGATTGCTTATCCAGACTTCATTTGGAACATGCTGAAAATATCTCAGGAATTGTCAATGAGGAAGACATGACTATTTCAGATATGGCAGCGTGTGCAATGGGAAAGGAAGAATGGTTTGAGGCGGATGCAGACGACACTTTACTGACCAGAGTGAAAGAGTGGACAAAGAATGGATGGCCTAGCAGAGATACATTAGACAGAAACTTTTTTTTTAAAATCAAATTTTATTAATTTTAATCAAACCAAACAACAATACAACCAAACACGCAGTGCGTTTTACAACAAGACAATTGTATTAATACTCAATCTTAGTCACTGCTCCCCCCCTCCTGCCCCCCCTTCATGAGCCTGTCTGTTCCTTGTGCTCTGTATCCGCCGCATGTGGCAGGGTCTCGCTTCCCATAGATTCTGTCCGATCCTGTACTGCTCCAAACAATTCCGCTATTAATGATTTCCATGCCATCAGGGTACCTGTCTCTTCCTCCCCCCCCTGCAGTGCTCGTCTCTTGCCATACCATGGTTTCTGCCTCTGCCCATTTCTGTAACTCTTTCCACCACACCTCCACCCGTGGCCTGTGACAAGTCTTCCATCCCATGGCAATCTTTCGTTTAGCAAGCACATATGCCAAATCTTTCAGTTTACCAACATGTTTAAGTTTTGATGATCTGGGGAACCCTCCCAGCAAGCAGGCCCAAGCTGAATCTAGGATTATCGTGACCCCCTTTTCCGCTAGTTTTTGTGCCACTTCTCCCCAGAAACGTTCAATTACTGGGCATGACCAAAACATGTGTGTCATATCAGCGTTTTCCTCGTCACATTTGGGACACGCTTGTCGTCCAGCGTTTTCAAACCTGGATAGCCTCATAGGTGTCATGTATGCTCTGTGAGTTATATATATTTGTATTTGTTTTAGTCTCGCATTTCTTGACACCTTCTTATGGTATCCCAGGGCCCGTTCCCACATGCCATCCTCTATCGGGGTTCCCACGTCCTCTTACCAATCTAGCCTCAATTGTGTCAAGTCCTTCCCGACCTTAGACATCACCATCTCATACAGCCTAGAAATATCATACCCCCCATCCGATATATCATATATTGCCTCTATTATGGCATCTGGTTCTTCTTCCAATACTGTTTCAGGCCACGTTTTCCGAATTCTCTGCACAATTCTGTGATATGTGATATGTGATGTACTGGCCCGCATGCAATCCCGTTTCCTCTCCAAGGACTTCAAAGTTCAAAATGGTCCCTACTTGCCAGACGTCTCCCAACGTTACCAGCCCCACCGATTCCCAATGGGTCCTGATTATCGCCCTTAACTGCATATCTTCCCCTGCCAACGCGACCAGCGGTACCTGCGGGGAGCATGGGAATGGGTTCTCCATCATCCGGCATGCCCGACGCCACATCTGCCACCCAAGCATCATCATCCTAGGGCGCTCTCTCATTTCGGGCTTGGGCAGCCAGATCATCTCTCTTAAGTGAAATGGGGCACAATCATGTTCAAATAGCCTAAGTTCAGGAGTCACTTCATCTGAGAGCCACTTAGCCACATATTGCAGCTGACTTGCTACATAGTACACCTCAAAATTGGGCAGTTTTATCCCCCCTTTTTCATAAAAGTTCTGCAGCTTCCACAGCGCCACTCTGTTCCGGGTACCATGCCACAAGAAATCCCTACACATACTGTCCAGTTTTGCAAAGAACTTCTTGGGTATGGAATATTGCTAAAATAATGCAGAAGCCTAGGCAGGACCACCATTTTTAGCATTGCAAGCCGTCCCATCATAGCTAGGGGCAACTTCACCCAGAATTGCATACACTTCTCAATTTTCCCAATTGCCACCTCAGTGTTATGCCTATGCTCCTCCTCCACCGTGTGGTACACGTCTATCCCAAGGTAAAGGAAAGAACTAACCGCCCATGGTATTTGTAACACCGGTAGCTGTCTCTCAGGGGTTCCCTCATAGCCGCCCAGCGGAAACATACTAGATTTTTGGGGATTCACCGCTATCCCGGACAGCCCTGCATACCTCGCCATCACCTCCAGTATGTACTGGAGATGTTCCTCTGGATACCTTAAGTATAGCAACAAGTCATCTGCATATAAGGAGATCAGATGTCGTTCCCCCCCCACTTCAATACCTATCGTATCATATTGTTGTCTGAGGTATATTGCTAGGGGCGGCTCTAGGGCTAATATATAAAGCATCAGGGACCAAGGGCACCTCTGCCTAGTGCCTCTACTAAGTTGCCACCTCTCAGATATTACTGATCCCGTTCTAACTCTGGCCAGTGGTTCACTATATAGCATCTTCACCCACCTCATATAACCGGGCCCCATACCATACCTCTCCAAGGCCGCCAGCAACCATGGCCACTTGACCGAGTCCAAAGCTTTGACCGCATCTAAGGACACGATCGCCATTTCGCCTTCAGTCGTACTACCCCATTCAACAACCCGTCGGAGTCGCCTGTGATTATGAGTTATATTCCTATTCGGGACATAGCCCGTCTGGTCGGGGTATATTAGCTTGCTAATCACTCTCTGCAATCTGTTTGCCAGGACAGCCGTCAATATCTTGCTGTCCTGGTTCAACATCGAGAGAGGTCTATAAGAGCCACAGCTGTGCGCAGGTTTATTAGGCTTGGGAAGCGGTATTATGACCGCCTTTCTGAGTGATTCCGGCAACCGTCCCACCTCAAACGCTTCATTGAGCATTTCTAACATCGTGGGGAGCACTTCCTCCCTATATGTCTTATAGAATTCACTCGGGAGCCCATCCCCCCCTGGGGTATTGCAGGTAGGTAGCTGCCTCACCACTTCTTCTAACTCCTCCAGGGTGATTGGTGCATCTAGCTCCTCCCTTTCCTCCTTATCATGGGTAGTTCCATGTCTTCCAACGTTTCTATTTCCTCACGGCTACCTCCCTTCTCGTCTCCATACAGCTCTTTATAATATTCTGCAAACTCCTCGTTGACCCCCTCTTGGGTGTCCACTACGCTACCATCTTCCCTCATTATCTTTCTAATCGTGGGTCTGCGAGCCTCGCTCTTGTATAGCCATGCTAACAGCCGTCTTGTTTTATCCACTCCCGCATGCGGTCTCTCAATGTACTTTTTATAGTTAAGGTTGCAGAGTCTTTTCCAGTGCTCTGCACATTTCTGCTGCAGCCCAAGTACCCGCTCCATGTCTTCGCATCCGCCCTTTAATGCTCCCTCCAGCTCCTCTTCCGTTCGTCGTAGGTCAGCCAGAACCCCGCCCTGCAGGCCTTTTGATTTTGCTATGGCAACCCCCTCGCATTACTACCTTAAAGGCTTCCCATAATGTACTTGCTGACTCAACGCTACCCATGTTCTCCTCAAAGTAATTAGCAATCTCCTCCCTTATATCTTCTCTAAAGACTGGATACTTGAGCGCCTCTGCTCGAAGGCACCATTTCGGAATCCGTGCCCTCGGGGGGCGGAACTGCCACCCCAGAACCAGTGGCGAGTGATCTGAGAGGACCCTCGCCTTATATCGTAACTGAGTAACCTCTGCCATCACATTCGACGTGGCAAAGACGTAGTCCAGCCTCGTATGTAGCTGCTGAGGGGCGGAGTAATGCGAATATTGCCTCTCTTGGGTGTATTTCGTTCTCCACACATCCGCCAGACGAAAGTCATCTAGCAGTGTCTGTAGTGCTTTCGCCGCTGGGGAAGGTCTATCAATCTTGCCATCCGATCTGTCTACGTTGGGGTTCAGTAAACAATTAAAATCTCCACCCCAAATCACTGCGCTACCCATACATATGTTGAAGCTGGCACACAGAGTCCTGAAATATGCTGCTGTGTCCCGATTGGGGGCATATGTATTTACAATGATTATCTCCTTATTCTCCACCAACCCTCTCAGCATGACCATCCTCCGCCACCTCCTGCAATGGTTGGAACGGAACGTGCGGCGCCACCCAGATTAGTACTCCCCTGGCATACGCAGAGTATGTCGAGCCCACCACCACCCCTTTCCATTTCTTAACAATCAACTCCATCTTCTCCCGTGTCAGATGTGTTTCCTGCAATAGCGCAATATCTATCTTTTGCCTTCTTAGATACAGCATGACCTTATTCCTTTTCAAGTAGCCGTTAAATCCCCTGACATTCCACGTGATTATTTTAAGATCCCCCATGGCTCATTACCATCCCACTTGTTCACCTCTAACAGATCCCACCCTCCCGCGCGATACAGATTCAACCATCTAATTCTTCCATATAGGCTCATGTTCAAACTTAAACTCCCCACAACTATATAAACCCCAAACTTCCCGCCCCCCACCCACCACCCAACCCTTACCCAACAACAACTGTTGCCCAGCTCCATCCCTGGATCTCAAGGTCCCCCGCATCTAGCTCTTTCTGGCTCACGCCTGTACTCGATGCTCCGCAGGGCAAGGTCGCCCTAGTGGCGCATCTACTACTACTACAACAATAAATTGGGGGGTAGGGTGCTGTCGCCCTGCCGCTCCTACTGAGCTTAAAGTTGACTACACTTTGCTACGCAATTTGCGTATGTATTCGCGCTATTATATTCAAGTCCTTCAAATACGCTGCATTGGCATCAACTTGTCAAAAAATCAGCATCATTTTGCCACACCCATTAATCAACGTTTTTAACTAATCACCCCTAGAGTGCCCATTTTACACCATGACAATGTGTATACAATGTCTCAGTCACTTATCCTGTTCCTCCTGGGCCTCCTCCGTATCTCCTTCCGGGCAACCCTGCAAATCCAGCCATGTCGATGCGTCCTCCGGAGTGTCAAAAAATAACATTTTACTCTTGTGCACCACCTTCAGTTTGGCTGGGTACAGAAGCATATATTTTATCCCAGCCGTGCGCAGTCTCCTTTTGATAGCCACGTAGCTGTACCGTTGTCTCTGGACCAGCATTGTGTAATCCGGATACGCCGTGATGGTGCTTGAAGCTCTTTCGATTGTCCCACCTTTTCGGAAGTACTCCAGTATTATCTCGCGGTCTTTATAGTTCAATATTTTGGTGATTATGGCACGGGGGGGTCCCTGGTCGCGGTTTCCTCATGAGGGCTCTGTGTGCATGTTCCACTGCTTCTCCTTGCGAGAGTTTTTCGGCTCCAACTCCCTGTAAAAGTAAGTTCTCAACATAGTCTGTCGGGTCCCGTCCCTCCTCTCCCTCTGGCAGGCCCACCACACGAATGTTATTCCTTCTCGCTCTCCCTTCCACTTCCTCCACGCGAGACTCCAAATTGGCTACCTGTTTGAGCACATGGATCTTCTTTGCGTTGCTGGAGCTGGTTTCCATGTTGGTCTTCACCACACTTTCCAAATTGCTTGTCCGTTTTGTCAGACCCCCGACATCTTGTCTCAGCAGGGTGAACTCTATGCCTACCGCATCTATCTTAGCCTCCAAGGAAGAGCGTAGGTCCAAGATTGCTATCCCCCATGAGTCTTAGTTCCGTGATAGCAGCTAATATGAGATGGTTTTCCGTTGCCGCCGCACTCTCCGCTGGTGTCTTAGAGTTTATGGACGTCGTGGCAGCGGGAGACTGTTGTGTTTTAGCAAAAGTGTCCATTGTGGCTTGCTTAGTCTTGCTTTTACTGGCGACCCCTCGCGCCGCCATTCTGAGGCGTGTGTCTTGCGCCCAAGGTTGCCAGAGCCCCGGTGTGACAGTCCTGCTTCCCTGTATCAATTTTGCACCACTGTGTCTTTCTAGCCGTGGGGTGATTACCGTAGAGTAGCCCTTATTAAGAGTGGGTTGTGCCCTCCCATGTATAAAGTGTCTTACAGTGTCTCAGAGGCCACTTTTTCCATGTATGTCCTTATCCGCTGGATCCCACTCCAGATGTCAGATTTATCTGATTCGCCCACACCATATATTGTGCCTCTCCTTGGCTGCGTCCTTTTTCTGACTCTCCTGCCCCTTGGGGTCATCAGCTTATCTTTCGCCCGCAGAGAGCCCTCGCCTCCCTGTGTGGCACTTCTGTCTGCCTTTAGGTGCGCAGGTTCTCTCCGTTCTGTGCCAGCACGATGATATATTGGTGTGTTCACCCGTGGTCCCAGTCAGCCAGCGTCCGTTTCCTCAATGGGCAGCTGTGTGTTTTGTTAAGGAGCAGCCGTCTTGGGTCCAGCCGCCCCTACAGCACGATGCGCGCGTGCCTTCTCCTTCAGCTCGGTCGTCCTGAACCCCTTGCTACAATAGTTACACTGCGCTGCTATAGCGCATTCGCCGTCTCCGCTACAATGTATCCAATACTGGTGCGCGGCTCCTGCTCATATCACAGGGAGAGCGTTCGGGCAGCCGCGCCTGTTATTTATATCTCGTGGCGCCCGGCCACTTCAGCTTGCACAGTCTGCTCCACGCGATGAAACGCTCGGGGAGTGCCGCCGGCCGCCACTGCAACTTCCCAATCCTCTGCCTTAGTCCTGCCGCGCCCCTCCGCTCACCGTTACTGTGACAAGATGTGTTCCTCCAGGCGCCCCATCAAAGGCCAGCTCCTCGCACACTGATCCTGCCTTGCACCGCAGTCGCGGCGGACGAAGTCTAAATGTCTTTGTGGTCCGCCATTTTGTGTGCCTCCATGCTCGCCCATGTCCTGCACACAAAGAGCTGCATCTTCGGCTCGGCTACTCCAACAAGCTCGCGTTTGGACAATGTCGTGGGACACGCGTTCCGACGCATGTGCTGTTATTTCCAGGGACTTTGAAGTTGTTAAAAGTGCATTTCGTCGGATCATATGGAGCTGCAGTGTCGGAGCACGGCCTACTCCATGGCTAGTTAGCCACGCCCCCCCATTAGACAGATACTTTGATTGTTTCCATGAGGTCAAGATGGAATTAAACTGGTCTGAAGATGGAGTAAAACTAAGAAGAGGTTCCAAGATAGTTCCCCCTTCACGCATTAGAACCCGTTTAGTTGACCTAGCTCATCAGGGTCATTTAGGGATAAATGGTACCAAAAGGCTTCCTAGACAATCATATTGGTGGCCAGGTATGGACAGTGTGGTGGAGAAGAAAGTGCGGGGTTGCAATGAGTGTGAAAGTGCAGGCAAAGGAAAAATTGTCAGGGAAGTTCATTTCAGTCCTGTTCTAGTACCTAGTGAACCCTGGAAGAAACTTGCAGTTGACATAATTGGCCCTGTCCAAGGTTTGGGTGATGGGTTCAAGTTTATGGTTGTGTTAGTAGATTATCACACCAAGTGGTTAGAATGGAAAGCCCTAAGGGAAGCCACTACTAATGAATTAGTTGCATTCTTCAAGAAAGTATTTTATAGAGAAGGTTTTCCCACAGAAATCAATACCGATAATGGGGTGCAATTTTGCTCTCAAAAGATCAAGGAATTTTTAGTGCGTTATGGGATCAAACATTTAAGAAACGCACTAGACCATCCAAGGGCAAATGGGGTAGTGGTAAGAGCTAATAGGTTTATCAAAGGTGGCATTCAATTGGTGCATAATTCTGGTTTAGAGTGGTCACATTCCATTACCAAAGTCTCACCGTTCGTGTCTTTGAAAGGGCGGCAACCAGCTACCAGATTATGTCCAGGATGGTTAGAGGTGGCTGGTTGCGTAGAGGTATGAAGGCAGAAAATAATGAGCTTAATTTCTGACACCCAGAACGAATACAAAGATTTAACACCACTTTCTGTGTTAAAGATGTGAAGTTTTCCGAAGGAGATCTAGTTTTGATAAAAAAATCCACGTTTCGGAGTAAAATGCACAGAAAGTAAGTTTCTTGGTCCAAGAAAAGTAATAGCCATTCGAGGTAGTGTTGTTATACTTGAAGGGGGTAAATGCTGGTCAAAATCCAGATTGGTCAAAAGCACAATCAACACTGATGGTGAAATTCGTGTATAAGACAACATGGATTGTGAAATTAATGATGAGCAGGGAGAGAGAGATTGAATCATAATTGCTATTGCAATCAGACAAGGGAAACTCAGAAAATACAGACTCTAGTATCGAAGGACAAAAGAAAACAAAAGAGTAAAGAAAATACCAAATAATTTCAAAGACTTTTACCTTGAATAGTTTTAGTAATGTTTTACTTTTCACATGTAAGGTGGGAGGTGTGTTATGTTTGTAGTTTATTCCTAGTGAGTGCAGGGTCTGTTTCACTCACAGTTCTATATGATGTAAGTGCATTCTCTAACACTTAGATGGTATGTATTCCATTTAGAATGTTTATCTTTGCAATCAGGCAGTTGAACCTTGCATCTGTAATCCACAGGTGCGTCTGCTGCCTGCTGTGGCTTATTTAATTAAATCCTGCCAAATCCTTATTCTGGTGTCATGCCTCATTTAACACTGTGCTGGGGCTGTCTCTGTTCATCACTGGACTGCAGTATCATGGGGAAGAATCAGGGGGTTAAATCAACATGCCGGGTTCTACCTCCTTGTCCCTAAAGCTACCTCTAGCTAGGCCTTTCGTCGTCAAACCTGGGTCAAGTATCCTGTCCTAAGACTTAACTTTGTAACAGGATAGAGTTGGTAACTTACCTTATTTGAAGTAAATACTTAAATTAATTTAAGGCACTTTTCAATCACCGCCAGATCCCACTACATCAGTTCTGAAATACCTTACCGGGAGAAACCATAGCGGAACTTGTTCCTTTTTTGGGCACAAGCCCCATACATCTTAAGGATGGACTTAAAAAAACAGAGAACTGGGTTACGATTCTTCTTTCTAATCTGTTATTCTTGTATTTAATTATTTATCCATTGATGACTAGTAAGTAATTATCGCTAAAAGTGAATGTGATATATGGTTTGTAATTAACTTACTTGCACGTGATTTTGTATGCTTACTTTGTTTAGAAAGGCCTAATAATTTTCTTTTCATGTACTTGTGACTAACTTGAAATATTGGTGTTCTGGGGCGTGGCTGGATGCAGTAGACGTGCGTCTGCTCGGCTCCTGCGGCCGCACTAACTTCCTGTTTTAAAAAAGCCTGTTTTCGGGCGTAACAAGAGCTGGGAATACCCCGATGTGACGGCGAACATCGTTGGGCACACCCTGAGTGAGGATCGAAGAAAACCGCGGTCAGATTCACCGGAGACGACCGTGTGAAGTTCAGTGGCGACAGCATCTAGCCCGCCTTCAAAATGGCCGTGGGCGCACACAGCTGAACGTCCTGTGCATATCCAGCGAGGCCGCGCTGAGGCAGTGTCTAGCCCGCAACAGACCTGTTGATCACGGCGGAAGAAAGGTGCGGACCCGGCGGGGTTCCGGAGAGGTCCCGATCGGCGGGCGCGCTCTCGCAGGTCAGCACAGACAAGAGAGCGGCGAGAGAATCTGCCGAAGAGTGGAGTCCGGGCTTCCCGTGCCAGTTCCCGCCCTTTGGGAGGTCCGGCCGGAGCATCGGATCAGAACGCCACGGGCGGGGAAGCCAAGAAGGCCAGCGAAGGGAAAAGGAAAAGTGGGCCGTGCCCCTGTGTGAGCCCTGCCCCCCGACAACAGGTGAGCGGGGAGGCCCGGAGAGAGGCCCTTCTGCCTTTCCACTCCTGCGTGTGCCGCTGATCCAGTGACACGCGCAGACCCCGTGGGCCGGTGCGGGATCCTGCGTGCCCGCAGCGGGGGATACGCCTTGCCCTGGAAGGCGTGCTGCGGCTGGGCAGCGGGCAGCTGCGACGGCGAAGGGCTCTGAGGAAGGCTCCCAAGAGGCGCGGAGCTGCGTCGGCCCAGGAGTAGAAGCACAGCAAGGACATAGCCCCGGAGTGCAGCAGCAACAAATGGACTGATTTACCAACAAGGTAAAAGAGACAAGAGGCCCACCGGGAAGCGTAGTGCTCAGGCAAAAGCTGGCTGGACGGGCACCCACATCGGCCCATATAGCGCGAGTGGCAAGTGGTACAAGGTGGACTTGGCACCATGGGGAAGGACAGGCCGAGGAAGCTTCCCACTCAGAGCAGAATGGATCAGTACACCATTCCTCCACCCCAGCCCACTGAGCACCACCCGCAATCCTCAGATGAAATGGAGACGGAGCAGGGAATCTCGCTGAAAGACATCATGGCCACCATAGCCGACTCCCGCACGTCCATGGAGCAGAAAATGGAAGGAATAAGTATGGATGCTTCCCTCCTCAGGTACAACCTCCAAAAACGAACAGCACGCACCGGGGAGGCTGAGAAGCGCATTTCCAACAAGGAGGACAGGATGTACAGCATGCAACAGCAGCTCCATAACACGACATCCAAATTGAAGGTGCTGGAAGACAGAATTTAAGAGGGAGAGGGTAGGTCCAGACGCAACAATGTGCGCATCCTTGGTATGCCCGAAAAGGCAGAGGGCGCCTGCATGGAACTTTTTCTAAAACAATGGCTTTCCGACCTGTATGAGCCCGATGCCTTCTCCAAGTTTTTTTCCATAGAGTGTCACAATCACTCCCTGGGTCAATCGACTCCTCACCACTATCCAAAGTGACCCTTATGCCCTCCTGCTCACCTGCCGTCTCTTCTTCTGTTTGGAGTCCAAATCTCCTTCTTCTCAAAGCCTCTTCTCTGGAATGCAGAAGGGGTCTGCCTCGAGAGGAAGCCACCCTGCCCCTCTGACTCGGGGCCTAGGGGGGCCCCCGAAACGGGGCAGACCAATGAAGGGGAAAAAGCCAAAAGGCACAAAAAACCCCTCTTGGGTGAGTACGATGACAGGATGCCAGGCCGAAATGATTGGAATGAGAGGACCCAACAGAATGAAAAGCCTACCCAATGAGGGTAGGAAGTGAGTGGTGAGTAACAATCAGACAGGGAAAGAAAGGGAAGGAATGTTGGAGCTAAGATTGTAGCGAAGACGGAAGGACTGCAGAGGAAGAGGGAAGCCAGAGAGGAACGGAAGTAGCCGAGATAGCAAGGCTGGACGGATCAAAACCACAGGAGAAGGTAACGGGAGAAGGGTCGAACACAGAGGAAAGGACTGGAGCGTACCAACCCGGAAGCCTAACGTGAGTAGGTTGCAACGCGCGGGCTTCCGGGTTGGCGCTCGTAATAAAGTGCGTCGCTGGTCCGACAGCGGAAGGCTGGACCGCGGCTGGAGAACGTGTAGCGTCGTAACGGCCATTTCAATGGCCGCTCCAGCGCCAGCGTCTCCACAACTGCCAGCGGCCGCGGCCGCCGTGCGTGACATAGAGAGGGCACACAGAGTACCCACGGGCAGACCACCGCCTGGCGCCCCCCCACGAACTGTAATAGTAAGATTCTTAAATTACAGAGACCGCGACGCCCTACTGCAACATGCACGCGCCAAAGGAGCTGTCACGTTCAATGGCTCCAAAATCGCCTTTTTCCCAGATAACACGAGGGAAGTGCAAAGGGCAAGGCAATCCTTCGACCCCCTGAAAAGGCAACTACACACGATGGGAGTGAAGTACGGCCTGCTCTTCCCTGCACAACTCAAGATTTATCACAAAGGCACAACAGTCCATTTTAGTGATCCTAAGGAGGCTTGGCGCTGGGCCGAACAAAACAGAGGGAGATTGGTCCACCCCCGCGAAAATAGGGGAAGAAATCGAAGACCTCTGCCAGACCAACGGCGAGAACCCCGACGACCACCAGCGCAGGACCCACCGGAAGACTTGTGGGGGGGGGGGAGGGTGTGAAACCCCCCCCCTCACAACAGCTGTCAATATCCTGTGGCCACACTGAGATACCCAAGTCAGACTATAGATCTTCCTACAGTACACACACACACGCAATGATAGGCAGCACATACCCACCTGTAGCGGCCTCGGTATGCCAACAAGCCCTACAGTAAAAGGAGACCCCCTCCCTCCCCCCGAGAGTGCAACAAATTCCACATGTAGTATATTTGTAGACTCCCTCGGGGACCACCTTTAGAAGAGTATTACCTTCCCCCTGGGTAAGGGGGCCACTTTTACTTGATATTAAGTTCAGTGCATGTTAGGTGTCCAGTTGATACCATAGATCCTTTGTTCGGGCGACCGATGCTTCTAGTTGGGAGGAGTATGGGGTAGGGGGTTTTGGGTTTGTTAAACACAGCTTCATTAGGGACCAGTCGAACTAATAGGGGAACATGGCCAGAAAGGATGCCAGTACATCACAAGCATATTTCCAATAGGCGCATAACGCTGCCGGTGACAATTAGGGCAGCTACCAGCACATGCTCACATGGCAGCGAGAGGAAGGTACCTTTTTTCATAACCTGAGGGAATGTAGTAATATTCAGCTGCTCTGGCAGAAATGCTGCGACAAACTGTCTAGCGTTCTGGGAAAGACGATACAGAGGCGCCCGAAACAATTGCTTTTGGGGGTCTCCGGTGAATCTGACGTATCCCGCTATGAGAAACTGCTGTGGTCAACTGCGTTCGCATTCCTTAGGCGGAACATTGCACAATTGTGGGGCTCGGAGCGCACACCCAGCTATGACCAGTGGGTCACGGACGTGGACATATGTGCTGTAATGGAGCACCGGGTGTACAAAGCAAGAGGTTGCCCGCAAAAAGCGGAGAAAATATGGAGAAGATGGGAGGAGGATAGCTGAAGGCCAAGGGCGACCCTGTAGCTGCTCAGACTGTGTGAGGCCCACCGAAAGGGAAATATTGACTCTGTTAAGAACACCCTGTGCCATGAAGTCATCCAATGTCAAATTTGACGGTCTGTCGGACCATGGTCCCTGAAGCGGAGATTGTTGCTTTGCTCTCTCCCCACCATTACCTTTCCCTGGCATTTGACTTCCCTATTCCAGCCCCCCACCTCCCTCTCTCCCCCCTCCCCCTCCTGTGTCCCCTCTCTGGAACGTAGAGAGATGGATGTAATGTTGTTTTAACCTTGAAAATACAACTCAATGTTACACAAAGTGGGTTACACATGACATTAGAATCATAAGAAAGTATCACACAAATGAATTCATTAAAGTAGGGAGAATGGATGTTCAAATCGTATAGTATTATGTTCTGTGTTCACACTTCAACGATGAACTCGAGACTGTGGATAGCTTCTTGAAGTACCTTTATGAGGGTACCATTCAGTTACAACATAGCCACATCAGACCTGCTCTCCTCTCTTGGTTTTATGCCATCCTTCTAGAACTCATGGAGAGAATCCTACATGCATATAATTCTCTCACAAGCAGGACATAACATCCTCCTCCTATCACTACTATTCCAATTTTTTACACATCCTCACCCTTGCTACCCTACTTAAATTCCACCATCGTCTTTCACTAGTCAACACACTGGTTTTCGTCACTTATTACTTTAACTGGCTTGCTAAAGCGAGAGCATGTTTTCTTTACATTGAGGGGCAACTTTATCTTAACCGCCACCTTCTGAAATCAAACACTCTTCATCCTCATTCCTATCCACAGACACACCCACATTGCAAATTTGCCACTTCAACAATTCCTCCATTCAGAAAGGGAAACCAATGTCCCTACAACATCTCCCTCTCAAACATCTGTACTAGGGTGTCTCCTAGCCCGATATGCTGCCACCATCGTACCCATTTCCTCATCAAGGCCCAACCTCAATTCCCTGGCCAGCTCCATCAACATCTTCACCACCCTATTGAATCGTTCACTAAGCCATTAGCCTGTGGCTAGTACAAAGGTGTTGTAATGTGTTTATCCTTTTTCATTCATGAAACGTACCATCTTACTAGACACTAGCTGTATCCCATTATCAGGGACAATTTCCTTTGGGATGCCTTCCCTTTGAAATATATCATGAATAAAACGTATGACTGTAAGCGATATGTTACTGTCTACTCCCAGCCACCAAAATCTCTCACCAAAGATTTGGTGCTAGTTATGCCTGAGTGGCCTATACGTGCATTCGAGATAATGACGCTCCTCACATCTTCGGGAAGTACAACGCTTTCATCTCTCCTTAACATACCAGCTTCCGTGGACAATTCTTCACTGACTATTCCAAATGGCTTAACATTTGTGTTCTGGTTTTTGCTCAAAATCAACCCCTCAACATAATGCATACCTCTTGGAGCACTACATCATTACTCTGTGCATTCATCCAGGCCCCTTTTGTTATCACATTCCGAGTCAACATACATTTCTTACACTGAAATGGCATAATCAATTCTATTGTCCTGAACTCTTGCCTCACTCACCAGCATTCTTGATAAGCAACCTGCAACTTTGTTGTGCTGCGCCTCTTTATACTCTATATTAGAATTGTACTCGATCAACCTTGATGCTAGTCTAAACCATCTGTGAGACATATGCTACACCCCCCCCCCTTTTTAATATCAATAAGGGCCTCTGATTCGCACTCAAAAGAAAGGGAGTTCCCCAGTGAATTGCCTGTAGTGTTGAACACTTCATGCACACGCCAAGGACTCTTTTTCAATATTGGAATAACCTCTCTCAGCTTGCAAAAGTATTAGTGAGGCAAAACTTAGTTACTTCACTCCCTTTCCCATAATTTTGCAAATGTACAGCACCCAGCACCTTGTTACTGGCATCAACAGAAATAATAGTGTCTCTGTCTCAAATGGTTTCCACGCCGGAGCCCTGAAGATGCATTCTTTGGCTCTTTCAAACACTTCTGGGTGCCTCTCTCCCCACTTAAATTTGACCTCTTTACTCATCAGCTCTCTCATTGCTTCCACAATCGATGCTGAATCTCGTATAAAACACACAAACCTAGAAAAGACAATTCATGTTTGTCAGATGTTTAAGGTGCTGCAATGCTACTCTTGATCATGGATTCTCTGGGTTTCAGCCCGAATCGGGATTAAGTGTGTCCAAGATATTCCACTTCCTCTTGACACAATTTACACTTGGATAATTTCACGGTCATACCACAGTCTCTCAATCTACTCAAAACGTGTTGCAGTAAAATCGTATGCTGTGCCAAGTCTCGTTATATACTAGAATGTCATCCTGAAAATACATGACTTCCCGCAAACCTCCAAAAACACAGATGCCAATAAGGCCAAATCAGAGGCATTCTATTAAATTGAAATGAACCACACAGTGTGATCAATGTAGTCAAATGCTTGCTTTCTTCCATCAATTCAATATGATGATACGCACTCCATAAATCAATTGTTGACAATATGCAGGTACCTCCAATATTTTTTTGCATCATCTCTACAATGTTCTATAGCAGATGCGTGTCAATCAAGATGTTATTGTTCACGCTTCTCTGGTCTAGGCACAGCCTAATTTAATGGTCAGACTTCATAATAATTACCATAGGAGACACCCATTCAGAGCTCTCAGTTTCTTGTACTATCTTCTACTTTATCATGTCTTGCAGCAAGATTTGTAGTGGCCCCATTAGCTGGCAGCAAGGATTGTTGAACCAAAAATAAAACCTTTATTCAGGATGCAGAGATAACTGCTTCAACTTAAAAGGTTCTTAATAAAGATTACTTCTTTCTTCTGTAGTAAGGATGAGGCTTCACAAAGGTGTAGCTAGTTCTCATAAGCCCACAGCGTCTCGGGTGCTCCTTCTGTCTCGGGTTCCTGCAAGGAAATGGAAAAGACACACCGTCCGTCATTTGTCTCCACCTTATATAGGGGCTGGAGTGTTGTGAACCAATCAGGGAGATGTTGTTCAGGTAGTCTATAAAAGTTCCCATAAACCCTGCCCCCTTTCTCTCGTAACGAAGGTTACCTCCATGCCTGGTCCGCCAAGCCCAAGCAACCGAAAGAAACGCCGGCCTCCACGTGAGCAGACATCGCCGTAGTCGCTGGACCTCTGCTACGAGAAATGAAAGGTGAGCGTTGGCGGGGTTCTCCGTAATCCGGTACTCCCACGTTTTTCTCCGTCGCGGCTTTCCACTGCCATGTGAACGGAACTGCTCGATGGTAATCCACCGGCTGTTGGGGAGCATAACTGGTCTGATTGATGTTACCCTGCTGACATGAGAGTATATTTCTCGGGTATAGGGGAGCGGGTACGGCAGGAGGCTTCGATTCCCGTCTTCTCTGGACTTGCGGCCATCAGCCGCCTGTGACCATGTATGCCCTCGACATTGTTGTTCTACCCCCTTCATTTGGTCTATGTCGAGCGAACCATGCTTTCTTCTTCCATTGCTCTATGATTAATTGTTCTCCTTTGATCTTCTCCGTTCTGTCGTGCCGCTGCCGGTGTCTTTTCTTCAGTGTTCCGTTCACAAAGTATTTCCTTTTAATTTAATATGGTGCTGGTATCTTTTCAGAACAATTATCTTCTCTGAAAACACTTGAGGAAACATTTCAACCAATTCCTGTTGCTTAAAATTGTGATCAATAGCCATCATGTGCTCTATCGCCTTTGGCTTCAGCAAATCCCAAACTCTGCTTGGTGCCTCCAACTTAGAATGAGCGGCCCTTTATCCACCACATTTACGTTTCCCATTATTTCTCGGTCTTTAAATGTGAGCTTCTCCACAAACCAGCCTATCATTCCTATTTGATGAACAGAATATGCATATGGCACCTTGGTAACGCGATTGAGACTCTTGCAATAGACTACTCTATCAATAGATAACTCTAATAATAGAGGAAACCCTACTCAGGATGGGGTTATCGATAGATTAATACGCCAAAACGCAGATTGTCTACACATTTGCACATCTTTTGGTAAAAAGGTTTTGGGATAACGAACAAGAAGTATCCACAGAAATTGAGAGCTGCAAAGAAAAGACTGAAATAGAAGACAGCATAAGGTTCTGTTTAGAACAAGAACCCACATGAGCAGAATGTCTATATAGAAACATACTGTCCCCGATTATGAGGGAATTGAGATATTGTAATTTCTGTCTTTTTTTTCATTTGAGCTCTTGGGCTAGAGATGTTTGTGAATTTATTGAACATCTGTAATAAATGTTTTTGGTTAATGAGTGAATTCTTTGGTACAAAAGCAAGGTACCTTACACTAACCTGTGATTAATGAAATGAGAAGATGCACTTTACAATGCAATGCGTTATGTGATATATGTTTTTAGTAAAAAGCACTCTCCACACAGGGAGGTGTCTACGAAATGAATAAATAAGTGAAACATGCTGTTTGTTAAAAACAGCAAGGTTTGGGATTGTTCTTTGTTAATGTGCGTCAGTTAAAATAAGCCAACATTGGTCTAAAGCTAGAAAAAAAAAACAGGAGAAGCGGGTACTCTGATTCCTGTATATGTTGAACCCATCCTGGCATTTGGAAGTAAGTGAAGCCTTTTTACTAACCACATCTGTTATGGGGACACTGATCATTCTATATCAGTGCAGGAGAATGCTGTTCTCCATCGGGAAATTCTGAGTTCATTTTATACTACATTCTTCCCCTTACAGTGAGGTGTGGTAGGGATAATTTGTCTGCCTATAACTTTTTTTGTACACCTTTGTGGTTACTTGCAAGATGTGTCCAAGATGGGCTGGTGGCAGCATATATTTCCCTACCGTGTTTTTAAATATTCTTGCATGTACACTTGCATTTGACAGCTTACTGCCTTTTAGAGTGCTCTAAAATGGCTGTGTCACGAGATATTCAATTTTCCTTTGGCAATCTTTAATTATGGCTCTTTTCTGCCTCTCGGGCCAGATTTGGCATATACGATGAGCCTATTCCCAGGCAAAACCTCAGCTATCTCGGGCAAAGTGGCAGTGTGCGTTTGTGACCAGATGTGGGGCTGGGACTGTTTGATCCCAGATGTGGTGGCCAGAGTCTTTTCATGATTTGACACCCCCTGCCAGTTGGAATGGTGCATTTCCTTACCATTGGATGGCTTGGGGGTGACTCCAGCTCAAACCCTGGAGAAAAGAAGGACTTGTGCAACCATTCATCAACTCTTCATTGGAGCCAAGACCCCTATGATGAAAAGCATCTTGCTGAAGTCCCGTGAATAGGGATGGGGAAGCCTACCACCCCCTCCCCTTGCGACCAAATTCATGACACAGAAGAAGGCAGGAAAGCACCGCAATAATTACATTCTATTTCTGACGAATCCCAAATGGACAGATTGACAAATATGTCGAGAGGTATCCCCTCAGCCAGCCATACCGCCCGAGGAACATACAGACCTATCCAGGTCGTGATTTAGGAAACCTGTATGGACCGCTTGGATTAGACTCCACGAAGCCATGTTGCTGACGTCGTTAGACACACCATGACGGAAGCAGCATTAGACATGAAGCACACGTGCCATCAGTACTTTGGGACACAAACTCCAATATATGAAGAACACGAGCATACAGTTCTGTAGTTAGTGGACACATACACACTGTCATTGTTTTAATTATTTTTGCCATTAGCCAAATGCAGCAACACAGAGACTGCAAGAGACAAGAATTCCTGAGCACAACTTGTAGATGCTTACTTGCAATTAACCCTATGGAACTGCAGGAGCACCCATGGGACCGACAGAGCTAAGCATGACTAACCTATGGAAATATAGTATAGCACTGACACTGTAGAGCCACATAATAAGGTTTAGGAAAATGACAGCGAGCATCAGAGCAAGGGAGGAGTTTAGCTGATTCAGCCTAGAGAGAGAGCAAGACGTGCGAGACGGGATCCGCAGCCAAGGCCAACAGATACAGATAACATTCCAATCCACAAACGGACCAGCTGCAGAAAAGACAAATAAATCCTCATAATTGAGAGCTGCACAGCTCAAATTCGTGGTCTCTGAAAACGTGACGCATCCGTAGCAGACCATGGACAGCGACCAGCAGTGGGAAAGGAGAGCTGGTCTTAGTCTCCCAGACGAGTATGTAACAATATGCTAAAAGTTTTGCGCCGAACAGGAGAGCACTTGCATGAGCTAAGGTGCTGCACACAAGTTACAATGCAGACACATAGTCACTCTTGTTACCTTGAAGAGGTACACAGCGAGCCGAGAACCCTCGCGGATCCTCGGCCTAGGTAAACGTCAGATCTAGCCAATCACATCAACGTTTAGTACCCTACGGGTGGGTAGCAACGGGCAAGAACCAATGGTAAGTCCACCACACTGCAACATTGTTATAGATGGTGAATTGGGGATGGACTAGGCCAGCCACCTGACAATGGAGAGCCATGAGAGCAACATCTATATAGTCCGCTATAGATGGTTTAATACTCAATACCCAATCCCACGGCCCGATAAGTTACCTGGAGAAGGGCCTATGTTGTGACGTCACTGATGTAAATGGGATGGTAAAACCGGCCTGCGAGCCGAGGAAGAGCCAGATGTGCATGGATTTTCTCTATTCCTGTGCTGATCCCTGTTGGTTTTGCCTGTAATAAACCACAGTTTGAACTTGCCATTGACACAGTCCTCCGTGCATCTTGGGAAGGAGGGTGTTGGGCTCGCCAAGTCCACGGACTTCCATTGTCCCTCTGGCATACCTGGGGGTCCGTCCCAAAGACCTGGAAATCGTTGCAGCCACAAAGCATAGTCTTCATCAACTGCTACAGTGAAACCCCGCTCCTTTGTGGATTGCAAGAAAGCAATCAGTGCTTCGACCCATGGACAGCCAGTCTCAACCCCTGCTTTAGCATTCTGCCCTTTGAAGCCTTGGCGGTGTGCCGGAACCATCCGGTGGGCTGACAAGCTTCATCATGGGCTACTTCGCTGCATTGGTTGCCTTCTAAAGTTCAGACTTGGGCCTCTACAGACCTCCGACTTGTGAAAGTTGAGCTGCAGTTGCAGCTCTCCAGCACAAGAAGGTGAGTTCCAGGACCAGTTTGTTTCCAATACAAGGGTCGACAATTGCTATTTCTTCGCAGCGGCGATCACTGATCTCTGCCTGCATCACATGCCGGGGGTCCTCTGAGGTAGTTGACAATGTGGTAATCCTTTCTTCATGTCAGTGTCCTCCTGCTGACCAGAGTGACTAGTCAGTTTCCAGACGCCGAAAGTGACCTCTGCACCAGCGAGCCTTAGGCCGCCTCCAATGGATAAAAGACACAGGGCCCAGAGATTTCATGAACCCCAGAAGTGGTCTCTGAGTGAATCAGAGTACAGCAGATGAGTAAACACCTGCTCCAACCCTCCATCCCCCCTCAGCCTCAATGGAGTTTAATGGGAGTAAAGTCCTTGTCTTACCGGACCATGATCGGTTGAGTCCTGGTTAAGGGTCCAGTCTTGAGATTCCCCTAAATTGGTGGGATTGGGAGAGGTTCCCCTAAGAACTATCCTGCCTTTATTATTCAACTTTGAAATACTTACAAAGCGCCTGTTGGCTGTTTGCCAACACTTGTTCAGACTAAATTAAAGACTCCCACTCTCCTGCAAAGAGCTCTTTTGGCACTTATGACTCCAAGGGCACTAGGCCCCATCTCTTTTACCAAGGGAAGGACTTTTAATGTTAGGTAGAATTTTATTTTTGTTTAATATTCTACACAGTTGTGAGCCCCTCCCCCCCCCAGCAATTTTTGCTGGACTCTTGGATTTTTGATCAGTTATCCTGAAAATGGGACCCTTTTTCCACATTCAGTCTTTTACTTTATCCGTGGGAACCTTTTTCAACCTCTTTGGTTATATATATTTTTTTAAATGCACGCCTTCACTTTTTTTTTAGCCATCAGCCATTTACAATTGCAGCACACAACACTTTCTGTGCAGTGTTGCTGGGAGCTCTTTGAACTACCCTTTTTATTTTCCTTGCGATAACTACCGTTTAAATGGATAGGGGGATACGTTTTATCCTACCCAAGTTTGATTTTGTGTAATCAGCACACCCCAACTTATGTGGAGTGCTGAGGGGACACTACATCCCTTTTTCCACTTCTCCTGAAGTTACAGTGACAAGTTCATCCGAGTGGCTGGTGGCAGTGGATGTTTACTACCAAAGTTTAGTCAAACTTACACGCAGGCTGCTATCGCAGCTGCAGTAAGGGACACATAGGCCACTGTTGTATTAAAATGGTGCCCTTTATTCGCTAGTCCTAGATGACTTATCTGCTGGGCGGGGGAGGTCTTGATAGTTCTTTTGTCTTTGGCAGGCTTCTGTACGAAAGACGGCCAAGCTCTCAGAGTGCCTGAAAGGACAGGAAGTGGAGGAGACCAAAATTCCCCTGGTTTTTGTCCTGCAGTGTGGCTGCCTGGATCCAATTCGAACTGGAAAACTGGCTGTCCTTGACAAGCAAGCCCCCATATTTGCATGTATGGCTTGAATGGTGATTGGTTGTTCCAGCTCTTCTTCCTGCATATAGGTAATGGTCCTGGAGCAGCAAAGGAGAGTTAACCCATGGAATGAAAAATCAGAGGAAGAAGGATGCCTGCAGCCACTGCCAAGGACTGCTGCGTAACTCAGCTCCAGCCTCTTCTGATAGATCAGGAAGATCCAGACCGACAACTTCCTCCCCTGGACTGGTGGGACTAGCCGGTCTCGAAACAATCTGCATTTTGAGCCGTTCCTCGAAGAGCTGCAACCATCCTGGGCAGCAATTTCCCAATACCCTGGGAGCGGGACCAATCTGCTGTGCATAGTCTCCTGAAGCTTAGTTTCGGGTGGACCTTTGTGGGCCTCCTGCTGGCCTTCCAGTGCCTCTTTCCCACACTGAGACGTCTCCCCTTCGAAGTCAGGGTCTGAGAAACAAAAGTCTGCCATGTACCCACTGTCTCTGAACCAAAGCCTGTGTCGAGTCCCAACGAGCCAGTATTGTGAAGATCATCTGCTGGGCACCCCATCCCAAGAAGTTGACACACTGCTCCTGCCAAACGTTCCTTCTTCGACCACCAGGCCAAGAATCTGAACTGGAACGGCTGTCGCCTCACTTGGGAACCCTCAGGTGGCAGTCTTCTTTCTTCGAGAAAAGGTACTGTCCCGCTTCAAGGTACTTAGCTGGATGCTTGCTGAGTTGAATCATCCAGAGCTTCCTGAGACATGGTGGGGTGGACAAGACAACAGTGTTCTCCAAGGCCTAAAGACACTGATCCTTTGGTCTACAATCCTTCAGGGGGTCTTACCTGTCCTCCCCAAACCACATTTTAACTAAACATTTTACTTGCCTGCAACACAGAAGAAACCTGCTATTTTTGACAACTTTGACAGCATCTACCTTACTTTGTTTTGCCATCCAGGGGCCCTGGTTCCCCATTGCCTCGGACTCTGAGACTTATCCCCAAATAGAGTTTGCCTTGTTAAAGGTTAGGCTGCATAAAAGTACTTACCAGTATCTGTGTTTGGTTACAAGATTTGATTTACTACTTTGACTACTTACTTGTAATGCTTAAATGTCTTAATGTATAATTGTGAATGAGTTTACTTACCTCTGATACTAACATTGTGTTATTTGCCTTAGTATTTATAATAACCATATTTTTATAAGTCTACTGTGTAGAAGTGTATTCTTGACTATAGGTGTGCCCCGAGTTCTTGATACTTACCTACAGCCCTTGTCCCTCCTAGACCAAGCCTGGCTGCTCAGCCATTGCTACCAAACCTTTTGGTTAGTTCAGGCCAAATCTAAGAATTGGAACCCTGTACACCTAAGAGCGTGTCTTCTCTAGTCCTACCATAGATGGACTAGAGTAAAACTCCCTAACAAATGTATTTCGATTTATGCATATAAAAGACAATAGGGGTCATCCTGAGTTTGGCGGCAACACAAATGCAGTGGTAACGCTATAACCACTGCGATTTTCGGTGGCATTACCGTGCCGTAATCCCACAGAAAATTTCCCATTGGGTCCAATGGGGAATGTAGAATTCCAGAATGGGCCCAATGGGGAAACTACCGTCCTGCCAAACCAGTGATCAAGCACCAATAGCGCCAGACCGGTTGGCGGAAACGCCATTAGCATGGTCGGTATCAAGGCGGGAATACCGCCAGGATACCGTCCAACCAGTGATGAGGCCCAATGTATTGCAAGTGTAAACAGTTGTTGGCTTAGTGATAAATCTGTAAGGAAGATGTTAACAAACGGTTTATCATACACACAAGGGAGGGGAGCATTTTTTCCTAGACGCTATAGAGGAAGTCGCACGACAATATTGCTGTCCAGTAGCAAACATGTCAGTTGCAGAGGTAGTGCTCCAGAGCCCAGAGGTGGATACAGTACTATTCACTGCTGCAAAATTTGCCACAATGCCAGATGGGCATTCAGACCACCTTTCGGGTGGAGGCTAGACTCTGGCATGAAGGGAATGATGAAAATCATGACAACACCTCCTGGATCACGAACATTACAAAGCTACCCATTGTATATAGCAGAGCAACTGAACCTTCAAAAAAATGTGACCCCATGATAATAATCACCACATATTGTGTTGAGGGTAGGGACAAACATCTGGTTGCAGCGTTGCTGCAAACCAAACCCAGTCAGTGCTATTGCCCTGAGCCCTGTTGTATGTTTGTGGCGATCGTGTCAGCAACCTAGTTGGTTTGGAGTCGAACCTAATTTTCAAATTCTCTCGCTGATCCTTTAGATTTACTCACTTACTGAGTACCACGTGGGACAGCGCGTCCCTTCGAAGCACCACTACGACACCAATCTGAGGATGAATTATTGGTTATTAATGCAGGCAGATCGACAGCTGGAATTTCTAGACAGTTCAGGGCCAATCGGGGGGTCTTGGGGTATTGTTGGTGCAAAGGCCCTCCCCCTCACTCTTTCCATTTCCCTCAGTCCCCCCTCACTATTCCAGGCTTCCTTAACGGGTGTTAGTGGTATGGCCAGGTGGCACCTAGTGTCGGTTTGTGTCTTCAGCTATCAATGGTTTGGCTAAGACACTGGCTGCACAACCCCCTAGAGGCCTTCTAACTGTCCCTTGGCTAGCCTCACTTTGCATTCTAGGGAGTATAGGGATAGAGCCTCTGTTAAGGATGTTCAAATTGCGCAGCACGCATGTCCAGTCTCACCTTGCCCTCTTCTACACTGATGTCCCAAAATGTTCTCCTCCCCACCATACTACTATCCCTCTGATGTTCAGGCTCTCCAAAGGTGTTGCTAGGACTATCTCAGACGCCCAAACGCAACTGTCCCGAAGAGACCCAATTTCCATGGGCTCTTCCCAGGGCAGAACCTGGCCAAGTGGCCCAATTTTCCCCAGGCATGACAGCGGATCGTTTCAAGTCACAGTGATTACTCCATTGGACGAGTCTCCCTTGGGGTCAGGGGTGTCAGTCAAGAGGCACCTCCTCCCACAACACCCCCCCAGAGTCAGTGGATTAAGTAAGGAATCTTTTGCTGCTGTGGTTTCCTCCTTTGGCCGACATGTCTGTCTTAACTAGGAAGGTTTTCTCAGAGGAATACAGCATCTGGTGGGCATTGGCTGTTTGGATGGTGTGTTCTAAGGTTGGTTCATGAAGTTTCCATATGACCTGTAGATAAGGGGGGAGTGAATCAACAAACTGCCTTAATATGAGCATTTCCATCACCTCCTCAAAGGTCTTAGTGGTTACATATTAGATTAGGAAATCTTGGATACAGTGCAAGTTGTCATGGGTTTTCCAATTCTCTTAGTTGCAACTGTCTTAGATGCACTCTATAATGGTCTCAGTCTTTACCCAAGCATTTTACGATCTCCTGTTTGAGCTCATCAAAAGGTGTTTTGTCATCTGGATTCAGGAACTAAAATGCTTCATGCGCAGTTGATATAAGGGCGATGTATTAGGTCCATCTAGCGCTGTGCCAGCCCATTGTTTATGCAACCCTTTCAGAATTATTAAAAGAAATCAGTAGAATCCTCGCCACTTCCCAATTTTGGTAAAATAGTAGGAGGAACCGCTGGTTTTGCTCTCCATTTCAGCCATCATTTACAGGGCCGCCACAGTTTCCTGGTGTTGGCGATTTATGGCAATCATTCAAAAAGCTTTATTCGGCTATTTTGACATTAGCATAGAACATTGCTGCAGAAATCTCACACCTTGAATCCAGGACAAAGCTAGCATTAAATGTGAATAGGCGTAAATAAATCCAATTATTTATATAATACATAAAAATCAGTTACACAACAAACAGGTTTCCTACATAGCCAAGCACGATTAATACATTTAGCAACAGAATATATATAATTTAAAATTTCTGTTTGGCATAGGGCAACTGCCGCCACATTATTTTTGATGCGCTTATTCCTAAATAGTGGGATCAAATACATTCTCCTCAATTCATTATAGCTTTCACAGAAGAGTAGCAAGCACAAAGGACTCAGGGACCATACCACAGGTCGGGCAAACTTCAGAGTTGCCATCCCTCCAGCCGCGGGTGAAAGTCGTGACCTGGAGGGTGCCAATTCTGAATTGAATAAATAGGGTACGTGCATCGGCCGGAGTTATTAGGTCTAATTAACTTTCACAACCCAAAATAGGTTTGACAGGGATAATCCAGCCCCGATTTCAATCAGATTTCAATTGCAAGCACTGGCTTAGGAGGCGTTCCGGATTCTCCCATTTACCAAGTCGCTTGACATCTCTTTTGGCATTGCATGGCATATTCTGTGGATTCTTCCAAAGTTCGTCTAGACCCACAAAGCCCAGTTTTACGTGGGTAGGCCATTGAAGAGATCGACCTCCCGGATGGCTCAGCAAGTCAGAGAGCTTTGTGGTACTTTCCCAGATCCAGTGAGCCCCAAAGCCGCACCTAGTAGAAGAAAGGTTTCCAGGCTAATGGGTGGGTTATGGAGTTAAGGCCACACGCCATCAGTATTGGTGCACATGGTGAACGACATGGTAGCCTAAGTAATTTTTTAAGAATTTATCAGTCACCCCCAGTTTTGAACCATTACATTGGCCTCATATTTCAACTCCATACAAAACTGCCGCTGTGACCTGGATCGTATAAATGTCAATGGCGAGTAAAACTGCTTGCTCACCTTGAGATACAAAACATTTTCTAAGGCCACCATTGTTCTTCAGAATAGACTGCGACCTGCTGGATTGACCAGCCCATGACCCAGTGTCGGAGAATCGTACCCCCAAGTAGTTGTAGTATGGGACCTGTTCCAAGACAGTCCCCTCTACTCCTAGGCTCAGGGTCCTAACCCTAGATCTTCTTGTCCTAAACACCATCACCTTGGTCTTATTTCTATTGTGGGTTAGTCCTAGTTGCAAGCAATTACTAGTAAAGCACTCCAGAGCCTGCTTAATCCCCATGGGTGACTTAGATAACGGAACTTAGTCATGCGTGAAGAATAGGGCTGGATAACCATCAGCACTGATTTTCAGTGAATCTAAGTTGTCCCTCTCACATTCCATCATCAGGCTGTGGATATTCTCGTGTATCTATAGTGAAAAACCAGAAGGTGTGTCACCAGCTAGTCCACAGGGTTCTGTCATCCAGATGGCCAGGACACGGCCAACGCTTTTGGATCCAGTTCCTTGGGGTGGACCAGTGTGGGAGGATCACCTGGATGAGGGGTTTTCGGGGAGTGGGACACCGGACAGTGAGACGCGGTATCCCCTTCCCTTTAACACCTTTTCCCCATCCTACCAGATAGGATACTTAGAACTCAACCCACCCCCCACCCCTTTCCCGACACAAACACTTTCTCACAGGCAGCTCACTGTGAGAGAAGACGGACTAACACCTGAGCCATATACCTGACACATCCCAACACAAGGGTCAGGCAGAGTCAGGCAATTTGTGATAATTACACACACCTGACTTCAATCACACTTCCCCACGTGGATAAAAGGCGGAGCACAAAAGCACACAGAGAGCAAGGCAAAACACACGAGGAAGCAGCAGTACTGAGATGGCAGTTTAATACAAGGAGAAAGACGGCAAGACCAGAAAGGGTTTCAAGGAGGGAAATGCCCTTGGCCTTTTCGGAGGAAACCCGCTACTTTCACGAGCCCTCGAGGATAAGAATTAAGCCACTGAATTAAAGCTGACAAGAGGTGCATTGTATGTCGAATGTACCCAGGGCTCTCACCTATCGATAGCCGAGACGGGTAGGAACGATTGCTGCCGTGGTACTGTCCTTGGCTCCTACAACAAAGCAGCAACAGTAAAGTCAGTACAGAGGGTGAATCGGGAAGACTGATAGCAGACCGGTCTGTGCTAGAACCAAGGTTGCAAGCAGCAACATTGTAAGAACAAATCTGCAAAGAACAGAGTGTTAGGCGTATGTGGTGATGCAAATCTAATTGCATATCCAAGGAATGACTGAACTTTTGAAACCAAGATACATACCAGATACAGAGCAGTCCGGCACCACGTGGGTGCTCATTCCAAGGTCTGTTAGGTCTCGAACTGAGAGCGTAAAATTGTGAACTTTGAAATCGAAGTGGTCCTGTAACCGGTCAAGCTAAACCCTGTGCACATTCGAAAGTCTTCAATAGCTAATACAAACTGCTCGGCTGAGGGAGACAAAGTAAAAGGGATCTGAGCCCAGCTAAGGGGCATCCGGGGTGAACCGTGAGTCACTCGAGAAAAGATTCTAAAGCATTGGAGAAGAGGATATGAGCCCAGAAGAGGGGGCTCCAGGGTGAAGAGTGAATCATCTGACATGAATATTGGTAAAGGAACTTTTTTGTTTGCTTTGGTACAGACTATAACAACTTAAGAGACTTGGGCGCAGAAGGCCCTGATTCTGGTAATGGAACTGTGTCCTTGTACCGAAGAAGCCCAAGAGTGTGCTATGCTCGAGTGTACTGCCTTGTCCTGTGCTAAAAACGCAGAGAAGGAAGGCCAAAGGCCTGAACAGCCTGACTTATTTTGTGAACACTTCTTTATTTTTCATGAACATTATCTCACACTATTTGTAAATTAGCGGTATTTATTGGCAATAGGTCTTTTTTTAGTATAGGCCCTTTTATTTTGACAAGACTCTACTAGGACTGCATTATTATTTGATGGTTGTAGCTTGCTCCAAATCTGTAGATTTAGGTTTAGATTGGTGTTCAGCACACCCTTGAAAAAGTTTGCCTTCCTTACAATATAGGCAAAACAGAGGCAGTCAAGTGCACAGCCTGGCGGCACGCCTGTCTACGGTAAACTGGTCAGTGGTTTCTCCTAACTGGCACCATCTCACAGTTGCAGTATTATTAATATGAAGTTGGACGACGGATACCAAGGCAACCCCCTATTCAGTACCTGCCATAACTTTGTCCTGGCTACACTGTCAAAGGCAGTTTATAGACATATAAATACTGCATAAACACACATTTATTTTAGTGCAGTGTACATTTGCAGAATCATTGACCGTCTGAAGCACTGATCTACCGTGTTTACCCCTTTCTGGAACCCAGCCTGATGGTGCGAAATAAGTCCTCTCACTGTCACCCAGTTCTGAAGTTGATATATCACCTTGGCAAACATTTTCCCCAAAGCACTCAGTAGGGAGATTGGTCTGTTGGCGACCTATGTGTAGCTGTCCCTCGACCAAGCCATGTAATAGATCTTACATTTTTGTAGGGTCTGGTCCTTGATAGACATTTTTCAGCGATTATTGCAGTGGGAAACAGGGACTCTTGCTCATCGTCTATACAATCTGTATTACTACACTGCAAGAGATTGGGTGTCTCCTGCTGTATTCAGAGAGGGAACTCTCCAGGATTGCACTGGGTTCACTTCCCCAGGGTTTTGGTCTGCCTGCTTGTAGTTTTTACTCTAGCTCCAAAAAGGTTAGCTTGATCGGTTTCCATCAGGGTGGACACAGTTCCAAATTAAAGGGCGAGTTCCTACTCCAAGTACCTTGCACCACGAGTCTGGTGGGGCCCTCACCTTACCTGCAGGGTTCTCGCCGGATTGGATATGTAGCCTCTGGCTTAGATAACGAAGTCAGGGTTATGGATCCCACTTCTAACACCATGGGTAACAGGTGGTTACTTTGAAACACCAATCCGGCGAACCAAGGTGTCATGATGCCAGAATTGTCGCTATGGCAACAGTTGAGTCCTGGACCACTTCATACCTGCGTTTGACTTTTGGGTTGATTACTGCAAATATTTTTGGGCTCTGGAGATTTTGTTGCAATTTATTTTTGACTAGGTACATTTTGCTGCATATATATGCGGGGCAGACCCCCTTCACGGCCCCTTAACCCCTATACATTTATTATATCCCTATATCCCCCACATATATATGCGTCAAACTGCACCAACAAATTACGACCAATTCTCCAACTACCAAACTGGACACGCAGTAACCAACCAATCCCTTTCTGGACTACGCCCAAATAAATATGGCAGCAGCCAGGGATCACACCGACCTTACAAAGAATGCGGACGGATGCCCCTCATGTATATGTCATCATTCCATGATGGTGCCTCTCTAACAAATTCGGAGCAAGTATGCGAATAAAGGGCTTGCCATGAAGAACACTGGTCGTTGCAATGCTCAGGTTAGTTTGGTCCTGTGCAGACGTTTCCTTCATGCTCCTGTTTTTTAACCCCTTCCCAACTGTTTCTGGCTCCTTCCTTCTCGTTTTCCTTTCCCCTCACTTTATGCTGAATCCAGGCAGGGTCTTCTGCTCCAGGCAAGTCCATTTCAACCTGTTCTCGTGGAGTTTCTGGGCTCTCAGGTTTGAACTGGTAACCCAGGTATCAGCCAGAAGGTATTTTCCCCTGAGGGTTTTTTTCCTTTGGCAGTAGCCACGCAACCCACCAGCCTTCCTGTGTAATACCTCAGTGGGTGATGTGGCCAGCACAGGACGCTGCCCATTTATCTACACTACGCACTCACCTCAACTGTCCTCATGTGACCGATGGCGACATCTAAAAGATGGACCAATTGAAATTAGTGGCAGCTGTCCAGGTGCTCACTACAGAGGTCAAAACAGTGATGGTTGAGAATGCTACTCTCAAACAATTGGTATCCAACCAGAACACTCCAGTACAAGAAACCCCTCGTGGTACTTTATCCTGTGGGAAACAGGAGGGAAATCCTAAAAAGCTTTAAAAATGTATTGATGCATGCACTGTCTTTCAAGGACACATTCTTGCCCTCAGGCCACTGCAAGATGGGCTTCAGAATTTAGAAGAGAATCCAGGGATATACTATAGAATTCTAGTACTTTTATTTGACCCAAACCAGGCCTCTATAAATACAGTATTCCGAAAAGGGTGCACATAATAGAATTATGGCAATGTCAAGATAATTAAACAAGTATCAAGCTTGTTTCCATGTTTGTTTGTTTTATTCGTATTTATATAGCGCACATCAGCCCGGGGGCATTGTGGCACTTGTTACAGAACATGATTAGTTACAGAAAATATCACAAGACATTTGTTACACAGCGTAAGAGCATTTGTGAAAGTTAGTTGTACATTTGTCATGCGAGTACAGAGAAAAGATAAAAAGTATGTACATAGATTACATTCTGCGTGTATTACAATAATAAAAGCAATTACATTTATATTACAATGTACATGTTAGGAGTAGTGGACATGCTAGCAGTGTTGGTTCAGGAAAGTCGTCTTGAGATTTTTGCGGAAAGCAGAGATGGAGGATTCCGCTCCGAGGGGGGCAGGGAGGGAGTTCCAAAGCTTAGGTGTAATGTATGAGAAGCCTAGCCTTCTGGCTGTAGCTCTTCGGATGCATGGTATGAGTAGCTGGTTAGTGTACTGCGTTCTGGTGGGGTGCGTAGATGCAGTTCTAGAAATATCTTCAGCAAGATAGGTGGGAGCTGTACTGTTGATGCATCTGTGCGTGATAGTGAGGATTTTAAGTGTAATGCAGTCTTTGCCCTGGAGCCACTGCGCCGCTTGTCTGGCTTGAGCTATATGGTCTCTTCTAGGGATGCTCATAGCGGCTCGTAGGGCATTATTTTGTGTGGTTTGTAGTCCGTGTATGTTTTTGGAAGAGGTGCTGGCCAAAAGGGCATTGCAATAGTCGAGTTTGGCCCCTATTGTTGCTCTGGCTATTGCAAGGCAGTTTGGTGCGGATAGGTAGGGTTTGATAGCATTGATAAGTTTAGTGCTGTAAGCTGACGCAGAAGCTATGGCGCCAACTTGTTAGTTCATGGAAAGGTTAGCATCGATGTGGACACCTAGAGTCTTGACACAGGAGGATACAGTGATGGTGGAGTTGTCTATGTTAAAGTTGGCAGATTGAGGACTTAGCTTAGTTTTTTTTTTAAAAATTTTTATTAGTTTATTCAAACAATACAAACCAAACTTGCAGTGCATAAATTAACATTTCAATGTATACATCGCATAAATGTGTTCACTGCTTCCCTTATCCCCCCCCCCCCGTTTTGAGCCTATCCCTTCTCACTTTTTGTTCCTGCATCCTGTGATAGGGTATCCCCTTCTGTGGGTTCTGTTGGGTCCCTCATTGACCCAAATAACTCTCAATTTCCAGCAAAAACAAAGAGGTGATGGCTGGAAGGTTTAGAATGAATCTTAACCACTGGCGTTGCTCTGGGCAACCCTCCAGACCACTGTTCTTCGCCTGCCAAGCCATTACAGAAGGGGAAAGACCATATGCAAATCAGGCTTGGCCCCACCCCAAAAGGGGCAGTCCAGCCCAAACTGCTAGGTCACATCCCTTCTGCAATTTCCAGGCCATCAGGGTCTCTATCTCCTCTTCCCCCCCCCAGCGCTGCTCGCTTCTTGCCACACCATGGTTTCTGCCTCCGCCCATTTCTGCAAATCCTTCCACCATACCTCTAGTCGTGGTTTGTGGCATGTCTTCCACCCCATTGCAATTCTCCTCTTTGCAAGCGCATTTGCCAGCAGGTCCTTTAGTTTGCTCACATGCTTGAGCTTGCGTGGTCTAGGGAACCCCCCCCCCTTCAAAACAAGCAGGCCCAAACTGTATCGACCACAATCTTAACCCCATTTTCTGGGGGGTTTCTGCTAGTTTGTGTGCCACTTCACTCCAGAAGCGCTCGATAACTGGGCATGACCAAAACATATGCACCATACCCGCATTCTCTTCATCACATTTAGGACATGCTTGCCGTCCTGCATCTTTAAACCTAGATATCCTCTGGGGTGTCATATACGCCCTATGAGTGATATACAGTTGCATCTGCTGTAGTCTTGCATTCCTCTACACCTTCTTATGGTACCCTTGGGCTCGTTCCCACATCCCATCTTCCATTGGGGCTCCCACTTCCGCTTCCCAGTCTTGTCTCAATTGTATTACCTCCTTTCCTACTTTAAACATCATCATCATCTCGTATATTCTAGCTATCTCATGTCCCCCCTCTGCTATGCCATATATTACATATATGGTAGCATCTGGTTCTTCCTCCAACACCACTTCAGGCCATGTTCTCTTAATTCTCTGCACCATTCTGTGGTACGTGATATACTGGCCAGCATGCAACCCGGTTCCCCCCCCCACACCTCAAAATCTATTATAGTCCCCTCTTGCCAAATATCACCCATTGTTGCTATCTCAACCGGTTCCCGGTGGTTTCTGATAATCATCCTTAGCTGCTTTTCTCCACCCGCCAATGCAACTAGGGGTACTTGCGGGGAACACAGGGATGGGTTCTCCATCATCTGGCATGCCCTACGCCACATCTTCCATCCAAGTACCATCATCTCTCAAATAAAATGGGGCACAATCTTGTCCAAACATTGATTCAGAGGTCACCTCCTCTCAGAGCCATTTAGCAACATATTGCAGTTGGCTTGCTATATAATAAACCTCATAATTAGGCAGTTGTATCCCCCCTTTCTCATAAAAATTCTGCAGCTTCCAGAGGGCCACCCTGTTCCGTGTACCATGCCACAGGAAATCCCTGCACATACTTTCCAGTCTACAGAATAATTTCTTTGGTATCCAGTGCAGTATATTCCCAAAATAGTGCAGGAGCCTAGGTAGGACTACCATCTTCAGCATTGCCCCACGTCCCATCATTGCTAAAGGTAGTTTCACCCAGAACCTCATGCAATTTTCAATTTTCTTAATGGCTATCTCTGTGTTGCGCTTATGCTCCTCTGCCACCGTGTGGCATATATCTACCCCCAAATAGCGAAAAGTGCTGACCTCCCAAGGTATCTGTAACACAGGTAGCTGTTTCAGTGGGATCCCTTTATATCCACCCAATGGGAACATGCTAGATTTCTGAGGGTTCACAGCTATACCAGACAGCCCCGCATATCTTTCCAACACTTCCAATATGTATTGGAGGTTTTCCTCCGGGTGTTGCAAGTACAACAGCATGTCATCCACATATAGGGAGATCAGATGTCGTTCCCCTCCCAAAGCAATGCCTATCGTATCATATTGTTGTCTCAAGTATATCGCTAGGGGTTCCAAGGCCAATATATAGAGCATAGGAGACCAAGGACATCCTTGTCTGGTACCCCTACGGAGTTGCCATCTTTCCGATATCACTGTTCCTGTTTTAACTCTGGCCAGAGGTTTGCTATATAACATTTTCGCCCACTGTAGATATCCAGGCCCCATCCCATAACCAGCCATGGCCGCCAACAGCCATGGCCATTTGACCGGGTCGAAGGCCTTTATTGCGTCAGGTGACAATTGCCAACTCCCCTTCATTTTCGTTTCCATATTCAATAACTTGATGGAGTCGTCTGTGATTATTAGATATGTTCCTATTCGGCACATAGCCCGTCTGGTCGGGATGCATCAGTTTACCAATAACCCTCCGCAGTCTTTGCCAAAATGGGCGTCAATATTTTGCTGTCTTGATTTAACATTGACAGGGGTCTATATGAACTGCAGCTATGCCGCGGCTTGCTAGGCTTGGGAAGCGGTATTATAATTGCCTAATTGACACTGGCAGTCTACCCAGGTCGTATGCTTCGTTCAACATTTCTAACAGTGGGGGGAGCACGTCTCCTTTAAATACTTTATAGAATTCACTTGGGAGTCCATCAGCCCCCGGAGTCTTACTGGTGGGCAACTGTCTCACCACCTCTTCTAAAGTAATTTGTGCATCCAGCTCCTCTCTTTCTTCAGCACTGACCTGTGGCAATCCTATATCCTCCAGTGTTTCTACTATCGTCGCGCAATTTCTCTCCCCATCATCTCCATATAGTAGCCTGTAATAGTCTGCAAACTCCTGGTTAACTCCCTCTTGGATATCAACTACACTACCATCTTCCCTCGTTATTGTTCTAATCATGGATTTGGGGGTTTCCGTTTTATATAGCCATGCCAAGATCCTTCCCGGTTTGTCCCCTCCCGCATGCTGTGTCTATATATTTTTTGTAGTTAAGGTTACACAGTATTTCCCATTGCTCAGCACATTTTTGCTGCAACCTGAATATCAGGTCGGTGTCTTCCTTAGTATTGTTTCCTCCTCTCAATGCCCTTTCCAATTCTTCCTCTGTTTCTTGTAGGTCAGCCAGGATGCCTCCCTGCAACCTTTTAGATTTCGCTATAGCTACCCCTCTTATCACAACTTTGAAGGCTTTCCACAAGTACCCGTCCCCGTCCCCCTGAGTCCACATTGCCAGTATTCGTTTCAAAGTAGTAAACAATCTCATCTCTCACATCTTCCCTAAAAAGGGTGTCTCTCAGTACCTCTGCTCTGAGGCGCCATGTCGGAATCCTCGCCCTTGGGGGTCGGTATTGCCACTCAAGGATCAAGGGCAAGTGGTCCGAGAGGACCCTCGCTTTATATTCTGCTTGCGTGATCTCCGTCAGTACATCTGGTGTGACAAAAATATAGTCCAACCTAGTATGTAACTGCTGCGGGGCAGAATAATGCGAGTATTGCCTCTCATGGGGGTGTCGTGTCCTCCACACATCTCCGAACCCAAAGTCATTCAGCAGTGTCTGCAACGCCTTAGCGGCTGGGGCGGGTCTATCAATTTTTCCTCCTCCCCAAATCACCACACTTCCCACACACGTGCCAAGGTTGTTGTGCAGTGTTCTAAAATATGCCGCTGTATTTTGATTCGGGGCATCTCCCTGTTTTCCACCCTTCCCCTCATTATGACCATCCTCCCATCCGTCTCAACTATCGTCTGTACCAGCTGAAACGGGACATGTCACGCCACCCAGATAAGTACTCCTCTAGCATAAGCCGAATATGATGAGCCCGCTACAGTTCCCTTCCATTTCTTCCCAATCATCTCCATCCTGTCCCGTGTCAGATGAGTCTCTTGCAACAGGGCTATGTCTATCTTTTGTCTACGCAGGTATAACCTAACCTTGTTCCTTTTTAAGTAGCTTATGAGCCCCCTAACGTTCCAAGTAACTATATTATGATCCCCATGGCCTATTAAAATCCCACCCCTCCTCCCATACGTGCAGTCCATATCCAAGTTTAATCCCTTTCTGTATAGGCTTGTTTCCCAACTAAAAATCCCCTCAACTAAAAACAAACACCCCAACTCCCCTCCCTCCCACCTCCCTTCCCCAACAATGCCCTCCCCAACTGCTGCCCAGCTCCATCCCTGGATCTCAGGCACCCCAGCATCTAGCCCTTTCTGGCAATAGCCTGTACTCGCAGCTCAGCAGGGTAATGTTGCCCTAGTGGCTGCCTTACTACTACTTCTCAGGGGTAGGGTGCCATCATCCTGCTGCTCCCGTTTGCTTCAGATTCACCAAGCTCCATGCTACCCAGTTTACACGTATACTTTACGCTCTATAATCCAGTCCAACAAATTCAAGTCCCAGGGTAGCACAATACAACTATCTATGCCATAGTCTCCTCCGGGACTCCTCCCCCATTTATAATTTTGTCATACATGAAAATGCCCATCACTTATGCTCCTCACGGTCCTGTTCCCCTCATCGCTCTGGACAGCCCTGCAAGTCCAACCATGCTGCCGCTTCCTCTGGAGAGTCGAAAAAAAACGTTTTGCTTTTATGTAGGACTTTGAGATTCGCAGGATACAGTAACATGTACTTAATTCCAGCCGTGCGCAGCCTCCTCTTGACCGCCACATAGCTGTAACGCTGCCTCTGCACTAGCATGGTGTAATCGTGATACGCTGTGATGGTTGCAGATGCTCTCTCTATCGTTCCTCCTATGCGAAAAAACTCCAGAATTTTATCTGTCTTTATAGTTCAGGATCTTTGCAATTATTGCCCTGGTGGGAGCCCGAGGCCGCGGTCTCCTCATCAAGGCCCTGTGCGCTCGCTCAACAGTAAATCCCTGTAAAAGGTTGTCAGCCCCTATCTCTTGCAGGATCATATTCTCCACGTAGTCCGTGGGGTCCTGACCTGCTTCCCCTTCCGACAGGCCGACCACGCAAATGTTACTTCTCACCCTTCCCTCTGCTTCTTCCGCTCGGTTCTCAAGGTTAGCTACCTGCTGCTTCAATATATGAACCTTCTTTGTTTTGCTTGCGCTGGTTTCTGTGTTGGTTTTCACCGCACTCTCCAGGCCACTCGTTCTTTCCACGAGCGCTCTGACATCTTGTCGCAGTCGCAGTAGGGCAACTTCTATTCCCACCGCGTCTATTTTGGCCTCCAATGCAGTCCGTAGATCCGTCATTGTTATTCCCCATGAAGACTTCAGCTCCGTTATAGCTGCTAGGATCTGATGCTTTTCCTTTGTCGGGGTGCCTTCCTCTGGCGCAACTGCTGCCCTCCGCCGATGCAACAGGGGTCTTCTGGATCTTAGCAAATACATCCATTGTGGGTTGTTTGGCCTTGGGCTTAGCCCCTCTCGCTGTCATCGTTCTATCTTGCCTGTATGTCTAGATCTAGTGTTATTGTAGCGTGCCAGTTGAGTTAGCTCATTCAGTTGTGAACCCACAAGGACAGCTGGAGCTTGACAGCGTTATCGCCCGAGAACTACAGGAGGTATTACTATGCGTCAAGCTGTATTTCAAATGGGTTGCGTCCTCCCACTTTTCTGATATCGCCAGTGTTCGAACTCAACTTTGCTTACAAAGTGTCCACCACAGTGGCAATCAATAGCCTGCACATTCGTTCTCTAGGGCAATGGACTTACCCCACTCTTCTCCAGCATCACGCCATCGCTCCTCGAGCTCTCAGTACCTGGTGTCACACAAACCCCCTCAGCGCGGGTTTGCCTATGGTGTCAGCAGTCCAATCATCAGGTACCTTTATTCAGTGCATACAACCATCCAGCGGCTGCTCGGGATGAGCCAGGTGCAGTTCTTTCTAAGTGCCGTCGCATCTATATTGTACAGCACAGTAGTCCTGCGTGGCAGTCTTTAGTACCTGCCCCCCATTTTCTTCGAGTAATGCCCAAGGCTAGCTTAATTGCCCAGGCATGTGTCCTCAAGTAAATCAGGAAGGCACTACCTTCCTCCTTTCAGCTGGTTGCACATGCAAGGCGATGATTCCCTCTGATATAATGACAGGAAAGCGGGACTTGCAGTGTTATTATATTTTGCATTTAAATGCAGTAGAAATATGCCACGCACCTCGCGCCAGTGCTTTCACCGCCCTTTGTTCGTTAGGGCAACGTTTCCGCTTCACCGGCTCAGTCCCTGTTAGAGCAACAATGTCTCCGCTTCACCGGCTCCGACCCGGTGATTTCGTGTATAGTAGCAGAAATGTGTAGCAAAATCCACGCTGGCTTCCTTGCACATCGCGGGTCTTTCACTGTCCTTTCATAACAATGTGTCTGCTCCGCCGGCTTCAGCCCGATAACTACAGCAGCAGAGGTGCACCATGTGGTCTGCACTGGCTTCGCTTGAACCGCGCAGAGCTTTGATATGTTAGCTCCGTCGGCACAACCGCCGATACAATTGTTGCCGTCCGGGACACCCTTCTCGCATCAGATGCTCCGTCACCGCTGCCCCCAGGAGCCCATGCACTGCAAACGCTGTGTCCACTGTGCAGAGCGCTCCCATTCCAAGTTTTACGGTAGGCCTGGCGGGACGGATGTAGATCCAAGCAACAGCAGGCCCTGCACAATCCCCGAACGTCGGTCCTCCTCTCCAGCTTTCGCCGCCCAGGTCTATATGGTGGTTTCTACAGCATTGGCCTCATTCCCTTTGTTGTCCGCCATTTTGTGCCGCAGCATTTCGGTGCGGCCGCATCCCAAGAAAGCTTCTTTCCCATCCTTTTCAACATCTGATTCGCTTGCAATTTTCAATTAGTACGGGGCACACGTTCCGACATGTGTGCTTCCGTTTATGGGAACCGTGAGTCGTTTTTCCAATTGTTTTCGCCGGATCAATTTCGGATCTTCAGGAGCAGCTCTACGAGACACGTCCTACTTCATGGCTAGTTAGCCACGCCCCCGAGGACTTAGCTTAGTTAATGTGTTTTTCTGCCCGAGGATACAGATTTCAGTCTTATCCCCGTTAAGACATAGGCCATTGACTGCCATCCAAGCTTGGATAGTAGCATAGATATCATGTAAGGCCATGGCGTCTTTGTGATAGGATCCAGATAGGGTTAAGAGTACTTGGGTATGGTCGGCATAATTAGTGTATGCTATAGTCCATTGAGTCCGGTCGGTCAAAGAGAGGTTTAGTGAAGAGGTTGTGGGGTCAGCGTTTGCTAGGTTTGAGACAACCTTCATGGCTCTGCCTTCGAGGAAGGATGTGATCCATGAAGCTGCATGTTTAGAGAACTGGGCTGCCTGAGTGAGATGGGTAGTTAAAGGAATGGTGCGGTCCGAAATATTGTTCCTATGGTTCGGCCATGTGTTTTTAACCATACCTTTATTGATCGTACAAACATTTCCTATGCACCTTACCAGAGTTTGAACACAAGCGAAATCAGGCAGCAGGGCGCAGCCATTTTGTGATATTCTTATCCGTTGCTGCATCGCCCTGGGTGAACTGCCTTTGCAGCACTAAATCATATCCCCTGCCCCTGAGCCACACATCACTAGACGCGTACCGCCCATTTCACAATGCCAAAGCACGTCTCGTGTCAACATTCTCTGCGCTTCAGCTAATGACGTGTCGCCATGGAAATGGCAAGACGCCTCTTTCCTCAATAAGTATAAACAGACCGTTTCACAACACACAACAGCAGATTTTGTATTCCATTCCTCACTGTATTTCTTTGAGTATTCAGTGACTCATTTATGTGCTCTGGTCAGCTACCTTCGTTGCTTGTAGCCTGTGCAAACAGATACCAGTACCATTGCTATAAATTATTTTCGTTTGTGACCACACAATGGCAACAATAATGCCCTACCAGTACGAGCCCAGGAATTCCGAGGAGGAATTACTGGAAAGAGAAAGATGCGGAAATTATGGGCTTCGGACGACAGTTGGGAGGACGATTCAACAGATCAAGAGCCTGAGCCTAGTCGCAATGGACTAGGTCTCCACCTGGTGTACCTGCAATCGGTGCGCGCTAATGCCAACCGAGTTGGAGAACTGCTGCTGCAGAGAAAACTCTGGCTGCTTTTCCAACATATCGCAAGGCGAGCCTCGGCCGCAATGCGTTACTGAGCTGCCAAACTTCAGGGCAGCCTGCCTCACACGGTCCGTGTTGAGGATTTTGATGGTGCTTATGCACGAACTTCGCGCATTAGTTCGCCCTCGTAAATCAAGTAACGAGTAAGTGTACTCTGGTTGTGAGGTCAGTTAGGCCACTACTATTTCACGGTTGTCTCCTATATTCTCGTAACTTCAATATCAATTTAGTCTTGCAATTCTCTAGTAATAGTCGTATAAAAGTCGTTCAATATTGTGCAGTGTCTAGGTAGCATTTGTCCTGGCAAAAATGCCATTGGATACAAGAATTGTCATTGACAACTCAGGTTTAATACACTTATCGTGGTCATTTAAAAACAGTTTGTATCTTTCTCTTTCACAGGTCGTACCAGCTGGTGGCCTATCGTTCGTTTCCATGGTGGCTTCCTGGGAGGCTTGGACACCGCGTTCGACGAGTAATACCCGCCTGTGTCATTGGTGCCATTAGAGAAACTTTCCCCAGTGACAGCGGTCAGTACAGGGGATTTTCCCTCACTGTGCTGCAACTAGACCTTTACAATGCGTAGTAGTTTTGTGCCATCAAAATAAAACGAAACATTTTTATCATCAATGGTTGTTTCAGTTTTTCAGTGAATCAAGTGCGTCTCCATTCAACAGTGTTCTGGTGCCTTGTCTGCACACCCCTGGCCCATCAATCCCCCCTCCACTATCAAAGGCAGTTGGCACCAGTGGATGTGTGCTGCCAAGGGGTGCTGTCAGGGGCGCAAACGGCCAAGATGCCAAACACCATGTACACTTCAAAGCTATCTTTCGCGCCGGGGTCATTGTTCACATGCCCTCCTCAGACCCCCTGTCTCCAGGCAGGCTCTCCTTGAAGCAGGCCACGCCTCCGCAATCCAAATAATACCACGACATATACACGTCATTCATGTCATGATCTCTGCTTCCAAAAGGTCAGGGTTTTCCCAACTCCCTTGGAAGCAGATCCATAACCCAGGTTCCGAGTGCCAACCAGTCCCAATTGGGACCTTTTGGACCCAGTCCTGGCGCCAGTGGCACCAGGCTTATAAATATGCCCAGTCCCAGCGCTGGAAGCGCCGGGCTCATAATGCTTGGGTGGACTTACCTGCAGCAGACCATGCTGCTTACTTGCCTGCCAGTTGTGCCTCTGATCCTCTTCTGTTTGGAACTACTTTTCCTGTTGGGTGGGGCAGGAGCCACTCCCTAGATTCAGAACACTGGAACTCTTCTGGAAAGCAGGAACTCTTTTCTTATCTAGGCGTGGCTGTGGAAGGAGACACCTAAGCACTACAGGAGGCTATTTAAACCACACCCGATGGATGAATCTTGCTTTGCGTTATTCTGCATCCTCTGCAGCAGAACGCTCATCATGTCTTCTGCATCTGATCCTGGGCCTAAGGAAAAAGGCTTACCATCCTGAATCCAGTCTTCAGCAACACCTATAAAGACAAGAAAGAACAGGTTAGCATTACGGTCTTCAGTGACAGCTCTTCACTTACCTGGTCCATCGGCTGTCACCAACGCCTCGCGCTGCATTCCGGCATCTGAAAGACAAAGGCTTACCTACTCTTCGTGCGCTCCGGAGGTCTTCACACTGCATTCCGGCATCTGAAAGACAAAAGCTTACCAACTCTTCGCACGCTCCGGAGGCCTTCGCCGCTGCATCCCGCATCTGAAAGACAAAACAAGGTGTGTTTAAAGACATTGGGGAACTTTAATACTCACGTGTGTTGTGTGCTGTTCCTAATTTCTGCCTTTTCCCTCCCTTTTTCTTAAACTTATTGGAGTGCCATCTTTAGTTAAGCGCTCACCTCTGTCTGGAAATAAGTGGTGTTAACTAAGACTAATAAGGAATGTACATATATTAATAGTGACTGTTTTTGAACTTGCTTATAATAATAGTGCTAGAGTGTTTCTAAGTGTGTCTTTAAATAAATAATGATATACTTGATACCAAAGCTCTGGTCAGTGTTTGCTTGTGCTACTGTATTTTGGTACCTATCTTGTATACTCTATATACTGTCTAACTCTTCTTGAGAGAAGTATGGCTGCTCAGCCACAGCTACCAGGTAAATCTGGGTGGTACAGACTGCTACCAATTGGGTTTACTGCCAACACCTGTAGGCTTAAGCCTTTTGCAGTGGTCCCTAAGGGAACTGCACAGGTTTCTGCCTAACACAAACTACTCGAGGAAGATACCATTATAACCAGTCTTCTAAAGAAAGGGAGAGGTTTAATCGGGGATAAGACAGCGAAAGACGGTAGCAAATCAGGCCTTTACCTCTGCTCCCATCTCATGTAAACCCAACACCAGTAAACCATGTGTGGTTAAATCAGGTGCACCCAATGAGGCAATCCGCACTGTGCTTAAACAGCTGCAGGATGATGGAACCAGGCATCCAGTGGCCAATCTCGCTCTCCGACGCATCGGTTCAAAACAGAACTACACTGTTCTCTAGAAGGAACTTCTGGCAATAAAACAGGTGTGTATGGAGTGCAAACATCCGTTAGTAGCTTCTCGCTCTCCAGTAGAAATTCAGACAGACCATTGCAACCGCCAAGTCCTCCAACGGTTTGATGGTCTTAACAGCTGACAAGCCAAGTGGGCTTACTTCTTTTTACAGTACGACAGTCTTCACATATCTTCCTGGGACACAGAACATAACAGCAGATTACCCCTAACGAAACACGGGTAACAAAAATAAGCCTCAACCTGAAAAACCGCTACTGAGGGTGTGTGGCCTGCAGGGCAAGGAGGAAAGGTGGCCGCCTGAGTGCCTCCTGCACCACCAGGGATAACAGCTGGGAATGGCCTTGGTTCAGAACGGGCATCCGCTCTAAAGATTACTGTAGCAAACATGGTGACAACGGCAGAGTATCCGAACCGCTGGGAAGCCTATGAACACTGCACTCCAGACTGGCGGCATGCCGTCCTGCCTTGGCGGACACGACAGTCTGGCTTCGGCTTCTCCAGGCCTTCCCGTGAACTGGGCATAGGTGGCGCAGAGCACTCTGAGGCTGAGGGGCTTACACGCGTGGTGCGACGAGAGACAGAGACCACTGCCTTGTTGAAGATTTCTCCTGGCGGGTCGTCTGATGCAGTGGCCCTGAGCTCCAGGAAGTGGTTTACCGGGGTGATTCCCCTGCGGCCTGCGCCGGCTATGTAGCCACCGGCCTAAGGGGTCCAGAGGAGGCGTTTCTTCCTGGCCTGCCAACAGCATGGCTTATGCTATGATATATGATATAGCATTTATAACGCGCCTATACACAAGTGTTTCAAGGCGCGACGAGGCAGGGGAGGGGGAACAAAGGGAAGACAAAAACAACAATCCTACTAGGCCAGGTATCATTCAGATTGTGCAGGTGCATGGTGAGGGGTGAAAGGAAAAAGTGCAGGGGAAAGGGAAAAGTGCAGTACATGGGATAGTAGGAAAAAAAAGATAAATAAAACGGCCACAGGTGGCAAGTGCAAGGTAAGTGCAGACAGTAGTGTGACGTCTCTAAGAAGTCACACTACAGAAGTAGTAGTGTGACTTCTTAGAGACGTCGGAGATGTGAGGAGAGAAGGAGAGTGTGGAGTCGAAGATGACTCCAAGGTTTTTTGCCTTGAGGGTGGGAGAAGGAAGAGGGCCAAGAGAGGCCGACCGGGGAGCTGCAGGGAAGGAGGGAGCGGGTGTACCGATGATAGAATCTCAGTCTTACTGGCGTTAAGGCAGAGGTCATTGGCGGCACACCACTCATGGATGGCAGACAGACAATCGGGAGATCAGAGAAGGAGAGGAGGAGGCCGAGGGTAGCCTGAAAATGAGCTTGGTATCATCCGCATAGCACTGAAAGTTGGGGCAAAGAGCGGCGATGCGGTGGGCAAGGAGTGCTTAAGTGACATGCTCTGCTCAAGGACTGGTACACGGTCTGACCCGCACTGTGTGAAATCCATTATCCCTCTATTTGTACAATCATCGATGCCGATCTGAAACTATGGGGCAAACAAATCATTTTGTGGCTGGGGCGGGTGAAGGCAATCAAGATGACCATAATTCCTCATTTTTTTTATCACATTTTGGCCCTCATGACTAGCATCACGATCCAGAAATTGCACACACTGCAGGGGAAGTTTATTGCCGGCAACTTAAGCCTAGAATAGCAAAGAAGGTCTTTTTGCAGAGAGAACACCTAGGGGGTCTGGAAGTCCCAGATAGCCATAGATATTTGGCAGCCCAACTCTCGCATGTATTGACATGGGCTCAGCGGGGAGATTCGCCATTATGGGCCCAACTGGAACTATCGATTCATGTTCTGCTGCAGCAGCTCTTTGCAGGACACCATTAGATCTGCCCTTTGGTCCTCTACTAAACATACCCTTGCATATTGGAATATAGCGGCCAAGAGATCAGATCGATGAGATCAGGGACAATGGAAATTCTGCATTACTGCTACTCCCAGATTTGTTTGCTGCATTTGACTTGGTGGACCACAGAATCCTTGGCCAACCCCTTTTCTCTGAGGCTAACTTCCACCCTTGAGAACACGACCTTGATTGCCTTCTTCCTAAGCGATAGAGTAATTTGAGTATTTGCGAAGAATGCTAGCGCCCCTCCTGCACCATCACCTGCAGTGTACCCAAGGATCCTGTGTATACCCAACTCTGTACAACATTGTCACAAAACCACCATTTGTCCTTCTGAACTCAATCGGCATACCTTACACAAACTATGCCGATGATACACACATTCTACTCCCCCCAGCCCCCTCTCCGGCAATTACCTAGAGGACTCTACCACCTTAAACTCCATATCCCCGACCATCCAGGAGTGGATGGCCACCCACCGCTTAGGCTTAAAGGATAACAAGACAGAGATCCTGATGGTGGGCTCCCCGTCGGTGATCAAGAAGTTTGATACACAATACTCTGCCTTTGATATATATATATGATATGATATATAGGGCATTTATAACGCACCTATACACAAGTGGCTACCTCCAGGCGTTGTGATTTCGAGTAGTTAACTTGAAACCTGACCAAAGATGGCGAGTTCGGCTATCAGGCTGATCACCAATCAACGTGCCTATACACAAGTGTTTAACATGGACGGCATATCAATACCAGTCTCACCCTTTGTGAAGATGCTAGGAGTATGTAGCTGGATGCTACACTATCCCTCTCAAAGCAAGCAAGTGCCATTGCCTCCTCAGCTGCCTACACAACAAAATTAATCAAAGCAGCAAGACCCTTCCTCTCCCCGGACAGCTGCCTCACTATAGCCAGAGCCACAATATGTTCAAGGCTTGACTATTGTAATGCCCTCTTCGCTGGCACCCCTGTCAACATCAGAAAGATGCAGGTTATACAAAATAATGTACTCAGAGCAGCTCTGAACATCCCTAAACTGTAGACTATCACAGTAGCAAGAAAACAAGGACACTGGATACCTGTTCGTGAGCGGATTCTCTTTATTCATTTAACTGTTCTCTGCCAAATGTTTGCACAGCCATATGTGCAACGTTCTTTGCAAAGAACACAGACACATGCTACCTGGAATGTGCAACTGGTTTCATAACAGCACCTTGATGCCCCCGAACTTCATGCGCTCTATAAATGCAAAAATAAAATGAAGAGATGGGGTACTGCACCTGGCCTCAACCCACTGTTAACTATTGGTGGCTATCCAGACTTCAACCCGAGCCAGCAGAAGACAGCTTTTTCGCATTGGACTGCGGGTGAATTTAGGGAATTGAGACTACTATACAATGATGGGTCCCCACTCACATTCGCAGAATGAAAACATGGGTTCTCCTTATAGGAGACTGAGCGAATCCGCTATACTCTGTTGCGCCACTGGGCTAGTAAGCCCATGATTAAACAGGGGTACCAGAGATCTTAATGCCTTTCAATAAACATATTTGGCGGGGCGTAGCCAAGGGAGAATCTCAGTGCTTTACAATCTGCAACATCGTTATGACCTGTATGAACGTCTGCCTTATATGCACAGCTGGGAGCTTGACCTGGGCACCCATATTGATGAGGACTCCTGGCGCTGTATTTGGGAACGCAACCACAAAGTCTCTCAATGCATCAAAGATATTGAGTGCCAATTAAAACTGTTTTAGATGGTACATAGACCTGCACAAACTCCAACATATGAATCATAACTATCCCGACAGCTGCTGGAGGGGATTTGGAAGCCAGAGATCCTACTTCCACAAGTGGTGGCTGTGCCCCAAGGCCCAATCATTTTGAAAGGAAGTATTCTCATATTAAAGCCATGCCATGTATCCCTACCTCTGGTCCCCTTAGTGGTTCTCCAGGGCGATGGCGGAGATGGGATTTACCCACTTACTAGGAAAAACTCAAAGCTACTCGTCTCCTTTTGGCTGCAAAGGTCTCTTGCTCGTAATCGGAAGCGACCAGAGGGCCCGATTATGCCAATGTGGTGAGAGGAAATATGGGAAGATTCTCGCAGCAGAAAAAATTACAGCGCAAGCCTGAGGGAAATATGTATCGTATGTGGCAACATGGCTCCCCTTCATTAATTACATAGAGCATGCTTACTTTGGGGCGCATAAGCCACAACTTGGTACCTAGCATTGTTGCGAGGCCTGCTCGGCAGAGGAGGGTTGGGGAGGGGAGCGGTCCCAGTTAGGAGGATTGGGGGAGGGCGGTAATCTGTTCTTATGTGAATTAAGATGGGCTAGTGTTGTCCTGTTGGTACTGTTATTGAACTCAGTCTTCAGTTAATGATTTTGCTCTGCCCAATGTCTAACAATTTTTAAAAAAAGAATACAATGCTACTGTAGTCGAAACCTGTACGTAGCCTCTAAAAAAACTAACTACAGGTAGAAGTATTATGAATATGCAACAACAGTACTTCCATAGGACACAAAGGCATAAATGCTACACTGGAGAACATTTCCCACCATTTCTTGTGGCACACGAAGGCCGATGTCCAGGATTATGTATTGGCATGAAAGATCTGCTTGCTATAAAAGTGTCCTTGTACCAAACCATTGGAAAGTTACTTCAACCGCCTATTCCGGAGAAACCCTGGCAACACATTTCTACTAACTTCATAGTGGATCTACCACCGTCTAAAGCACATACAGCCATCATGGTAATGATCATACCTTGACTAAGATGGCTCATTTCACCCACTTGCCTCTAAATCCTTCAGCTCCTGTCAAAGAGTAATATTTTCCGCTTCATATTTTCCGATTAAACCAATTACCAAGTGTCATTGTATCAGACGACAGAGGCCAGACATTTTTGAGATGTATTATGCAGTACACTAGGAATACAGAGGGCTTTGCCATCTAGATATCATTTGCAGAACAACAGGCACACAAAGAGGCATCAGTCACTAGAGCAGTATTTACACTGCTTTACATCTGCTTCACAGGATGATTGGCTTGATCTACTGCCCATGGCAGAATTCACATTCAACAATACAATCAATTCCACCAGTCCTTTCTTTTGCATATATGGATATCATCTGAAAATATTTCCAACTGACATGCCTTCTGAATCACCTCTTCCAACAGTAAATAAACTTGTTTCCGATATGCAAGACGGCCACAAAAACGCTGTATCCTGCCATAAGGATGCTCAAACCAGATCTAAAGAATATGCACGTCATTTGCACTCTAAAGAAACAATCCTCACTTTGAGTGACTGGTTGTCTTCCCATTACCTGCTGTCCCACTTGGTTCCTTCAAAGCTGTCTCAAAGATATTTTGGCCCTTTTTGGATCTGTAAGCGCATCAATCCTGTCACCTGAAACTCCAGTGTCTGCCTGCCTGAGCGCACACGCGCCCTGTGTTCCATATATTTCAACTCAAGCCTTCAAGTACCTGACAGTTTTCCTGGGAGATCCACTCTGCCGCCCCTGCCGGTAGGTACACTGAATGGACCCGAAAACAAGGTCTCCAACATCTGTGATTCCAGGTTCCACAGCAGTCACCTTCAGTGCTTAGTGGGCTGCAAAGCATCCGGGCTGCGTGATCGTTAATGGGATCCTGTGGCGAACTTACATGCAACTGTCCTCATGCGTCACTTTCATTGTTCCCATCCCTGGAAACGGGGACCTGCACCCTCAGAGAGGGGTAGCCAGTCAGGATGGTCGCTATGTGTCAGGTTTCCTTTGTTTTCTCTTTGTATTGAGGATTGTACTTTGGTTGGTGTGGCCTTAATCTTATTTTACAGAATACTGAGTCTGGCCCAAGGCAAGATGGACTTTCTCAATAGGAGCTCTGATTGACTAGAGAGGACAGCAGGACTTCAATGAACATTCTAAACGATCACTCTCTGCCTTTCATCGTCGTAGCCCCAGCTGAGAGGATGTGTGTTCAGCTCCTGCTGACGTCTTGGGCCTTGTGGATCTGAACTGTCAGGTCTCTCGCAGTCGAGCAGCTACTCTTTCGGGGCTTTCAGGAGAAGAATTTGGGCTGTCAGGAGAGTTCTCATTAGATAGGAAATCTTTAAGTGCAAGTGAAAACCATACTAAGATAAGTGATTTTCCTTTGGTTTTAAATACTGTTGGCCATAACTTTCAAGAGTCTTCTTTTTTTTAAAGAAAACTCAAGCTTTGAACTATTTATTTGCACTGTTTTAATAGCATGTGTTATTTCGGTTTGAAGTGCGCGCAAGGTTGTTTTCATTTGCGCTAAGTGCTTTGCATGTGCGGTTCCTCCCTGTGACGTGTTAATCCGCACTGAGTACGGACCTCTGTGCATGCTAGTACTCTTTCAGTTGCGCAAGGACCTTCCTGTTCAGAGTTTACTTCAGCGGGTGTGCGCGTTTGTCATGCTATGTGGATTCAGCTATGCGTGTGCACAATCTTCAAAACCCATGAACTTTCTTCAGCGCATGTGCGTGGTAAATGTTGCTACTTGTGCGCGCGTTCTTCAAAAAACTAAGTGTACTCTTCAGCGCGTGTGCGCGGTAAATAATGCTATGTGTATTCATCTACGCGTGCACGCAATCTTCAACACCCATGTACTTTCTTCGGCGCATGAGCGCAGTAATTGTAGATACGTGTATTCTGTTGTGTGTGCACGCGTTTTGCAAAGTCTACGTGATTTCTTCAGCGCAAGTGCGTGGTAATAGAAGCTACGTGTATTCTGTTTCGTGTGCACGCCTTTTGCAAAGTCTACATGATTTCTTCAGCGCGAGTGCGCGGTACTTGAAGCTACGCGTTTTCCTATCGCGGGTGTGGACGATCTTCAAGAAACTACGTGCTCATTCATCGCGTGTGCGTGTTTTGAAGCTCAAGTGCAAAGAACTGCTCTTCTTAAGGCCTAACTGGAACTATGTGCAGTTTAAAAGGCAAAGGGTCGCAAGGAATGCCTAAGTTAAGAAGTTGTTAATCTCAAGAGACTCATGAAAGAGGTAGAGAGATTTTCAGAAATTGCTACAGTCTTCTCAGAGATGTTTTAGGAGAAGAACTAGGTATGATTTTTTTTTTAACCTTTTTTTTTATTTGTCTTGACAACTTACAGAAAGGGAAAAAGAAAAAAAAAACACAGGGAGCCACATGACTCCAGCAGCAACACAATACACATACATTATTACCAGTACACCTCGAACATCTTAAGGAAGAGAGCAGGAGATTCATATAGCACATAAAGCATTGGCAATCGAGATAAAGGAGATCAAGATCACACAGTGGTCACATTATGGGGAACAACCTGGAGAGGAATGAACAGAGTTTGAAGTAGAAGCCATGGCAGACATGTAATCACGAAACCTATGCCAGATGTCTCTTGGCCTTGTGTGTGGGTGCTGCATTGCACACCAGGCTTCTTCCGTGTCGTGTGCCCATGTAACTGTTCTAAACCACTGTGTGTATGTGGGTGCCTTGGGCCAGAGCCAACATAGCAACAAACAGCGGACCGCCAGCAACATACAAAGCCCCGCCAGTTTCTTCAAGTCCCGTCCCAAATGGGGAAAGTCATGAAAGAGACAATGCAATGGGGTGGGGGTAATGGTGTGTTCCAATACATCTGATAACGTGGTGCAGACGTCAGACCAGAATTGGGTCAGGTACGAGCAGTGCAACAGCATATGTATGTAGGTAGCCCGATCCGAGCCGCACCTGGGACAGTGGGGAGGGGATTCACTAAACATACGATGTAGTCTGAGGCGTGTGATGATACCTCTCCAGCACTTTGAATTGTATGAGCTTAAATTTCGAGTTGTAAGACACATCGTGGGTGCGAGCGCACATTCAGGACCATCTCTCGTCAGTGATCCCAACCTCCAGGTCCTCCTCCCAGCTGCGCCTCAATTTAAGGGTGGAGCCGCCCTAACCTGCAATTGGAAATAAAGCCTCGCCACCTTGCCCCTGAAGGAGGAATAGGAACAGAGTTCCGCAACTATGGGTTCATCAGGAAGTAGGGTGTGGAAGTGCGGGTATTTCGATTTGAGGTTCCTCCACAGGGAGGAATATTGTAACCACGCTATGGGCCGACGCTTGAGGGAAGGGGGGAGTTCAGTCCACTCAATAAAGTTGCCTCGTGTGTATATGTCGCAGAGTGTCAGGAAGCCAGCCACTGACCAGCGGGTGACGATGGATTGTGAAACGGATGGGACATCTGGGACATCAGGGAAGAAGTTCCATAATGGCAGGTCCCCATGGAATGGGTGATGTGCATCAACCATAGCCCATAGCTTGGCCAACGCTAAGGACGTACTGGCTACTGGGTTTGCAGAGTCGGGGTCGGGATGTAAGGGTTTGAGGATAAGTGAGCCAATCACCCGGTCAGAGACTATCAGTTTTTCCAATCGAACATGTGGGGGGGGGGGAAATCAGTGGTATTGAACCAATGAGATGCAAATTGGGACTGAGCTACCACCCAATATCTGGTGAAATCTGGGGCGTTAAACCCACCTAATTCCGTAGGGGTGGTTAGTGTGGAGAGTTTGAGGCGGACTGTGCCCGAGTGCCAGAGGAAGGTGTTGCAGATTTGGCGTAGTGATTTGAAGAATGCGTCCCCTGGCCATATGGGCAGATTGGTAAAGCAATAAAGAAGATGGGGTAATACCACCATTTTAAGTAGTCCAATCCTGCCTGCAAGTGAAATGGAGAGCCTAGTCCAGCTTGATGTTTTCGTGACCAGGTTCTTCAGATAACTCTGGTAGTTATCCTCGCGCAGCTGTGACGTGTGTCGGGGAGACCTCCACGCCCAGGTAAGTGATGCTAGAGTGGGACCAGGTGAATCCTCCTAGGTCCAATGGGGGTTGTGTGGAGTCCGTAAGTGGGAATAATACAGATTTGGAGCGGTTAACCTTCAAACCAGAGATGTCCCCAAAACGGACAACGTCCTCGAGGATAGGGGCCAGGTTGGTATCAGGAGAACGGATGTATAGAAGAGCGTTGTCTGCGTAGAGGGAGATTATATCGGACTGACCCGCTGTGCGTAATCCCCTGTGAGAGAGAACCAGGTATGATTTTAAATACTTTAGTTAAGGATTAAAGTCTCAAAACCTTGAAATTCAGCAAGTAATGAGAGAATGTGTTTATGTATTCTCTGCAGGTTCAGCATCTGATAGTTTTGACGTCGCCAAACTGGTTTTTATGTTATCCACTTCCCCCTTTCCCTTTGGGGTGTAGTAAGCAGAGCTGTGTTTTATCTATTTCTGAGTATTACACTTCGGGGGGGATTGTCAGGGGTTCAGTAGCTTCCGCAGACGCACGACTACTCTCAGCCTGACACTATGGCAATGGTGGAGACACTGACCGTTTCTTACCCGTGTTCCTCAACCATGCCCCAACAAAGATAGCCACCACTTTGGATCATGCAGACATTCCAAAGATGGCTGATGGACGCCCCTCACTCATGTGACGTCATTCCATGATTGTCATGTTAAGGGCTATTTCTAGGTTTGGCCTCATGGACAGATTTTAGGAGGCCACCATAGTTATAGTGAACAGGTAACAGGGAACTCAGAGGTCAGCCAAAACCCAATCAAGGTAAATGTGGAGAGATCTTCACAGGAAAACGTAATTGAGGTCAGGGGCCTTCAATGAGGCAATACAAGGGGCCTTCAATGAATCAATACAATACACAATAATTCAATTTAGACAGGCAAGTATAACAATATTTATTCTAGGCCTTTATAAACACGTGCTCATGTGACTGCAAAAAAAGAGGGTGTGGTGGGTTAATGATAAGGGAGAGAGAGAGAGAAAGAGAGAGAGAGAGAGAGAGAGAGAGAGAGAGAGAGAGAGAGAGAGAGAGAGAGAGAGAGAGAGAGAGATCTGTAAGGGTGAGGCCCAATGCCAGGGTAGTTCGTTGTATGCATGTGTTTGTTATGTTGGGTGTGTGTTTGAGTTTCATGTGTAGTTTGGCTGGTAGGTATGGTTGTGCAAACTATCTTGTTGCATCCATAGGGGTAAGGTCCAGCGCCTTGAATTGTTTCTTGTATGCAAATTTTAGTTAATTTGCTAAATCCTCCCCCGCCCAGAACCAGTTGCACATCATATAAACCTTTGGCACATTGAGGGAAGCCCCAACTTTGCTCCAGAGTGGCATAACGAGAATGTGATCAAGGACACGGATTGTGGATAAATAGCGGACCCCGGTGTGGTACACATGTGGTTCAAACAACCCCAGTGAAACCAAACCCAACAATACAAAAACATGAGTGAAACATTTAAAGAACAGCCCAAAATGGACAACATTGGGGGTCAATAAACGTGGACCCAATATAAAATTGTGGTAGCCCTTGCCGTGGATGGCGGCTGAAGCCAGCAGTATCTGGCACTGATCCACCCCATTCCAGTGGTAATATATGGGGGGCGTGGGGGGGAGATGGGAGTATATCAGCATGGCCCGGGCTCTGCCGTGTCCTGGGTTGCATACGATCGCACATCAGTGCTTTACACAGTCGTCCACGACCGTTCAGGTGCACTTTGCCCAGAGAGTCTTGGTATCGGGAGTGGTCTCTCGCCAGTAGCCAGGCCAAAGCCGCAATGTTCCAGGGGGCCTTTTAAGTCCATTTATGGCAGCAGAGCACAAAAGCACCGTACATATTGGCCAAACGCTGTGTGGGCTGCATTTCCCCGACCAGGGGACCAGTTAAAGCTGCATGTCATCAGTCATGTCTCTGCGCATGCATCGCCACAGGGATGGTTCATTGGCATATCAGGTAGTCGGCCGCTCTGAATTCCCTCCACTGCGCACCAGCCCTCTACAGCACCTACCACTCCTCTTCCAGCAAGCACTTGTGGTTTGGGGCTCCTGGGCAGTTACTTCAGCGATATGGGCCGTGCTGTGCTCCGGTTCCTTAGGGAGTCTATCAGTGACAACTAGTTCTTGTTCTTTTAAGAATGTCCACGCTTCTCTTGGATCGTCAAAGGTATGCCACTGTTTGTCAATTTGGATGGTCCATGTCGCCGGGAATTTGAGGTAGTGGCGATGGGCAGTCCCTCGGAGCGCTGTGAATATCAGATTAAAGCCTCTGCAACGCTTGAATACTTCCACTGATAGTCATTGAAGAGGCACAGAGTGGCTTTGTCAATCTGAACCATGCCAACAGCTCGGTACATTCTTAATATTGCCACTTTGTGTTGGAAGTAAGTAGGCGAAATATGATGACCCGGGTCAAACTGATGCACCTTTCGTTATCTGCTGCCTGTTCCGCTTGTAGGTCAAGCTGGCCCCCAATATCCTTGAGTACTTTCATCACCTCTTGTACCATGCCATGGGTCTCCTGGGTACCTTGTCTCATGGTCTTCATCTCGGCCAGTAGGGCCTGCAGTTGGGTCGGAACGTCCATATTGTCCTTGCACCTCGTAGACCGTCTTGTGCGATCTGATGTGGGGTGCAGCTGGCGCCTGATTTTGAGGTTTCGTCTCAGAATCCGACCATCTGCGGGACATAGCCCTCCAGGGTGTCTATGGTATGTGACAAATCCTATGGGTGCTTCGGCTGGTCAGTCCATGTGGTTGCTACTCAAAGGTCCAGTAGCAGGTAGGCCAACGGTGACGACGTCCAGAGCGCAGCAATTCCTGCACTTAATTTCATCAGGTCTCACAAGGGAGTAGCAGATCCGAGATACAACATGCCGTAACTCATCCTGCTGTACAGAACACTTCAGGCTATGTGTGCGAGCAGAGAGCTCAGTGAGGTTTCCCTGCAAATATGAATTATCCCGGTTGAGGGCCTGTTGTCATTTTTCTCATGGGTGGCCATATTCAGCACAAAGACACCTGCGCACCATCTGCATCTGGCAATGCTGTTGTCCGGGGCCCATGTTTGGCAATGCTGTGTGGCACTGCTGGAGAGGTATCCAGGGGTAGGGTTCACTGCATGTGTAGCCAAGGTTGTCCAGCAGGAGTCCGGTGTAAAACATAGGCTGGATGTGCTGTGTAGCACCTGCAGCAATACGTTCATCCATTCATCCCAATTTACAAGGAGTTGTTCCACAGGGGACTGGCGCTTCTCCGTGCACATCATTTCAATGCAATGCGTTACGTGTCATTTCATTACCTTTTCAGCTGGCAGTGTCAGTGCATCACGGTGTACCACTCTGTCGCCTGCTGTGCTCATCAGGGCTCCAGATGGTCCGATAAGGATGCTAACAGTGCAGCTTGTCTCCCCGGAAGCAGGCATCCAGGTCCGCTCTGGGTAGGGAAGCGGCTGCCCACTGCATATGCTTCGGATCCACAGGGTGGTAGTAGAGGGAGTGGGGGGTGTTTAGGAGGGGGGGGGGGGAGCACCAGCCTCACCCGCCGCATACCTTTCCGATCCACCAGAGCAGAGGACAAGGGGCAGCAGCCTCACAAGACACCGGCAATGTCTTGCACCGGGCACCCATCAGGTTGTGGGCACCCATCAGGTTGTGTGCACACATTTCCACTGAGCAACGGTGAAGCGTAGTCCCTCAGTGGGAGCTGGCTGCCCCCCTCCGCCAGTCCCCCAGCAACGCCGCTCACAATGGGTGCAGCCGTTCCGGTCACCTCACATGGTGGGTCAGTCTGCAACGAGCCTCATTTTGCGCTCGGTATTGCCAGCGATTCACTCAGTCTCTGCTTCTGAAAACCACCCAGCAGGTGCTCAAGGCCAATCGCAGCCCACAGCTGGGTTTATACAGCACAATGACGATCTGTAGCAATAAGGATTAATGTGGGCCTGCCCGTTAACGGAGGAGCAGCGTTAGCCCGTGGCCATTTTGCTTGGGCTTTTGAGCGCCCCACAAGAGTCCTCTTCTTAAGCAAAATACAGCCTGCAAGTAAGTCCATGCCCACCAATAGTAAGAGTCTGCACCATTCAAAAAGCCAGTAGTTGTCCAATCAACGACAAATATGGATTTCACTTATGCCCCACACCGACACCTAGACTCTCTGGCTGCATGGATGTGGAATGGGACCAGACAATCACCACCCCCTTCCTCTGCCACACACAAAGGCAGCACTGCCCTGTTTTAAAATGCTTTTCGATGAATGGTTGCTTCTTGGTTGCGCACTCTGCCCATCGTTCTGACCTTCTGAATGGCGACTCCCCTGTTAGCTGTATTAGAGACCTGGCTCTGTGAAACCTCTGGTCCATCTGTGGTAAAATCTTTACCTATATATTTTTAACATCCTCCATATGGACCAGGCTGCTACTCATCCTGGAGGGAGAGTGGGGGGCGGTTGCCATAATATTTATATCCAAGTTTACTGGGATTGTGCTACCCCTTAGCCATGACATCAAAATGGAGGGCTTTGTGCCACGTTTTACCCTGCCCCCACCATGTCCATCCATGTTTTGTTAGTCATAGCCAAAGGGGAGGTAGATTAAGTTCTGCAACGCCTTTTTTAAGCTAGTCTCCGATCTTCAGCTCCGTTTTGCATATTTTTGGTTGCTGGGTGACTAATCTTAAAGCCAACAACCTGTATGATTCATAAACTAGTCGCTTTACTTCTGCGATGAGCGATCTTACTCTCCCTCCATTGGTAATGGGGCCTATCCACCAGCAGGGCAATACCTTGGACTTCATTTTTGCCCCGGAGCACCTTACCACAGCCTACCCTCCCTTTACTGGTTGGACCATTCATTTTATAATTCCCTTCTGTTAGGCAGAAACCTGTGCAGTTCCCTTAGGGACCACTGCAAAAGGCTTAGGACTACAGGTGTTGGCAGTAAACCCAATTGGTAGCAGTCTGTACCACCCAGATTTACCTGGTAGCTGTGGCTGAGCAGCCAGACTTCTCTCAAGAAGAGTTAGACAGTATATAGAGTATACAAAATAGGTACAGAGGTACAGTAGCACAAGCAAACACTGACCAGAACTTGGGTATAAAAGTATATAATTATTTATTTAAAAAACACACTTGTAAAATACACTAACACTAATATGGCAAGCAAGTTCAAACCCAGTCACTATCAATATATATACATCCCTGATTACTTATTGAACAAGTCTTAGTTAAAACACCACTTATTTGCAGACAGAGGTGAGCGCTTAACCTAAGATGGCACTCCAATAAGTTAGTTAAAAAGGGAGGGGAAAAAGGTAGAATTAGGACAGCACAATTCCAGCACTTTTTAAAAGAACCACAGCAAGTCAGAAAAAGGCAGAGTCTACTGTTAGAGCAAGAAAGTTCAAAGGCTAGGCCCACTCTTGGAGAGATCAAGACGGAATGTGTCCAAGATCACACAGTTGAATAGTACTTTAAAAAGTCTTTGCAGATCGTTCAAAAAGGGTTGGATCAGTTCAGGAAAAGTTAGCAGGTCCCAAGTCACCCCAGGATAGAAAGTCAAGGATTTACGGGACACCTTGAACAGTCTGTTGCAAGGGAGACCAGGCGGGACACAGTACCTGAAATGGTGAGAAAGCTCCAGCGGGGGCAGTTGTTCCTGGCAGCGGGTGCAAGTCGGTGCTTCGTCCAGGGGAAGAGAAGATCTCGACGGGGAGGAAAGCTGGAGGTTGTTGCACTGCCAGGGAAGAAACCAGCCGCGGAGTTTCCCGGTTAAAAGGTACTACCCTTTTATTTGCGGAAGTGGTGAAGCGTGGCTATCCGGCCGCCGGGGTGCTTGGCCCGGGCGATTCGACCATGGGACGATCCAGGAAGGTGAAAAAGAGGGTGAACTGGTTATCGCCACCAGTTCAGAGGAAGAAGACTCTCCGGGATGAAGATCTTCTCTGTCGTTGGGAAGTGGTGAGACGATTCAGCAGGGCCCCACTGGTGGTGTCGTCGTTGCAGGTCGGCTCAGCTTCTCCCTCTTCAGAGTCTTTGGTCCTGTGGCGACTTCTGAAGTTCCAGTCCCTAAAGCCCTGCTTTCATGCAGAAAACCCCCATTCATCAGTCCTAGCTGTCACTTAAACATGCTAAGTGGTGAGCCGGGCGGCTCATCACTGGGCCAATCACACAAGAGTGCGACTTGAGTTGCCGAGGCAACTCAGTCCAGGTGCCTAAACCCCCTCTCCTACACACCCTGTAGACCCAGACAGAGAGGCACCACTTTTGGAGGCGTCTGTGTAGAAGCCCGCCAAAAGGTGGAACAAGGGCTCGACTTGGGTTGGAGTTACAGAGGCGAACACAAATGCCATTTTAAAACCGAGTCCTGGCAAAAAGACCCAACCGGGGAATAAATATTAAATAAATAACCCGACGGTATCTTCAACATTGCACCAAAAAAGTGGTGCGTTTAAAATGAATGGGAAAATCCCATAGGAAATATTCCGGTGGAATATTTCGCGTGGTAACCACTGCCACCAGCCAGAAACTTGACGAGGGGGGACTGCACAGTGCCCCCTCGAAAAACAGACCCAGGGGCAATCTAATTACCCCTACCAGTACTTCCACAGTATGATGGTTTGTACTGGTTCTGTTCACAATTTAAGACTAGTAAAGTCAATGGTGACTTTACATGCCCTGGGAGACAGTAGTCAGTCCCAGGGTATGGTCTATGTTTGGGGGTCACTATGAAACCCCTGTGTTACTGCACTGAGGGTGCTGCGTAACACTTACCAAAAATGCATGCAACCCTATGGAGTAAAAGACCCCATAGCCCATAAAACACATTACAAAGTCAAAGGATATCTCAAATCATGTCTAAGAGTGGGAGAAAAAGTCTCACTCTTAGCAGGAGAAGAAAATAGACCCCAAAAATCCAGCAAAGCTGCTGGGGGACTCACTAGGTTTGGGAAATTAGCCTTAACAGAGAATTCTCCCTAACACCTTCTCTTTGAAATTTAAATCTTCTGCCCCAGGTTGAAATATTACTCTTGCTCCTCAGTGCAGTTGGGGCACTGTTTCTGGTGCTGACGTTCAGACTCTGATGGAAATTTATTGTGAGGGCATTTCAATACCCGATTTGAGTTGCATTTCACTGGCCTTTACAGCATCTGCTGATTATCTTGCCTATCTTAAGTCTTCTAAACCGAGGTCACGTTTATCTGAACCATTCAATGACCACCTTCAGGCTCTCCGTCTACAACGGCGACAGGCAGAGCGACGGCGACAGGCAGAGCGCAAATGGAGGTCTACCTATTGACCTGTGGCTATAGGGTGCTTGCGTCAAATTTCTTATTTGTATCAGAAAGCTATCCACAAAGCGAAGTGTGTTTATTTCGTGCATCAGGTTGAAGTTTCTCTTCATCAACCTAGAGAACCCTTTAGGGTTATGCACGCACTCTCTTCCCCTCCTTCGGAAGCTATTTCATCTTCTCGGTGTCTGTGACTGTCTGTACTTTATAGAAAGAATTGAGAATACCTGGGCTGGCATCTGCGCCTCGGGGTTACAGACTGGTGAGCCAGAGTTTTGTTCCCATGCCCGACTCATCTCATCTGTGGTCTTAATTTCCTGTTTTTACATCACAGGATATCATCACTACTACAGCTAATATTAAATTCTGTTCTCCTACTGAACCTATTCATCTCTGTGCTTAAAGAAATCCTACCCCTTCTGTTAGCCACGCAGGCGGTTAATCTTTTTCTTAGTTGTGTCTCTATTCCTGCTAATCTGAAGCATGCTTTAGTTATCCCTCTTCTGGAGAAACCCTCTTTGGATCTCAGTCTCCTCTAATTTTCATTCTATTTCCTTACTCTTTTCTGGAGGGCTCTTCCTTCTTCAACCCTTCTAGCACGTGGCACTGAGGGAGTGCTGGTCTCAGTTGTGGGTGACATGGTGTGCCTTCATAATTAGGGCTGCGTGGAAGCATTGATTTTACTCTACCTCTCCGCCGCCATCGACAATACCATCCTTCTCGAGCGCCTCGCTGGTGCCAGTCTTTCTGGAGCTGTTCTATCCAGGTTTAGTACCTTTCTGAATAGACTCAATCCCTTCCCCTTCCGCCTTATCGTTCTACCCCTACCTCACTCACCTGTGCGGTCCTACAATGGTCCGCCATTTCACTGGTCTTGTTTAAACATTTACATTCAGCCTTTGACCAAGCTCATCCTCTCCCATGGCTTCCTATGCTATTCTTATGTATAGCTCAGTGGCAGCGCGCTAGTCTTGGAAGCAAGACAGAGCAACACAGGTTCGAATCCCAGGCCCACGCTTAAACCTTTTTGGTATTAAGAGCGTTCTAAAAAAAATGTATTATAATTATAATAATGCAGATGACACATTTATTGTGCGCCTGGACCTTTCCATGGAGGAGACTGCATCTAGGCTTAGAGGCAGTTTTGTGGCAATGGAGGAAGGGACAACAACTGGCTCAAGCAAAATGGTGATAAAACCAAGGTGTTGGTGTTGGGCCCTCCTTTCAGCACAGTTCTCTGGACTCCTTTTCTAGCCTGCCTCTCTTGGTCCTTTCCCATTCCGGTATCGACTATGAAGGATCTGGGGTAACTATTTCAGCTTCTCTTTAGATCAGTGCTGTGTGCCAGAAAGGTTATTTTCAGCTAAAACTCTTGAGCAAGGTCCTTCCATTTAAACCTGCCCAGTTTAGGGCGCCAGTGGTCAATTCTCTTGTTCTGTACTCTTTGGACTACTGCAACTCTCTTTACTTGGCTCAACCTGCCTATCTGATTTGGCGTCTTCAGGATCTGCAGCTAGAGCAGCTACTTTCACATCTAGGCGCTCTCATATTACCCCAGTACTTCACCATCTGCACTTGCTTCCTGTGGATAGCGCATTCACTTTAAATCCTTGTGCCTGTTCCATCGAGCTTTTTAATGGTACATATGCAGAATACTTACAAGCTAAATTCCACCCCTATATTCCTGCATGGCCCCTGTGTTCTGCTGAGGCCTGTCTGGTCTCGGTTTCACACGTTAAATACTCTCGCATCAGAGGTCAAGAGTTCTCTGTAGCAGCTGCTAGACTTTGGAACTCTCTCACGCCGTCACTACAGAGAACCAGCTGTCATTTAGGCAGTCTTTGAAGTCTTGTTTGTTTTAAAGTTTTTTGGCTTCTCTTCCTGGTTGTCCCCCACTTGTCACCCACACAGCTCCATGGATAGGTTTGGAGCAGTAGTGCACGTAGCCCCACAGGAAAATATTATTACTGTCCAACTGAAAGGAGTAAAGGTGTATTTTTTAATGTGTATTAATAACCAGGTGCAAAGGAATTATTGCAAAAACATTTGTTTTCCAGTGAAACATTTTTTACTCGCTTATATAATACTTCCATTGGGAATTGGACTTACATTTTTACTCCCAAAAAAATCATTTTACTCTCAATTAAAAAAAATAGGGAGTAAAATACTTCCACTTCATAATCTTATTTGGAGCATTGCTAGGGAGGGAGGATAGGAATGGTGCATTCATCTGTGCAGTTCGAATTTCAGCATGCACGCCCAGTCTCACTGTGGTCTCTTCTACACTGGTGTTATGATGGATTTCTAAAATCAGGGCCTGGTGGACAGGGTAACGCTGAGGTTAGCCAAAACCAATTAAGTTAAGTGTGGAGAGTGGTCCAGGCTTAGTCTCAGGAGAGGTGAGTGGGGTTAGGGGTCCGCAATGAGTCCACAAAGTGAAATACACAATGATTCTGCTTAGACAGGCAAGTTAAAAAAAGACTATTAATGGCCCAAAAACACACTAGAAAAATGAATCAAGCTGGTAATACTATCACGCAACTCTCCATTATAAAACTGATAAACAGTCACCTTTGGTTTGTAGAAATGCATACAATTCACTGAAACAACGGAAAGTAAGGCAAGTAAATATGCAGCAAGGAAAAACAGTTCACAAGAATGAAGACCCTAACTTTAGAAGTCCAATCTCTATGTCGAATGGGCCCTTGTGCCTAAAAGTCACAAAGTTCCTTCTAAGAAGCGACAAAGGCAGGAAGAGTTCCTGTGGTGATGAAAAATATTCCAGAAGACCAAGGATCTGCAGGTCTTTTTCTCTCTTAAAAAAAATCCTAAAACAAACTTAAAATGCTAAAGTTAGAACAACAGTGTATTTGAAGGTTTATTAAAGGGGAGACGGGGGTGTCTAACTATTGCGATCACTCACCACCCTTGCTCCGATTTTCCCAAATGACATGGTGGATCAATTGGGCGTTGCTGAAGGTAAGCTTTCCCCCCGTTGAATTCAGTAGAAGTTGCCCAAGGGATGTGGGTCTCAAGGAGATTCCTGTCGGGTCCAGAAGCTCAGTGCCACCCTTTCCGATTAAGAAATACAGCAGTCACAGATGCAGGCCTCTTCAAGACACTCTACCAGACAGAGGAATAGTGGTTCCGGCGACAGTCACCGCACAAAGGCGACAGCAAGCGTCTCTCAAGTCGCGATCGAAGACCTTCTAGGACAGGATCCACAGATGCTGGGAAGTGGAAACTAGTCATTAAGGCTATTTGTACAATTAGATAGCAACCACTGAAGCTCCGGACAAAAATGCTGAATGGGGACACTTTTGGTGCAGTGGCCCAGTTCAGAACTGGTTGGTCCACTGGTAGGTCCAGGGACGATTCCGAAGGCTCAGGAACGCAAGACGTCGAGACTGGTTGGTCCCACCAGTCCAAGGGTCGAAAAACACCTACGAGAGCCTTCTCTGATCAGGTAGTCCAGCAGGGTCTCAGTGGGACAGTTGCAGCAAAGGTCGCCAGCCCTCTTCAGAAGTCATCCACGGGTCTTCAGTCGGCTGCACAACTACACAGGATACATAGCTCAATTGCAGGATCCCTCTTATCCTATTTAGTGATCAAACTCATCCCTCCAATAGCAATGGATTTGCACCAATTACTCAGCCAGCAGTGGTCCACTGTGGGTTTTAAGTAATCTTTTTTATTTTTTTTAACACTTTTACTCATACATGCACGCTAGACTTTCAGGCACCCAGTTGTGTCCATACACAAAAATGGCATGCACTAGCCTGTGAATACAGCAGATTTCCCGGGCAAATGCATACCTATAATAGGGATTTCCTGACTCGAGAAGGCAGGAAGGCGGCCAAGAAACAAAATTGGACAAGTGAAAAATCTTGTAGCATGGCAATAGCCACGTTTAGTAGCCAGACACGTTAAACACGAATGTGCACACTAAAATAAATAGTAAAATGTAATTGCTGCCACCAACTAGCCCTTGGGCACATTAAAAAGCAACCAAATAATCCTGTGTAAAAGTCTAGGGTGTTCCAAAATTGACGCCTTGCACTGCATCGTTAAATGCTGTATGCACTGTTCAAAGAGTAACCAAAAAAGATCAAAAGTAAAAGACAGTTTCCAAGTACTGATAGTCTGAAGGTTTAATCAGTTTCCCCATAACAAAAAGAGAAAAAGGCCAGGAAGTGAAGCTGAAAGATTCACTTCTTTGTAAAAGGTCAGGATAGGTAGACAAACAAAAGCAAAAACTTCATAGAACATAGGGGGAAATTTGCTTAAAAGAGAAGCCTTTCCCAACAACTGGTGTGTCACAAGGTTTTCCACCCCCACCATGCTACTTTCTGGCCGATGTTTCAATCCGCCTTCCTACCTCCACTGTTTGTTGGTACATTCTTTCTTCCACTTACTTTCCGCCTCTTCTATACCACTCACTTCTACCACTACCTTCTACTACCACTCTACTACTCCACCTATTACTACCTCTCTCATCTACTACTTCACTTCGTTGCCACTGCTACTTTTCCACCACCTCTCCACACCTACCAATACTCCTATTCTACTACTCCACTACCTCTTCTCACTACCATCCCGTCTCACCTTCCCTACTACTGCTACTACTTCCCTCTACCTTTCTGCCTCTACAACCACTACGCCTCTTCTGCTACTATCACCTCACTTAACTTTGCTACCACGCACTAGTACCACTGCTACAACTACTGCTCTCTACTACTTCTCACTCCCACTACTTCTCCTCTGCTACCACTACCTCCACTTCTGCTCCCTACTACCTCTCCTCTACTCCTGCTCTACCACTACTTTACTCACTCCGCAGAACCTCCCAACCCCCTCCAGAAACCTCCACACTCCTGTCAGACCGTCCTCTGGTCTCTCTGGGGTCCTCCTTCCACCTTCCGTTCTCATTCAACTGACCCACACCAAACTACTCCCAGGCTGTCTTTTAATTAAACCTCCCCTAGGATGGGCCAACTTCCCCTAGCCAATCACCTGCCTTCACGGGTGTGACAGGGGAGGGCTTGTATACCCTGGCCCCTTTCTATGTGGTGTTGCCTCGTTTCTTCCAGGAAAAACAAAGTAGTTTACCAGGGACTGTCCTCCCTCTGTTCAGCCTTCTTGGAAGCCCTTTGTTGCTTAAGTATTCTTTGGTGATTTTTAGTTGATTCTCTTTGTTGTGCACAGGCTCCAGCAGATACGGACTGCTGGAGACGCACTGCCTTGCGACTCTCCTTGTGGCATTCCTCTCTGCTTGCGCTGCCCCCTTCTTTCTTCTAGTCTGCAATTTTTCAACCCAGCGTCTTAATGGTGGCTGGGCCAGCATGGGTCAGCATGGGTCGGGTGGAACATGGCCGCTTCCCGCAACCTCTAGTCTCCATCGCAGCTCTGCTGACATCTCTTCAGGTATGGAGGGTTCAGAGGGGGTCTGCCCACAGTCACTGGCACCCTGAGGAGTGTTAGGGCTCGGGTACTCCCACCCCCGACAGGGCTGAATAGGCACCCGTCACACACTTTAGAGCCTCTCTTTCCACCAACTTCACTTACAAATGTGCAGCTGTTTGCAGCTAACAGTGTGTCTCAATATTAAATCTTACCACTGATGAGGAGCATGTTCCTTTATGAACATTTTTCTGGTATATGAATTCCACCCAGTCAATATCCTGCATGGCAACAACTCTTAAGGTAGGCATCGTACACAAAATTTTCAGTATACGACTTCTGGTAAGAAATGTGCAGTCTGTTGGGGTCTAGGCCTCCCAATATAAATGTAGTTGTGAAGGAATCCTTCCTCTGTCGTTTTTCCATTTCCTTGTCCTCAGCCTTTCTAGCACATTGCATTCCTCTTCATTTTGTTTGCTGCCTGGGTACTCCTTGCTCCACTCTTTGTGACCTTAATTACTGCATTGTTCTCTCATTGACACTCATTCTTTCAGGTTTTGAAGTGAACAGGTAATTTACCCAGCTCAATAGTTCATTAACTGGGATGCTGTTTCTGATCACAGATGTTTTAAGGATTGCACAAGTGAGTCAAAGTTGGTTTTAAAATAGGCTATTTTCCTCTTCTTGCTACAGGTCTGTTTTTTTTGTTTTTGGTCTATGCTTGCCATGTTATCTGCCCCTGTTGCTCTTTCTTACAATTCAGTAGAGTCCTCAACTATAGGTGTATCACTTTATTGCCCTTGATTGTCTTGATTGGCTGTATTCTGTGCCTGATCATGCTCGTGTGGTCTTTTAAAAAAAGACCCCGTTTGCGCATTTTGAGCAGCAATGTCTTCACTAGTCTGATTGCTACACAGATGACAGTGCACTATAGCAAAATGATTTTAACTTTTTTGAGCTATATGTAAGAAGTCAGGTGCCCAGCTTTTATTATCGCTGGTAGGATAAGCGATAAGTGATCTTTCACCAGAGCTGTTATGGGATCAATAGACATGTTTTACCACAAATCAAGCACACCCCTCAACTTCTTACATGGGGCGTTCGAGCATTACAAGGTCTTTAATCCCCCCTTATGGCTCTCACTATCTAGTTTTGGACGTCACCGTCTCGAGTTCAGTCTTGTTCGGTGGTCTCACCAGGCAGTTGGAGCAGGTGCTCGGACAGGGTGAAAAACGCAAACCAGTCCCTTGAGGAATTCCTTCACCAACCTGTGGAACCAAAGAGAAGGAGTGCATGTGGAACGCATGTAGCGTGAAATAGCTGCTAAATACACTGGATTGAAGAGTCTGCTTAACCAGCATTGGCTAATGACAAGGTATGGCAAGATGTCTGCTGCCTGAAAGCACAACGGGCCCAGACGATGTGTACACTTCCATTTGCTTTTGTAGCAGGATAGTGTAGATGGCGCTTGTGCCATGGATGCATGTATGCATTTGAGAATGCATAAAGCGTGACATTCGCCCAAGGGCATCTTGGCGCTAGACAACTAGGAAGAAACTACCACAGTCCAACCTTAAAACAGATAGGTTTTCAGGGATCGCCTAAATGACAGGTGGTAACTTGTGGAAAGAAGTAGCAACGGAAGGGAGTTCCAAAGTTTGGCGGGAAATGCTCGGCAGTATGAAGGTAGTGGTACGTTTCCGAACTTTAATGTTACAGGAGCCAAGCAATCACGTTGAAAGACGCTGGGTCATGATGTAGGATTCCCCTGCCGTCTCTGGAGAGGAGGTCAGAGAGCCGGGCAACCTGATACAGGGGGCCACTGACATGTGAAGACGGTCTGAGTACCAAATTTGCCACGGCCAGGGCCATTAGGATCACTGTGCAGTGTTACTGCCTGAATGCACTGATGAGGCGGAATAGAGGGGGGGGGGTAGCGTAGGAGCATTCCTTCCTACAGGAGCGAGAATGCATCTCCTAGGCTCTGCATCTGGGGAACACGGTGTAAAAAAATTCAGGCATTTCTTGTTGCCCACTTTTCCATGAACAGATCAAACTCCCACCTGGAGAAGAGACTGGGAATCTGGTTTTGGTGAAGCTGCCATTCGTGGCAGGATCGGAGTTCCTTGCTGAGGTATTAACTAATGTATTGTGGATCCGTGGTAGATGGAAGGGAATTAGGAACATGTTTTGTGCCAGCGCCCAAGACCATAATGCTTGGGCTTCCGCTGACAGAATTGTAGAGCGGGCCCCCCCTCCTGCTCTGCTTGTAAGTGTAGAACATGGTGGTGGTGGTGTCCCAAGAAGACACAAACCACCCATTTCTGCAGCTGAGGCTTGAAGGACTTTAGGGCCCAGAACACAGCTCGAAGTTCTGGGACATTGATGTGTAGAGACTTTTCCTTAGGTGACCGCAGACCTCTTGCATGGAATTTTCCCATGTAGGCTCCCCGACATCCAGCAAAGATCCGTGGTGACTGATCTGGGATGTGAAAGGGAGGACCCCGAGTTAAGTTAAGTTGAGACAACTCCACCATTGGAGAGCATTGCAAAAGGGACTTGTGAGATGCAGTCTGTCCTCTGACCATGAAATCTGCTGCCAGCGGGCATCCAGCAACTCCTGAAGTGGTCTCATTCGGAGCCATCAGCGTGGAATCAATAGTATGCATGAGGAATTCATTCCCAGGAAGGACTTCAGAGCGGACTGAAATAATTGACAGGTGCGACAGCTTGAGGACCTTGTTTAAGATGGAAACCACCCTCTCCACTGAAGGCATGGCGACATATGCTAGGGTGTTGAGGCATGAGCCCAAGAACAGCGAGTTTGAAGATGGTTTTAAGCAAGACTTTTCAAAGTACACTGAGAAACCCAGTGACATAAAGCATACAATTGCGATTTTGGTGTGCTGAGCCACTAAAGGAAGTGATGGGGCTGCACCAACCAGTCGACCAGATACAGGTAAATGTGAAATCCTGAACGCCGGAGGTGGGCCATAACTGGAGCAAGGCACTTGGTGAACCACCTGGAGCTGATTGCAGGACAAAGGGCAAGGCCTTGAACTGCTATCTTGAAGCGAAAAAAACGTCTGTTGTGTCGATGAATGCGGATATGAAAGTACGCATCCTCTAGTTCCAGAGGAGAGAAAATCCCCCGTTTGCAGCTGGCCCAAGTTGTGCTGGAGCATCACCAGTGAAAAAGTTTGAGACCTGAGGAATTTGTTGAGTATTCTTGGATCTACGTTAAAAAAAAGAAAAAGAAAATAACGAGGCTGAAAACAATGAATGTTTTTTAATTGAATGTCAAATTATTATTTTGTTTGCACATTTTTTCAACATGTAATGCGGGGGAAGCCCCCCACCCTGCATCCTTCCTCCCTGCACTATCCCACCCTTCTTAATATATTCCCTAACCCAACTCACTATTGCAAAAAAACATGCTAAATAGTAGAGAAATGTTACCAAAAAAAAAATTACAAAAAAATAAATAAAAATGTTTTTGGCTTTGTTATTTTGCAATTTGTTTTTTTCAGGCTATACTGTATTATGAGGTTCAATATGGGCCTCCAGGCTTCTTCCTTACCAGAAAGTATCTGGAGTACACACCAGTGCCCCTCTGGTACGATTGCTACAAGGGACTACAACTCCTCCAGGGGCAGGTATTTTTTCACCTTTGACATGGAAGGAATGAAGGAGAGGCCCAACAAACTCCAGGGTATGGCTGTGTTGAATTATGCATAACACCCATTCATCGGTGGTGATGGACTGCCACTGCACAATGAAGTTGAGTTGGTGAGCCTCCCTCCAACTGGGGTGTTGAAGTGGGGGAGAATGGGGCAGGGGGTGGTGGGTGTGGAGTGGCGTGGGGGGGCTTTGGGTCAGGGCCGGACCCTGGTCAGGCTTGCTTTGGCACTCGGCTTCTGGAGTAAATGCTGCATCATCACAGTTTTACACAATACGCCTGCAATCTCCCACATGGGTACAGCGCAAACAAAAGAGGAAGAGCGTAATGAATTAATAACACTATACGTGGGAGGCCACAACCTATTCACTGGCCACAAAGTGAACACCACTGGGGAGACCCACAAACGCAGGACCCACGAAGATACCCATACGCAGCAGGGACCACAGGCCCTCGAGGCGGACAGCACTGGGACCGAAATGGCCTGTTAGGGAGTGAACGTGCCAGCACAAGTGAAGCAGTTCAGAGACAGAGCACCTGCACCCAATACTGGCGAAGCGGGGGTCCCGACAGAGACACAGGCCATGGACGTAAACATCCCAGACAAACAGAAAGGAGGTAAAGGGAGGCAAACCAGTATGGAATCATTCGCCCGCAAGAATGAGCACACAGCCCGTCACAAAAGAGGCGACCATGGCCACGTCAAACCCCATGCAAGGGGAGATCAGGCAAGTGGAAGCAGCATTCTGGAGACCATACAAGAACTTAAGCATTGATAGAGGGCAAGTTCGATGCAGCGACCGCAGACGTGGGGCTCCTCAGACAAGACACAAGGAATTTAGAAGAGAGGGTGACAACAGTGGAGCAACAGGTGCAAAGTAACGCAGCAAATGTTACGACCTCCCAATACCAAATATCAGAGGTGCTAGATAGGATCTGCAAGCTGGAACGCAGAGCTGAAGACGCAGAAGGGAAAGCTTGACGCTACAGCGTGCACTTAGTGTGTCTGCCAGAGGGGGAGGAAGGCAGAGAACCCACAAACTACATAGAAAACCTTCTGCTTCAGGAAGTGGGAGCGGGGAACTTATCCCAGGGCTTCGTTGTGGAGAGGGCGCATAGAGCCCTAACCAGGAGATCCTGTCCGGGGGAACCCCCAAGACCTATGATTGCGAAGATCATGAACTTCAAAGACAGGGAGAAGATCTTGACATTCTCGAGGGAGGGTGGGGTGATAACAAGAAACAATGCTAGAGTAACCATCTACCCAGACTACATAGCGTTAGTGCAAAGACAACGGGCACAGTTTTGGCCAACCAAGGCGCGCCTTCAGGCAGCCTGTGTGAAATTCATGCCGCTATACCTGGCCAAACTAAAAGTGCTGCACAACGAGAGGTCACACATCTTTGAGACTACAGCTGACGGCCAAGAGTGGATGGACCAGCAAGGGATCCCACAATCAAGAGGGAAACGGGAGCAACAGGAATGCACCCCTATGAAGCACAGAGCAGGATATAACTAACAGTATATTTTACAGAGACATGAACCAATAACCCGACGGGTGGGAGCTTCCACAACATTTGAGCAGAACGCCAGCTAACACAAGAACATATCAGAGGAATGGAACCTGGGTACGCACCCCAATGTAATATGAAGCAGCGAAACAAACAGCAAAGTAACAGCATAGAGACTTGAACCAGTAATAGGAAGCAGGAGCGCTCAGTTTCCGGGAGCAGGCCGCCAAGACCCACAGATGGGACCCCAAGGAAAGAGAACCTATGATGCAAGTTTCAAGGCACCACACCGCAACGAGTGCGCCTGCAAAAAGAAGGGCGGTAGCAGGGAAGCGATGGAGCCCGAGCAGGGGAAGGGTGGCTGGGCATTTGTTTATAGTTGCAGTAGTTGTGTGGTTAGGGTTGTTCAGGAAAGGCACGAGGGGAGGAGGATACATCAAATGACAAAGGCATGGCAGAGGCAAAAATGGAAGACAATCAGAGCTACGTCTGAAAACAATGAACCAGGGAGGGGGGCCAGCGAAGACCAGATGCAGGAGGAGGTTGACAAGATGTGGAGGGACCAAAACCACCCCAACGGGTGGAGAAAAGCATGGACAGGCCAGGATGCGCGAAGCACCAGAAGAATGACGACCTATCAGCCCATGGGAAAGAGCGGGCTGCCTGACTCAGCGAGCAAATGGGTCTGAAGTGGTAAATGTAGTCACATGGAACGTCAGAGGACTAAACGCCTACGTTAAGAGGTTAAGGGTTTACGCCTGGCTCAATAGGGAGGAGGTCCACATCGCAATGCTGCAAGAGGCCGACCTGACGGCCGAGAAACAAGCCAAAGTAGCCAAGAAGTGGGGTAGCCAAATGTATAGTTCAAGGTACTCTAACTACGCAAGGGGAGTGTTGACGTGGATCGCTCCAGGGATCCCGTACCAACTCATAAAACTAGAAAGGGATGCGGAAGGCAGGGTATTGATCATTCATGGAATGCTGGAGAACTGGGAGGTGTGCCTGGTGAATATGTATGCCCCTAACCACAAAGCTACAGAGTTCTTCAGGACACTTACACCCCGGCTGGCCCCATATAGGGCAGAATCGGTCATTTGGGCCGGGGATTTCAATTGCACATTGGACCCTCGGCTGGACAGATCTTATACCAAGCACAAGAAACCAGCGCCGCCAGCCAGAGCATTGCAGAAGATACTGGATGAGCTGGAGGACGTCTGGAGGAAGGTACACGTGGGTACTATGGGATACACACATTGCGCTACCTGTTCACGGGCAAGGAGACACTGGGGGAATTCACTGGGGCACACATTCACGCACAAACGGTAGCAAACAACGCCCCGCTAGTTGGGGCTTGGACACATACAGAAGAGCCCCCATACCCACATGGCGGTTGAGAGCAGAGGCATTGATAGATGGGGAATTCCAGGAGTACATCCAGAGCACGATAGACTATTATTTTGAGCATAATGCGGGGAGTGTGGGGAACACTGGAACGGTTTGGGAAGCCCTTAAGGTGGTAGTCAGAGGGGCGCAATAGGGAAATCCGGAGGCCTCAGGGGTGAAGTTTTGGCCATACTAGACGAAGTGGAAAGGGAGGTGGCACGGGCGGAAGAACGGGCGGGCGGAATGGGCGAAGAACCGGGGGATCTCACTACCTTGGGGCAGAAGTGCATGGTGATTTGGGAGAGAATGGGAAAGCTGGATTACGGGAAGTATATACAGCGGCTACACACAGAGGGAGACAAGCCCAGCAGGCTTCTAGCCTGACTGACTAAAACAAGAGGGTAAGCGGGAACCGATAAATACAATTCAAGACAAGCAGGAGGAGGAGATCAGGACCCAGGAAGGTATCAACACGGTTTTCTTGAGATTCTATGAGAAAATGTACTCCCGGGTCGAGGAGGCAAAAGAGGGAGACATAGCGGAGGCTCTGGTGGAAATCACCCTTCCCCAATTGACAGGAGCAACGCCAAATGTTAGATACACACCTCACAGTGGAAGACTTCTCAGCTGTCATAAGTGGGCTTCCGACAGGCAAGTCTCTGGGGCCCGATGGGCTACCCAGGGAATTCTACAAGAAATACAAGGACAGCCTAGCCCCGAGAATGTTGGAGATGCTAGAGGAGGCGTACGAGAGGGGACAGCTCCTTAGTAGTATGTCAGAATCAATTGTACCAATACTAAAACCAGGGCAACCGCTCCTAAAGCGCGGCTCTAACAGACCAATTTCCCTGATAAATCAAGATTCCAAAATCCTGACAGCGGCTCTGGCCAACCGGCTCAAAAGGGTTGTACCCGCACTGGTACACCCAGACCAAACGGGATAACGTACCAGGGAGGAACACAATGTGGAATCTCCACAGACTCCATCACCTCATAGACAGTACGAATCAGAGAGGGGGGTAAAGCGCAGTGGCATCATTGGATGCCATCAAGGCGTTTGATTAGGTGAACTGGGACTGGCTCCAGGGAGTGCTCGCTCACTTCGGGATAGGTGAAGGGTTCCTAGGCTGGATTAGGCTCCTATACAAAGATCCAAGGGCCAGGGTGAAGACTGGGTGGCACATCTCCAAGGAATGGAGCATTGCACGGGGTACGAAGCAGGGCTGCCCACTGTCCCGATGTTGTATATCTTGGCCCTAGAACCATTCGCTGCCTTTCTAAGAGCCGAGTACAGGGACACTGGGATAGTGATAGACGGGCAAGAACACCAAATATCCATTTATGCAGACGACATGCTGCTCTATGTCCAGAACCCACGGACACAACTGCCATAACTGCTAAAAGCCCTGGGAGCATTCAGCAGGCTCTCAGGAATCACTATCAACAAGGGAAAATCCTGGGGGGCGTGGCTTGGACGCCATGTGAAAGGACGTGCCTGAACGGGAGCTCCCGCTGATCCGAACATTATCCGGCTGAATCCGCGCAACGGCCGCTACGATGTGGCATAGACGGTGATGACTGTAAATGCGAAGCTCGGCTGCACATGTGGATGCATTTTCACACGGGATTGTGCAGCGCTTGTGTACTCAGGAGCCGCGAGAAGTTTTGGTGCCGGAGCTTCGCCGGCAGACAAAATGGCTGTCGTCGCTTGATGCTGGGACAAAGGATCGGGGACCGGGATTCTGGAGGCGATTCTCTCAGTTCACGTTCAGCGCGATCCAGCGAGAGCAAGCCTGACTGGAGGTAGCCGAAACTGTGTGGCGACGGGGGGACATAGTGCCCCCAGGCCTGGGGCCTAAGCGAGATCGAAGGGACGCTCCTGATCGAAGATATGTCGAGCAAGCTCCTGAGGGCGAAGAATAAACAGCCCACGCTCGACGAATTTGCCAAGACGTCGCCTGGCACCGAGGGGACCAGGAGCAAAGAGAAGGCCCAGCCCAAGGAGATGGCCGCAGGAGGAACGAACCAGGAGGTCCTGGCAGCGATCGCAGATCTGAAGGCGACATGGGAGACCAAACTCCAACTTGCGGTGGCCGAACTGAAAACTGCGATGGAACTACAGGTCGGGGCGGTACAGGAGGACGTGAACCTCCTGAGGCAAGATGTGCGAACCCTGGCCGAGCGCACAGAGACCCTGGAGAAGGAGATGGGCCCGACTGTGGCGGAATGCACCGCGCACAAACGAGAGATCCATGCCCTGGTGCAGAGGGTAGGCAACCTGGAAAGCAGGGCTGAAGAGGCAGAAGGTCGGGCCCGCAGAAACAACATCCGGATTGTGGGCCTACCGGAGGGAGCTGAGGGCCAGAATCCCACAGATTTTATTGAGACCTTGCTGCTGCAGGAGATCACCGGAGGTGCCCTAACGCAGGGATTTGCAGTGGAGAGGGCACATAGGGCCCTGATCAGAAGGCCACCGCCGGGTAATCCGCCCAGGCCCGTGATCGCCAAGATCCTCAACTACAAAGACCGGGAGAAGATTCTGGAACATTTTCGTAAAGGGGGCACCATACGGCGAGGGGAGGCAACCATCACTGCTTACCCCGACTACACTCTACAAGTGCAGCGCAGTCGGATGAACTTTGGGGCGGTCAAAAGGCGCCTGCGGACGGCCGGTTTCAAGTATATGTTACTCTACCCAGCCAAACTTAAGGTCTTCTTCAAGGCTAAGACGCTGTTTTTCGACACCCCCGAGGAGGCCATGGAATGGCTCGATGCGCAGAACTGCCCTCAGGAGCCCGATGAGCAGATGGCGGACGGAGCAGGGAGAGTTAAGTGAAACAGTGGGCCCGGCTGACTTTGAACATTTGGACTGGAATATAGTCTTTGCCACTTTGTGATGGGGATGCACCTTTTAACTGTTTCGAACATGGTCCGCGAGCGCGGATATAGATGTGTAGGGGGCATCCGAGGGCCGTTTTTTTCGTACCCCAGTGTGTGTTTAGATTAGTCACTGTGTCGGGTTCTCTACACGGGCTTCCGGAGAGAACCGGACACGGGGATGCCTGAGATCCAGGGATGGAGCTGGGCAGTTGGTTGGGTTAGGGGGGTGGGGGGTGTTAGTTGTTATGTGAGCCTGGGGAAGAAACTGAGAAGGGAAGTAATCGGGACTGGGCGGAGGCGATCAGACCAGAGGGGGAAGTGGGAGCTACGGATAAATCATGGGAGACCTTAAGGTATTGACATGGAATGTTAGAGGGTTGAATAGCTACCTGAAGCGTAATAAGGTCATGTTGTATTTGAAGAGGCAGAGGATAGACGTGGCCTTGTTACAGGAGATGCATTTGACACGGGATAAACTTGAAATGGTGCGGAGAAAATGGAGGGGGACAGTGGTTGGATCCACATTCTCTGCGTATGCCAGGGGTGTGCTGGTTTGGGTTGCACCACATGTCCCGTTCAAGCTCTTGGGGGAGGTTGTGGAGTCGGACGGGCGGCTGGCCATGGTTCGGGGGATTGTGGAAGGTAGAGTTGTCTGTATCATAAACACTTATGCGCCCAACCAGGACACAGCGACTTACTTTAAGACACTGTGCGCGAGACTCGGTGAAGGGATGGGGAGCACAGTAATCTGGGGTGGAGACTTTAATTGTGTGCTTAACCCCAGGGAGGACAGGTCGGATGACAAAATGGTTAGGCCCAGCCCAGCGGCCAAGGTATTGCAGTCGCTGCTAACGGATCTAGGCCTGGTAGACGTGTGGAGAGCGAGACACCCGGGTGGGAGGCAGTATTCGCACTATTCGGCTCCGCACCAACTGCACACGAGGCTCGACTACTTTTTTGCCACTCCAGACATTCTTACGGAGTGTGAACAGATTGACTACAGGGCGAGGGTCCTCTCGGACCACTCGCCCCTAATCATGCAATGGCGGCTGCGCCCCCCACGTGCACGGATTCCAACATGGCGCCTTCGGGCGGAAGCGCTACGGGATCCGGTATTCAAGGAGGACATGAGGGAGGAGATAGTCGCGTACTTTGAGTCGAACACAGGGAGTGTCAAGTCGGCTGGTACTTTGTGGGAGGCTTTTAAGGTGGTGATGAGGGGAGTTGCTATTGCGAAGTCCAAGGGATTAATGGGCGGAATCCTGACCGACCTGCGAGAGGCCGAGATCGAGCTGGAAAAAGAATTGGAGAAGGGTGGGACTGATATGGAAGTAGTTACTGAGCTGCAGCAGCGGTGCTCTGGGCATTGGGACAGACTTTGTAACCTGAATTATACGAAGTACATTGAGAGGTTGCATGCGGGTGGGGACAAGACAGGCAGGCTCCTCGCTTGGCTATATAAGAGCGAAACCCCTAGGGCTCCGATCCGATCGGTCATCACCGAAGGGGGTGCGGAGATCGATACGCAAGAAGGGGTAAATGGGGCATTCGCAGAATACTACCAAACATTGTATGAAGATCGGGAAGGGGGGAGCCGAGAGGAGATAGATGAAGTACTCGGGGATATAGGCCTGCCCAGAATCAGCGATGAAGAGCGAGAGGAGATGGATGCTCCGATCACTCTGGAAGAGCTCAGAGAGATAGTGCGACAGCTGCCCACTTGCAAGGCCCCGGGGGCGGACGGGTTCCCCAGTGAGTTTTATAAGGCGTACGGGGAGGAGGTACTCCCACCCATGCTGGACATGTTTAATGAGGCGTTTGAGCTGGGACAGCTACCAGAATCACTCAGGGAAGCGGTCATAGTGCCACTCCCCAAGCACAATACACCGGGACACGGTTGCGGCTCCTATCGACCCTTGTCGATGCTGAACCAGGACAGCAAGATCCTAACAGCTGTCTTGGCGGCTAGAATGAGGAGAGTGATAGGCAAGCTGATTCACCCTGACCAGACGGGCTATGTCCCGGACAGGAACATTACCCACAACCATAGACGCCTACACAGAGTGGTCGAATGGGGATGTAGCAAAGACGGCGAAATGGCGATAGTGGCGCTGGATGCGGTCAAGGCGTTCGACTCTGTTCGTTGGCCGTGGCTGTTGGCGGCACTGGATCACTTCGGAATGGGGCCAGGGTACAGGAGGTGGGCCGAATTATTATACAGCGCGCCTCTAGCCAGAGTTCGTACGGGGGCAGTAGTGTCGGACAGGTGGCAGTTAGGTAGAGGCACCAGGCAGGGATGTCCTTGGTCCCCAATGTTGTACATCCTGGCCCTTGAGCCCTTGGCAATTTACCTCCGGCAACAGTATGACCCGGTGAGCATAGAGGTGGGGGGGAGAGCCATCTGATATCCCTGTATGCCGACGACATGCTGTTGTACCTCCAATACCCTGAAGAGAACTTGCAATATGTCTTGGAGGTGATGGAGAGGTTTGCTTGGCTTTCTGGCATAGCGGTCAACCCTCGGAAATCCACTCTGTTCCCGCTGGGCGGCTATGTGGGGATACCGGCTGAGAGGTTGCCAGTATTGCGGATCCCATGGGCGACAAGCACCTTTCGGTACCTTGGCATAGACGTATACCACACGACCGGGGAGGAACACAGGCACAATACTGAATTGGCAGTGGGGAGGATTGAGAAGTGCATGAGGTTTTGGGAGAAACTACCCTTAGCGATGATGGGCCGGGGTGCTATGCTTAAGATGGTCGTGCTACCTAGGCTGCTGCATTATTTCAATAACATTCCATACATGATACCCAAGGGGTTTTTTGCTAGACTACATAGGGTATGTAGAGATTTCTTATGGCAGGGCACGCGTAACAGGGTCGCATTGTGGAAATTGCAGAATGCTTATGAGAAAGGCGGCGTGAGGCTGCCGAACTTTGAGGCCTACTACGTGGCAGCGCAGCTGCAGTACGTGGCCAAGTGGCTTTCGGACGACGAAACCCCGGAACACAGACTGTTGGGTAAGGACTGCTCCCCCTTCTACCTGCGAGAGATTATTTGGGTATCCAGCACATGGATGAGGGGGCGTCCTAAGATGCTAGCGTTGGGCGGGAACATGTGGCGAAGAGCCTGCCGGATGATGGGGGATCCCCTGCCGTGCATGCCGCAGCTGCCGCTGGTGGCCTTGGCAAGGGAAGACGGACAGCTTAGGGCCATCCTGCGAACATACTGGGAGTCAGTGGGGCTGGTCACTTTGGGTGACATTTGGCAGGATGGGGCCTTGGCGGAGTTCGCAGATCTAGAGGCGGGGGCGGGGCTGCATACGGGGCAATACATGACGTTCCACAGAGTGGTCAGGGAGGTCCGGAGCACTTGGCCCGAGACCGTATTGGCTGACGAGCCGGATGCGACGCTGGAGATTATGTATGACGCATCCGAGGGCGGGCATGAGGTCTCCAGGCTGTACGAGATGCTGATGGCAAAGGTTGGGAAGGATTTGGGGTACCTGAGGTTGGAATGGGAAACAGAGATGGGGGCCCCGATGGCGGATGGGCAGTGGGAGCGCGCCCTGGGGTACCACAAAAAAGTATCGAGGAATGCCAGGTTTAAACAGATACAACTATATATCACGCATAGGGCATACATGACCCCCCTGAGAATTTCCAGATTTCGAGACACTGGGCGCCAGGCGTGTCCCAAGTGTAACACAGAGAACGCTGATATGATTCACATGTTCTGGGCCTGCCCTGTGATTGCAACCTACTGGAGTGAAGTGGCGCAGAAGCTGGCAGGGAGGGGCATTGTACTTAAGATAGATTCGGCCTGGGCCTGTTTGCTTGGAGGGTACCCCAGGGCGCGCAAGCTTCGGCACGTGGAGAAGCTTAAAGATTTGGCTTATGTACTTGCCAAACGCAGAATAGCCATGGGATGGAAGAATTGTCAGAGGCCACGGGTGGAGGTATGGTGGCGTGACCTCCAGAAATGGGCTGCCGCCGAGACGACAGCATGGTGGGAGGCCAGCAGGGCGGGAGGGGAGGAAGAGGTGAGCTCCCTCACGGCATGGAAGGTGCTATTGGCTGAACTGTTTAGTACGGGGTCGACCTCGGCTGGATCTGAGAGCGACGGAACCCCACCACACGGAACGGACAATGATGGTGGACACCCTACAGGCTCATAGGGGGGAGGGAAGGGGATTGTTAAGTTAATTCTGTTCTGTTTTTTCTTTCTTTTCTTTTTCATATCTGTTGTTTGGCCTTTGTTGTGGCTTGCTGTGTTCTATTTATGTTCTGTTGCACTGTGTGGTCGTTATAAAATAAAACACATTTTAAAAAAAAAAAACAAGGGAAAATCCTTGCTGTTCCCCTTGGCGGACCTGAGAGGAGCGACCCCAACCCAGTTACCGGACTTGGGACTCACGTGGACCCCACTCACTTTCAGATATCTAGCAATGAATATCTACCATGACATCAAAGAAACACACGAGGCAAATACACAGGCAGCCCTAGACAATACAGGGAGGGCCATGAGGTTTTGGAAAACGTTACCATTAGGGATGATAGGGAGGGTGGCTTTGTTGAAGATGCTACCCAGTCACCTATATTACTTCACCAACATTCCTTACAACATCCCTGGGTCGTTCTTTAAACAATTACAGGCCATGGCACGGGATTTCCTGTGGGGAGGAAGGAGAAACAGGGTGGCACTAAACACATAGCAGAGGGACCATGAATGGGGGGCATTAGGCTCCTGGACTTCGAACGATATTTGGCGGGCTAATTTCAATTTGTAGTACAGTGGCTGGGAGAAGACGCATCCATAGACTCAATACTCTTTCAACTGGCGGTACAGCAGTACTACTTGAAGGAGGTCCTGTGGATAGACAAAACCTCAGCAAAAACACTCTTGAACATGGTTGAACTGGGCATGGACCTGTGGAAAAAGGCCTGCATAATCCAGGGCATAAAAGAGCCCTGTTCCAGACAAATCCCTCTGGCGGGATTAGTCGACGTCCGCATCACAAATCTGGCAACATATAGAACCCAGTGGGAAGATAAGGGAGTAACTCAAATAGGGGACCTGTGGCAAGGCGGACGTTGGGTGGATTTTCAGACCCTGGTAGAAGAGCAAGGCATACATAATGGCCAATTCATATTGTACAACAACATGGTCTGAATGATAAAGAAGAGATGGGAGACCATACCAGAGGCGGAAGACGCAGTAGGGGCACTAGATGCATGGTATGATGTCTCGGAGGGGGTCACACAGTGTCCAGACTCTATGAACGGCTATTAGGCGCCAACAACACGAGGGTCTTGCAGGCATGAGCTAACTGGGAGGAAGAGCTTCATAGAGCCTTCTCGGATGAGGAATGGAGCAAAGTCCTCCGGTATGCAAAGAAAGTCTCCAGGAACGCAAGGTTCAGGCGGATGCAGCTCTACCTCATACACAGAGCATACCTGACGCATAAAAGAATGTCGAACATGGGGAGCAGACAGACCCAGAGCTGCCCGCGCTGCGCTTCAGAGCTGGAGGATATGTTACACATGTTCTGGTCATGCCTGAGGATAACGCACTTTTGGGACACCATCAAGGAAAAAGCATCAAAAAGGAGGTATCCAAATGCAAGCATGGACACCAGAGTCTTATATGCTGGGTCTATTCCTGAGAGTGGTTAAGCAGAGAACACACCATGCGAAAATGAAAGACCTGATGACAATATTGGCAAAACTTCACATAGCGATGGCATGGAATACAAACACGGGACCCTCCACAGAGTGGTGGTGGGCAGACCTGCAAAAATGGGCGATAGCCAAAACATCAGTGTGGACAAGGGCGACGCAAAGAGGGGAGGGCGATAGCGGGGCCAAGGTACTGGCATGGAACACCCTTGTGCAAGATCTGTTCGGAAGCGAAGAAAGAGACAGCACAGGCGAGCCTAGAGGCTCGGACGAGGATTAATCAGATGACAGAAGGCGCTCGACAAACAGGAGACGAAAGGAGTGGAGGGGTGGATGGCTCGCCCACCCACACTCGAGAGAAGCACACAGAGTAGCAGAATAGCATAATGGACAGAAGAGGGGGGTCCTCGCCGTGGTTCAAGCAAATAACTCCAAGAGGAAGTGCCAGTACAAATGTGATGTGTGTGGTTGTTTAAGTTGTTATTTGTTTGTTTTGTGTTAAAAATGCAAATTTAAAAAATGTCAACCAAAAAACAATAAAAGCCTGCAATCTCCCTTTGTTACACTCGAGTGTTGCCGGAACGGGACGTCTGCGGATGGTATGAGGATGTCATGGGGGGAGGGAACACCGACGCGATACAGGCCATTAGAAGTAGGGAGACTGACTCGCCCACTCTCAGTGAATCCCGGACACATGGAATAGCTAGACTTCCCAAGTTACATCCACACCCACTTCATGGTCTCAGGTTACCTGTGGTGCGAGGGAGGCGTACACAGTCCTTATTACGGGGCAGGGGCATTGGTCTTCCTCATTGGGTTCCCCGTTTTCATTTTTCATTGGCAACTTCCTTGGAAGTTGCGTACGGGCTGATCCCATTACTTCCTGGTTACGGGACGCTTTGCCGATCACGTGGTTTGTTATCCAATCACGTGACCAGGGCTGTGTATAAAGTCGGCCATTTCAAACCACTCGTTGCTTCACAGCTGTTCTCCTGCAACACTGTCCAGCGTCTCGTTTCAAGATCAAGTCTCACGGATTACTGACCTCGGCTCTCGGACCACAGATTGCAACTTCTTACTCCTTGGATTTGTCTACACAAACGGCTACATCTCTGACCTTAGGAAAACGGATCACGGACTGCCTCTGCCTCATCCCTGGTTTTGTCGAACTGATCACGATCACCTGTTATTGACCTTTGGATTGTTTTGGGACTCGTCTCCGCTTTGTCCCTTCAGTACTACTACATTATACCAAGAACTACGCTCCTTCCACGACCCCTGCAGGTGTTGACGGTCGACACTTCCATCTTGTGCCAGACTGCAGGAACTGATTGCGCACCCCTTGCACCACAACCCTCGATCCTGAGTAATTCCCTGTTGGGTTTAGGTAAGCCTCTCTGGTATCATATGTTGATTACCAATTGAAGTACTGTGATTGTTTGTGCTAACACTTACCTTCCATCCAATAGCCCTGGGGTCTTCGGCGGCGCCTGGTTCCTCTGATACAACACCAACACCTGTGGCTTCTAGGCTTGCACAGTGAATTTACTTGTATTTCGCTGTGGGAAACTTGGAGACAGAGGCCCCAATACTCTTCACGACGCAGCAAGTCTGACAGAGGATCTATAATCCCTCAAAGTGCTTGGAAACCTTATTTCCCTGAACAAAGGGACAGGCATCACTGTTTCAGAGTACCCAATGACCGAGCAGTATCCATCTTGGTCTTGATGGCCTGTAGGGACTCATCTATCTTTTTGCCCAATAGATAAACATTGTCAAATGGCATGTCAACCACCTTGGACTGAACTTCCGGCCGAAAGTTGGTGACTTTGAGCCAACATTAATGGTGTAACGCAGCGTTGTTACCCATCTGGCAGAACCCAGTGTCCGAGGTCTACAGCAATGGAGATCGCATGGTCTGACACAGCTTCCCCCTCACGTAGAAGCACAAGTGCCGCCTCACGCTTATCGTCGTGAAGTGGAAAGTCAAGTACTGGCCCGCTTGAACCAGAGACCCGTCATAGCAGGGGAGAATTGCAATAGGGTTTGCTGCTTTGATGGTTGTAACAGCCGTAGAAATTACCCGCTTGCCAAAAGCATCCAGTTGCTTGCCTTCTTTATCTGGGGGCACCATACCACTGGAGGAAGGATTTGCAGAGCGCTTTCGGGTGGCTGCAGAGATAGAGTCGGGGCTGGGCTGTGTGCAGAGCATTAAGCTGCATAAGCCAAGACCTAAAAACAGATTCCTCATCACCAGAAGGCCGTCCTCCCAAATATTGTCTAGCACGGAGATAGCCACCACTGATTTTCTGGTAGACTCCCGCCTTTGGTAAAGGAACTTTTTCTGACCCGAGCATGAAAAGAGCTAATCACGTCTGGCAGGGAGTCTCTTGGAGGTAATCGGCTGGCTTTCTGTCACCTGGAAACAGATCTTCTAACTTGTCAGTAGAGTTAGAGCATGGAGAACCGTCCCAACGGATAGTCATCGGTATTCTTGAGGGCAGCTGGTGGCAGAAGCAGAGCCCATGGAGACGACCCTGGAGGGGATGGACGAACCAAACCTCCTTTCAAAGGAAAAGCACAGGGCTGCGAGGAAGGAGGAAACAGTGGTGCTGGGAGTCGTTGACGCTCTGAAGCCAGTGTTTGTAATGTTGACAAAATATCCATCGACATGTCCTGTGAGCCTAAGGCATTAGGGACTCGGCAGGTCTGGAAGGTGTGTTAACCTGGACAGGAGTGTGCTTAGAATTTGTACTGGGAGCAGTTTCCCCCTGAGCAGGAACTTGCCTATGAGGGACTGGTGGTGGTGCATACAAGGAAGTGGAAGTACACAGCCTTTATCTTTGGAAAACCACCCTTCCTGTATGTCCATGTCACAGTCATCTCCCTGTTATAACAGCTGTTTGGGGAGGTGGGGGTGGGCACGGCCAGGCAGGGAACAGAAGTCAGTGCATATGCAGCCAGTCAAAACAATGGCTGAGCATGCATTCTTTATTGGATTGTTTAAAGCACAGCCCTAGATCAAGAGAAGCGGAGCCCTGTAAAGAGTGAGTAGCCAGCATTTGGCATCATTTAACAGTAGTGCAGTACTGGGAGGTCTGTGCATCCATTGGAAATAGTCCTTGGTCAGGTGTTGAAAGAGCCATGTTCTGAGAGATTTGTGAAATTGGAGAATTGTTGGGGGATTCCGAGCCGACACCGGGATCAAGTTCCCGAAAAGGATTGTTTGCAGGTCCTCTCTTTGCGGACGCCTTGTGATTCAAGCCGTTTCGTGGTTTCGCAGTTCGAGGAGCGTGCCACCAGATATGTGGAGCTTAGTCACCAGGTATGTGGAGCTTAGCCACTTGGTATGCTGGTGTGCTACTCGCAACTGCTTTGTAGATGATACATTCATTCTTGAACAGTATCCTGGGCTTGGAGTGTAAGCCAATGTAGTTTGTGTAGGATGGGGCAATTCGGTCAAATTTCCGTGCTCCCGTGATAAGACATGCTGCAGCATGGTGGACTGCTTCTAGGTGAGCGTTGGCCTGGGAAGTGCAGATGGAGCCTCTCTGTCCACTGCAACTCCCCTTGAAAAGACAATCAACTGTCTGTGTGCAGACTTTGTCATTGACGAGAACGTGCTTGTCGATGGAGTGGGTCTAGAAGACAACAATGGGGTTAGGTTAGATATCGATGAGGTGGCTGGGATTGACTTGGTCATCAATGAGGTGACTCAACGGTGCAGATCTTCATGGAAGAGAACTTTGGCCGACCGTGAGCCACCGACGAGAATGGTGTAGAGAGGAGCTGTAGTCGTGGACGAGCAGCGCTTCTCTGAAATGTAGTTCTTAGATGAAGAAGGTGTTCTTGTTGCTGTAGTAGTCACTGAGGTGACCGTAAGCATGGACTAAGACATCAACAAAGCCATTGTCGAAGGAGCAGCCTGAGCATGCCACCCAGGTCCCTTTTTTTGCCACCTTCCCCAGGGAAGATTCTTCCTGGGACCTTGACCTCTTTGATGAGGGAGTGCGCTTAAGAGGTCAGCTGTGCCTGGCAGAAGCGTAACTGCAGGCAGAGGCCCCAGCATCATCGTCCAACCACGTCACTAACCTCCTGCGACAGTCCTTGCAGGGTTTGGACAAGAACGACTGGCAGATGGTGCAGCTGTATAGATCGTGGTCCGGCATTACCCGTCAAGATCCTCGATATGCATGTTGAGGTGACAAGTTGAGGAGGACTTGAACAGGCTTTTCTTCCTCATGTCTTCCATGATGATCCCGGACCCTTGAAGATCTCAAACGGATAGAAGCAGGCCAGCAACCCCAGAGGCAACAATGTTTTTTTAAAAAGCAAAAATAGACAAACGAGTTGAATATTTGAAAAGAGATTTGAGGACTCCCAAAACTTAATGGGTTCAAATAAATCTGAAGACGGCCTACAGGGGTGGAGCTAAGGAGACCTGTCTAATTGACTGCTGGCAATATGACCCACAAATGAGTAATAGAGCACTAAAGTGACAAGCAGTTTAAAATGTAAAGTTGAACTGCTTTAATGTTACCAAGGATTTTTATTTATTTAGTGCATATTAGTTTTACAAATAAACTTTTGCACCTTGTACTAAAAAACATCCTTGACTTTACATACACATTCACTATATGTCTAGGATCTAAGGCAAGAGAAGTACATAATGTATGTAGAAACAGACTTTCAATACATCCCCAAATCTCACTTTACACAGACTAAATACATTAAAAAAGTGGGCATACTATGGCTGATTCCAATCAACCTATTTCATTAAAACATCTGATTCTAAGCGTTAACCAAAAGTCCAAGCGCATTTTTTCAGCCTAAAAAACAAAGTATATACACATCTGTATTGCTCCGTTTCATTTTAAAAACAAAAGACTGATGGCATTTAGAAATGTTAGCAACGTCAATGACTAGCGTAATTTATGCTGAGCAAACACCCTTTTCCGTGTTCAACCTTGTGCAATCATCCACAAACATAGCAAAATATTGATGTTGCAACTGTTGCAGGCCATGACATTCAATGAGGATATGTACGAGACTTTGCACAATTCCCCTTCATTAAAGTAGAAATATCTCTGTACTGCATAGTCTTACCCGTTTCTTATGCTACTTATTTCAACAGTTAACAACAAGTTTAATTGAATCTTAAAAACTGCAAACTCCAAAAGGAGTTGGGCATAATATTCACATACCTCGGAACACCTTGTGGACGAATGTCCTATTTTAAATGGGCATAAAATTAATATTTATGTATTGTGTTCCCTGTCCCGATCCAATCTATGTCGAAAAGTTTTTGTTTCAACTCTTTTGGGTTCTGTACCAGGAGACAGGATGCAATATTGCAATCAACCATTATCTTTTCCGCTCTAACCTTTAAGTTGCATATGGCAGACCCCTTGTTTCTCTCAAGTTTATCGTTTATATCGGCATATAAGGAATCTTTTACTTGGTTGAAGGCCGTCCTATAGAATTGCAACATATGCCAATGGTACCAACTCTGTAAGGAGACCAAGCCCAGTTCATACTATAAATACTGCATTAGGCAAGCAATTAGGCAAGTTAAAAATCCCTTTCCACAACTTCTCCTCTAAGATAGACAATGCTATCCGACAATGGATTAATTCTAAACCAAATGAAAAGGGACAGCACCACCTTTCCCACATAATAATTTGAAAGGGTACCAACATAAAAACAGCAATACCTTGATTTATACATTCATCAGAGAAGTGAAACATTACATTTTAGTGGACAAAGCAGCAATTAAAGCATATTTTGTCAAGCGAGAACGCAGATGGAAACCCAAGAAAATCAATTCATCAGTAATCAACAAGGCCTCATTGCCCGCACACCATTTAAAATGTTCACCAAATGTTATGATCTTAGTTTTTGTAGCATTTAAATTTTAAATCGGTGTTGGCTGCGTACACAGTGAAAGTGTTTAACATGCACTGTAGCCCAATTGGGGTGCAGTGTAGCAATAAGACAATCTGCGCAAACAAGCCAACTGACCTTGGATGCACGTATAGAGGGTGGTTCTAACATTACGTTACACAGTCCTTCACCTAGGTCCAACACACAGATTAAACAGGCAGGGGGCCAACACACAAGCCTGCCTCAGTCCATTACAGGAGTCAATTGCATCACTGGTGGCCCCTCTGCATGTTCAACCTGATTTTTTATTGATTTCCGGCATGAAGATAATTCACAATATTCAACAGGCCTTCCGACAGGCCCCATGCTTTTAATTTCCATCACAGAATTCCAGGGATCACTGTGTCGAAGGCCATTGATAAATCAAAGCTAGCAGCGTAAAGGGGCATGCCATTACTCTGTAGCATCATACGCCAGTGTATGGATTAAAAATCCATTTTTTATTTTATTTATTACATGGTATATTACAAACTTATCAAAACATTTTAGGTATTAAAACACTCCACAATATGTCTTGCTCATCCCAACTGTCCCGAGACCCCATCCGGAAGAAAAGCAAGACGAGCAGACAAGGACTCAACTATGGTGATAGTATTTCCCCCCCCCTATTTAGGTTTGATACATAAATGGCATTTATAACGCGCCTATACACAAGTGTTTCGAGGCGCGACGAAGAAAGGGAGAGGGAAACAGGGGGAAGATGGACAACGATCTTACTAGGCCAGGTGTCATTCAGATCGCACAAGTGCATGGGGAGGGGGAAAGGGAAAGTGCGTGGGGGAAGGGAGGGGGCAAAAGTGCAGTACATGGAATAGTAGAATAATGAGATAAATAAAACGGCCAGATGGTGGCAAGTGTAAGGTAAGAGCAGACATAAGTGCTGGTAGGGGGACTGTAGGGATACAGAATAACAGTCCCCAGGTGCGGGGGTTGCCAGGGAGGCAGTGCAGGTGTGTAATTGGCAGGGCCATGGCCCGAAATCAGAAGGGTGGCCAGGTAGCCAGTGCAGTTTCAGACAGGAATTCAACAGGGGAGAGGGGGAGAGAAGGCAGAAGCAAAGAGGAGGGTTTTGAGGTGCTTCCGGAACCGGAGATGGTTCTCCTCAAGTTTCAGGGAGGCGCAAAAGGCTGTTACAGAGGGAGGCCCCTGCTGAAGAGAGAGATCTACCACCAACTCGTTGCTTGGAGAAGCGACTGACCCTGAGGGAGTTGGAGGAGGATGAGAGAAGAGCTTGAGAAGGAAGATATTTGGGAGAGCTGAAGGTATTGCGGCCCCAGGCCCCAGAAGGCCTTGTGGACAATGCAGAGGGTTTTGAACTTAATCCTCGCAGCCACTGGGAGCCAGTGCAGAGATTTCAGTCCTGGAGAGATACGATCCCTGGGCTTGAGGCAATGGACAAGTCTTGCAGTCCTGTTCTGGATAAGTTGAAGAGGGCGGAGAGTAGAGGCAGGCAGATATAGATAGAGGCTGTTACAATAGTCCAGCTTAGAGAGAACCAGGGCTCCGGAGACAGTGAGCTTCTGGGGGAAGGAGAGGAAAGGAAGAATACCTCTGAGGAGGTGTAGCTGGTAGTGTGACTTCTTAGAGATAGAGATGTGAGGTGAGAAGGAGTGTGGAGTCGAAGATGACCCCAAGGTTTTTAGCCTTGCAGGTGGAAGCAGGAAGAGGGCCAAGATAGGCCGACCAGAGAGCTGCAAGGAAGGAGGGAGTGGGCGTGCCAATGAGGTGATGGTAGTTAACCCCTATTTATGTTAGATACACTGTTCAGAAACCACGTCGTCACATAAATCATAGAGAAACCTTTGCCACATATGAGGCGCGTCCAAAACTTATCTGCCTCCTTGCAATGCCTTTTTGTTATATAGTCACCCCGAAACTTTGTTCTCGTTTCAGTCAACCCCCCCTGCAATTTACCAATACATGACGTAAAGTTGCCACTTGTTCACCCCACTGCAAAATCTACAATTCCCACTCTTCGATTTACCATAAGTCTTCAAAATGTCGTTGGTAGGGAACAAGTCGAGTCTTAGTCTCATGAACTGGGTCCTGTGACACGGAGAAGGTAAGAGCTTTATGTTATGGTGATGTCTTAGCATAGTCTTCTATTATTGTGTTGAGTGGAACTCTGGAGAGTGATGCTATGACATGATGCTATGAAATGTAAGTTCTGGAGCATTGCTTATAGAATGTTATTCCTTGACTAACCAGTCAGTTGATGTTACACTGTGGAGATGGTTGGGGTCTCTACTACCCAGTCTTCCTTATAAGCAATAAACCATCTGTCTAACTCATGTTGCTTGGTTCTTTGCTTCCACATTTGGCGTCGAGGATGGGATTGCTGTGGTACTGTCTATCAACGGAGCGGCGACTGCAGCAGATTTTTATTTGAGACCCCCAACCGCGAGGCCTGCTGAGGAGAAGCTGCCCCGCTCCTCGCACCACCCGTATTAGGCGAGTCGTTCCTGCACTCATCTGTGTCTACTTGGTAGTATTCGGAGTGTAAATCCGGGCTGGCGTCTCCCTTTTCTGGCGGTGGCTTGGCGAGATTCACAGATCGCCCCGAATCGCTTTTGTTGCAGCGTGTGAGTGGGGTGAGGCCAGTTCTTCTGCTTCATCTGGGTCATTTTCAGGAAGAAGGTGTGCGGCGAGTACGAAGAAAGGACCCCATTGTTTAGACCGTGAGGAGTCACGTGCCATGTCACGTGTGCGGAAGGAAGGTCGGGAAGTAGAATTACATCGCTTGTGTCTGCCCAGGGCCACTTGTGGAAGGCGGCAACGTGGGATAGCCGTCGTGTATCAAAATATTGCTATCCAAAGGAATTCTGAACTAGCCTATGGAGTTATAACTGAGGTGAGCATCAAGTAAGGAGACTTCATTGCTCTGTGGATTTGTGCTTGGCATATGGAAGTTTTGCGGACAGGATGGCTTGGTCTGGAATTCCGGGACTCCAAATGTTCCTACCATCTCCTGGCCCTCCAAGAATCAAATGGGGGCCCTGGAAGAGAGGTTTCTTACATTATGTGAAGACCACCTGTGGCAATCGTATGTCAGTAGAAAGGAAGGTATCTATGCTCATGCATCTTCTGGGTTATGAGGGGCAGCTAATTTTTTAAACATTGCCTAATTTGAGTGAATTGGATGTTGAAGAAGGTATGAATGAGTTTGATGCAGCATTGGCAAAACTAGACAAACATTTCGAGGCAAAAATAAGTACTGTGTTAGAACGCTATCATTTCGGCATGAGAACGCAGCATGAGGGTGAGACGGTGGAAGAATACATTACTGCCCTGAGACATTTATCATCGAACTGCAAATTTGGCGAAAGTTTAGATGAACATATTAGAGATGAGTTCATGCTGCACTGTTCTAATGACAAGAATCGGGAAGAAGTGTGGCTAAAAGATGACCCTTGCCTTGATGAAGTTGTCGCTATTGCAAAAAGAATTGAACATACTTTGCAATGTGTGGCGAAGTTAGCCACAAAAGAATCCAAAGTTGTTCAACAGGTTGAAGTTCTAAAAGTGGGTTAAAAAAAGAGGGATGCTGTCAAAGACCAAAAAAAACAAACGCAAAACGTCCAAACGTGGTGACACGTACCAAGTGAAGGGTGGAAACGCAGCCCAGACAGCAAATAAGTTTACCCAAAGAGAAAATATTCCAGGGGGAAAAAGGAGACAGGAACAACTGTTTTTGTTGTGGGAGTGCCTGTCACCTATCTACCTCTCCGATCTGTCCTGCGAGAAGGGCGAACTGCAACATTTGTAAAAGATGGGGGCATTTTGAGAATTGCTGTACTAATTATAATATTGGCGCTGGTAGGAGTATAATGTTTGTTGAGGAGGCTGATGATCCATCGTCAGAGGATTGTGAGGGTTCAGAAAACGAAATTGTTACTTTAAACATGGTTAAATGTTCAGAAGTTGATGAGTGTGATCACCCTTCTGCCTGGATTGAAGTGAATGGATGTCAGGTCAAAATGCTTGCAGACTCTTGCTCCAAAATCACTTTGATGTCTAAGGCTGTTTTTCAGAATGTTCTGGGTGGTAGGATGGATGATTTAAGCCCGTCAGACAAGACGCCTGGGGGCTATAATGGTGGGAAAATCGATGTATTAGGATGTTGTTTGGCAATTTTCAAATTTAAGGATAGAGTTACGTATGGAAAATTGTATATCACCAAGAAGGGTGAGACATTATTAGGATGGAAGGAGCAAAGGGGATTATGTATTAAGCTAGATCCAAATAGCAAGGAACAGGTGTTAAATGTGGAGAAAGTGTCGGTGAGTAGCACTTTAGATGACAGTTCCTTGGGTTTTATTGCCAAATATCCTGATGTTTTCAACAGGGGTGTCGGTTGCCTCAAAGGGATGATCCATAAAATTGTCTTGAAGGATGGTTGCACGCCCATGGCGGCAAAACTCAGACCGTTGCCGGTGTCAATGCGTAATGCTGTGAGAATGGAGTTGGAGAAATTGGAGAAAGCTGGTATTATTGAACCAGCCAAGGCTGTTGAATGGATTTCTCCTGTCCTTGTGGTTAAAAAGCCTGGTGGGGATTTGAGAGTATGTATTGACTTGAGAGAATTGAACCGTTGAGTGGTGGCCGAACATCATCCACTCCCCAACATGGGAGAACTTTTAAGCAGAATCGGGAATGCCAAATACTTTGCCAAATTAGATATGGCCAGTGCCTATCATCAAATTAACTTAGATGTTAACTGGAAAGCTGACAGCCTTTATTACATATGAAGGTATCTATCAGTTTAGGCGCATGCCATTCGTATTAATATCGGCTTCCTCCGTTTTCCAAAAAGTCATGGATGGATTATTCAGGGGTGTTACAAATGTCTGGTGTTTCCAAGATGATGTGTTAATTTGTGGAAGAACTGAAGAAGAATTAAGAAGGAAAGTGGAGATGGTTTTAGAAATTTTCAGAGTACGCAGTATTGTGAAGTGAGAAATGTGTTTTTTCCACTCAGGTGGTGGAGTATTTAGGGCATGAAATATCTGAGGAAGGGCTGAAGCCGAAGAGAGAGCTAGTAGATGGAATAAAGAGAATGAGGTCTTCAAAGAATAAGGCAGAACTTCGATCATTTTTGGGGACAATAGAATTCTACCACCGTTTCATAGAAAATTATGCTGACAGTGTTACCGCACAGAGGGCATTATTGAGGAAAGGGGTGGAATTTGTTTGGGACAGAGAGTGCGAAAGAGAATTTAATGAGATTAAGTCCAAAATCGACATGGCCAGTCCCCAAGCCATGTACGACACTAGAAAAAAGACAATATTGTCAGTGGATGCGAGTGAAACCGGCATTGGAGTGGTGATGTCGCAAGTAGGAATTGATAGAGCAGAATCGGTGGTGTTGCATGCTTCCCGAATGTTGAGGGGTCCCGAACTAAATTACTCTGTCTTACAAAAGAAGGCATTGGCGTGCCATTGGGGGATAGAAAAACTAAAAAACTTTGTGTGGGGTCAGGATTTTGTATTGAGAACAGATCATAAGCCATTGAAAGCCATTTTTGAAAGTAAAGGTCTGGACAAAGTTTCTAGAAGAGTTGCTTGTTGATTACAATGCCACAAGTTCAGTATTGAGGTTGTAGCGGCCTGAAAACAATGTGCAGGCTGATCATGCGTCGAGAATAAGCGTTGAAAAGGAGGATGATGGAAGGCCGTCTGCAGAATTCGAGAATATGGTGTTTGCCACCGTGGAAGGTGTAATTCACAAAGAAGAGTGGGTTAGAGCATTGACATCAGATGAAATGTGGAGGCGCATAATAAATTTAATTAGAGGGGTGGCCCGAGAAGAGGCTATTATCCGGTGAAGAAAGGGCTTTGTGGGAGGTCAGATTCGAACTGTCGGTGAAGGACGATTTGTTATATCGGTGGGAGAGCCTTGTGGTCCATGCTTGTATAAAGAAAAAGTCTTATTGCCATTGCGCATTAGGGTCATATTGGGACATATAAAACCAAAGTAGTAATTTAGGCCGATTATTGATGGCCGGGTTTAGACCGTGAGGTTGAGAAGACAGTTGGTTGATGTGTAGATTGTGTAAAGTCTGGGAAGAACATATCTGCGGTGGTGCAGCCGTTGAGGAGTCGAAAGTCCAAAGGGTGTCTGGCAGGATCTGGCCATGGATGTCTTAGGCCCGGTAGAAATGGGTAGTGGTCGTGGTAGATTTGTGCTGGCTTTGGTGGATATGTTTTCACGATGGACGGAGTTCAAAATAATGAGGGATGTCACAGGACAGTCTATAGTGGCATTTTTGGAAGAAATATTTGAGAGGGAAGGGTTACCTAGGAGCATGTTGACAGATAATGGTCCACAGTTCACTGGGGGCATCTTTCAGGAGTACACGTACAAGTGTGATATTAAACATAAAAAGACGGCACTATATTACCCTCAAGCCAATGGTATGATTGAGAGGGTTAACCGCTGTATAATGGAGAGTGTTAGGGGGGCAAGTGCATGTGGTTTGGACAGGAAGGTTGCGGTCAAGGACCGAATGTATGCCTTGCGGATGGCTCCTAATACTGAAACAGGGGTTAGCCCATTTGAGTTAATGAGAGGCCGGAGGGGCAACACTTTATTGTCTCCAGCTTGGTTAGGTCGGGCGAGAGAAACTGATAAGGTGGTAGATGAAGTAAAAAGAAGAATGGATGAGCGAAAGAGAAAATGGGTCAAGAAAATTAACGAGAAGTTTCCACGAAGGAGGACGGTTGTTGAAGTTGGTGATCTGGTCAGACTCAGAAAAGCTGTTATCACAAAGAAAGGTGATCCTCTGTATTCGGATCCAGTTAGAGTTGCTCAAGTTTTTGAGGGTGCTGTTAAATTGGAAAGTGAACAGGTGTGGAATTTATCAAGAGTAGCCAAGGTGAGGAGATGAAATGCATATATATTATCTTTCAAATTTTTAATATTTATTTTTTGTGTAACATTTAAAATATATCTGTAAATAGTTTTTTGTTTCGATAAGGGAGGGGGGGTGTTATGGTGATGTCTTGGCATAGTCTTCTATTATTGTGCTGAGTGGAACTCTGGCGAGTGATGCTATGACATGATGCTATGACATGTAAATTCTGGAGCATTGCTTATAGAATGTTATTGCTTGAATAACCAGTCAGTTGATGTTACACTCTGGAGATGGTTGGGGGTCTCTACTACCCAGTCTTCCTTATAAGCAATAAACCATCTGTCTAACTCATGTTGCTTGGTTCTTTGCTTCCACACTTTAGGTATTTTTGTCTTATGCCAAATGCCTTGGACTCTTTTCCTAGGTCAAATTGCAATCTGTGTTTTTTTCTGTCCTCTAAGGTGTTAATCCAGTCTTGCTCCCAGATTTTCTTCTTTATTTTTATCAGGGTTTGTCAACAAAACTTCAATGTTGGGAGTACAGCAATTCAACCAAAGCTCTACAACAACACTCCCAATGGCCCAGGATTCCAGGATCTGTTCCCCCCAGCTCTTTGCTGAGAATTTTGAATGGGGATGAAGCGGGCACCAATAAGCATTTGCGAAATTGAGATAAAGATTTCCAGATTGTTTTGGCATACAGTGAGGTGGAAGCCTAATTCATGTCTAATGGTTGAGGTCGCTACTGAGTTGGGCAGCTTCAAAAGCTTTCGCTAAAAAAATCCTTCCAGTGAAGCCGATATCTTGTGTGATGTAAAGAGAAAGCCCTCCGCCCCAAAGATAAAAACCGGAGTCACCTTGGCCTCAAAGAAGGTAATGACTGGTTCTAAATAGAAATGTCCAAATCTCCTATGCAGCAATATAGCTTGCGATGTCAGCATGGAGACCTTTGGCCAAGAGTCTAGGGCCATCATTCTACAGATTGTTGATATGGGCCCCCAAAGAGATGAACAACTGGGTTTTTATTAAGGGAGTCCCGTCCAAGAACAATTTGTGTCCGGACACCGCCCCCCACCCCCTCTTTTTTTAGCCAAATAACAATTTTGGTTTTCTTGGAGTTGATTTCTAAGCAGTTAGCTCTCATGAACTCTCGCAATGAATTTAAGCTTGACTGCAACCCAATAGGGGTCTGGTCCACAAGGACAAGATCATCGGCAAATAATAGCCTGCCAATCTTACTCTTACCAATCTTCGGGGGTAAGGCGTTCACTCCCTCCATGGTGATGGGTGGGTCCAACAAACAAATTAAACAAGGTAGGGGCAAGAGGGCAGCCCTGTTTTAACCCCCTTTGTGTGGTGGTAGGGTGGGATAATAGGCCCTGGGCATTGAGCCCAACTCGAACGTTGGTGTTTGTGTAGAATGCTTTCATCGCAGCTAGCAGGGGCTCTGGACACCTCCACTCCATTTTTTCCCAGAGCAATTCCATGTACACGCTGTCGAATGCCTTCTTAAAGTCTATAAAGGCCATACAAATTTGTCTTCGTCAATTGCATTTCACTTAAGAATGTTTAATAGGAACAGATTCAGGTCCGTCTCCATGACCTTTGTAAAACCTGTTGGTCTAGGGTCCAATCTACCTGAATCAACTATCCATTTTTGCAAGTGAGACAGCAGAACCCCCTCGCCCCCCCCGAAGATCTTCCCCATGACATCAAGGAGAGCGATAGGCCGGTAGTTTTTCGGATCAGCCCTAGAACCCCCTTTGTGTATTGGAACAATCACTGCAGATTTCCAAGATTTGGGAATTGTCTGTGTCTTTAAGATCTGCTTAAATAGTGAAAACATAAAAGACGCCCATTCTTCAGGGGCTGCCTTCAGAATCATGTTTGTGATGCCAGGGGCTCTCAATCTGCGTGCTTTGTTAATGAGCCATAGCAAATCGCGATCAAAAAGGTATGATCCATCCACCCCCTTTGATTCAGGGTAGACCTGAATTGGGTGGCCTTTTTTGGCAAATGGACTAGTCATGTGTTCTCTGGGACCATGTTCGACACTGGCAAATCTTCCCTGTTGATTAAGCAATTCCCAAATTGCTCGGGTGTCTCTCCTTACTACCTTTGCTTGCGTGGCCTCCGAGTCCGACTGCAGCATTTTAGCTCTATGTACTGCTGTCCAGTTTCTAAATTTTAGTTTTCTCTTGGCAATTAGACTGATTAAGTCTGCCCCTCTTGCTCTTTGCAGAAAACCTATTTCTCTTCTCAGCTTGTTTTTCCCCTACCCATTTCCACATCGTAAATGTGTCTACGTAGCTGACCCTTACCATTTGCAGTGTTCAAGGCTCTAAATGCCACTAGCAAGGGGGTATAATTGCCAGTCAGATAGCACAGCGAGTAGAGTGCTCGCTTTGACATACGTGCAGAGCCGATGCAAGGAATCCGGCAAGGCCAAACTCAGCCTTTCATCCTTCCGAGGTCGATAAATGAGCACCACACACCGTGGTTCATAAGCAGCGCTCAGATATCCGAGGGTTCGTAGCGCTATATAAATGCAAAATTATTATTATTCACTCCCCTTTCTCCATTCCCTAGTGAGATTCATTTTTAAAGCTCGGACATCTTTCCTTCTTAGTCTCAGTCTGTTGCCTCCATTAGAGACTTCCAGAGGAAACTGCCCGAGCTCCTTTCGCGAGGTGGTCTCACTAATTCTTATAGACGGTCTCAAGAGAGTGATATCGCTATTTTTTTTTTGGGACGGATTCTTTAGCCAGTAACCTGCTGGTTTAAATTGAAACAAACACATAATCCAATGTAGAAGAGTGCACCCCCATTTGTCCATGTTGGGGACGGGGGGCCTTTGGTCGATGAAGGTCGATGTCTTCCATTAGCTCTAGCCAGGCCAGGGTTCTCACATGTCTCTGACCCTCAGTGCCCCCACAGTGTCCTTCCTCTCCCCACCTCTAAACAGACGGGGAGCGTGTATGTCACCACCCACACAAATTAATTAAATCGTGTATTTACTAGTAAATTTTTCAAGGACGTCACTAAACTCCAGGAGGAACTGTTTCACTTCAATCCCCTTGGGATTCCAGTAGACATTTATAATAAATTGCCATTTTGGGCGATCCAATGGAGACCTACTCGTTCTTATGCAAGTGGCCTGAATTAAGTGATTGGGACAGAGTCACCACAGTAAAATCTCTTCCATTTTTTATCAAAGTTAAGAGGCCCTCCGAAGGCCTTCCTTTAGGCCCAATAAAAGCAGGATTAATGTAGGAGCTGTAGCCATCAGACTGGTGGAATTGGCAGCCACGTCTCCTGCAAGCAAAGGATGTCCATTTCACCCAAATTAATGTCATCGTCTGTGTCCAAATGGGAGAACCCTCTTGTATTCCAAAAGCCAAAGGTCTATCCTCTTAATCGCTTTTAACTACGTTCGTGGGAGTCGCTTCTCATTTTCTGTTCTTTTCTCCCTTTTCGAAAAGTCATTTCTAATTTGAGGAAATGAACCTCCGGTTGCCACTCGATCGACTATCGAATGTTATTTTAAATGTCCCTACTCGTTTAACCACCAGGCTATTGGAGCCTATCAATTCCCCCTTGAGAGGTAGTTCTGATGGTTTGCCATGAGAACTATGTGGGTCATTCTTGGCCCTTGGTTTCAAAGGTCCTGTCCTTAACTGGCTCTCCTCTTGCCTCTCCCACCGTTCTTTCGCCGTTTCTTGGGGTAGAGGAACCAATACTACCTTCCCTCTTGAATACAGTGTTCCCCAAGGCTCTGTTCTTGGACCCTTTTTATTCTCTTTTTACACTTCACTCCTTGCCCCCATCATCTCCTCCTTTGGAATTTCTCATCATTTCTATCTCCTTCTCTTCCTTCACCTCTGACCTACATCTCAATCTCTCTTCCCGTCTATCTGCCATTAAAAACGGGATATCATCTCACTATCTCTCTCTTAATGATAAGACTGAAGTTCTGTTCTTTCCTTCTAACACTTCCTCCTCCCTCTCCCCCTCCTATTCAATTCCCCCCTTCTAATCTTCCCATTTCTAACCATGCTCGTTAACTTGTCATTTACTTTGACTCTTCCCTCTCCTTTACTCATCATATCCCCCTCACCTCTCAGGCATGTCGCTACCATCTCTTTAACATCTGTAAAATCCGTCCCTCTCTCACCTTTCATGCTACTAAACTCTTAATTTCCTCCCTCATTTTTTCTCGCCTTTTCTATTGTTCTTCTCTCTTCTTAGGTCTCCCTGCTTCCCATCGTGCCCCTCTCAAATCCCTTTACCACTCCGCCATCCGCACCCTCTGTCTTCTCCCCCCTCATGACTCAATTTCCAACTCCCTTTCTCACTTAGGTTGGCTTCCTTTCCACTCCCAACTTAAATTCCACTTCCTTTGTCTTGTCTTTAAATCACTTCACAACCTTGCTCCCCCTTACCTCTCCTCTCTTCTCTCCTACACCCCCTCTCGCTCTCTTCGTTCCGCTGATCTCTTCTTACTCTCGGTTCCCCCACCCCCTGTGCCTCCTCTCGTTTCCGCTCTTTTCAGCTCCTTGCCCCCTTACACTGGAACTCCCTACCTTTTTCTATCCGCTCCTCCCTTATCTATTCCTCCTTCGGCTCCTCATTGAAATCTCTCCTTTATTCCCCTCCTTGACTTCCTCCCCCTCTCACCCTTCCCTCCCTCCCTCCCTCTAGTACCCTTCCTTTTGTTCTCTATCTTTTCTCTTCTAAATTCTCCTACCCTTCACGTTATTCACTACTTTCTCTCCCTCTTCCCTCCTTCCCCACCCCCTTCCTCTCCATTCCCCTTTTCTTATGTAAATTGCTCTACATGCTGATTTTCTGGTTTGATACACGTTTACTGTTATTGTTTCTACTGCTCCATGTTTAAAGTGTTCTTGTTGTTAACTGTAAAGCGCCCTGGATTCAGGTGCTATATAAAACAAATACAAATACCTTCTGGTAGATGTTCTTGTTGCCTTCTCGTGTCCCTCCTTTGACTGAAAGGAGTTCCAGCGCTCAATCGATCTTTCTCTGGACACAAGTTCCATCAAATCAAAGCCCCATGGCTGCAAGTGAGTATGCTTTAGGAAGGATGCTTTCACACCCCTTGGCTTAAGGTGCAAAATCACAATGTCCGTTCGTCTCTCGTTTATAAAATCAACAATTTGTATGTCCTCTGAGCTAAGAAAATGGAGGGTGGGGGCATGATGGAACAGTTGTATCACATTGGCGGGATTCAAGATCAGCCCATCCTTGAGGTGGAGAAGCCTTTCCAGTCTTGGTTTGAGGGGAGCCCCTTGGTGTCTTGTCGAATTGGCTTTATTTTTCTACTTTTTTCAAACCTCAAAAAGCTAACGGGCGCCTCGCCAAGCAATTTAGTCGCCTTGGTGCTAGCCAGCCAGCGTTTCCCTTCCTCATTAGCTTCTCGGCAGGCGGCGTAGCCATGCCTTTTGAGGTCAGTTGATCTTCAAGCTTGCAATGTCTGGAACTGTTCTTCAGGCCGATATCCGTTAAGCCCTAGACAGATGATCGGGGAACGACCTTCATTGATAAGAGTTCAATCCCTCAGACACAATCACCTCTTCGTACGGGTCATCTTCATGGACCATCAAAAGCGATAGATGGAGTGCCACCAAGCCTTTGGAACATGAGCATCCCACGTCTTTGGTACATGAGGAACCCTCTGTCAATGGTGAGAGAGGACCAGCCATCTTGGAGGTTTGGGCCCTCTGCTTGCGGTTCAAATTTGTCCATTGCATGGAGGGGGTGCCTCTGATGTTCATGTTATTGTTCACGGGAGGGATTGCCAAGTTCCTCAGAAAGGCCTACAAGCCATTGGCTCTCATCTTGGGCTTTGCTGACAGTGTTTTTTTTTCGCTTTGCCCACCAATAGGTCAGTTTTATGAGTTGCTTCCAACTTTTTGCGTTTATTCCTTTTCTGAAAGATCGGAAAAGAAGTGTGCGCCAGGATATTTTGCCCTACCAGCGGCTCCTTGGTTGCAGAGAAAACCCAGACCCCCTCCTTCGTCCCAGTGTTTAGACAGTCTCTGGGCATTAGCAACCCCTTCATCAGTTTGTTGGAACCAGGGGCCGAGGGGCTTCAAGAGCTCTTGTAGGCACGCTTCCCGGTCTAAGGTCTGTTCCTTAGGGGTTGTCTTGCCATTGGGCGCCCCACCCTCTTCCGCTCTGGAGCTCCTCTCTTCCCTTGAGGAGGCTTCTGTGGTCATCCGGGACGACGTAGGTGGAAATTCCAATGGGGCCATGGAGGCCCTGTGGGCCTTCTGTACATGGATAAAAGCTTTAACTTGAAGTCCAACAAAGAATCCATAAGGCGTTTTGTTTCCACTCGCTCCAAAGTGAGGGCAGATGTAAGATTGTGTTGGATTCTTTTGGAGCACTCTTCTTTCTGATCAACTCTTGACTGTAAGGAAGTGATGTTTTCCATGTAGATCAGTTTAGAGTTGATAAGGGCCAGCAAAATTGCATGATCCTTCAAGTTTCCATTCAGATAATCATACAATTTCAGGAAAGGAGATAATGTTGATGTTTAGCTGCTAGCATAGAAGGCCGTGCATTGAAGGCAGTGGAGTTTATAATCGGGACACAGGCCCTTTCAAAGTTCTCGTGAGAAGACAGTCGTCCAACGTGGATGTAGAAGATGTGATTTCAATCGTGGCCTCGATATTCTGAATTAGTTTGAGCCACGTGAATCTCCTTTTTCTGGGTAAAGATGCAGGAATGCAGGTCTCTTGGTAAAGATTACGATTCAGGGGGTTCCACTCATCCTCAACCTCGAGGGCAGTCCAAGAGAACTAAATAGTTGGAGGCAGTGAGTTTTACTGCCAAGACAGTTGGGGGTGGGGGTGGGGGGTTGATCCTCTGTCCTTTGAATTGGTTGTTCACTTTTGCAGCTGCAGTCATCTGCCACTTCTGGTGATTTATTAAACATGGGCAAGGCGCACACACTCTGATCAACCATTATGGCTTCAGTGAGGCGGCTCACCCAGGCTCCCCGGTATTTTATTCTGCTTAGCTTCTATGGTTAACCTTGGTTTCTTCCCCTCAGGCGGATTCCCAGAGTCAATCATTAATCCCTTGGGGGATTTACTTTCAGTTGGTTCAGAGCCCCCAAACCCTTTGAGGATTTCTGCATCAGTTAGTTCTAGAATGTTAGTAGAGCCAGCCTTGACTGTTAAAGGAACAGGATTTTTACTAGCGTCTCCCGGTTCCCCAAGTCTCAGGGGACTATCTTTTGGGGGAGCTGCCAGCCCCTTCATGTTGTTAACTGTGACCAATTTCCTTTTCAAAGCCAGGGTATGGCCGTTGCATTCAGTGCCCATTTTTGAAAAGTTGTACCATGCAAAAGCGTTAGCCTGCAGGTCTATTGGTAAAGGCTTGGGTTGGCTTGCCGCCACAAATCGAAAACCCATATTTGTTTCTTTTAGAGGAGGTGTCAATCTCAAAGGCCCCCTTCCCGCTCACCTTAGATCTTGCTTGAAGTCTGGTCCTGGCTGGAAACCAACACTGAAGCACTCCGCTTTGCTCCGTGGAGAGGCAGGTGTTTTAAAAATGCTCCTCCTACTTGCCGCCGTAGGCAGTGAAGAAATACTGCTCGCTGCAAAGGTCCAAAAACATAAGCACCAGTCACCACAGTGCACCGGATGTACAGTGAAATACTCTACCTCAAGTTAATGCTTTGTGCCCTACGAAATCCAGTCTGAAACCAGGAGACATGGCCCATCTTTACTGTCCATGATTCCAGCTCAGACAACACTAGGGCAGCAAATAGTTTGCGGTCTGCGTAAAACAGTGGCCCACATGTCTGGAGTATGCTTAAAAACAATGTTGCTTATGCCATTTGGGCCTGGGGCTATGGATACAGACGCTTTAGTTATTAAATTGCCTTATTTTTTCAATGTCAAATGTAAGAGTCCATTGTTCCTCCCCTGCCATGATAATGTCAGCTTTTAAGAGCTTAATAGATATCAAAGTATAAGGTTTCCCAAATGCAGGCCGAAATGAGATTGTCCTGCATGTGGGATTGTGGATTATTGATGCTCCTGATTAATTCCCAAACATTTCAAGAATTATTTTTGAGTAGGACTTTTAAGATGGGAGGGTCTTGATACATAAGGGTAAGTCGGTGGCTGTTTAGCCAATAATGTATGCCTCCTGGCCTGCTCTTCTTGCAACAAGGCCCTTTCTTTAAATAATTGTCAGAGGTACACTTTTAGCTCCTTCTTGCTACTTGCTACCTCGGGGTCAAAGACCAGTCTGTAAAGCTTCATACCTTGCTTCGATATCGGGAGTGCATTTATTATAGTACTGATAAAAGGTATCAGGTCAGCAGGGAGTGCGGAGGGGGAGTGCTCCTGCGGGTGATCGGGGTGGGGGGCTACCAGAGTCTGGACTAGGCGGCGGACCCCTTCCGACCCCCCTCCCCAATCAAGCTGCCGTGTGTGCTGAAGTGCGAGCGAGCTGGTCGGGAAAGGGGGGGGGCAGAGAGGATCGCCGAGACCCGACGCCATCAGTACAACGAAGAGCAAGGTACATGCTGTGGAGGGGCCCAGCCTATATTATGACCCGTTCTGCTGTCAATTCCCCAACCAGCCCTTCCATACAATAACAGAGCGGATGCACCATGGTGCGGAGCGGTCCCCGTGGAGCTCGGCAGATCCGGGGACCTCTGGCACAAGGTCTAGTGCATGATATGTGGGACACATGAAAAGAGGCACAGTTTGAAGCCTGCGCATGAGGTCGTAGCGAATACTGGGTGCAGGAGCGCCACATGCAAAAACGTATACAACCATAGGCTAAATCGGATGCGAAGAACAGGTGGCGGACTTCACATGCGGCATTGAAGTTTGTAGCAGTGGGTGGCCGGCACAAGCAGTGCCCTGGGCAACAGTACTAATGAATCACGTCACCAGCAGTTATTGCCCCTTAAGATAAAAGGGGAAAAGATGATCACCTCCATGCATTAGATATATTGGAAAAACCTGCACCACTTCTGAGAGTAACGGCCTGCACCACCCTACGTATAAGTGAATCCGCAATTTCCAGCTACATATAGCGAGACTGTCCCTGCAATTGGGCATAAAGAACTCCAATATCTCCTTACACCGCAGGACATGCCCAGGGGTAACAAGGGTCTCAAGAAAGGCCTCACGGACGCATTTACAAATTCTAACATGGAGGGTGAAAACATGAGGCCCCGCTACCAAATGGTTCCAATTCCCAGCACATGGCTGAATCCGCTACAGACCCCTATATGGCAGCATTACAGGCTGGGTTTGTATCGGTTAATAGTAGATTGGACGATATAGTTAGCAACATATCCTCCATTCGATCAGATTTACAAACAGTAAACAAAAGAGTAACGGAAGCGGAAACCAGATTAGGGGCATTGGAGGACACCTCTACAAAACAAACCAAAGATATCGGGGGGATAAAGAGATCTTTGAAACAAGTCCAATCCAAGTGTGAGGACTTGGAATCACGCTCCCGGCGAAATATTAGGGTGGCCGAAACAACGCTTAATGTGCCCATGGAAACATATGGAAGACGTGATTCGCGCCATTCTACCCGATGCCCAGTTTTCTCAGCAGTTCCTGGTCAAGAGGGCCCATAGATCTCTGGCCCCACAGCCAAAACACTGGAGCGTTGATGCGCACGGTTATTGCACGCTTACTCAATTACCGTGATAGAGACCTCATACTCCGGCTGTCCTGAGAGAAAGGCACACTGATGTACGACTCTGCGAGGATCCACATCTATCCAGACTTCTAGATTGGAGTGCAGGCAGCCCGACAGACATTTGACCAAACTAAAAAAGCGCTCAGAGAAGGATCTGTGCCGTACGCCATGTTGTTCCAGGCAAAGCTTCGCCTCCAACACTCAGGAAGGTCGCACTTCTTTGAAACAGCAGAAGCAATGCACTACATTGAGCAGAACGTCCCACTCCCCCCAGACAAGGGGGATCAGACAGCCCGCTCCAATACTTGAAGAAGAGGGGTAATAATGGTCACAGGCACGACAACAATATGACACCAACTCGCCTAAGTTACAGTTCACGAGCTCCTAGGGGCGACTTGGTATGCAAAGAATAGAAATGTCAAATCAGTGCTCCCCACGGCTGCACAAGTTGCAGAATGTACACGGGATTACACTGTCCAGTTAGGGGGATGGTGGAGGGGTGGGGTGTTAGGACAGGCCTGTTGCCGATTGAAAGTTGGGGTGTTTATTTATTTACTACAAAAACTGAACACATGGTTCACAGATGCTTCAAGCAAACCTCAGAACATACAGGGGAACATGATCCAGAATGTACATGACCGGGAAGGGTAAGGTCCATGGACTGAAGCTCCTAACTTGGAATATTAGTGGTCTGGCAAACCCCATCAAGGCGAGGAAAATACTAGCATATGCAAAAAGGCATAGAGTAGACATCCTCCTCCTACAAGAAACACATGCGATCAAGAATGTTAATGAATCATTTGCACACGGGTGGGGGCAGATACATGCCACGACAGATTACTCATCACAGACCAGGAGTGTGCTAACGCTAGTGCATAAACGCACGGGATTCCAAAGGTCCAGAGCAGAGACAGACCCAGAGGGTAGATACGTCGTAATATGGGGTGTGCTGGCCGGACAGGAACTAATAATAATCAACACGTATGGGCCAAACACTGATTCTCCAGCATTTTATCTGCAAGTACTAGCACTGGTCACACCTGCGGGCTCTGCCAAAATACTATGGGGGAAAGGGGTGACCTCAACACAATCCTCAACCCCGCAATTGACCGCTCATCTACAGTACAGAGGACATATACTAAAGCTGCATCAACCATACAGCAGATCATGGCAATGCTACCCTTGGCAGACGCATGGAGGGAGACACATCTAGGGCAAACAGAATATACGTTTCATTCATATGTGCACGGGTCCAGTTCCCGCATGGACTACTGGCTCTGCTCGCCTGAACTTATATCACAATTACAAGAAAGCACAATACATGACCACTCGCCTGTCCTGCTAGATATACAAATGAAGGACATACAGCAAAGCCCGCAGTCATGGAGGATGCCCCCAGCATTGCTTAAGGATGATGCAATAATAGAATCACTCAGAGCGGAGGTAACCAATTTCTTCGACCTTAACACAGGTTCAGTGCAATCATCATCCACAGTGTGGGAAACCTTTAAGGTGTGGCTGAGAGGACATTTAATCTCGAGGACAAAGGGCACGCTTAGCGAAATATACGTAACGATCTCAACAAGACGGAGCGAGAATTACGGAGACTAGAGATCATCCACTCAAGTGCCAGGGAAGAATATCCTACAACCACTGCAAGAACAAACGTCAAAATTCAAGGCGTTGGAGGAACATGAAGTATATTACACAATGCAACCAGTACGGGCAAGATGATATGGGGTGGGAAACAAAGCCAGTCGCACAATGGCCAACCTCATCAAATCCAAACAGGGGTTCAGACAAATCACGAGCATAGTGGAGGGGATAGTCCACACGGACGCCCAAGAAGTTAACAAGGTGTTCCTAGATTTCTTCACCAAGCTGTACTCAAACACGGATAAGGTATCGAATCAAGAACTCCAGATCTACATGGATTTGTTCCCCAGCCCATATCGAGTCCGATGAACATAGAGGCACTGGACCTGCCACTAACCACAGAAGAAATTAATCAGGCTATTAAGGAGCTTCAATCTGGCAAGGCACCGGGCTCAGACGGGATCCCAGCAGATTTTTACAAAATTTACAAAGAACTCCTCGTCCCCAAACTAAAGGAGGTATGGGAGGAAGCCCTAGGAAGGGGGGCACTGGCATCCACAATGAAAGAAGCTATAATAACCGCCCTTCTGAACCCACACAAGCCCCTGCAAGTCCCCACCTCCTACCGTCCCCTGTCCTTGATTAATGTGGACACTAAGATATTTGCCAAAACAATAGCGAACTGGCTGCTGTCCCATATGAATAAATTAATACACCCAGAGCAGTCCGGCTTCATCCCCACCCGCTCTACCATCTTTAAACCTCCATAGGTCCTTCGCAATAGCTTCACAACTGGACCCAGAAGCGAAAACAGTGGCCGTGGCCCTCGATGCTGAAAAAGCATTCGACTCGGGTGTCATGGAAACATATGTATGCCATCCTCAAAAAAAAAAAAATGGGGTTCAGTCCTAGCTTCCAGAAATATATACAAATCCTATACAAAAACCCCAGAGCAAAGGTCATAACCAATAACACTATCGGCAGATTTTACTCTACAAAGAGGCACGAGACAGGGGTGCCCACTTCCCCCCCCCTTATATTCGCGCTCACAATAGAGGGTATGGCAGCGAAACTCCAGCATAACCACGCATGGCGAGGAATACGTATTAGGGGTGTTATTTCATTGTATGCAGACGATACAATGCTATACCTGAGAAACCCAAAAACTAACTTGGCGCCAGTAATGGAAGACATAACGCAATTTGCAGAATACTCTAAATACAAAATAAATAGACTGAAATCAGAAATAATCCCCCTAACACGAGCCACTACACAGTCCCCTGCCTCAGCTCAGTTACGCTGGTCCCCAAACACAGCACGCAACCTAGGCATCATTTTGGCAACAGACAGACTCACAAACTACTCAAACAACTATGAACCTTTCCTAGCACTGGAGCAGAAACTCAAAATTTGGGACAAACTCCAACATCGATATATGGCCGAATTGCGTTGCTTAAAATGGTGGTAGTACCGAAAGTACTGTACTTATTCAGCAATATACCAATTTGGCCGGGCAGTCAATTCTTTAAGCAGCTAAAAAAGCAGGCCTCATTCATATGGGGAGGGGGCACTGTGAGACTCCAATGGCCTACGCTATGCGAGAGGTACGAAACAGGGGGATTGATGGCTCCAGACATTCTGCTGTACTACTACTCAGCGCAGGCACACTTTGCGAAATACTGGTCCGAAAACACCGAAAGATATGAACACACGGAGAAATTTGCTGCCTCCCCGATCAAACTGCAATCCATGATATTCGCCAAAGCCAAAAAAAAGACAGGGGGGAAGTGGACCCTTTAAACTCCACGGTGAAGCATGGTCATATCTGCTGTGAAGAGTCGGCTGCATGGACCCCTACTGGCCACATGCATCCCCCTCTGGCACTACCCAGATCTCATACCCTCAATGGACACGACAATACAAAAAAAAAATAAAGAAAAAAAATCCAGACACTGAAATGAAGCTGGGAGATTTATACCCAGACCGGAAGTTTGCACCACTGGAACTGGTTCAAGAAAAGGTGGGCTCGGGCCTCATTACAATGCTACAATGCCACCGACTAAAAGCAGCAATGAATCAGAAATGGCCAAAGTTCCCTGCGGAGCCGATCTCACATCTGTTCCTGACCTCAATCATGTTTCCCGAGGGTTTTTGTGGAGGCATATCCACATTGTACAAATCAGTGCAAGCACACACTCCATCCACGAATAAGATGGAGAAGCGGGAACGAGATTTAGGTATTAGCATAGACGAATCACAATGGGGCTAAAATACTGCCAATACACCAAATCCATCTCTATAAATTCAAATGTAATGCTAATTCAATTCAAAATTTTGAACCAACTCCACATTACTCCCAGCAAAATTCTCCTGGCACTGGATGCAGAAAAAGCATTCGACCGGGTGGAATGGTCCATACTATTTAAGACACTCCAATGTATGGGATTTGGGGAACATTTTATAGCCAGAATTAAAGCAAACTACAACGCCCCAACTTGCAGAGTGGCCGTCAATGGAGAGGTATCAGAAAAGGTGTACATATCCCGGGGAACAAAACAAGGGTGTCCACTCTCCCCCCTATTATATGCTATATTCCTAGAACCCCTGTTGATAAAAATTAGGGAAGCAGCGAATGTCAAGGGGATAGAGATGGCAGGCATGCAACACAAGATTACCGCCTATGCGGACGATATGCTGCTGGCATTAGAGGAGCCGGACCGGTCGCTGGCCGCAGCAATGGGAGAGCTAGAAACCTTCGGGGCCATCTGGGGGTTAAAAATCAACAAAAACAAATCAGAAATTCTAATACTGGCAGGTGACGGGGATAGAATTAAGAGAGAAGCAAGGACACACAACCTCAAAATAGCGGAGGAGGGTATCAAATACCTGGGAATCACTCTCACACACAAGGTAGACCAACTGTACAAGAAAAACTACCCACAGCTACTTACAAACGTTCGAAGAGACATGGAAAGATGGAACCCATTGCTGATATCATGGTGGGGTAGAATTCAGGCGGTAAAAATGACCATTCTCCCAAAGCTCCTATACCACTTCCAAGCCCTGCCGGTGGGGGTCCCCCGCTCCTTCTTCAAATCACTCCTGAGGGTAGTCTCAACTTTTGTGTGGAAGGGGAAAACTCCGAGGCTCTCTAGGGCGGTCCTAACATCGTCAACTAGGGAAGGAGGGATGGCACTGCCCCACTTTCAAAAATACTACCAAGCGGCCCAACTAAAGGTGCTACGGGAATGGCTGGGAGAAGACCCACAACAGATATGGGCAGCACAAGATAGGGCGGTGGCTAGAACCCCACTAGTGGAACTACTCTGGAAGCAGAAACAACACAGAGATCCCAACATAGGGTTCAGCGCAATACTGAGCACGACCCTGGAGGCATGGGACACCCAAACAAGAAAGGGCGCAATGACCAATACATTAGGCCCATTCACACCCATATGGAGGAATCCGCAGTTTCCGCCAGGGTTGGAGCAGGGTGCAGACAACTGGGAGGAGGAGGGTATAACGAAAATAGGGGAAATGTTTCGCAACAATGAAATCATTCAATACGAATCATGCCTCACACTCCCAAAAAGAACCACACGGAATAAATACAGTTATGAACAACTTAAGCACTGGCTAAAAACCCCCGAAATAGCGAAGGCGGCTACGAGAACCCTAACCCCATTTGAGAAATACATCACAACCAACTCAGGGGCAAAGAAATGGATATCGACACTATTCTACTTTATAAACAAACAAGGTGAAGAGACCAAATGGGCATATATGCGCAAATGGGATAAAACGATGGGAAGGAAACTCACGAGAAAACAGTGGGAGGACATTTGGGCCCAAATCCCCAAACTGACAAGAGCGGTGCAGATGAGAAATGTGGATCAAAATAGTGACTCAGTGGCACTACACGCCCGAGAGACTGCATACTATGTTCCCAGGAACATCAAACCTCTGCTGGAGGGAGTGCGGAGATGTGGGGACGTGGAGACACATCTGGTGGGACTGCAAAGGAATAGTGCCGTTCTGGGAAGAAGTTAAGGGTGAAATGGGCAAGATATTTCCAGATGTGGGACAACTAGATGAGAGCGTATGGATGTGTGGCATGGGAGATGACACTACAAGAAGATACACGAAAGCACAACGGAGAAGCTTTATGGGACTTCTCATCGCGGCTTGGACAACAATTGCCCAAAATTGGAAAAAGAAGGATACACTGCTAATATTTATGTGGCTTCAAAAAGTATGGGCGCAGCTAGCAATGGAAAAAGTCACTCACATAATCCAAGGCACTAAGAACAGGTTCACCAAAGAATGGGGCGGGGTCCAGGAACATCTGCAGTCAGACTTTATGGATCAATGGTGCCCACACAACATAAGGGTCACGGACATTTTCAATGCATAAAGAAATCCACGAATCAAGTCACATGGTCCCTGGGTGGGAGGGGGGAGGGAGAGTTGGGGGTGAAATGTTGGTACAAAGTTCCGTTTTTTATTGTTATGTTTATGCCAAATGAAAATAATAAAGATATGTTTAAAAAAAAAAAAATGGCCAAATTTGATACTTCTAGACAAATGCTCTGTCCGAAATGCAACTCACCTGAGGCTAACTCCATGCACATGTTTTGTGAGTGTCCACCATTTAAACGCTTCTGGGAAGAAATCGCCAAAATAGTGAGTGATATGATAGATACACATTTATCGGCCACCCCACTGAAATATCTGCTGGGAGATATCGGGGAAAATCGCAATCAAATCCCGTAGATTCTTCGCGATATCTAATGCAGTGGCCAAGAGGGCATGAAAAGCTACAACGGCCCCAACAGTACAAGAATTGCTGAAGGACCTTATATGGGAGCAGGACTGTGAAGAAACCTATATAAGAGGGATATTACCATCCTGTAGACCAAAACACATCTGGGGCCCCCTAAAACGATGTCTGAACGTGGATGGTGGCGAGTCGGAGGAGGGCTGAACCATGTACAATACCGACACCTGCAGAAAGGCCCAGTCATTCGGTTCAAATCATATTGTTGATTTAGGTTTTGTTCTTTTTCTTTCACTGGACTGCATACATTAAGGCTTGCCAATGTTAATACTGTCAGAGTGTGAGATGTAATTTGGTTGACAGCATAAATAAAGGTTTAAAAAAAAGACATTCCTTAACACAAATAAGTAATCAATGCACAATGTGACTTGCCCATTTGATCACGTATGTGATATCAATTGTTGAATGCTAGGGGTTCCAATAGATATTGATCTATACCAGCTGTCCTTTTAAATCCACATTCTTCAACTTTAATTTAATGGCAACCAAAAATGTGTTAGTAATTTTAATCTATTCCAATAATTTGCTCCCCGGATGGTCTTCCACCAGTACCCCCAGATGCCTTTGGTTGGTAAGCTTCGTAGACATCAATTAGAATTTTTGATGTAAGCCAGACTTCTTGTAGCATGACTATTGCATACGAACGCAGAAGTTTACCCAATTCCAAGTTGTTAATGAGGCGAGTGGCCCCTTGCGTTACATGAGATTAAATCTATAAATCTAACCTCTATGATGATTCAACAGCCTTAACCCCATATAGATTCAACAGATGTAGTCACTTCTCCCCGAGGGGGAGCCCCTTTCCATGAGGCCAGGGAGGTGAGGCCTCTACCTGATAATTTCCCTATTGGTGGTATAAAGCGAGAGGAACTCATGGGGAGGGATTTCCCCCCCACCCTGAGAAGGACCAACACCTGGGTACAATAAGTCACAACATCCCTAACCTTCCCAAGCACCTTTTTAACCAACCTCCCCTTGCTAGCACTTCCATTTGCTACTGTGACAGGTCATTGACTGAGTCCAGTACTGAGACCAAGAATAATACCTGGGAGGCAAGTACTGAGACAAAGATGATGCACGGAAACAGGAAGAACCCTTCCTTGAACACAGAAGCGTTCTAGCTTTCCAGGAAGAAACATAACTGTACAGACTTTAAAAACCGAAAAGGGACTTGACACAATGTCAAGCCGTCCCCGGAGGAACATCGCTCGTGGAAGCTGTTTGGTGCAGAAGATTCAAAGGGCTGGAGACCAGGATGCTGTCAGTCGAGGAGACGCATCTCTAGCGGTTCCAACACAAGACCAACCCAAAGAAGATTGCAAGGCAGTAGCACAGACTCCAGAAGGAGGTGAACTGTGCGGATCATAACAGGTGCTGATACTGCAAAGAGCCAAAGGCTGTGAAGCCGCCTCAGAAAACCACAAGCCGTCGGAAGTCGCCGGAGACCAAGGCAAGTGCAGACCGCAGGAGAGACTGTTGCCCAGCAGGAAGATCCCCCGAATGTACAGAAGAGAAAGGGCTGACCGGTGCAGGCACGAGAGGGTCCTGGGAACTGATTAACAGCACATGGGGAAAGTGGGGCAGGCATATGTCCCCTAATTTAAAAGAAAGTATGAGTGAACTTTACATTGGAGGAACTCGTCCTCATTTCAGTGATGATACCAAAACCACTGACCACCAGAGAAGGGTCAAGAACCCCATTGTGAGAGAGTGATTTTTGCATCCAAGGAGGTCTTCCTCATTTTGGTGGTAGCCCCAAGGCCACTAACCATCAGAAAAGGGTTGAGAACCCCAACAGTAGAGCGCGAGATAAAAATATGAGTCATCTTCCTCATGGTATCACTTGGCAGGGAAGTGAAGCAAGTGGGCCAAGTCAAAGACAAGTTGAAACCAGAATTGGTTGTTGTAGGTGTGTAACCTGGTGGAAATAAGTCATTCCCCCTGGTTGTGATGAACTGAGAGCAAGATAGCATGAGAAGGGAGTCATTCTCCTGGTAGCCTAGACCAGCAGTAAACTCCAAAGTGGACTGGAGAAGGGAGTCATTCCCCTAGCCTGTTTGAAAGAAACATAAAATACCAGGAGAAGGAGTCATTCTCCTGATAACTCGGACCGTCAGTAAAGTCCAAAAGAGCCTGTGGATATGAGTCATTCCCAAAGGCTATCTGAAACCACCCATCAGGAAATGGGAGAATTTCCTGACCACCAAGAGTGAGTACCAGAGTGTTTGGGACCATCAGAGGAAGAAAGCCATTCCCACTGATAACACGTGAGAAGTATTGTTTGGAACATTACTATCAAGGGGGATGGGAGCTATTCCCCCGGACAGAGTGTAAGATACGAGACTATTTTGAACTGAATAGAACTGTTACAGCAAACCAGGAAATTGAACAGATGAGGAGGGAGTCATTCTTCCGGGATCGGCCAGAACGATACTACTAGTCATAGTTTCTAGCGCAAGAGACAGAAGCAAGGTTTTCTTGACAAGACAGTGGACATTTCACGTTGCCAGACATCCCAACAGTCACCTTAGATCTTTTAGTTGAGGCAGGGACCCCTCTCCTTGAGATATGGATAGATCGGTTTTCTTTTCTGTTTTTCACTGAATAAAAAGTCTTTACCACCAATATGCCATCTTAGTGTCATCCTCCTCTTGCACCCTTAGACCTCCTATACTGCAGTAATTGACCCACCCCTAAGTTTTGCAATCAATGGTTCTCTGCAGAAAGCGTGTTGGGGAACCAACTGAGTTGGTTTTTACCCCCACATCTTCTCGGAAGGTGGTTCAGCAAATCTTACAATTTTTTTTGCTAGAGGCAGAATTAGTGCATTAAATAGATTATTAGGTTTCCCTGGTCCATGCGACAGATTCAGGGGTTTGGGAATTACACACTCTTTGGTTTGCTTAACTAGAGACCTTGAATCTTGATAAGGTGTTAATTCGTAACCCATCTGTCAGAGTGCTCTACCTTCAGTGACCAATAAATCCTAAGCGGTCATAGAATGCATAGTTATTACAAGTATATATTTTCGATTGTCATCCAAAAAACCTAACATGCCTATGTCTCTTGAGGACAGCTGTTGAAACTTGTGCAACAGATTTTATATATAGGATCGAGCCAAAATTAAGTTGCTTCCATGACCCGAAACAAATTCCAACACCAGTCGCTTTGAATTGATCCGCTCGCCAAAGCCTGCTAAGATTACCGTCCTCCATTAGTTTAGTTTTTCCAGGGGAGTTGGAAATTGTTCTTCTCCAATCCAATTGTGATGCCATCGACAGAGTAATTACACCCCTTTCTATTGGGTAATGCTATTACTAAATGCTTTAGGGCTATACACTAATTGACTCCAGTTCTCATTGGACACTGATATGTTGTACAACAAGCGGTGGAGCCTTTTTTGGGTCCATCACACAACCTTTGAACTTCCAACTCTTTCTCCAACCCGAATGTCCTGACCTCCATCAGGTCCATGTTCAGGAGAAATTATCTGGCTGAACAGCCTTCACTGTATGCTCCATTTCCGACATGACTTTTGATGCATCTTCCTCCGTCATATGCAAACCTTTCTAGAGTTCATGCGGTTCATATTCTTTTTAGATTGATTTTTTAGTTATTGCGGGATATGCCTCTGCTTCGTTTGATTTGCCTCAGAGGTTGTTTTGAAGCAGCCGTTGCCCATCAGGATTAATAAAGGGTTGGCTGCCGATAACCTCCTTGCTGTTTCCTGTAGCAAATAGACACCAAGATCACCTGGTAACTCGAGCCTTTGGTGCTTCAATTATCTTTGGGGTATGTATTCTTCCAGCTTCACATATTCATATAACTAGGAATATGCGTGGCTGCCTCAACTTCAAGTTCTACATGCTCACAAAGGCGCACTAGTGACTTCAAAGCCATATTACTTATGATGGCAGAACGTGAAGCAAGTATAGATGAGATTTGTTATTACCCCCATTTTCCCCATGCGTATACAATGCATGGGAAAGCCCTGGGATACTTGAAAGGCAAGAGGATGACTCTTGCAACCATTCTTCCACACTTGTGCTGAGTAAGCAGAGAAAGAAGGGTCTCTGAGCAGGCACTTCTGCTGTTTCCCCAAGCTACAATCTCCTCAGACATTTCACCATCCTTTTGAGGTAGAACGTTGCAGGAGATGTTCACTACCTCAAGCAGGCTCAGCTCAGTTATAAAATGTGAGTCCACAATCCGCTCCACCTCACCATTACCCTTTGTAGCTGTGGCTTTTGTTTGTATTGGCCTCAAGCCTTTCTGCAGATAGAATTCCATGATCTTTACCTGCGTTTCCATTTTTTTCTCCGGATCATTTTAGTGGGATTAGTGCCATTCGTCAGACCCACTGTCAGCACACTTCTGGTACCCAAGCCAGTATTTGCAGCGTCAGGAATCAATACATCGCCGATTGTTATTAATGAAACATTTATTGTGGCTTCAGTTATGTCTGCAATTATGGGGCGTGTATGAGTACCAGAAGGACTTACACAAACACACCCTTCATGTATCGGTTTGTTAATGCCACAGCAATGAGCATAAATTATAAATTACTCACAGTAGTGACTACCGTACTCCTAGTCCCTAGTGCAAAGACGTCCCTCGCTAGGAACGGAAGACGGAACCTTTTTCACCAGAACAAATCTTCTTCCCCTTTAAATTTAGGGGCGCGCAGGGGGTGCAGCCCAGGGGGCATGTGCTCCACTGACTCCACCCCCGGCGCCACTCCTCAGTCCCCTTTGATGTGTCGACAATATTAAGGTTGCTTAATGACACCAGTTTTATTAGGGGGCAGGACGGTGGGGCGTATGGGGGGAAAGGGGACTATGCACTAGGAGCATGTTAGTCACTACAGTGAGTAACTTATAATTACTCCTACGTCCCGTCCCCTTTCCTCCATATTGCATGGGCGATTACAACTGAATGTAGCCCCAGGGTGGCGAGGTGACCCTCCAATGGCAAACAGGTTCCTTAGCACTCCCTGCCCAAATGCTGTGTCAGACCTGGAGCTGGCATCTAAATAGTAATGTTTGCAAATGGCCGAAGGCGTAGCCCAGGTAGCTGCCCTGCTGATGACCTGCCACAGAACGTGTCTTTGAAAAGCCACAGCTGTAGCCCTGGCTGTGCTGCCTCTCATATGCCTCCTTGATGACCGCCCCCATCCATCTGACTATGGATGCTTTGGAGGCCCGATAGCCTGGCCTTGACCCACCAAAGGTGACAAGACTTGCAAAAGCTGTTAGTCCTGTCCAGGTAGAATTTTAGAGCGTGCCTGACGTCTAGACAATGCAGAATCCTCTGAGCATCCTCCTTGGGGTCTGCGAAGAAAGTTGGTAACACAATCTCCTCATTCAGGTGGAAGGAGGAGACAACCTTTGTTAAGACCGCGGGGTGCGTTCTGAGCACCACCTTGTCCTTATGAAAAGTAGTGTAAGGCTCCGAAGCCACCAGTGCCTGGATTTTACGGACCCTGCGTGCAGGTATAATGCCCACCTGTAGGACTGCCTTTAAAGTGACTAGCTTGATGTCCGTGGACGTCATGGGCTCAAAAGGTTTATGAGCAAGAGAGCCCAAGACCACGTTAAGGTCCCACACCGGTTGTGGCTTTTTAATAGGCGGGTAGAGCCTGGTGAGGCTTGCCACATGTCCTTTAACCACCGGATTAGAGGAGGAAAATATCCCTTCCTCCGAATTCCGGTATGCTCCGATTGCCGCCAAGTAGGTGCGACATGTGTCCACCTGCACCCACCGGTGTGCAAGGAGTGCAGAGAAGGATAGGATGTCATCCAGAGTGCAGGTCAACGGGATCAAACTCCTTTGATGAAGCCCAGTGGCAGAACCTAGTCCACTTGCTTTTGTACTGGATCCTGGTAGCATCACTCCTGGTTCCTTGTATAATGTCTATGCTGGCCCGAGACCGATGTAGATGCCTTAATGTGACCTGTTCAAAAACCACATGACTGTGCCCCCCTGCTGTGAGAGTAGGTGAACTGGACCCAGCGGAAGATGCACTGGGGCCTGATCCAACAGGCTGAGTAGTTCGGAGAACAGTGGCATCGGGCCACCACAGGGCCATCAGGATGACCCAGAGGTGACGGGCCTCCCTGATCTTGCAGATTACCCTGTGCAAGGAAGGCATAAGCGTTCATGTTGTCCCATTATATCTGCATGGCATCGCCCAGAGAGCCACAGCCCTGTCCCTGCCAGGACGCAAACAGGGGCACCTCCTGTTGGACCAGGTGGCAAAGAGATCCACCTGCGGATGATCCTATCTGTTGAAGATTCCCTGAAGGACTTGCTTGTTCAACTGCCAATCGTAGTTGTCCGCACCCAGTCTGCTGAGTCTGTCCGCCTCCAGGTTGGACTCCCCCGGGAGGTGGATTGCCCTCAATTGCATGTTGTTCTTCAGAGCCCATTCCCAGATGTTGACTGCCAAGGAGCATTGGGGCATATGACCTGGTGCCACCCTGCCTGTTGATATAGTACATGCTGGTGGAATTGGCCGTCTGTATGAGGATCATATTGCCGATCATGGGAAGGAAGGCTTTTAGAGCAAGCCAGATAGCCTTCAGCTCTAGCCAATTGAGATGAGCCTCCTGTTCCTGGAGAGACCAAACTCTGGACAAGGACTGTCCAGTGAGGCTCCCCAACCGTCAAAAGGTAGAGTCCATGGCGATTGGAACCTGTGGTGCTGGATGCCTGAACGGCCTCCCTATCCTCAGGTTGGAGTCTGTGCTCCACCATACAAGGCCATTCCACGAATTCTCAAATACTGCGTGCCGATCGCACTAGGCAAAGAGGTGGAGGGGTAGCCATCCTGATTAATAACCAGGTAAAGTACCACCTGATTCCCCACAAGTACCTCGAGGGCTGTGAAAGCCTTAAAGCAAAAATCATAATCAATGAGAATATTACTCTAACCATACTGGCCATCTATAGACCACCCAAAACAATGCCTCTTTTCGAGGAACAACTGCTTAGCATATTGAATAAGATCACTAAAGCTAATACTCTGGGCCAATGATTCTTCCAATAAACATGCACTCTCCATTCTTGCAGCCTTAAACACCATTGACTTTACACAATGGGTGAGAACCCACTCATTCAGGTGGACACCAACGATTGGATTCTGACCCATTGCTTACGAATTTCCGACACCTCTGTGACCCTCCTCTGACCATGGTCCGACCATTGTATAGTGTCCATGCTAGTTTACCCTCCAGCTCCTCCCATGAGACTGGATGCCATTCCCAGACTCCTCAAAAATTCCAGAAACCTGAAAAATGTGACCTCTCAGTAATTCTCTGGCGCATTGACATCTAGGTTAGGCTCCACTGAGTGCTTCCACAATGCCACTGACATAGCGGTGCATCTCACAAATGCCATGAATGAGGCTATGGATGCCCCTGCCCCAATCAAAACCAAAATGATCAAGCCAGAAGTCAATAAAAACTCCTGGTTTAATTAATCCATCCTTTTTCTTTTTTAATCAAACAATTTTATTGAAGTTTTTCAAGCAACAACCATACACATTACAATTAGTAACATATAAAAGAAAACAAGGGTCCCTGCCATTAAGCACTAGCTGAGGTTCACACATTCTATATTGTTCGTCCGGGTGGCTCTGCCCAGTCTGCGAGAGGCGTAATGCGTGTGGTGCAGCATTGTGCTCTCAGTGGGCGTCCTCCCATTTTTGTCATATTTTGAGTGCTTTTTGTGGACATCCCCTCGGAGCATACACGCTGCGTTCTGTTGCTGCACAAATGTCTACATCTGTGACCCATTGTTCGTAGCTGGGTGTGATCTCCGACCCCCACAGGTGTGCAATGTTCCTTCTGAGCACTGTTGTGGTAGTCGACCAAAGTAGTTTCTTGTATCGCGACAGGTCGCTTTCATCAGAGACATCCAGCAGTAACTGTTTTGGACCTCTTTGTACTGTCTTGCCCAGGACTCTAGACAGTTTATCGCAGCATTTCTGCCAGAGCTGTTGTATGTTATCGCATTCCCATAGGGTATGAAAGAAAGTCCCTTCCCTTTTGCAGCGCAGGCAACGTGGGTCTAACGTTTTGCCCCACCGAAACAGTGCTACTCTCGGATAGTAAATGCGATGCAGGATTTTGAGCTGGACCAGTCTAAGCCTGGATGAGATGGTTACCTCCCGGGGTAGATCAGTGCTTCCGTCCAGTCCTCCGGCTGTAGGGGTCCCACATCTCTTTCCCATTTGGCCTTTAGGCTGGACAGTTCCGGTGTAGCAAAGGAAGTAATCGCGTTATTCATGGTTGAGGTGACTTGTTTGTGTAATTTGTTCCTGGACTATATTGCGTTCTATCTGGGTACAGTCTGCCATATCCCTCATGCTTTGTGTACTCATTTGCAGTGCATGTTTCAGTTGGGTATAGTGATATCTCTCTGTGAGTGGGAGGGAGGAGTCAGATTGTATTGTCTCAAACGGGATCACTCTGCCTTCCTGCACTACATCACCAATTTTTGTGATCCCATGCGAGACCCAAGCATGCCATTTGGGGAGCCATCTTAACTCCTGGGAGAAGTTTATTATTCCAGAATGATTGTATCGGTGTTAGTATCGAGTCCCACCCGATGTATTGATGTGCTTCTGCCCATTTTCGGGTGATGAGAGCCGACAGTGGGGGGCAAAGCTCTCCCAGGACTGCCATACAGGAGTTATAGGGGTGAGGCTGTGCTATTGGCATTGATTCCTCTGATGTGTGGCAAGTTCCCTTCCCCGTGAAGCATGTCGTTCACCACCGCCATCTGGTTGGATTAGTAGTACGTTTGCAACCTGGGCAGTCCTATCCCTCCCTCCCAAACGGATCTTTGAAGAGTGGGGGGGGGCTATCCGAGGATGCCCCCCTCGCCATAGTAGTTTCCAGAGGATACGGTCGATTTTTCAAAATTCGTGTTTTGGAATATAAAGTGGTGTGTTTTGCATGATATACAGAAACCTAGGGAGGGCGAACATTTTAAATAGGGCAGCTCTGCCCAATAGTGTCAGAGGCAGGGAGATCCAGTGTAGAGTATCCTCCGCAAGTCTCTTCACAATTGGGTGTAAATTCAAGGCTGTGTAATCTGTAAGGTTCTTTGTAATCTGCACTCCCAGGTATCTGAACTGGTCCATTGCAACCCAGTAGGGGCAATTTGCTGGTATCGTCGCACCTGCACCGCCTCTGTGGAATAGTGTGGATTTAGCCCAATTTACACTAAATGCCTCATCTCTCTTCAGCATGAGCGTAATTCTATAACAGGAGTTGGCTGGGTCTTTTATATAGAGTAACAGGTTCTCGGCATAGAGCGATACTTTGTCCTCCCACGTGTCTGACCAACAGAAACCCTCCCAGAGTGTGGTGTTCCGCAGGAGTATGTCTAGAGGTTTTATGGCGAGCGCCAAGATCATGGCCGATATGGGGCAGCCCTGTCTTGTGCCCCTGCCCAATCTAAAGGAGTCCGGTAGCCAGCCGTTGCCTTTAGTTCTGGCCTTTGGGTGGTTGTTTAACAGTAGCACCCAGCTCAGGGCTGAGTGTACCGTGTAGAGGTTCATTCGGGTCGATCGTTGGGGCATGAAGCCGCAATGGTATGGGTGGATCAGTGAGGTGATGACTTGCTGCAATCGGTCGGCTAGTATTTTTGCTAGTATTTTGGATTCACTGTTGATGAGTGAGATGGGTGTGTATGAACTACAAAGTACGGGGGGCTTATCCAGTTTGGGTAACATTATTATTGTGGCTTCTCTTCTCTTAGATCTGGGGGCAGGGAGCCCTGGTCTTTTGCGTGTTGGTACATAAGTAGTAGGTGGAGGGGTGATCACGTTTGTTCCCACTTTCCACCATAACTCGAATAGGAAGCCGTTTGGGCCCGGGGTCTTGCCAGATTGGAGACCCGACATGGCACTCACCACCTCATCCTCAGTAATTTACCTCTCTAGTAGGTCCCGTTATGCCATATGAATATGGCAGATGATTTCCTCTACCAACGAGGTGTCCATGGGTGCAGTGGGTGTCCTATAAGGCGTAGTAGGCTGCACATCCCCCCGCTGTGTCTTGGTCTGATACCAGAGGGTTCGTGCCTCCTGACTCTAGCTGTCTGACATGATTGCGGACCTGTTCCTTGCGCTCTAACCACACCAACATCTTGCTGGCCTTGTCCCCAAATTCGTATATCCTCGCCCGCATCACTATGAGCTTTCTTGGCATTGTCTAGGGCCACATTCTGGAGTCGCCTCTGTGCTAGTGATAACGACCTGTTCGTGTCAGGCGTGTCATGAGCTAGGTGTATTTCCTCCGCCTTTTTTACCAGTTGTTTGGCTTTGTGTATCTCATGTAGGTGGTTTTTTTTATATGCGGTTGTCCAGGAGATGATTTCACCTCTCAGGACTGCCATGTAGGCTTCCCATAGCATCCCAGGATCCGATGCGGACCCAGAGTTTAGTTCAAAGTATGATTTGGTTGTTTCTTGGATTTTGTCTACCAGTTCTGGGATACCCAAGTAGTAATTGAGGCGCCAGCTAGGAGGTGGGGTTGGCCTGGACGTAGTGAGCTCTAACACCAGTGGGGAATGGTCAGAGACACCCCTGGGGAGTAGGTATGCCTTGCACGCCTTGTGTATGTCTGTTGACGGGAGGAAGAAGTAATCTAACCTAGAGAGCGAGGCAAGTGCCCCGGAGTGGTAAGAGTATTCCCTGGTGTCTTGGGTGGAGGTCTCTCCATGTGTCACACAGGCCCATGACATTTGCAAATGTGGCGAGTCTAGTAGGTATGTTGGGGATCCTACTACGCAGGTGTGAACGGTCTGTACTGGTATCCATGAATTTGTTAAAGTCGCCACCTATGATCACAAGATTCAACGTGTCTCCAGCAATCAAGGGGGAGATGTCGGTAAGTAACGAGGTCAATAGAGTCGGTGGTGCGCAAATGGCCAGCATTGCGATGGATTGTTCCCGGAGTGTACCCGTCACGTATATGTATCCTCCGCTGGTGTCATGGATGACCGTTTGGGTGAAAAGGGATTTTGTGTATTAGTATCATGACTCCTCATGAGCCCATGGTAAAGTCTGCGTGTAGAGCGAGTCTATAATTCGTGCGTTTGAATAGGGTGCAGTTTGTTCCCGCGAAGTGGGTTTTGGACAGAAATACTATGTCTGGGGTATGTCTGTTTAGGAATTGTCGTATTAGTCTGCGTTTAACTGCGGTGCCCATGTCATTAACATTCCATGTCATAAACTTGAGGTTGCTGGAGATGCTGGTGGAATTGCTGTGTGTTGCCATATTTACCCCTCATAGAAAAAGTGTATGCCGAGAGACAATATGGCGAGCCGAACTAGGCTGAGTTTGAGTGCCGTTCCTTTCTTGTTTAACTTAGGTGTGCTTTGTGCTTGACGGGCCCATTTCAAAATCAAACTAAACAAACCCCTAACCCCCCCCCCCCACCCTATACTCCTCCCAACTAGAGGCATCACTGGCAGGTTCTGGGCCTCTGGAGGGCGTAGGACAGGGGTCAGTCCCCTATGTCCTCCGGCCGATCTAGCATTGGCTGCTGTGCTGGGACCGGACGTTGGCCCGCTGGTAGTCTGGGGTCTCTGCCCCTGATGCCCTATGGTGTTGACTAGTCTCCTATGTGCTGCTCTGCCCAGCGCCATGCCTCCCTAGGGTCGCTGAAGTGGACTGTTCTACCTTTGTGGTAGATCTTGAGCTGAGCCGGGAAGAGCAGGCCGTATTTGACTCCCAATGTTTGAAGTTGCATTTTGAGCTTTTCAAAAGATTGCCTTGCTTTTTGCACTTCCCTTGTGTAATCGGGGAAGAAGGCTATCCTGGACCCGTTAAAGGTAATTGTGCCCTTGGCCCTAGCCCGCTGTAAGAGTGCATCTCGGTCCCTGTAGTTTAGAAGCTTTGCTATCACAGTTCGTGGGGGGCGCCGGGCACTGGTCTACCCGTGGGCACGCGGTGTGCTCTTTCTATAGAAAAAAATTTGGAAAGGATTCCGGCTCGAACAGGTCTGCGAGCCATTGCTCAAGAAAGAGTTCCATGCATGGGCCTTCTGTTTTCTCGGGAATACCGAGTATGCGTACATTGTTACGCCTGGATCTCCCTTCTCCTTCCTCGATTCTGGCCTCTAGAGTCTTGAGCTTGGCTGTGACTCCCTGGAGTTGTTGCTGCACGTTGTGTAGCCCGTCCTCTGTGTTGGAGATACGCTGTTCTGCCTTTCCAGTTCGCGCTGATAGTTTTTGTAAGTCATGTCTAAGGAGAGATACGTCCAGGCTTATTCCGTCCATCTTCTGTTCCACTGATGAGCGGGAGTCCGCTATGGCGGCCATGACGTCCTTTAAAGAGAGCATCTGTTCAGGCTCTATGTCTCCAGAGGACAGCGATTGGAGTTCAGGGTCTTGCGAAAGGGTATGGTGTATTGGTGTTTGGGGAGCGTGCTCTGATCGGTCCGGTCACTGCTTGGCAGCCAGTTATCCCACCAGGGGGGTTCCAGTGCCGCTGGCGAGTGGGGTATGGCCTTTCTTCGCGTATTATCAACCCCAGCTCAGTGTTGGTTTGCCGTGCCATGTTGGGGCTTGTTATTGCTGTAGGTGGTTCTCCCTCCGCTATCCCTGATGCGCAGGGGCATTAGATGGTGTTGTGGGAGGTAGGGGCTGCTTTCCGAGGTTATGTGCCCTGCTGTGCCAATGTTCAGGGCCTTACTGCTGTCCTGTCGGCCCGCTGGGTCTTAGATGGCCTGGGCTGCAGTCCCCGTCACATTGCCAAATGCCCGCTCTGCCACTGCTGGCTAGTGGCGGTGATTGTATGCCTGGAGGTGGGGGGCCCTTGTCGCAGCGGGCCTCTTAATTAGCGCAGCGTGCGCTGGTGCTGCTGAGTTCAGGACGGCCCCAGGTTCTCCTCGGGCTGAGAGGGTGGGGCCGGGGGACACAGTGCAGTGCCGCGAGGGGGCCGCTGGCGTGGGCACTCACCTGCGCGGCAATGCTGGCTGTTGCAGTGCTACTCCTCTTCACCTCCGCACCGGGCCCGCCCCACACTTCACTGAGTGCAGCCACCGGGGAGGCTGCACAAGCCCAACAGGGCAGAGGTCTCATGGTCCACTACCTCCGTCAGGTCACCACCGGCACTCCGCCACGCGACCGCCTAGTCCCTCAGACGGCAGTCGTGCTGGATCCACTGGCGGGGGCTCACCGCCTTACAGACACCGGTCGTGTCCCGCACAGGCTGGCTGGGGGCCAAGAGACATCCAGGGCATCACAGCGTGGTGTCTCCTCGCTGCAGAGGGCGGGATGGTGGTCCGGTCACCCCAACGGCGCTGTTTAGATCCCAATTCTCGGCGCGCTTACACACTCGCATCGGCGGCCATCTTTGTAGTGTGCAGGATGGCACCCGCTCCGGTCTTCACACGCCTTTATCTTCGTTGTACTGGAGCGTTTTTGGATAGCTTAAGCACCGTTTGTGCCCCGAGGTGTTGCCTATTCAGCAGGAGTGTTTGGGGGCTCAGCAGTAGTGGAAATGCAGGCATTATTAGCAGGATTTTTGCTGCGGTCGCGGGAGCCTCGAGGCTCACGTCCTACTCATCTCGTAGTTGGCCACAACCCCTGAATCCATCCTTGACCATAAAGACTCAAAGCAGGCAGCGGAAAGGGAATGGCGCAAACATCCATCTCCCCATACGCTGCTCTCTTATAAGCAATCTGTGAAGAACCTTAAGGCGGCCAGGATAGTGGCCAAGACCACTAGCTCAGGATAGCACAGGCTAAATCCAGCTCAAGGGAGCTCTTCATGACCCTGAAAGAATTTGAAGGCAAAGACCCAAGCTAATCCTCACTGATGAGCCCCAACAAGTGCGAAACATGTTTGGGGATGCTTGTGGTCTCGTGCAGAAGGGATGTGACCTAGCAGTTCGGGCTAGACTGCCCCTTTTGGGGTGGGGCCAAGCCTGATTTGCATATGGTCTTCTCCCTTTTGTAATGGCTTGGCAGGTGAAGAACGGTGGTCTGGAGGGTTGCCCAGAGCAATGCCAGTGGTTAAGATTCATTCTAAACCTTCCAGCCATCACCTCTTTGTTTTTGCAAAGTATCTAAAAAACCAGCCCCTAATAAATTCACAATTAATGTGACTCAAAAATCACCAAGCAAACTATTCTAGGCTATACTGAGACTAGCACTCAAAAAGGGGACTTTTGATTTTGCCCTTCCAGCGCTCTCACCCCGCCCGTGATCCGATCAGAGTTTATCTTCAGCCATTGCAACAAAGGTGAAATGAAGATTACTGGAGGCATGAAACCCACCTCCTGTCTGGGCGACAGCTGCCCATCCAATAACTTAATAGGATGCCTGGATATGCTGGTGCCGTGGGTGACTAGAATGGTTAAACTCTTTCTCCGATGGCCATGTCCCTCTTCTTCTAAAAGAGGCTTGAATTACGCCCCTTTTGAAGAAGAGTAATCTTGACCCACTTATTGCAAATAACTATCGGCCAATAACAAATGTGCCCTTTCTCCTGAAGATATTAGACCGTGTGGCGTACCTACAATTTCAGGAATATATTGAAAGCAACAACATTCTTGGACCTCGAAAATCCTGTTTCAGAGCCAGACATGGCACCGAGAATGCCATGTTGGATTTAAAATCAAACCTGGTGAAACAGGCAACCTCAATGCTCCAGAGGTCCTACGTGGGGGGTGGGGTGGGAAGGTTTGGCTTACCTGACTTCCAGCTCTACCACAAGGCTGCGCAATTAAGAGTAATGTTAGAGCACTAAAGAGATGATATGAGGACTTACTGATTGATTGATATTGTATTTCTATCGCGCTCGTACACAAGTGTTTCAGAGCGCAACAAGGCAAGGGAGGGGAACAGGGGAGAACAATACAGCGATCTTACTGGGCCCAGTGACATTGAGAACGCGTAAGTGCATGGGAGAGGGGGAGGGGAAAAGTGCATGGAAGGGGGGAGAGGTGGAAAGTGTGAAGCAGAGGAGAAACAGATAAATAACAATAAATCAATAAGTGTTAGGGAGAATTCTCTCTTTAGGCTGAATTTTCTAACCTAATGAGTTCCCCAGCAGCTTTTCTGGATTTCTGGAGTTTGTTTTTTCCTCCTGCCAAGAGTGAGACTCTTTTTTCCCACTCTTGGACATGATTTATGGTGTTCCTTTGACTGTCAATGTGTTTTATGGGCTATGGGGTCCTTTACTCCATAGGGTCTCATGTGTTTTTTCCTATGTGTGTTACACAGCACCCTCCGTGCCGTAACACAGGGGTGTCATAGTGACACCCCACCATAGACTCCATATCCTGGGACTGACTACTGTCTCCCATGGCATGTAAAGTCACCATTGGCTTTACTAGTCCCAAATTATTAACAGAAACCAGTACAAACCATCATATTGTGGACGTACTGGTCGGGGCAATTCGATTGCCCCGGGGTCTGTTAGTCGAGGGGGCACGTCTCCGTCCCCCCTGATCGAGTTTTGGCTGGTGGCAGTGGAAACTACTTTTTATATTCGACCGCAAATATATTCCTATGGGATTTTCCCATTGTTCGAGGCTACCAACTTTAATTATTTAATTCTCATAGCCTCGAACATACCACTGGTTTATTTATTTAATATTAATTCGCCGGTTGGTATTTTTTGCCAGGACTCGATTATAAAATGGCGTTTGTGTTCTCTTCTGTGACTCCAACCCAAGTCAAGCCCTTTGTTCCACTTTTTGGCGGGCTTTTCCACAGAAGCCTCCAAAAGTGGTGCCACCCTGTCTGGGTACCACAGGGGGTGTTGGAGGGGGTTTAGGCACGATGGACTGAGTTACCTTGGTAACTCAAGTCGCACTCTTGTGTGATTGGCCCAAGTGGTGAGCCGGCCGGCTGACCACTTAGCATGTTTGATTGACAGCTAGGCTGAGTGAATGGGGGTGTGCTGCATAAAAGCAGGGCTTTGGGGACTGGAACTTCAGAAGTCGCCACAGGACCTGAGAGTCCGACGAGAGAGAAGCTGAGCCGACCTACCACGACGACACCACCGGTGGAGCCCTGCGGAACCGACTCACCACTTCCCGACGACAGAAGATCTCCTGGCTGGAGTGGCTTCTTCCCCTGACTGGTGGGCACAACCAGTTTACCTTCTCTTCGCACCCCAGACCGGCTTGTGGTCGAATTGCCCGTGCCAAGCACCCCAGCAACCGGATAGCCACTTACCACTGGACCGCAAATCAAAGGACTGCTCCTTTTACCTGAGAAACTCCGCGGCTAGTTTCTTCCCTGGCAGTGCAACGGACTCCTGTCTTCCTCCCCGACGAGATCCTCTCTTCCCCCGGACGAAGCACCGACTTGCATCCGCTGCCAGGAACAACTGCCCCAGCTGGAGTATTCTCACCACTTTAAGGTACCGTGTCCACCAGGCCTCCCTTTCTAAAGATTGCTACAAGGTAATAACCCCTTAACCTTCTGGACTGGGCTGGGCTGGCCGCCTTGAACCTCTAACTGGTCCCTTTCTTTGGTCCAACTCTTTTTTTAACCTTTTCAAGACTTTTGTGCACTGCAACCGTGTGACCTTGGACACATTTCGTTTGATCCCCTTAAAGTGGATCCAGCCTACTGAACTCTAACTTCATGGTTTTACTTTGCCTTCCTCTCTTGTTGTGTTCTTGTAAAAGTGTTGGGACCTGTTTCAATTTATTCTCTGCTTTTCTCTCCCTTTTAAAACTAATTATTAGAGGCCCATCTGCGTTAAGCGTTCACCGCTGTCTAAAAATAAGTGGGGCATTACTTAAGACTTGTCTAATATTCTTCTAGGGGAGTGTATATCTTTTAGTGACCATGTTTTTGAATTGCTTATTATTAGTGCCTGTGTTTTTCTAGATGTGGTTTTAAATAAATAATTATATCTCTTTTACACCAAGCCCTGGTCAGTGTTTACTTGTTCTACTGTGTTCTTCTGACCTATTGTGAATACTCTGTATACTGCCTAACTCTTCTTGAGGGAAGTCTGACTGCTCAGCCACAGCTACCAAGTGAATCTGTGTGGTACAGACTACTACCAAGTGGGTTTACTGCCAAACACCTGTAGGAACAAGTTACTTACCTGTAACTGTTGTTCTTCAGCATGGGTCTCGCATGGATTCACATGCTCATGAATATTCCCCGTCGTCAGGCTGGGAATCCTCGGTAAAGAAAAAAATCAGTATCAGTTTCGTTTCTGATCTGTCTTTCTTAGTAGTAACCAATCACTGATCTCTGGGTCATACTGCCCCCAGCCAATGACTGCCCTCTCCCTAAGCCCCGCCTCCGGCAGCCATCCTCAGATTTGCTAGCACGCCAAGTGGCAGTATGACCAAGTGAAGAGACGCAGAGGGGTAGGTGGGAGGGTTCGCATGTGAATCCATGCCAGACCCATGCTGGAGAACAACAGTTACAGGTAAGTAACTTGTTCCTTCTCCAGCATGTGGTCTGGCATGGATTCACATGCTCATGAATAAAAGAATACATAGCAGTATACACATGCACAACCACAGGTGGTGGCAACAGGCTCAACATTAAGCAAAACAAGTCAACATTAAGCATCTCTTACCTCCTCACCAGGCTCACCTTAAGCGAACAGGTTGCGAAGTCCCGATCGACGCAGTAGAATCTTGTGAAGGTATGCGTCGACCTCCACGTGGCAGCCCTGCAGATGTCCAGCAGGGGTACACCAGACAGGAACGCCGTGGTAGCAGCGATCGCTCTGGTCGAATGGGCTCTCGGACGGCCGGGCAGCGGTCGGTTTGCCAACCGGTGACAATGCATGATGCAGCCCTAGACCCATCTGGAAATGGAAGTCTTCGAGAGAGCCTTCCCTTGACTCACAGACCCAAAGTTCACAAATAGCTGTGACGTCTTACGAAAACTCTTTGTGCGGTCCACGTAGAACTTCAGCGCTCTGGCTACATCCAGCGAGTGCAAAGTCCTCTCGGCCAGCGTCGAAGGCGACGAGAAGAAAACTGGTAACACCAAGGGCTTGTTGAGGTGGAAGTCCGACGGCACCTTGGGCATGAAGGAGGGGTGCGTCCTAAGCACTACCCTTGTGTCATGAAAAGTCAAGTATGGAGGCTTGAAAGATAGGGCCTGAATCCCTCCCACTCGTTGTGCAGAGGTGATGGCCACGAGGAACGCTGTCTTCCATGACAGGAACTTCAAGGGCACCGAGTGCATAGGCTCGAATGGGGCTCCCATGAGCCTGGTCAGCACTGCATTAAGTTCCCACGCCGGGGCAGGAGCCTTCACCGGCGGGAACGAACGGAATAGTCCCTTCATAAATTCCTTTAATAGGCGATGAGACCACAAGGACGCCCGTCCTGTAGTCCTGGTATATCGGGAGGTGGCAGCCAGATGTATTTTTATGGAGGCGTGAGCCAGTCCAGTTTTAGCCAGCGACGGTAAGTACGGCAGCACTTGAGGGGCCGTAATCCGCAGAGGGTTAATCTTCTGTGCACGGCACCAGACAGAGAACCTATTCAATTTATGACCGTAACACTTGAGAGTTGAGGACGCCCTGGCCTTTGCAAGAACCTCTCTGCAATCAGCCAGGATATCATACCCTCCAAACTCTAGTGCTGCAGGAGCCAGGCCTGAAAGTTTAGCGACTGTGGGTCGTGGTGTAGAATGGCGCCTCCTTCTCTGGAGAGAAGATCCGTGTCCGCCGGCAGCCTGACTGGCAGGGACGTCGACAAGTCCAGAAGGTACGGGAACCAGATCTGCCTCAGCCACGCCAGTGCGACTAGGATCATCCTGCACCTGGACATCTTGAGCTGGCTGATGAGGCGGAGCGGCAAAGGAGGGAACGCGTATAGAAACAGGCCGTCCCAAGGGAACGAGAAAGCATCGCCCATGCTCCTCGGCTGTGGGAACCTGCTGGCGAACCTCTGGCACTTGGAGTTCGTCGCCGTCGCGAACAGGTCGATCTTGGGTTTGCCCCATCGTTGGAAGAGTCTATCCACTTGATCCTGGCGCAGTTCCCACTCGTGGCACGAGCGCAGCTCCCTGCTGAGTGAGTCGGCGATGGTGTTTTTTATTCCTGCCAGGTGGAAGGGAACCAGAAACATCCCCTGGGCGACGGCCCAGTGCCACAGATCCTGGGCCTCCTTGGATAGGGCTGGTGATCTGGTGCCTCCCTGCTTCCGTATGTAGAACATCGTGGTGGTGTTGTCGGTGAAGATCCTCACCACCTTGTCCTTGAGGGACGGGAGGAACGACTTTAGCGCCCAGAACACTGCACGGAGCTCCAAGGTGTTGATGTGAAGAGACCTCTCCTCCGGGAACCAAAGGCCTCTTGCGTGGAGATCTCCGGTGTGGGCCCCCCAACCCTCCAGAGAGGCGTCCGTAGTCACCGTCTCCTGAAACGCCGGGGTTTGAAAGTCCGTGCCCGTCGTGAGGTGAGCCCGGGTGCCCCATCATAGGATCGCCCGACGGAACTCCTCGTCGAGGAGGATCCTGTCCTCAAAGCAGCACCCCGCCTGAACCCAGCGGACGTCGAGGAACTCCTGTAGCGGACGCATCCAAAGTCTGCAAAGGGGTACAAGGTAGATGCATGAGGACATCATCCCGAGAAGGGACTTGATGGACCACACCCTGGCCACGTCTGTGGCTAACTATCGCCGTACCTTGCCCAGGATGGTTTTGGTTCTCTCCTCTGAAGGGGAGGCCAATTGCTCCACTGTATCGAGCTTCGCCCCCGAAAACAGTGCTACTTGTGATGGAACCAGGTGGGATTTGGGGTAGTTGATGGAGAATCCCAGCTCCGTGAGCAACCGGACAGTCCTTGCCGTATGATCGACGGCAAGTTCCCTTAACCTTGCCCGGATTAGCCAATCGTCCAGGTAGGGGTAGACGTGGATCCCCTGCAGGCACAGCCGCGCCGCCACTGGTGCCAGGCACTTGGTGAAAACCCTGGGTGTCGACTTTAATCCGAACGGTAGGGCTCTGAATTGGTAGTAGCGTCCTTGAACCACGAACCTGAGGAACTTCCACATCCCCATTCTAGAAAGGCACAGGAAGTAGGCATCCTCCAGGTCCAGCGACGATAGGAAGTCGCCTTCCTCCAGCTGTCCCAGTACGTGCTGGAGGGGGACCATCCTGAATTTCTGCGCCTTGATGTATTTGTTTAACCGACGCAGGTCTAGGATGGAGCGCCAACCGCCTGTCTTCTTCCTGACGAGGAAGTAACTTGAGTACACTCCGGAGCCCCGGAGCCTCCTGGGGACGAGCTCGATGGCACCTTTCTTGAGCATCGCTTATACCTCCAACAGTAGTTGAGGGACGTGATTCTCCTTCCTGGCCACGGGAAGAATGCGAGGGCACTTCTTTAGGAATTCTAGTGAGTGCCCGTTGGCCAGGGTGTCCAACACCCAACGATCAATGGAGATGGACTCCCACACCCTGACAAACTTGTCAGTCGGCCTCCCACTGGGGTGCTTCGGTGGGGGCCCGACCACCCGGCCGGGTCAGTCTTGCTCGGATGCGGGCCTTGCCGCCTTGGCCTCCTTGGCGACTACGGCGGGAACCCCCTTGCTTGCAGCGACCTCTGTAGGCCGCCTGGCGGTAGGAGGAAGAGCCACCGCTGGATCCTTTGGAGGCACCCTGTCTGCCTCCAGCGCTCCGAAAGGGCCGTCGCTGCTGAAGCACTGGCCTGTAGAGACTCATCCACCGCCTTACCAAAGAGGTTGTTGCCATCGAACGGCATGTCCAACACTCTGGTCTGGACGTCCTGGCGAAAGTTTGTTGCCTTGAGCCATCCTCATCGTCGGAGGCAAACTCCGTTGCCCAGATGGCGAAATCCGGTATCGGCAATGTCCGTTGCCACTGTAATGGCGTGATCCGACGCCACCTCGCTCTCCTGCAGAATTTCTAGGGCCTCTGCCCTTTTCTCATCAGGCAGAAAATCTAGCAGGAGAGCTATCCTGAACCAGAGCTCCCTGTCGTAGCGGGCCACGATCGCTAAGGCATTGGCCGCCTTAATCATCGTCGCCGCCGACGAGATGACCCGTCATCCCATAGAGTCCAACTTCTTGCCCTCGCTGTCCGGCGGGGAAGTGGAAGTTGAAGACGCCGCGCCCGCTGTCTTCTTCTTAGCTGCTGCCGAGACGACTGAGTCCGGCGTGGGCTGGGCCCTGAGGCACAAGGGGGCGGCATCGGGGACTCGGTACTTCTTCTCGTACCTGTCCCTCTTGGCGGGTGTCGTGGCAGGGTTCTTGAGGACAGCAAGCCCCTCGTCCCAGATGTCGTCGAGTAAAGGCACCGCGAGGACCGTCTTCCGCTTAGCCTCTCGTCGTTGGTACAGAAACCCCTCCTTTTTCTGTTCTTCAGGGCAAAGCTGGAAGAGCTCGGATGCCCTGATTATGGGGTGGAAAGAGCCAACCTCGTCGGCTGGGGATGCCCGCAGGGTGGGGGGGGGTGGCGACAGGATGTCTGCTGTGTCATCGCCGCCGTCGTCCGTGGCCGTATCCGTCGCCGTATCCTCTCCCGGCGAGTGGGATGAGGGGTCCACCGGCCTCGCTGGCAGGAAGGGCGGAGAGGGGTGGACTCTTCTCCACTTGTTCGGAGGGTTTCCTGACGGGCCTGGTTCTGGATCCTCCGTCGGGGTCCGTGGTAATCTCGTCCTCATCTCGGTACATAAGGATTGGATTGCCAACAAAATGGCCACCGAGCTATCCTGGGGCTCGGGCAATGGCTGCGACGGATGGGAAGGCCGTTCCACTGGGCCCTGTTCGTCCTCCTTGTCGCTATCTTCGATCACGTCAGCAGGGACCGTCCCCTGGGATCGAACCTCTCGTTGAGGTTTATGAACCTCTCGTTGAGGCCCCTCTCGGTCTCCACCAGTTCCTCCTCAGAGGCTGATTTCGAGTCTGTAGCAGCCACCGCCCCCCCCTCTTTTTCAGCCGGGGGCTTCACGGGTGTCTTAGCGGTGGGCTGGAAAGAGGATTCCCTCCGCGGTGGGAGGGATACTCTGGGCCCAGAGGCCCTTTCCATTGGCGTAGTCTCAGCCGGCTCCGCCAGAGTCGCAGAGACCACTCCGGTAGAGGCCTTAGCCAGTTGGATTAAGGCCCTCACCACCTTAGGTGCATCCTGGGCCTTCGCCTTGAGGGGAGGGTCAACGCCTCGCTCCCCCTTCCAGATCGACCGGGTCCGCTCCAGCGGCCTACCCGGGTTCTCGGACGACTTCTTCCCCGAACGAGAGCACTGGCTCGTGGTCGAACGTGCCGGGGAAGTAGCAGCCTGCTTGGAAACCGAAGAGCCCGACCTATTGGCGCTCCCGGAGCCCGCGGACTTGCGGTGCTTGGCCTTCTGTTGGGCCCCCGTCGCCGGGGCGCCCTCAAAGGACTTAGAAGCCCGCTCAACCTTCTTCTTCGCCTTCTCACTTGCTGTGCCCTTCTCCAGCCAGGAGGTGAGGCGGGAACAACTATCTTGTTTGGTCCGTTCCGAAAGGTTCTTGCAGAACGCACAGTCCTTCTCCACGTGCGTCTTGTCCCCATGGAGGCAGTAGAGACATCGCAAATGCTCGTCCTCCTTGAAAACGTTATATAATCCGCATCCAGGGCAGTTCCTGAACAGCTTGGGTCCGGGCGTCGAGCTTCCTTTGTCCTGGCCCATGCCCGCTGAGGTAGGCCGCAGATCTTCCGGAATCCTCCAAGAAGTGTAAACTCAACGAAATCTTAACCCTTGAGGGGCGTAGAAGAATTCCGAAACGGGTCACCGTTATCAGAAGTAGAAACGGTGGAGCTTGATGCTCGATTAAACCTAAAAAATGAGAAAATCTCCTGAAAAAGCGTGAAAACGCAGTAAAAAAACTCGAGAGCTAAACATGATGACTCCCAACACTTGAGCGTGCGGTAAAAATCTTAGGATGGCTCCCGGGTCGGGGTTTAGGGAGAGGGCAGTCATTGGTTGGGAGCAATATGACCCAGAGATCAGTGATTGGTTACTACTAAGAAAGACAGATCAGAAACAAAACTGATACTGATTTTTTCTTTACCGAGGATTCCCAGCCTGACGACGGGGAATATTCATGAGCATGTGAATCCATGCCAGACCCCATGCTGGAGAAGTCTTAAATCTTTTGCAGTGGTCCCAGAGGGAACTGCACAGGTTTCTGCCTAACAATAATAAAGGCAACAAACAGTGGTAATGCAGCCAGCAATTTGCAAGTGCTAGGGTTAAGGCAGTAGACAGGGTAGGTCTAATAAGTGTAGTAAGAAAAAGGGGAGGCTGTATGGGTACAGATACAGACCCCAGTGCAAGGGGTGGCCCGGAGGCAGTGCGGGAGGGAGGCAGGATGAGCAGGTACCTGTGTCCAAAAGACAGAGGGTGGCCAGGTGCACGGTGCCAAGAGAGAACAGATCAGCAGGGGAGAGGGGGAGCGAAGGCAGAAAAAAAGAAGAAGGTCTTGAGGTGCTTCCGGAACCCGAGATGGTTCTCCTCAAGTTTTAGAGTGGCAGGGAGGCTGTTCCAGAGAGAGGCCCCAGCCGAAGACAGATCTACCCCCAGCTTGTTTCTTAGAAAAACGACTGACCCTGAGTGAGTTGGAGGTAGAGGAGGGGAGGTATTTGCGGAGGGATAGCTGAAGGTATTTTGGACCCAGGCCCCAGAAAGCCTTGTGGACAATGCAGAGGGTTTTGAATTTAATCCTTGCATCCACTCATCCACTGGGAGCCAGTGGAGAGATTTCAGAGCTGGAGAGATACGATCCCAGGGATTGAGGCCAAGGACAAGTCTCGCAGTCCAGTTCTGGATTAGTTGCAGAGGGCGGAGAGTAGAGGCAGGCAGATTTAGATAGAGGCTGTTACAATAGTCCAAGCTAGAGAGAACCAGAGCTTGAGATACCATGAGCTTCTGGGAGAAGGAGAGGAAAGGCAGAGTACCTCTGAGGAGGTGCAGTCGGAAATTTGACTTTTTAGAGACCTCAGAGATGTGGGCGGAGAAGGAAAGGGTGGAGTCAAAGATGACCCCGAGGTTCTTAGCCTCGCAGGTGGGGGTAGGAGGAGGGCCAAGGGAGGCCGGCCAGAGAGTGAGGGGAAAGGATGGTGAAGGTGTGCCGATGAGGAGGATCTCCGTCTTGCTGGCATTCAGACAAAGATCATTGGCGGCACACCAAACTGGTCCTATATTGAAGACGTCCACGCCCACCCCAGAAAAGTGCAGGACCTCCTATGGGCCCCGAATAGGATCCTCCAAAGCAATTTCAGGCATCATCCCACCCTGTGTTTTGTGGGCGCTATGGAGGGACGACAAGGAAAACTCTCTCTTCTTGGCCTTCCCCCTTATCTTCCATGTGGGGTCCTCCTATTGATTTAGGCAGAAGGGGTTTGAGGGACTCCGGGGTGGTCAGAATCTAGCCTGGAGCGTGCGGCTCAATTGTTTCATCAGGGTGTATTCATCGATTATGACAGCTTGGCGGAAACCATGGGGGATACCCCGATGACTATCTTTGATTATCTCAGAGTTAAGGGGATCCTGACTGATGCCCAATGGGTCGAAGATCTGGTCCGCCCCCTTACGCCACGAGAGAGTCATCGTGGAGTCCACATCGAGGAAAAGGTCCCTGTCTAAATTTTATAAGTATTTAATCGCAGAGAATGTGGAGGTTAGGCAGGGCTTTAAGAAGCAATGGGAGGCAAGGATAGGGTAGGAAGAACCTACTTGAGTTACTATTTTTAAATCCCTTTTCTCAGGTTCCCTATACACTGCAGCTATGGAGCACAACTTTAAGATACTTCACGCTTGGCACCCCACGCCAGAAAGGCTTTCGAAAATGTACCCAGGGGTGTTCCCACTTTGTCCGCGGCAATGTGGCACATGGTACCATCTTTGGTGGGAGTGCCCTCATATTCTGACATATTGGTCAAACCTGCAAAGCTGGAAATTCTCTTTCGCATTCCAGCTCAAGGACGACTGCTTCCTTGCTGAGGTTGGTACAAGCTATGTTACGTGCAGGGAGGATGGCCCTTGCCCAGATGTGGAAAAGTGCCTCTGTGCCCTCTAAGTCGGACTGGTTGGCCAAGCTCTGGGCGATATTTACCTATGAGAAACTTACAGCCCTGACTAATGACACCATGAAGTCCTTTCTCCTAGATTGGACAGTAGTTTTGCTTCACGAGGATTGTGAATCTATGAGACTTTCATATCTGTGGACATGTTGTGGTCTATGCTTTCTGTATGCCTTTTAAATAATGCTTCCTCTTTTGTAGCTCTGGGGCAAGCCCAATAAATCAGCTTTTGCAGCTTGTTTGGTCCCTGATTGGTTTGATACTGAGTCTCCATTATCCATACGGATTTGGTTGTATATGAGCGGGGGTTGTGAGAGGGTGGAGGGACGGGAGTGTGATTGGCTGTCCCTTGTGTACTTCATCTGTGTTTTTTTTGTCATGCATCTTTTGTTTGAAAATGTTCAATACAATTTGAGTGGAAAAAAGAATACTACATTTAAAAAAAATCAAACCCAACTATTATTGTGGATAGAGGCCACCCAGCTCTGTTGATGCTGCTAGATCTTTCAGCCACATTCGACCTGGTTGACCATTTGCTATTGGTGGCCCAGGTTGAAGGACCAGGCTACATGTTCAAGCATGGCGGCACAATGGGTTTCATCCTTTCTTGGGCCCCGTAATGAGAGAGTTGCCATTGATGATGCCAGCTCCTGTCCAGCTGTCATTACCTGCTGGATCCCTCAAGGCTCCTGCATCTCTCCGACTCGGTTCAATATTTACATCATGCCACTCCTGGTGCTCCTCGACGACATTGATGTCCAATATACCAATTACACCGATACCCAGGTCGTCCTGGAGCTTTCAGGTTCCCACACACAGGACTCCCTGGCTATCAATACTATTTAAAATGACATCCAAGCTTGGATGGCAGCTAATTATCTTGCTCTAAACATAGACAAGACTGAGTTCTTGACTGTCGCTTCAGGGCATAAGCTAAATAAACTGGCCACTGACTACCAAACCATCACCATTGCCGACAGCAAAATCACAGTGGCCAAGAGTCTAAAGACACTGTCGTGCTGGACGCCAAGCTCACCATGAAACACCAGGTTGCACACACTCGGACCTCTTGTGGATATATTAAACTGCTAAATCACATTCACACATTTATTTCTCTCAGTAACAGATGCCTGTTGGCATCGGCCTTGATAAACTCTCTCGGACTACTGTAATAGTCTGCTGCTTGGTACCTCTAAGGCCAACATCACAGCCTTGCAAGTTTTGCAAAACGGCACAGTGCGTGCGATTCATGGCCTTACACATCGCGATCACATCTCTAATGCCAGGAAGAAGCTTCACTGGCTCCTGGTCGAACAGCATATCACACACAAGCTGCTAACTCTCGCCCATAAATGCAGGAACCACGAGGCACCCTCTACCTCTCTGACCGCTTAGGGCATATCACCCCTCCCGCACCCCATCGGTCACAGGATCAACCCCTGGTCCTACATCCCCGGGTCAAGCTGGCTAAATTCAGAGGCACTAGTTTTGATCTCCTGGCCCCCTCACCCTGGAATGCCCTCCCCACAGCTTGAGAATGATTAAGGCTCTCAATGAGTTTTTAAAAAAAAAGACCAAGACCCATCTCTTTAATCCAGCACCAGGCTAGTTCTCTTCACCCTCCAAGCTGATCTGGTCTCTCTGACCGGCTCTTTGAGTATTTTGTTGTTTACTTGTGCGCCCTGAGGCCTACGGGTGTGTGGCACGTTAGAAGCCAATGGACCCCAATAACTTAAGGCCTATTACAAACAGCCAACTCCTCCTGAAAATCCTGGACAAAGTCGCAGCCTACCAACTGCAAGTTTTAATTGAAACTAACTGCCATCTTCATGACCGACAGTCTGGTTCCCGCCCTCTTTCAACACGGAGACCGCCTTGTTAGACCTTCAGTCCCATTTGGGAGACCGGGCAAGCCAGGATATTGATACTATTAGATGTATCCGCGGCTTTTGACCTTGTGGATCATGAACAACTTCTTTGGTGCTTACATCATCAAGGCAATTGCTCAAAGGAGGCTGTGGACTGGGTACGGTCCTTCCTGTCCAACCGGGAATCTAATATTCAATGGGGCTCGGCTTTCTCCCCAACCGCTCCCATTACTTGTGGTGTCCTTCAGGGCGCTTCGCTTTCGCCGCCGCTTTTCAATCTTTACCTACAATCATTCTGCACACTCTTGGAGGAATGGGGGTATTTTTTCTTTACTAATTACGTGGATGATACACAACTGGTTCTCGAGCTGTCTGGTAACTACTCCTTGGAATCAACAGCCCTTAACATATAAAATTCCATTGAGGGCTAGATGTCCGAGAACTGGCTGTGTCTCAACAGCAGTAAAACCAAGCTCATCTTTGGTTCTCCCCAAGCTCGTGCTAAACTTAGCCCCTCATATGACAACTTTTTTCTTCAAGACAATAAAATCGCGACCCACAAAATAGTTAAAACTTTAGGGGTTTACTTAGAGGCCTCCCTTAATTCTGATGCCCAAGTGCAGTACCTCCGCCGGAATTGTAACTATTACCTGAGGCTTCTGCATAGTATCCGTCCTTATCGAAGTGAAAAGAATTCAGTGACCATAGCTCAGGCCACAATTTTAACCAGATCGGATTACTGTAATGCCCTGTTATGTGGAGCTTCTAAGTATAACATCCAGGCCTGGCAAACTATCAAGAATGACGCATTCTGCGTGGCCATGAATGTTTCCAGAAGATCGCATATCACACTTCAGGAGAGATCTGCATTGGTTCCCCTTTCAGGAGCGAATCCATTTCAAGATGGGTATCTTGGTGCACCGCTGTCTTTATGGCAACGCCCCGGTTTACCTTAAAGCATTGGTACCTTTGTACCACCCTACTAGAAATCTGCGCTTGTCATCTTTGCTGCATTTGCAAGGACCAAGCTACTCCCGAATCAGTGGTCTCGGAAGATCCTTTTCGGTCACTGCATCCTCCCTTTGGAACGCCCTTCCACCAACTATTAGATCCTTGCCCAATCGGATACATTTTCAGAAAATCTTGAACACATCTATTCAGGTAATTTTCCGGAAAAATATATGACATGCCTTCCAGCGATTCCTGACTTGTCTGATATTCACTGTCCCGTTCTCTCTGGTGTCCATTTGTGGTTTTGCTTGCACCCAGATGCCTGCGGGCTGTCCGTAAATTATAAGCATATAAGTAAAGAAGAATTCAAATACATATGTATGAATATTTTTCATCAATAACAATGAATGTAATACTTTTCTATTTATTGCTACAATGGGCATGACAGCTGTTGAACCTACGTTTTTATATTTGTGGAATAGGCTGTATGCATACTAGGCACACTTAAGCATGACTAAACATGGGGCTGGGGGTGGGGGTGGGGGGGTTGGTCTTGTGCAGCTTTGTCCATTACAGTTTTTCTTTTCGGTATTCCTGAACCAAACTAAAAATCAATGCAGCCGTGTTAAAAAAAAAGTATCTGTTGACCAGCTACTGATGAGAGCCTTTTACAAAAACAGAGGGCTTGGAATTGTTCAGCAAGTCTTGGGATATTAACAGTCTGTAATAACGGCAGTAGTACTGAAGCAGAGGGAGGCCAAGTAAGATCAGTAAACCCAAAGCAAATCAAATGTTTAAGGAGACTACTGTCAAATACCAGAGTTTTGTTTTCTTTGTTTTGCATATACTACCCAGTGGCTAAATGATATAACTTGGCAACAGAGGCTTGGAAAAGCAAGACGTTACCTGGGGTGGATGAAGCAGGAGCTGGTGGAAATCCGTTAGTCGAGGTTCGATCCCCTGTAGGATGCTACCATTTACAGTGTACGACTTTTCAGATCCCTGAGTAAATGTGTCCAGCAGCACTTCCACTCTGCAGAGGGGGTGGGCGAACAGCAAAATACACCATTAAGCCATGGGATAGAAGCAAACGTAAGCAAAGCAGACGTGCATACATTTCAGAGACCTCTGTCAAGACATTACAATTATGTATATATGCAACATTTATGCAGCAGAAAGGCTGGGGGGGGGAGCATTATGGGCGAGTGGCAAACATTGGTAGTGGGGGGAATTTTGCAGAAAAGGCAGAAGAGAGGAGAACATTAATGAAAGCTGAGGGAAGAGGATTGGCAAGCAGGGGAGGAATCTTGAAAGGGGGCAAGTGCCTGAAGCATTATACCAAAGATCAAAGAAATGTGCAAAGCAAGGCCACATATGAGGTTGAGCTTTTTGTAAAACTGGTTGCAGTTTCCCAAGGGGGCATGAGTTCAACAGTATCATGGTATGAACCCCATGCCTTCGAAATGCTCAGGAATCTAGGTAGAGGGAGGCATGGCATTTGAAGATCTGAGTTTCCAGGTTGGACTGTATATTGTGATGCAGGACTGGCCACCAAGAGGACAGATACAGTGCAAAGGCTTAGTTTGTGATGCAACTATGGGATGTACAAGTAGCAGTGATCTATATAGAACTTGCATGGCATAGCACCCTGCTCCATTCATGCAAGTCCTGCCCAACGAAGCCCATTTAAAAAAAACATTTTTTAATGCAAATAAAGTACCTTTTATTTTATTATTTTATCATATATTTCTTTTTTATAACAATATTTGTATTGGTTTTCCACAGATTTCCTTCACACATTGGTTGTAAAACCGTTTTAAACACCCCCCACCCCTTGATGTAGAGTTCCAGACACTTTCCGGTGACTATTTTTCCAATGTATGATGTCCATTATTTTGATATTATGTGGGCACCATTGTTGCATATAGTCGCTTTGGAGGTGTGCCAGCAGATGTACCCCAGTCTCTCGTGAAAGTGTCTTGGGCCCATGAAGATTATAAGTAACCCATTCTAGGGAGACAAAGTTCCACACCTTTTGTAACCATTTGTCTGTTGAGGGTGGCATGCTTTTCTTTCAATGCTGAGCCATCACGAGCCAAGCTGCTATAATGAGTATCATAAAGCCCCTTTTGCGTGGCATAGCAAGGTGTTTCTGGCCAGGTTCCCACATCCCGCAATCCAGACCCTTAACTTTAAGTTTCTAAGAACCTCTCACTATCTTGCCCGCCTGCTCTTTTACCCCTTCCCAAATGTGCTGCAACACCAGGCAGCTCCACCAAATGTGTTTCTAGTCCCCCTTTACTGTGCATCCCCTACAGCATTTGATGGATGCGGTTGCGAACATTGCATGGAGCCTTTCTGGCGTCTAGTGCCATTGGAGTAGCATTTGTTGCCACATTTGACTTGTATGGATCACGTTAGCTTAGGGACAATTTCCCCACATGTACTCCCATTGCTTCCTGTAATCCCCTCACCGAGATTCTTTTCCCATTTTGCCATGTAATTCCACCTGATCGCCTCCCCCAGGGTGTTTAAGAATCTATAAAGGCTCGAGACCAGTTTACTTGAACCTGTGCTTGTCGTTAAGTACTGCTCAAATGGTGTCAAGTATCTCGTGGCAGCCTGCCTTCCGTGTGGGGCGGAGAGCCAATGCTTGAGTTGAATATACTTTAATATGTCTTTACTTGTCAGTCCCAGGGTCTGTTTGCAATCTTGGAAAGTCAGTAAGTCTTGTCCCTGGGACATATCCCTTATCGTCTTGCATCCTACTTTTGTCCACTTTTCAAATGTTGTTGTGGCCATCCCTGGCTAGAATTCTGAGTTCTCAAACATCGAAAGATAAGGGGAGGGCTGAGTCGATAGGGCCCCTCTCTATCGGTGCATCCCATGACTCCACGCTCGCCCCGACCACCTCACGGATCTTAGCATTCGGGTGCCTACATTGTCCCTTTAGACATAGTAGGCACTGAAGTGGGGTCCCCACCACCGCCCCATCTTGTTCTGCCCATATGCGAGTTGGGGTGTCCGCTACCCATTTTTTGACTCCCATTAATTGAGCCGCTTCATAATATCTGCGGAAGTGGGGGAGTGATAAGCCTCCTTGATTTCTGGGCACCGTCAGCGTTGGCATTGCTACTCTTGCTGGTTTACGTTTCCATATAGAGGTCTTGATAACTTTATTCAGAGATTTGAAAAATGTTTTTGAAATTCAAATAGGTAGGGCCTGGAAGTGGTACAATAATTTTGGTAGGACCACCATTTTAGTTGCTAGCATTCGCCCCCACCAGGGTGTCATTAGCGGGTTACATTTTCTAATGTCTGCTTTGATTTTTTCCAGCAGGGTCAGGAAATTAGCTTTATACATTGTGTTCAATGATGGTGTTAATGTTACCCCTAGATAGGTTATCCCATGTTTTGCCACCTGCAATTGTAAATGTTGGGTTAATGCCTCCATTGTGTTGCGTTTTGCCGATAGGTTTAGTACCTCTGACTTCGGTCTATTGATCTTAAGACCGGAAATTTCCCCACACCGTTCCAGTTCTTTCATAAGTGTTGGTAGGGAATTTCCTGGGGTTGTTAATGCCACCAACATGTTTTCGCAAAAGCCAAGGTTTTATGCTCCTGTCCCGCAATCTCCATACCCTTTATTCCATCCGCCGCTCTTATCTTGGCCAGTAGTGGCTCCAAAAAGATTGTGTATAAAAGTGGCAAGAGTGGGCATCCTTGTTTCATCCCCCTCCCCAAGGTTACCGGACCCGAGACTATTCCGTTGAGGGATAGCCGCAAAAGTGGTGATCTGTAGTTGGCCCTAACCATTGAGGAAATTCTGTCCAAACCCCATTCATTCCATAGTACAGAATAATAGTGTCCACTCTACCCTGTTGAACACTTTCTCAATGTCTAGTGAGACTAGTATGGCCGGTGTTTGTTTTATTTCCATTTTTTCTATTAGATGACACACTCTACGTGTGTTGTCAAATATCTGCCTTGTCGGTAGAAAGCCAGATTGGTCAGGAGCTATGAGGGATAGGAGTAGGTGCGAGATCCTCTCTGCCATTATCTTTGTGTACAGCTTTGCATCTAGGTTTATTAAGGCTATCGGACGATATGAGCCCAGGAGTTCTGGATTTTTACCCTGTATGGGGAAGCCTACCAGTTTCGCCTCGCTCATCGTTTGGGTGATATTGTCTTGTGCTTTAATAGTATTAAATAGCGCTGTTAGTCTAGGGGCCAGAACATCTTGAAATGTCCTGTAAAAGCGGTCCAGGTACCGGTCTGGTCCCGGTGCTTTATTTCTCTGTAGGTATCTAATTGCATTTGTCACTTCTCCCACCATTATGTTACTTTCCTGGGATTCTTTTTCCTCCTCCGAGATCTGGGGGAGGGTGAGGTTCTCTAGGTATTCGTCCTACCCGTCCTTTTTATGGTTGTCAGAAGCGTGTAGGGTTTGGTAATACTCCCTTAGGATCTCCCCGCATGTCTTCGTCCTTCGTCTTGAGCTGTCCGTCTTTGTCCAGGAGTTTCATTATGGTTCTATTCCTCTCCCTAGATTTGAACCATCAAGGAGTTTATTTACCCTGTTTGCCCTTATGTAATACCAGTGTTTCAGGTAGAACAGTGATTAATTTGCTGTCTTAGTGCGGAGGGAACTCAGCTGACCCTGAACGTGTCTCAGTGGCAGTCAGTTTTTTGCTTGATTTTCTTGAGTTCTCCTTGGATCTCTTTCAGCTTCCCTTCCAATTCCTCCTCCCACCTGTGTTTGTTTATCCTTACCCGTTTTTAGCGCCATTAGGTCTCCCCTAAGCACTGCTTTAAATGAGCCCCAGACCGTGCCCAACTGTGCTTCCCCTGTGTCATTATCCGTAAAGTATTTATCTATTTTTTCCCTAATGGAATCCACCATCACATGGTCCTGTAACAATTCCGTGGGGAAGTTCCACTTCAATGGGCCCCTCCTTGCTATGCCCGAGTTGAAAGTCGTTATAATTGGGGCATGGTCTGATAGGGAGATGAACCCTAGATCTATCTCCGTAATTTTCCCCACCAACCCTGTGGCAGCCCAGATGTAATCTATTCTAGATTTGGAGGTGTGGGAGTAATGAGTGAATCGTTGTGCTTGACCCCTGATCTCCCTTCATACGTCATGCAGTGCTAACATTTCCATTTTCTTTTTAAGTGCTTTTGATGGATCTGGTGTCCCTGAGCATGTGGTGTTTCTTCTGTACTGTTGTGGGTCCCAAGCTAGGTTAAAGTCCCCATTAAGACCACCTTGCCCGTGGCAAAGCCTTCTAATTGTGAGAGTCTCCCACAGAAACCCGTCCTTCCCAGTGTTGGGGGCATACATCGTGGCCAGCGTTATTTTTTCGGTTACCATATGTAGCGTTCAAAAAGAGGTAGCGACCTTCCCTGTCGACTAGGGTCCCCTGCACCTGTATTGCTATTAGCACCCCCGCCCTTTTCTTGCATTTGCTTGATAGGTCTGAGAAAACCCTCTTATCTTCAGGAGTTTTTTGTCTGCTACCCTGATGTGAGGCTCTTGATAAGTTAGAATGTTCGCCTTCATCCTCCTAGACAGCTGATCAATGTTTTTCCTCTTTATTGTGGTATTTAGCACCCTCACATTGGATGTCAGTAGTTTTTTAATGGAGCCATCTTAACTACCTGGAGGTAATGTCTCCATTAGTTCCCCAGTCTTGGTTCTACATTCCCCTCGCTCTCCTTAGAAAATTCCCCACTCCCCTCCCCCAACCGTAACTTCCCCTCCTTCCCCAAACTTTTTAACCCCCCGAACCCTGTTTCCCCAACTCCCTATGACTGCTCGGACCTAGTGTATGTCTCGCCTGGCCCTCTGTCCTCCCACAGATTTCGCTGTGGGGGCTACTAAACCCCACTGTATGTTCCTTCAACTGTCTCCCATCCCGACCCCCCCTTGGGCCGCCTTCCCTTGTAACGCTTACAGTCTGTTCCCTCCCTGTGGTTCCTTATGTTACCATACCCCTTATTACTTGACCGCCTCGAGTTCTAGTTATCTCAGACTGGCATCCTAGCCCTTTCGTTTCTTGGGCGTCTTGGCACTGCTTGCGAGGATCTTCCATTCCCACGGTTTCCTACGGAGTCTTTCTCCTCTCTATGGGCCCTCCCTTGTCCCCTGGCCATCTCCTTGCAAATTAAGAATGTGCTCTCCCTCCTCACATGTGACGATTCTGTGCCAATTTCCTTCCCACATGAAAAGCAACCCAAAGGGGAAAGTCCATTTGTACCGTACTTGCTTTGACTTTAAGAAACGCACTATGGGGGCCCATCTGTCTTCTCTTTTGCAGAGTGACCTGTGCTAAATCCTGATAGAGTTGGACTTCCTCACTGTTGATTTGAACTTGGCCCGCCAGCCTCGCCCTGCCACATGATTTGTTCTTTTTGTTCCTAAGAGGTGACCGCCACCAGAACATCTTGGGGGCGTGACCCAGGTTCTCCTGCTCTACGTGGGCCCACCCTGTGTATCCTATCGATCTGGACCCCTGGTGTTAAGTCTGTTGCTAGGACCCCTGCAAAGAGTTGTTGGGCTGTGCTTTTGAAGTCCTGGTCTTCGATTTTTTCCGAGAGGTTCTTTTTTTATCATAACAATGTATTGATTTTATAGTCTTAAACCATAACTAACATTTACTTTGATGTCACATATTGATGCTATTATCACTTTGGTATCCCGCACCCATTTTAAACATTCATATTCCCAACCATTATTCAGAAATCAGACATAGCATAGTACTCAGTTCCTCTCTTCCCATTTGCACCAAATCTTCCTTGCCTTTTCGGGGCACCCTCTCGTGTTCATATACGCTGTTCCATGGCCATGCAGATGTCTACATCAGAAATCCATTTCTGACGAAGATGACATTCACGGGATCCCCAGAGCTTTGTAATGAAACATTTAATGAGTCCAGTTGCTGTAGATAGAAACATTTTTTCATAGCAAGTAGAAAGTCCTTCCCCATCAATTCCTAACAATAGCATCTTGTGGTCCATTGGCACTTCTAGACGAAACACTCCCGCTAGCTTATCATAGCATCGCTGCCAGAAGCACTGGATCTGTGGGCATTCTCATAGGATATGGATAAACGTGCCCACCCCCTCGTGACAGGGTCTACAGTTTGGGCTAGTGGTCCGATTCCATTGATACAACGTAACCCTGGGATAATATACTCTATGCAAGATCTTGAGTTGCATCAGCCGGATTCTAGAGGAGATTGCAGTCTCACGTGGATACATCCATGCCAATATTCAGTCCTCTGGTTCAATGGTCCCAACATCCACTTCCCATTTCGCTTTAAGATTAGACAATTCTGGTGTAGCGAAAGCAGTTGTAACATACATTGTGGAGGTGACCTTAATGAGTATACGGTCCAAGAGAACGTTCCACTCCAGTGGTGTACATTGTGGCATGTCAGACAGTGAGGGAAGCTTTGCGTGCAGTGAATGGGTGAGCTGGAGATAATGATAGTGTTCTGTAGGAGGGAGACCGAATCTGGACCTCAGGTCTTCAAAAGGAGTGACAATCCCTTCTGTAATCATGTCTCCAATCATTACAGCTCCAGCTTCCACCCAATCCGACCAGAACAGCAGTTTGTTTAACTCTGGAAGGTTGTAGTTTTTCCATAGGGGTTGTACCTGGGTCACCCATCTATTCCAACCTATATGCTTGTGAGCCTCCATCCATATTAATGCTGTGTGTATCGCCATGGTTCCGGGTGGGCTGGGGGACTCTACCAAGGGGTTGGTATAAATTCATGAGTGGCGACAACCTGTAGCCCCATGACCTCAGCTCGAACATGTGGTAGTTCCCGCTTGCCATGAAGGACATTGTTGATGACCATCTATTGACTCACCCAGTAGTACGATTGAAGATGTGGGAACCCTATACCACCCTCCCAAATAGAATGCTGTAGTGTGTGAAGAGCAACTCGTGGATGCCCCCCTCCCCACAGGAGACCCCTGAGAATACCTTCCATTTTGTGAAATTCCAGGTCTGGGATACGCAGAGGGGCGTTTTGCATGACATGTAAAAAGCACGGTAGTGCAAGCATTTTGAGGGCGGTCGCTCTGCCCAATAGGGTCAATGAAAGCAGTGTCCAATGCCGGACATCTGCAGCAAATCGTTCAGTGACAGGGTATAGATTGTGAGATATTCAGAGATCCGTTGTCACTTGAATCCCAAGTAGCGGAAATTATCATATTCAATTCGGTATGGGCAGGCAATTTGTGGGGCGGAGGCGACGTGTGAGATCCGTTCCTTTAATCGGGAAGAGGATCAATGTATTCTGGTTTTACATGTAATCCACTAAATGCGCCAAACTGTTCTAACATTTGTGTAATAATTGGACATGAGCGGGTCGGGTCGCTAAGGTATATCACAAGGTAGTCAGGTACTAAGGTAGTAAGGTACAAGGTAGTGATACTTTATACTCTCTGCCCTCCGGCCATCGGAATCCCGCCCACGATTCCGTCTGACGGAGCAGCGCGGCCAGGGGCTCAATAGCCATTGCAAACAATGGGGACAGGGGGCACCCCTGACGAGTCCCTCTCCCCAGAGGGAAGGGTTTGGAGGGCCACCCATTGCCCCTGACTTCCAGCAGCAGAGATTAATATAATAGTTGGACCCCAACACAGAAAAGCCTCCCCAAATCCCATCCTTCGCATAATTGCCCAGAGGCTGTCCCACATCACAGAATCAAAAGCTTTCACGAAATCTATGGCTAGTAGTGCAAGAGGTTCGCATAGCACTGGTGCCCTCTCCAACATCACATGTAATCTACGACTATTCATACGTATGAATTAAAGGGAGCAGGGGATCACTGTTTGCAGTCTAGTCGCAAGTACCGCTACGAGAATTTTTGTTTCGCTATTGATCAATGAGATTGGTCTATAGGATTTACAGAGTTCAGGAGGCTTTCCAGGTTTGGGAATGACCACTATATAGTGGCTTTACGTAGATCAGGGCAAAGGATTCCCTGTTCCCTGCAATGGAGGAACATTTTGTGTAGGGGGCTAGCCATTTTATCCCCTCCCAGCTTTTTCCATGTCTCGACAGGGAAGCCGTTGGGACCCAGTGTGTTACCAGAGTGTAATTGGGAGATGGCCGTCGCAATGTCAGATTCTGTAATATCTGCATCTAATTGTACTTTTTGAGTCTTGGATAGACAGGGGAGAGTAATGCTATCAAGCACAGTGCAATTTATTGGTGTGGTCGGGCTCTTATATAGTGCAGCATAGTAATCTGCGAAAGCCTCAGCAATTTCGCGGTCCGTTTGCACCAGTCCGGTTTGTGCAGTTTCTATTCCCCTAACATGGCGGTGTCCTTCGTCCCGTCGTTCAAGCCAGGCCAGTATCTTGCCAGCCTTGTCCCCGGTTTCATAAATGCGTGTGCGCATTTCTCAGTTGTCCTGTCTGGCATTATCTAGGGCAATGTTTCGAAAGCATTCTCTGGCCGTTAGAAGGGATCAATGTGTTTCAGGCTAGCCCACAAGTATGCGTTTTGCTTCCCATTCTGCTGCCTCCTTTTCTGCATCCGTTAATTTCTGCAGGTTCGCCTTTCTTTTCGTGGATATCCAGGAGACCATTTCACCTCGGAGCACCGCCTTATACGCCTCCCACACTACCTCTGGGTTATCGACGGTGTTGCTATTAATTTCGAAGTAATCGGCTGTCTTATCCTGGATGTGGTTGATAAATCTCGGGAAGCCGAGGTAATAAGTGCTCAATCACCATGAAAGGGACGGAGTGGGTCTATTCGTCTTTATTTCTAGCATGAGGGGCGAGTGATCTGAGATTCCTCGGGGAAGCAGGTTCGCAGTGACCGCCCTGTGTGCATCTATTGTCGGGAGAAAAAATAAAATAGTCCAGCATAGACATGGAGGCATGGACCCGAGTGATGGGAATAGCTGTGTTCTAGTGGATGAAGTTCTCGCCACACATCACTCAGGCCAAGTGCTGAGGCAAAGGACGCCAGTATCGTGCATATTTTGGGATTCCTCCCACACATGTGTACGATCTAGCATCACATCCATGACATCATTGAAGTACACACCGAGGACCCATAAGTCTGGTCGATGGTTTGGGATTATGGGTACTATGTTGTCAAGCAATTCGGCAGCAAGTGGCGGGGGGCATAAACTGCCAGTATCCCTATAGTCTCTCCCCATAATGCATCTTGCAGCAGCACAATTGTCTTGGGAGGCTAGCTCAGGGGCAACGCGCTCGCCTTGGAAGCAAGACGACGCGGAGCAACACAGGTTCAATCCCCCAGGTCCACGCTTAGAAACCTCCAGGTATTAAACGTGTTATGAATAACCAATCATAATCACAAACCTACCTCTGGAATCATGTTTGACCGACGTTAAAGTGAAGGGAAGCCACTTGTGAAGCAAAATCAAGACCCCCCCCCCCGAATCCCATTGAGAAGCCTGCATGAATTACGGTGCAGTAATTCGTTCTGCAAAAGAGGGTGCATGTTGTACCAGCCAGTTGTGTCTCGGTGAGAAGGGCGATATCGGGGGAATGCCTGTTGAGGAACTGGGTAACTAGACATCGCTTAATTCCAAAACCCAGGCCGTTGACGTTTCATGTGAGGAATCTAATAGAGCTTTTGCTATCCTCAGTCATTCCAAGCCTGGAGATGGGGGGTGTGTCTACTAGTCAGAAGGTACAAAGGAAATCTGTATACATAGTGGTGTGCATAGGTGAATGTATGGCCGACTCAGCCGAGCTCATAAGAACAAGAACACAACTCCCTCCCCCCACCCCATCCTGAAGCATCTGTCGCCCGAACATTGGTGATAGCCCAAATATCCAGCTATCAGTGTTAAAACTATAGCATTTATGCCTGAAAAACGATCTACGGCGTATTGTTTAGCCAAACATTCAGACATTCGACCTCCGGGACCAATTTTCGAGGTCCTCGGATTGTATCTCCAAGTTGTGCATTAGTCGTGTGAGGTGTTCCCAAGGTTCATCAGTTTTCCTGGAGTCCTCTTCCAGCTCCTTGACAGCCCTTTCCACTGTGTCCGTCCTTTGTTCCAGTTTGGCCACATCCACTTTCAGTTCTTGCACAGATTGTTTTATTTCTGTTCTCAGTGATTCAAATTGCGTTTGGAAGGAGACCATAAATTGGTCTTGGAACTCCTTAAGCCAGCTTTGCATATCTTTTTTTAGGATAGCCATGTTTGCGTCTGGGCCGGTATCCTGGTGTTTCAAGCTTGGGTTGTTTCCTACACCCCTTAAGCTCGACACTGTTATTTAGCCAGCCGGGCTGTAGTTCACTCTTCAGGGCTCTCGTATGCGTGTGGCCGTCTGTGACCTGCTTGCATTGGGGGTCTATGCTGGATGGCGGGGTGCCTTGTTTCACACCTGTGTCTACTGGTGGTTTTCCTCTGGTGGCGTGCCCTTGCTTCTGTTCAGGAACCCACGTCTCTGCTATTGCTGCAATGGCCCGCCACCCCCGCCCCTGGGGCTTCTATTTGAGATTCCTTATGCCAGTGCTCCTCCAGTCCTTGCTTAGTCTGGGTCTGGTGCTGCCCTCATTGATGTCCTCTCAGTGTGCCCTGTGTGTGCAGTGGGGGCCATGCCTCCCCTGCAGGTGAGAGGCTCCCTGTCTCGTTCTAGCTAGTTTTGTCTCCTTTGCAGGCTCTCCGGCAATGTTTCAATTGGTTTATCCTCGTTGACTGGCAGTCCGCTTTCATTGCTGTGGTCCTGCTGCCTGCGGCGGTCCGCCAAAGGTCTGCTCAATCCAATGAGCCCGGACTGTTGCTGCCCCTTACGTTGTCCTTATGGCATGCCTGCTGTAGTCTGCACCTTCTCTGTGAGGGAGGAGTTCCCCCCCCCACCCCTTTAATGTGTGCGTTTCCTCCTTGGTGGGCCACCGGCTATCCCTGCTATTTGTCCAGTTAGGGCTGGGAGTGCTTCCAGAGCGTTGGGGCGGGGGGGGCACTGCTCACTGCGGACTCCCACTCCCGTTAGTATGGTTCTGCACGTGTTGCTGGTCTTGCCCATCGTTGCCTCGTGCCGTCCCTCACTACGGGTCACGCGGCTTATTCCCATTCCTTGTGCGTTTCCTCCGTGGCGGGCAGGCCGCTGTCCCTGATATTTGTCTGGCTCAAGCCTGGAGTGCTACTGGAGCGTTGGGGCCTGCTCACCACGGGCCCTCCCACCCCGGTCGTGTTGGAATGGTTCCGCACGTGTTGCTGGTCCTGTCCCTCGTTTAACACTGCCTCTTGCTGCACCGGCCCGTCCCTCACTACAGGGTGCGCTTAATCTTTTTCCGTTGCTTCCGTCACGGCGTGGCTGCCGTTATCACTGGTGCAGTGCTATTGCCTGGGGTTCTCCTTGCTTTTCGGGATGGTTGCGGGGTGTAACCGATGCTAACTTGAGAGCTACATTTGCAGCCATGGGGGGAGAGGCTCTCATCACGTCCTCTACCCACGGAGGCCATCTTGTGATTTGCAACTAAGCCCATTTTAAGCAAATTGTGTGCAGGGGCCCACCAAACATACTTCTAACGACTTAAAGGTTGCTCAGTACCCTCTGAGGTAAAACCTGTTCTCTTAAAATATTGGGCAGACAGTTGGGTATTCTGTTAAGCTACTTCGCTGAGAGTGATCTAATAATTGGGTTTCTGTGAGACAAATTCCTATCCCACCCATCTGGCGTACAAACATTTTTCACTAGGTCATGACTGATTTATAAGACTAAATGCTTGAAAAACTCATCTGAGGCCTGGATGCGCCCCCTCAGACTTCTCAGAGACCGAAAGTCTCCAAGCTTCCTGTAACAAATTACTTTGCCAGCTCCACTTGTTCATAAGTCTTTGTGCCGGCACCTCACAGCACTTACTGGGAACCCCATGTAAAATGCACTGGGAGTCCAACTGAAGGATTATTCATACGAGTGTATGGGAAACAGATGAGCTCATAGATAATGGATCCTTCCTGCCTCAGAACAGGGCCGACAGTTCCCAGTGCAGCTATGAGCAGTTTAATAGTGTGTTGCATACAGCCCTGTATCGATACTCACGATAAAGCCAGAGAAAAAATGCATAAAAAGCGGAAATGTGGTTGGTGCCACAATGCTCAATAAATACAATCCTGTGAAAAGCAAGGATGTTCCACGTGAGGCACATTTCCCCATAAATGCAGAGAGCATTTGAACATAGACGCCCCAAACATCAGAATGAAATGCCACGACAAAGACCAGGCAGCGAAAAGCTCCGACGGATCTGCAACCTTCCAAGACCCTCTGACAGAATAGGCTCTACTCCAATACCAGCTGTACCAGATACCCCTATACCAAAAGGGAGATCAAGTCTGCTACGCACATCCCTGGACACAAACGGACAATCCAAATCACAAGCTCACCCCTTCCCTCAAGAAATATTGCTGGGAGTCTACCAGGGGGCATGCCGATGGAGGAAGCCTAGGTGTGCAGCTCCCATCCCACAGGGGCAATAAGTGGCTTGTGCCCCCTGCTTTTGATCCACCCCACCCCCGGGAAAGTAGAGTCGACCAGTTGCTGCAGGGGCACTTTGCGCACCCTTGTGTAATATTTCTGGACTATTGCCCCCCAGAGAGATGTCATCTCCCCTTGTCTGGTGATACAGAAGACACCAGCCGCAACGCAGTGCTTCGCCCTTGCAGCAGCTGCCTTCGACTTTGGGCAGAGGCACGCCTTGGACCATCCATAATAGCCTGATTCCTGGGTTGTTTGGTCGCCCCGTCAGGGACGAGTCTCCCCAGCCGTGGAACCAACAAGGGGTGTCCCTGTGAATAGGGGAGGCACCCCCCTCCCTAGTGCAGAGAGCTCTGCAGAGTGGCACGCAGTGATCGTGATAAAGTGTGGCCAGCGGGGGGAAATGGAGAGCATCTGGATCCAAGACCGGGGCTGCTAGTGCGAGGAATGGAGCCCAGGGACCCCGGCCCCAGACTACTTCAGATAGGGCGCAGCACCCAATCCCTGGCCCTTGGCCTGGTGAGAGTCGCAGTTTTCTGGCCCAGAGGACGCACCTTTGACGGAGTGGGCTGCCCCAGACTGGGGGTCAGCCTGCTGGTCCTAGCCCTTTGCTGTGGTGAGGAGCACTGGTCCAGGCCCCAGAGGAGGGATCCGTGTGTGTGTCCGGGGGCCCAGTGTGGGTCAGCACACCGGGAGAGTCCCTCCATGCTGGTAGGAGTAGTATTGGGTCATGGCCCCACCCTCTGGAGCGCGGCCCGCTCCTGCATACCTTTGTTGCAGCCTTGCGGCAAGGGTGTCCCTTGCCTGGTCTGTGGCGGCCCAGTGGTTCTTTTTCATGTAGGGGGGGGGGGGACGAAAGCGGTGGTGTGTCCAGCAACCCCCAGTCTGCACTCAGTCAGAGCGCTTCCAGCAGTGTCCTGGCAGCTGGATCTGGCGAGAAATGCACCTTCAGCTGTGTCCCACTTTCGGTGAGCTTATTCTAGGGATTCCCGGGCGGGAGCCCCTTACATAAGTGCAATCCCTGGGGACCTGCCATGGCGAAACAGGGAGAGCTAGTGCGGTGCGCTACCTAAAGGGTGGTTTGGTGCGGGGTTCGAGCCCTATCTACTACCGAGCATCAGGGGACTCTGGCGGGACCACAACTCTGACCATACAGAGCCGAAGTCTATGTTGTACATTCTAGGAGCAAACCAACTCAGCACAGAGCTGGCATTCTAAATTAATCCCAGTCCAGCCTGCTGCCAACCGGCCTCCTCCCCTTTCCTCCTCCCCATATCAGGGTGCTGCCCGAGATCAGGTCCCTTACGGAATCAGCACTGGCCGATTTCCATCCAAAGGACGGGAAATCTTGACTTCATAGGTTTCGCTTTTCTGACGTCACCCAAACCCAAATAGAGAAAGACCTAGCTCACCCAACTATGCTGGAGGGTCGGCCAACACAACTTTCAACAAAGGACACAGTGGAGCTTCGGGGGATCTGCGCTGATCTAGTAGTCAAGCTTGACATTTTGGATAAACGAGTGGACAAAAATCAACAGATTGCTGAGTCTTGAAACTAACCAGTCCTCCCTTGATATGGTGGAGCTCCAGAGGGCCATGCGATTGTAATTATCAGAACTTAAAAAAAAGGGAAGACGAAATGACACTTAGGATGGATGACAGAGAGAGGAGAAATGATCTTCAGTATTTCGGCTTCCAGGAGAAAGAGGCAGAAACAGACATCAAGAGGTCCATTCATGATGTAATCAAGCTCCTTTTTGGAAGTGACAAAACCACCAAATCCGCAATAGACCGGGTGGGCCATCAAGCTGGAGGCGGTGGCAGAGGCCCGAGGTCCGTTCTGGCCTGCTTCCACTACTACGAGAAGATTAGAATTCTGGGCAAGGTGTGGAGTGAAGGCCTGATCTCTTTTGGGCCTGCAAAGATCAATATTTTTCCAAGACATTTCCGCTTTCAAGCTTGCAGGAAGACGAATGTGTTCCCCACTCACCCAATGGTTCAATGAGAAGGGGGGGGTCCACCATCGCTGGGGGTTCCCTTTCTTGATCTCGTTTCAACAGAAGAGCCATGAATATAAACTGATAACAGATGACAGTCAAGAATGTGAATTTTGTTATGTTTTGTCCTGGTGGTCCAGGCTTTCCCAGTGGGTCGGTTGTGGGCCAGTGATGTCTACTTTGCTGGACTAGATGCCACGAGAGGTCGGTAGGGTGGGGGGATTACGTTTGGGAAATGTTCACAAGTTGTTGTAGGTTCTTTAATGTTCATGGAAATTAGTGGTTGCCATGTCGGGTAAGGGCAGCAGGCAGAGTTCTTTTACAGGGGCGAGAGCCCAGGAATGTTACTGACCATATGTATTTGTTGGTTTTATGGCAGATTCCGGCACGGACCTTGTTGCAGGCTCACTCAATGCCTGCAGTGTTGATTACCCTACGAGGCACTCCATTGTGATCAGAGAATTCCAGTGCCAAGTTAGATGTGCTCCTCCTCCAGTAAACCCATTGGACTAGCGAGGACTCCTGTGGCCTGAAATCAAGGCACATTGTGGAGGTTTACCCTCTGCCCAAATATTTTATTTATTTTTTTAAAAAGGAGGGGTGGCGGTGGACACCGCGTCCAGACTGGGCCTAACGGTAGCCAAGGTTCTCATCGACCCCGAGGGTCGCTATATTGTGGTCAAGGGTCTTCTAAAAGGGAGGTTTAATCACAATTGTGTCAATCTACTGTCCGAATGAGGGCCAGATCGCGTTCTGGAGTGCCATGAATGAGAAATTTAAAGGATTTGAGGGGCTACTAGTAATTGGGAGGATTGTAATATGGTCCTCGATCCAGTTAGGGATAGAAAAAAAGCTAAAAATGTGGAGGTGTCCCGTGCTGAAAGGGCCCAGGCAAAGAAGTTTTCAATTAATGAGGACTTGGGGATGACTGACTCCCCGATCCTCGCATCCCGAAACAAGCCTCCATTCACATTCTATTCCCCCGAGTCCATGACTCCTTTTCAAGATTTTAACTTATGCTGGTGGACTCTTTGCTGAAAAGGGTTGTTATTGACACGTCTGTGGCTTCTTCTGTGGCTTCTATGCCATGGTCGGAGCATGACTTGGTCCGGGTGGTGCTATTGGATGGGTGGGCTCATAGAACCAAAAGGGGCAATGGATTTATAATAACAGGTAATTAAAAGCCAGAGCTAGCCCGATCCCTTTTGGGAAACATTAAGGAATATTTTGAACTGAATGATGATGGCGATTCCAGTGCTCAATTCATTTGGGAATGGTCTGAGGCCACCATCAGAAGGGTCCTCATTGGGACATGTTTCCAGAAGAAACGGGAAAGACTAGGGGCCGAGGCTGACCTTCATGATATGATGGATAGTTTACAGTCACATGGGACGAGGGCTACAGGTTTAAATCTGCACAGTGCAGCCCAGCCCAGCTGAGACTCTACAAGTCGCGGCTGAACAGCCTCCTAGTGCAGGACACTGAGAAGAAGCTCAGATTCCTGAAAGTATCATGAGAAGGAAGATGGGGCAGACAAGATCCTAGCCTTTAGATTAAAGGGAGGAACACAAATAGAGGATGGTCAGTGGCATCAGGAAACCAGAGATCAAGGCAGTGTTCGACCCATAAGCATAGGGGACGAATTCCGGAAATGTTACTAATTACTTTATTTAATGTGATATAGTTTTGAAAAAAACTTTACACATGGTACAATATCAGATATTACAGAAAATAAATGCATATAATATATATTGAACATAAATACATTGAGATCAGAATTCAAACTTCGAATAGCATAACATTGGAACTAGGGAAAGTTAAAAAATGAGAATAAAGATATCTCCAACAAATAATATAAAGTAAAGTAAATTCCCAGAGGGGCCATACAATTCCATTAGATACAATTCAAGTTCACACTGATTCAAAGTACACAACCCTAGAATATAGGTATAGGTCAAGCGCACATTATTGCCAGACAATATATTCTTCACAATTGCTCTTAGCCGTGATGCCCCACAGGGACATCTTACCAGTTATGCATACATAAGAATGTATGCAATTAGAAGGTGTATATTGTGTCCCATTGCAAGATGTCCACCAGGCCCTACCAGACCCCAACCTCAAACGTTGCTTATGAAGGTTCACTAAGGAACCCTCATCAAATCATCCCAACAGATTAAGTAACATTCCAGAGCTTTTGCACTATATTCCAGATCCTAAACAGGGACATGTGCAGGCTTTGATTGCGAGTGTTGCCTCCAGAATGAGAGTTTTTTGTCTCCAATTGGTGAACAAATCTACCTAGATTGTTTACATAGGTCATTCCCATACTGAGGCATTCTGTCAGAATGTGTTTTACTCCGTTTTTTGTCGATGCATATACGGCAGAAACGTACATTCTCCAGAATCCCACGCTCTACAACTACAGACAGGAGTGGTAAGTGGTTAATTCTGAGTAAGAGAATGAATCTTAAACTAGGGGAGGGGCTTAAATTCAAGTAACTTTGGGGACACTCTTGAATATATACAGCACATTGGAAATTAATGCATAGCTTTTCAGCTTACCCAGATGTTCAAAGTTCTCTTGCCAATCCCAAAGATCCATACTTTTCCCCAGAGAACGCTTCATGCCTAGGTAATCGCCTCCCCGCCTGGGAGCTCACACTTTATCATGGAAGAGAGTCTCCATACTCTTTAGAAATCAAAAGAAATCTAGTTTTGGACATTCCTTGTCTCCGATGCTAATGAGAAGTGGATTTGTTGGAACATTGAGCATTTTCACATATAATTGTGCTCTTCTTTTTAGGACCAATGATTTTAATGATAGGATGCCCATTTCCAGTCTGATTATAGCCATAGGCATGCAGGAGCGGAGCTCAAGTATCTTTCTCAAGAACCTACCCTTGATTAATTGCAACCATTTCAAATCAATCATTAACAGGGATTCCAGGCCATGGAACCAGACATTGTATGTAGAGTTGACGAGCATCCCACAGCGAGTACCCACAACTTTTTTTGTAAATTGGCATATAAAAGCCGTAAACTGTGCCGCCTTCTTCTTACGCGCCGGAGTGCATGTACTATATCCTCCACATGCATCAAATTCAACACCAAGATATTTGTATGTAGGGGTGTATGCTACTTCAATGGCCTGAACATGCAAGCACAATCTGGTGATCTTTTTTCCTTCAAATAGCATCAAGAGACATTTGTCCCGTTTAATGATCAAGCCATTAGCATCAGCATACGCCCAAAGTGCCGCTGCCGATCGCCGTATACCACCAAAGGTGTGATCTAAAACAACTATAACGTCGACATAGGGCAGCACTGTACAGTGGGCTTTGCCGATTTTAGTAGGACAATTCTGAACTGTTGCAAAAGATACCGGGAGATCAGACACAAACAGGTTGTATAACAGGTGTGCTGTCACGCATCCCTATTTTACCCCACCATTTTGGGTGATGTATTCAGTCATAGTACCCTGCGTATCAAGTTTAAGTAGAATTCTTGTGCAATAGTTTAAGATAATATAGTATCTCAGAGGGACAGCCCATCAAATATAGCTTATGCAAAACTTGATCCCTACACACCGTATCAAAAGCAGCTTTAAAGTCCACAAATAAAGCATATCGTGGAGGGTTGTTGGAACAGCGTGCTCTGGTGCTCAAATTGACCAAAACGAATAGATTGTTGGAGGTCGAAGAGTCAGTCCTAGATCCACTCTGGTATCTATCCAGTATATCCTCCTTGTTAACCGAGGCCTGCAATTCCTGTAGCAAAAGTAGAGCAAAAAGTTTCCCAGAGCAATCTAGCATAGAAAGTAGCCGGTAGTTACCCGGATCAGACGTCATGCCACTTAAATTGCTGTTTGCCAGCTACTGAGAATCTCCCCCTCTAAGAGCACTTTATCAAAGAGTATTTTAAGCAGACGCGCCTAGAAATCAGGATTATTCTTAAGGACCACATTTGATAGCCCATTCGGGGCTGGTGCCCTGGAGGACAAGATCATCTACTTTTACTATAAATGGTAAGCGTTCTGGCTTATGTTCAGTCACTATAGACTCTGGGCTGCATACTGGCAAATTACATTTAACAAGAAAAGAACTCCAAGTACTTGCATCAATGGGATTAACAAGGGAATGCTGTCTATTCCCCTTGGCTTCACCCAGAAGCGACCAAATTCTGCGGGTAGTCCCGCTGCATAGCGACGCAAATGTGTGCTGCCATACATGGTCTCTACAAGAACGTCTCAACTGTTTAAGCCACAAATTATATTTTTTAGTTTCCTAGATACCTGGGGAAAAAGTTGTGTATGATCTGGTGGCCTTTTTGGCTTTCCGGATGTCACCCCTGAGTTTGCGTTTCGCATCCCTAATGGTCCTATCAAAGGTGTCTCCTGTCAAGCGTTCACTTATTACCAGGTTTATCTTTGTCGTGGCATGGGAATTAGAGAAGGTTAGCCATCTCGTAATTCCCTCCAAGGACATTTCCACAAACATTTTAAAGGTTGGAGGCTATCAAATATGATGTAGCTCTGCCTTTCCTTAATGATGTGCCTCTCCGACCAAGCTATTCGTGTTGCTGTATGATTAGTTTTCAAATCACCCATAGATATGATACAGGGCCTTAACTGGAATCCACTGATTCTCATGACTAATGCTTCATGGTCACTCCAATAGTTGTGACTAATAGCCATATCTTTTAGCATAGCAGCCACTTCGCAGCTTACAGAAAAATAATCTAAAGTGCTATGTGAGGTACCCCTCTGCCAAGTGACCTTGCCTGGGCAGTCACTCTTAGTTCGTCCATTTACCATCTCGAGTTCCCAAATGTCAAAAAAGTTGAACCAATTAGTACCCTCAAGGTCTACTACTGTATGTTGCATGATACCTTTTTATTCGCAGGGCAGGGTTCGTTGTTATTTCCATCCCACCTGATATGCAGCAGTTCAAGTCCCCCTGGCCCTTAACTATAATGAGGTGCGGTTTGGAGCGGTTGGCCCAGTTAAACAAATCATGCATCTCTTCCTGGAGCTTTCTCTCTGGAATGCCCCAGGAGGGTTGTACAAATTAATTAGCAATCATTTCTCCCAATGCTCCTTTCCTGGGAAGCCCACCTCCACTGCCAGGATACCTTCTCCAGGGGTGGTAAGTATATTATAGGACTTCAAAGTATGGTTCACTCTGTTAACGAGCCCAACAAAATGTCTACCAAGAGGGCCCTTTTTTCATAAAGATTGATGTATAGTGAACCCATTAATCACAATAGGGGCAGTCAGCCATGTTTCCTGTAGGGAAAAAAAACATGATTATTAATAAAGGCAAGGAACCCATAGAAGAGAGGAAATGAGTAAACCCCTGGCAGTTACACGACAGTAGAGTACATTGAATAACCACTGGTAGTGACTCTGTAAGCCATTTTAGCATAGCTTGAATGTCGGACATTTGTACTTCATTTCCTATCGGGAGTACTGCTTTTCTCGGATTAACTTCCCCCTTGGAGATCTTAATAGCGAAAGCTGGGTCCTCCTGTGTTCAGGGTCAACATCGATCTCTATATTTACTGTTAGGGACGCTCAGTGTTTGCGGAGCAACTGGGCTGTTGCTAAATACTTACAATGGATTGCCGAAACGCTAGGATTGGTCCCCTTCAAGCGCTCGAAGAATTCAAGGTCACCCGTCAGCAAAACACATAATTGCGGAATTAAGTGAAGTCTGGATAGAAATGCAGAACTGGCTAACCATTTCTTCCAACACTTCAGATTTAAGTTCTTTATAATACATGTTTTACTTTCGGGTAAGTTATTAACCGGAAGGGCAATTCCTGTCGGCAAACCCATATGAATTGGATCAGACAATTCGCTTCACTAGCTTATTAGGAGTAGAGTAATTAGCAACGGCTTGCCCCTTTTTTGGAGACAAAGCAGATTCCTGTTCAGTACTAGCCATAGAGATCTCATCAGATTTTTCAGGGATAATCCAACTAGTGAGGCTTACAATCCTTTTACTTAAGCGTTCCTTAGTGCAAACTGATTTTTCCGCGCTTTTTTAAAATTTCTTCCCAAGAGAGATAGTATTGGGAAGTGGTGAGGCCCGTCTCGCTAGCCGGCGCTGTTGCCTTGAAAAAAATGTTACAGATCGCTCCATATTGGCTTTATTCGTGTCAATATCTGGAAGGGCGTCCAGAATAAGCTGAATATCTGCCAGGGATATTTAATCCACCAGTACTTGTTCATTCTCCAACGAGGAATTGGCTACTTTCAAAGATGCTAACGTATTCTCGTGGATACGCCTGCAGAGTTTGAGCAATATTTTCAATGCAAATTGAAGGGCTGCCATAGATTATGGTAATTCTGCATAGGAAGCGGGATTCAAGAGGGAAGCTTCCATTGGTCCAGATTCCTCAATTTGTACGGCTCCCTCTGAATCAAGTACAAGGTTAGGTGAGGCGGATAGTCGCCCCGTAGGTATCATAGATTCCGTGCTTTCTGCAGCTCTAAGAACTTGCGCACAAACCACCACTTCATTCCCTTTATCAATTGGGAGGCTTGCCGTAGCTGGCGTCAGATCTTCGAATGGATCGACATAGATCTAACAATGAATTGTTGTCAATATCGTCATAGTTCATAGAGCCCTGCAACAGCCCCCCCCATCCCCCTTCCTGGGACAAAACCTCTTCCTAAGTCGTTTTCCCGGCCTGAAAGAATTCTGGTATCGTACCCTTTAAAGCAGGAGAAGTTGCCTTAGTATTTCTCATCTTGGGCCCATCGGCAACCGCCCCAGAGTGAGCGACTAATTCTACGCCTCCACCTCTTCTGAGGATGTACCGAGGCTTGCACATTTTATTGTGCTTGGGCATCTGAGGAATAGGTACAAGTCCAAATAATCAGCCAGGGTAAACAGTGAGTGGCTGTATATGCTCAATCTCGCAACCCAGGGCTATGGCGAAAGCATCACACTCCCCACAGGATCTGGATACGCAAGATCAGGCTATGGCTGATAACAGTCCCACTCCCGACTCGCAATATCCAGACAATATTATAGCGATATGCTTAAGTTCAAAGAAACACTCTAAAGTCCCTGCCATTCATAAAAACACAGTACCTGGTAAATTGCAGCAATTGCTGAAGACAGGGAGACCAATCACCCAAAGTGCGGTTGCAAGTCAGGTGTCCCGTATCTAGTCGCACCGTACCACAGGAACACGAGAACACTGTCCGCACTCGCTCCTAATGACTTTAATCCTCTGAATATTCAGGAGATGGGTCGCAAATGTTTCACTAACTGGAGGATTTACCTGTCTCTGGGTTATCTGACGTGACATCGGCCAATATAGACAAGCCTATCCCTCTAGACAAGGTGGTCCAGACAATTAGACTCATGAAGTGGGGTACTACCCCAGGAGATGACGGGCTCTCCGTTAAATTATACAAAATGTTCAGGTCAACTTTGGCCCCGCACTTAGCTAAGGTCTTTAACAGGATGCTCAGACTCCATGTTGAGTATGATTGTAGTGCATCCGCAAGCCTGGAAAAGACACGGAGCAGTGTGCCTCTTACAAACCCATAACGCTGCTCAATACAAATGTGAAGATATTGGCGAGGTTGTTGGGATGAAGGATCGAGGGGGGCCATTGCGACACAGGAACCAGGTCAGTTTAATTTGAGGGTGGCAGGGATCCGACAATGTCGGAAAGACCATGGGCCTCATTACAACTCTGGTGGTAGCCGGCACGGCTACCACCAGACACAGCCGGAGTTGCATTTTTTCTGGCACCAGCGAATGGACAAGAACCGGGTCCTGCCGAGCTCGGCGTACTTGGTAATTGCCCATTTGTGGGTGCCGGAATCAAGGGCCTCCCCATCCCCATTCTGCCCCATAGGGCTGAATGGGGATGGGGAGGTCGGATGCACCGGCACATACAGAGTTGTGCCGGTTCATCCGATGTGCTCTGTTCACGGTTGCCGTTACACCCGCCAGGAAAAACCTGACGGGTGAAACGGCACCCGCAAGCAGAGCACGTAGTATGGCGGTCCAGGAACTACAGTACCGGCATGCTTACCGGTACCGTAGTTCCCGGACCGCCATGCTTGTAATGAGGCCCCATTCACCTTATGTATGTTGCGAAAAGTGCGGAACTGGATGCAGCAGTGATATCTTTGGACTCCGAAAAGGCATTCAACAGGGTTCAATGGCCATAGAAGTTGAAGGTTCGAGAAAATGAGGTTTGGGACAAATGTGTGCAAGTGGATAGCTGCGCTCTACCGCTCCCCTACGGCAAGAGTCCAGGTTAATGTGGTCCTGACCTCCGCTTTCTCACTAACCAGAGGTACAAGACAGGAATGCCCCCTCTCCCCTTTGCTTTATGCACTGTCCATGGAGCAGTTAGCGATTTCCATTTGTACTAATCCAACCATCAGAGGTATCCAGTGCGAGGACAGGTTTTAAACTGTCAGTGTTTGTGGATGGCATCTTGGTGTACGTGGACGATGTGCACTCTGTCCCCATGCTTTTACCCCAGATTTCCACCTTTGGGCACTTTTCAGGCCTCAAGATTAATGTGAGCAAATCTTGTATTAGGCAGACCCTAGGGTGGGAACCAGTTTAAGAGTGTAATTTAGGGGAATGATGGTTGAGAAGGAGACGATTACGTATTTGGGCATTTGGCTCCCTAGGACTGGTCACGTTTATTCTCCTCCAAGTTCGACCCTGTGTTGGCTACTCTGAAGGACCTCATTCGTTAGGCCCCTCGGGTACTCTCTTGGTACGGGAGAATGACTTGCGTCAAAATGAATGTGCTCCCCCGTTTGCTCTACTTCTTCACGTCTATACCCACAATCATCCCAGAGTATTACTTTGTAGAAATACAGACTATTTTGTAGGTTTGTGGGGCAAAATAAAGTCCCCAGGATCAGACACGCAAAACTCATGCTGCCAAGGTAATGGGGAGGGTTTGGCTGCCCGGGTATGTAGTTGTACTGTAACGCTGCTCAGTTGAGAGTCATGCACATCAATGGCGACCATTGGATTTTCTTAGAGGACATGGAGGCTCACTAAAAAAAAAGATAGATGTGTTATGGGCCCCTCGACACATGGTTCCCCAGAAACAGAGAGCATCCGACTTTAGGTGTCATATGGTCCCTATGGAGGGAAACCAAGATGAACCTTTGCTTATTGACCTTGCCTTCCCTGCTTTCCTCGGTTAGGGGGCCCCTATTGGATTTAGTTAAGGAGGGGTTTCGTCAAGCGCAGGTGTGGTCAGATAACTGTTTGTAGAGAGCAGGTCAGCTATTCTCATGGGGTGCATTCATAGGCTACAAAGAACTCCAGAACGGTTTGGGTCAGGATTCCCTGTCCATTTATTACTATTTGACATTGAGAGGGCTCCCGATGGATAAATGTTGGGACGATAGGTTAGCGCAAGACTTAACACAATTCGAGAAGGCTTTAGGTCGGGAAGGTGTCCCACTGCGTCTGTATAAGGCCATGGTCACTACCGATGTAGGCAGCAGACAGAACTTTAAACAGTGGGAGACCTGAGTCGGCAGTGAAATCCCAGCGGAGACATGGATTATTATAATCAAGATTACATTGCATGGTAATTTATTTACCTCCACAATGGAATACCATTTTAAGGTCATATACGCATAGCACAGAGACTCCGTCAGGCTCTCCAAGATGTTTCGGGGCTCATCCCCACTTTGTATACTCAATTGTGGCCAGCCGGGATCAGTGTTCCACATGGAGTGCCCTAAGATTCAGATTTACTGGACTGAGGTCTTGAGCTGGATGAAGGAGGTGAAAGGTGTCCAGCTTGAACTTGACCCCCTCCAGATGTTATTAGGTGTCCTACCGGTTGATAAAGACGAGACTAGCTTTCCGATGTTGTGGGAGGCAATGCTGAGAGCTGGTAAAATTGCATTGGAGCTGAAGTGAAAATCACCAGAGGCCCCTGATAAATCTGGGTGGGAACAGAAACTGAGGGATACGTTCACAATGGATAAGCTCACTGCCATAGTCAATGACCATATGGGTACGTTTCGATATGAATTGTGCCTGCCAATTAGGAAGTGGGGTTTGGATTGAGATGCCCAATGGTGTTCCAGGATGGAGTCGGGACATAACTTCCGCCAAGGAAAGGGGTGCGCCATCATTGATTGAGGCGACTGGCATCCACTCTTGTGGGGGTCGGTTGGGAGCTACGGCGTGCAGGGTTGGGAGAGCTCAAGCATATAGGTCTAGTTGCGATAGTCAAAACTTACCTGGTATTTTTGACCTTATGCGATAAATGCCTAATTATAGGTTCATTTCCTGGGACTTTACGGGAGTATGGGGGAGGGGGGGGCAGGGTTGGGTTATGTCAGACATTGTGGTGTTTTGTTTGCATTAATATTGGTGTTATGATAATGCTTTAACAAAAATGTAAGTTTAAAAAAAGAAAAAAGAAATCTTGCTGCCTGCTCCCCCGCTGGACATGATGGAGGAGTTTTCCTAAAGTCGACCTGGAGCTAAGACTCTATAAAACTATCCCTTGGTATACAGGTCCCCAACTCGCAGTATAAGTCTGTACTACCCAAAGGATTGGTAGAATGGCAGAGCAGCCAGGCTTATCTTATGAGAAGGATGTGCGCTGTAGGCAAGCACAATGAACCCAGTCAATACATTAGCCCAAAGAAACACTGGAAGTTATAATAAAATATAGATTTATTTTATATACACAAGCTAAGGTAGGTAAATACTATTTTAGACTAACCAATACACACAGAAAATATCAACAATACTTTTCATAGGTGACTGCTTCGATAGTAGTTGCTCGCACTTACAATTGTTACATAAAATGACAGTTCTACTGTTTAAATAGTAGTGGCACGCACTCGCATTTGTTACAGTGAAATGAAGTTTCTCAAACAAAATCTGCAGGAAGGAAAAGGAGGACTATTCGACATAGCAGTGATTTACTTCCTAGCAACACTTTTCAATGCTCCTAATGCTTTAGCAGTCCAATCCCTAACTTGTCAAGAGTTCATTAATGTCAGGTTAGGAGGAGAGCAAAAGTCTTATGGAGCAGCAGAAAAGGCAAAGGTCCTCTGGATACTTTAGTTGCTTCAATAAAATGCTTTAGTAGGATAAATCAAATTTAAAAAAAGCACACAAGCTGTTAAGCATGGGCAAGAGGCTTGAGTGGTCCCCCACCCACCTGGTATAACACTGGAGCGACTATACGGCTTGAAGCAAGTTTTACCTTGAGCCCCACAGTACCTTAGGATGGTTGAAGAAAAAGCAGCTGGATTCTTTCCTGTGCAGCAGCGACGGACCCGGTCTCCCGATTCCTCGGTCTGGTGACAAAAAGGAAGGACACTGAATGGGAAGTCACAGCAGCAGTCGCGAGAAAGGACCCTCAGCAAGGATTTCTTCGGTCTCCCATGTCGGTTTTGGTGCCTTTTTATCAGCTCAATCAGTAAACAGTTAACGCCTGGTCGATCTTCCTCGATTCTGCAATCCTATGTTCTGGTGAGGGGACTTGGATGAGTGGGATTGTACCTCTGGAGGTCCAACTGTTCAAGTTCTGGGAGGATTCGTTCACGTAAAGACGTTGCACTACAAATGGGTCAGAGGTCACCTGGTATTCGCGGTTTGCAGCCCTGGAAGGTCACAGCACCTCACTCGATGACTCGATCTGCATATTGTCTAGGGATGGTTTCATAAATTTCTTTTTATTTATTGAACATTTGCATGGTGCCTATTCAGCAAAAAGTGTTTCCAGGCGCCACAAGACAACCTGGGGGGCTGGGGGAAAGGAACAGAGGAGAAAACAATAACTGTCCTACTAGGCCTTGTGCCATTCAGATTGTGCAAGTGCAGCAACAAGAAGTGCAAGGGGAGGGGGCAGACAGGGCGAAGGGATGGGATAGGGAGAAGGACATAGTGCAGGAGGAGGAGGAGAGGGGCTATACAAGTGCTAAGAGAACCAAAGGAGGGCAAGTGCCAAGGGAAACAGGGGTAGGGGTCAACTAGTGCAAGGACGGGGATGTACCAGACTCAGTAGGCTAGTTAGGGAAGGGTGCCCGAGGGAAAGTGCTGGTAAAGGGTGCAGGGGAAGACTGGTTGAAGGAGGGCCTGGCCACAGAAGACTCATAAGGGACACAGGCAGTCAGTCGCAGTGGTAGGAGGAGATTAGCAAGGGAGGGGAGATGGAAGGAGGAGGAGGAAAGTAAGGTCTTGAGAGGGAGGCTCCTGCTGAAGAAAGATCTATCCACCCCCCCCACTCTCTGCTTGGAGAAACATCTGATCTGCAGAGTTGGAGCTGGAGGACTGAAGGATTCCAGCAAGGAGGTATTTAGGGAGAGAAAGTTGGATGTAGCGAAAAATCCTTGTGGAGTATGCAGAGGGACGTGAAATTGATCCTTGCAACCACTGGGAGTCAGTGGAGATCTTTTAGGGCTAGAGAGATGCGGTACCTGGGCTTGAGGCCAATGATCACTCTTGCAGTCCTATTTAGTTAGGCTGAGGGAGGAAACAGGCAGATTAAGGAACAGGCTGTTGCAGTAATCCAGCCTGGAGAGAACCGGGGCTCTGGAGGCATTGAGTTTCTGGGGGAAGATAAGGAAAGGGAAAATGACTGAGGAGGTGAAGCTAAAAGTGGACCTTTTTGGCAAGGTCAGCGATATGAGGAGAGAGGAGTCGAGGATGACGGACAGGTTTTTTGCCTGACATTAGGGTGAAAGGGGGGGGGGGCACAAGGAGAGCAGCCAGAGAGTAGGAGGGAAGGATGGGGCAGGAGTCACTATGAGAAGGATCTCAGTATTACTGGCATTAAGGCAGAGATATTTAGCGGCAGAGCATGCCTGTATAGCAATCAGACAATCGGTAATGAGAGAGGAAGGAGTGGAGTTAGAGGAGGGAAGCTTAAAGGAGAGCTGTGTGTCATCAGCGTAACACTGAAAATGAGTAGAGAAAGTGGAGATCCAGTGGGCCAGAGGGGCAAGGTAAATGTTGAAAAATCCACAGAGAGAGGATGGAGCCGTGTGGGACACCGCAAGTAGAGAGTGCGGTAGAAGAAAGAAAAGGGCCCGGTTGCACTTGGAAGGGCCTATTCGAAAGGAAAGAGGTCAGCCAATCCAGTGCCCGATACGTGATGCCCAGGGTATCACAGAGCAGATGTATGAGGGTGGAATTATTATGTGTCAAAGGCAGAGGACAGATCGAGGAAGATGACAATGAAAGGAGAGTTAGAGTCAAGGTTTGAGAGTAAGTCATAACGGGTGTTCAGGAGAGCGGTTGCCATGCCTCTGCCTGCTTTTAAACCAGACTGGTTATCACGGAGACAGCCAACAGATTCAGAGTGATGGATCAGTTGAGGGATGGCAACTTCTCCAAGGGTTTGCCCAAGAAGGGGCTAGTTGGGAAAGGGCGGTAGTAAGCCGGGCACAAAGGGTCCGGTGCCGGCTTTTTTAGAAGGGGAACAAAAGGGAGTGCTTGAGGGTTAAAGGGAAGGAGCCAGTGGCAAAATAGTGGTTACAGAACTCCGCCAAGGAGGGAGCAAGAGAGGCAATCTTGTCCTTGGTAGCGCTAGAGAAGCAAGGAAGCACCTGTTTGGAGGAGACTTGCAGAGAGCAAACTGTCTTGTGACCTCATCCGGTGCTATGGGTGAGAAGGAGGAGAGTAGGGGGGGAAGGCGAGGGGGGGGCCGAGGAGGGAGGGGAGTAGAGGAAAGAGGACAGGATGTCCTGAGTTTTGGTTGTGAAATGGGAGGCCAGAGCCATGCAGAGGGCCTGAGAAGGAATAGGAGTAGAGACTGCAGTAGGATTGGCAAGTTCCTTACAGATATTGAAAAGTCCAGCTATGTTTGTGGCCACAGATATGCAGGCTTGGATATGGGCCAGTTTCTTGGAATGGATGGAGAGTCTATTGCCTCTGGATCAGGCAACAGGCCAGTTTGTCAGAGGATGTGGTAGAGGATAACCACTTCCGTTGCGCAACTGTGCACTTGCGTTTAAGCAAGTTTAGGTTGGAATCATAACAATTATTGCACTTGGAAGCAGGCTTCATGCAGATACTAATGGCAGGGGCAATGATGTCAAGGGTGTTATAGACGGAGAGGTGAAGGTTAGCAAGGACTGAATCAGTGCGAGTCAATAGCAGGAGTGTTGGGGGATGAAGGAGGTGGCAAAAGCAGCTACTGACACTCGCTTAATCAGTCGAATGAAGGAGAAGGAGACTGGCAGTGCGGGCAGAGGCTTAGCCAGGGAGTCCAGGAGCTCCAGATGGGTGGAGAGGAGAGCATGGTCAGACCAGGAGAAGGGAGTATTGAGAGGGTTAGAGAGTGAGCTGTCAGCTGGGATGAACGCATCCCAGAGGGAATAATGGTGGAGGAAAGAGTCAGAGGTTGCAGAAGTGAAAAGTAGCTGCATCAGGAGAGTCAAGATGAATATTGAAGTTTCCAAGGAGGAGCAGTTTAGAGGTAGAGGTCAGAAGAGAAGAGGCAAGGTCTGCTCACTCCGTGAGGAAGAAGCAGATTGGCCGATGGGTCCTGTAGATGGTGGAGAGAGTGAGCGAGAAGGTAGGAGAGATGCAAAGCTTGAAGACAAGACATTCAAATGAAGAGTAGTTTTAAGTGGTTATGATAGAGGCAGGGACCCATTCAGGGAAGACAATGGCCACTGTCTCCTGACAGGTTAGACCTGGGCTTGGAGAATATCTTGCAGCCCTCAGGAAGGAGTGTGTCAAAAGCAGTTACAGAGCTGGCATTGAACCACATCTCACTAAGAGCAAGGACGTTGAGGTCAAAGTCTTCAAGGGGGTGGCAGATGTCAGAGGCATGTTTGACAGCAGAGCAAGAATTGAGGGTAGCTAAGTGAAGCAGGTTGCCAGCTTTAAATGTCTTCCGAGGCAGGGTACCAGGAAGAGGCACAACAGTCACTGGGGGGGGCATAGAGGCCAGGGCGGTTCAGATCGAGGAGTGGAAGGAGAAGGGAGGAGGTTCATGAGCGACTGAAGATGCCTGTCCAGAAGGAGGCGGTTGGGCTGAGAGCCCTGGGCCATGATAGTACCATTTTGGTAGTCAATGATGCACCTGGAAGATGAAGTGTGCCAGGAAAACTTCCCTTCTAGTACCACCATTAATGGGCGAGGAAGAAAAAGGGAAGAGGATAGAGGCCATATGGGGAGTCTATAGGCCAGGAGAGGAGACAGCAAAGAGGATGTCAGTGATAGTCTGCCTGGAGAAAGCATTGCCAGGTGTCAGCAATGGGCAGTCCTGGATTGGAGACCAGGAGTGCATTCTTAAAGGTTTTCCTTCGAGGCTTCGAGAGAGAGGTAGGAAAGATGATGGAGTCAAAGGGTAATGAGGGATTGGGCCTAGGTTACAAAATGCAGCAGGGGAGCATGAACATTTCAAAATTCAAATATGGAGGCGCAGCTAGAAAAGTGAGTATCCCGAAATGACAATCAAGGTTGAGGTGAAAGACAAAGCAATTGAAACAGCAATATTTTACAAATAGTACTCCAATTTGAATTTCACAATTGGGTGTAAAATTATAGCATTGAGCGCAGCTCGAGGGATTTTAGAGCAACAAGATTTGATTTTCAAAAATACAGTCAGAATGCCAGCGTTTGAATAAAGCAAGCCGTTAGGGAGAATTCTCTTATAAGGTTAATTTCCCAAACCTAGTGAGTCCCCCAGCAGCTTTGCTGGATTTCTTTATTTTTTTTCTCCTGCTAAGAGAGACTCTTTTACTCCCACTCTTAGACATGATTTGAGGTATGTCTTTGACTTGTTATGTGCTTATGGGCTATGGGGTTTCTTTTTACTCCATAGGGTATCATCTGTTTTTCTGTATGTGTGGTACACAGCACCCTCAGTGCAGTACCACAGGGGTGTCACAGTGACCCCCAAACAGACTCCATACCCTGGGACTGACTACTGTCTCCCAGGGCATGTAAAGTCACCATTGGCTTTACTAGTCCAAAATTGTGAACAGAACCAGTACAAACCATCATATTATGGAAGTACTGGTAAGGGTTAATTCGATTGCCCCTGGGTCTGTTTTCGAGGGGGCACTGTACCGTCCCCCCTCGTCGAGTTTCTGGCTGGTGGCAGTGGTTACCACGCAAAATATTCTCTATGAGATTTTCCCATTCATTTTAAACGCACCACTTTTTGGTGCAATGTTTAAGATACCACCGGTTTATTTGATATATTAAATCACCGTTTGGGTCTTTTTGCCAGAACTCGATTCTAAAATGGCGTTTGTGTCCATCTCTGTAACTCTGACCAAGGTCGAGCCCTTTGTTCCACTATTTTGGCGGGCTTCTCCACAGAAGCCCTCCAAGTGGTGCCACTCTGTCTGGATTCCACTGGAAGGGTCGAGGGGGGGAATTGGCACCCTGGACTGCGTTGCCTTAGCAACCCAAGTCGCACTCTACTCTGATTGGCCCAGTGGTGAGCCGCCCGGCTCACCACTTAGCATGTGTGATTGACAGCTAGGCTGATGAATGGGGGTTTTTCTGCCTAAAAGCAGGGCCTTTAGAACTGGAACTTCGGAAGTCGCCACAGGACCTAAGAATCCGAAGAGGGACGAAGCTGAGCCATCTGCAACGACACCACCGGTGAAGCCCTGCTGCAGCTACCTCACCACTTTCCCGACGACAAGAGAAGATCTTCTGCTGGACGAGTATTCTTCCTCTGAGCTGGTAGGACCAACCAGTTCACCCTTTTCCCCTTCCAAAGACGGCCCTTGGTCGAATCGCCCGTGCCAAGCACCCCGGCGGCCGGATAGCCAAACTCACCACTTTTGACCGCAAATAAAAGGACTGCACCTTTTAATCGGGAACTCCGCGGTTGGTTTCATCCCTGTGCAGTGCAACGACTCCAAGTTTCCTCCGCGACGAGATCCGCTCTTCCCCCTGGTCGGAACAACGAACTGCAACCACTGCCAGGAACAACTGCCCTTGCTGGAGCTTCCTTTCTCTTTAAAGTACTGTGTCCTGCCAGGCCTCCCTTTCTACAGATTGCTAAAGGTGACCCTTAAATCATTGGCTTCTATACTGGGTTGGCTCCAGACCTCTAACTATATCTTTTGAATCACCCCAACCTCTTTTGAACACTCTGCAAAGACTTTCAGTGCACTTTAAACCGTGTGATCCTGGGAACATTTCGCTTGCTCCATTTAAAGTGGGCCTGGCCTATGAACTTTGGCTCTACAGTATAACCTGCCTTTCTCCCCTTGCTCTAAACTCAAAAGTGTTGGGAACTGTTTTAGTTTATGCTCTGCCTTTTCACTCCCTTTTTAACCTAAACTATTGGAGTGCCAGCTAGGTTAAACACTCACTTCTGTCTTAACAAATAGTTGTGCTTTAACCCCGAATTGTCTTATAGTTATCAAGGGAGGTGTATATACTTACTTGACTGTGTTTTAGATTACTTTTCATTGAGAGTGCTAGTGTATTACCTAAAGTGTGTTTTAAATAAATAACTATATACTTTTTATACAAAGCTCTGGTCAGTGTTTGTTTGCTCTACTGTGTTTTGGCCCTATTGTGTATACTCTGCATACTGCCCTACTCTTCTTGAGAGAAGTCTGACTGCTCAGCCACAGCTACCAGGTAAATCTGGGTGGTGCAGACTGCTACCAATTGGGTTTACTGCTTGCTCCTGTAGTCTTAGTCTTTTTGCAGTGTCCCCCAAGGGAACTGCACAGGATTCTGCCTAACACAAGCAAATTCAAAAACACCCTGATTAGGTAATCGGAAATACAGTCAAAATATCAATATTGTTACTATGGTTTGAAAATGTACAGAGCATAAAGGCCCAAAAGCATCTAGGCGCTAAAAGGACAGCAACCCTGAGTGAGCCATTAACGTCATGCCCTTTTTTTTAGCACTCTTCTAAAAAGGGAGATGGTCAACAAGTGATCTAAAAAATAACGGGAGAGCGTTCCACAAGCTAGGGGCCAAGACTGAGAAGGATCTCTTTCGCTGATATTTGGGGATCTTGAGGCACAACTGAGATGCTGAGCGAAGATTTCTCGCCGGGCAGTACCTTTCAAGTTTCACTTTTAAATAGCGAGGGCCAACATTATGCACAGCTCGATGGACAACACACAGAATCCTAAATTCAATTTGGTCATCAAACAGAAGCCAGTACAAACAGCGCAGGAGCTCTGATGAAGGAGTACAACGAGGTACCATGAGTGCCAGTCGCGCTGCAGAATTTTGAAGCACCTGCATCCGTTGGATCAGGTACTTAGGCTGTCCCAGGTAGATAACATTGCGACAGTCCAGGGAGCTCATTATGATGGACGTCCCCAGTGTTGTACGATTTTCTGGAGGGGGGGTGGGGGGGGGGGGCAGTGGAAGAAAGTTCCTGAGAGCTTTCATTTTTCCGAAACTAGCCTCTCGTGATCCATTCAGGAGAAGTTTCAACCCCAGACATTTTACTGAGTCACAAGTTAACGGGCAGGGGCCCAGTGACTCAGAACAATACTGAGAATTCCAGAGATGATCCATCCCCTGAGAACTGACTGCCAGAACTTCTGTTTTGCTTCCATTTAACTTAAACCAGTTAGCCGACATCCAGCTGCCTACTTTCTCCAGGCAGTGCCGCATTCTCTTGCGGGTGCTGCTAGGGAGGAGTCCAGCCGTAACACTAATTGTGTATCATCGGCATAAGAATAAAACACGACTCCACATATCACAAAAAGGTCAGCCAGGAGTCGGACATAAAGGTTGAAGAGAAGGGGAGATAAAACCGATCCCTGCGGAACTCCACAAAATAGTTCCACGAGGGAAGAACATGCTTGGAAGGAGACAGTTTGTTTAAATCCTTCCTGGAAGGCCGTTCTCAATGTTAAAATTGGTCCAGTAATCCTAGGTTGTTCCAGCTTAATCAATACAATTTTGTGGTCCACCGTAACAAAAGCTGCAGAGAGATCCAGGAGAAGAACTCTGGTCTCTCCCCGATCCTGAAGTAGTGCAAGATCATCTATCAATGAGATCATTACAGAATCAGTCCCCATCTTGGGTCGAAACTCAGACTGGAACGGGTGCAAGCAGTCATTTTCTTCCAGAAATTTGGAAGGCTGTGGCGTAATCACAGCTTCCATCAACTTCATCATTACTGGGAACAAAGAAACAGGTCTGTAATTATCTGGCACCCGCCGGTCCAAATTACTTTTTTTGAGCAGGGGCAGGACCACTGCATGTTTAAGAGCAGTCGGAACTGTACCCATTGAAAAGGAGTACTGCCGTGCGTCTGTTAGCATTCCAATAGCCCTCTGAAGGAGAGCTTTCAAGATACACAGGAACCGCGTCAAGAAGAGAGTCTGATTTCAGACCCTGAACAGCTTCCCAAATTACCACATAATTTATTGGTTCCAGTTTAAAATTATTAGCCAAAAGTGAAGAAACGCCACAGCAGTTTTTGAATAAAGGCAAGCAGTTGTCAGCACACAATTTCAACATGTTGGACACAGTAACAAGAGAACAGGCTGAGATTTGGCTAATGCAGAGCTTCTTGTATGAATATAAATATTTGAGGTGAAAAAGGCAGCATATTGTCAAGTAGGGGATGATGGGTCCAGTCAGGGAGACACTTTGTGCAGATTACCAGGTAGCAAAGAAACTATGGAAGGGTTAGTGGATCCGTGTACTTGGAGGCAATTCAAGTGTACACTCGTTAGGAAGGTGCAGAGAGCTTAGGGAAATGGCGACACATACTAAAGCATGAATGGCGAGTTGGAGCAAAGAGCTGGTCCAGCGGGGAGCACCAAGTAGCAAGAATAGGATATGGAGGTGTGTCAGGCAGGTGGTGGGGGAGAGGGGGTTTGGGTGCTACGGCATCGTTGAAGGGCTAAGAGCAGGGCTGTACTGCAGCTTTGTAGGCCGCTGATTTGACCTTCTGCTGACAGAGGCTGCCAAACAACCACAGAAGTGAGGTATCGAGAGCAGCAGGGGGTGAAACGAGAGTGAGGCGCGGCAGTGCTGCCACTACCAGACAGTGCGAGTCAAGAGCCTTCAGTGTCGGACTTAAGGAAGGGGCTGGCTTTGCCTGCTGGCTCCCTCGATTGGTCTGAAGTAGGTGAAGCAGACCAATCGGGTGGAACACAGGGCAGGCTCCAGGGCACACAAGGGAAGCGGTCTGCAACAGACAAAGGTGGTTGGCCCCCACCAGCCAAAGGAAAGGAGGGGTCCTCTTCGAAGCACCTCTGTCGATCAGAAAACGGGTTCGGGACAATTGTGGTTGTTTCACGGTTACTGGCAGCGCCTGCAGGCGTCTCTGGTTGTTCTTCAGCTTCTAATCTCCTGTTTCCGTGGTCGACTTGCCTTCTGCCCCAGGAACCTCAGCTTTTATTAGGATTTCCCATTCACTCCTCTGCAAACTCTCCCTGCAGTTTGCAGAAAGAGGCGGGTGGCTGTCCAATCAGGACAGCTAGCCCCCCAGTGGGCACAGATTCCATTCAGGCACTCTGGCAGACAAAGAACAGGGGAGTTCCGGGCTCCTCCCCGCTTCCAGTCTTTACCGATACACTGCAGCCTAGGCAGTGACACAAAGGGTTCCCTCCAAAAGCAAAACTCATTCAGACCTACCATTCTGGGAGGGGGTGAAGGGCTACTAAAGGACAACCCACAAGAAATGGCAAAAAAAGAAAGGAGCCACCATTTTAGAATATAAGTGCCCCTTTGGTGCATAACCAAGGCTGTGAATACAGTCTGCGGTAGAAAATAGCAACAAAGTTGGTATAACACGTCCACTGCCACCAGCCAGAACTTTAGGGTTGTCACTGAGACCGAAAAGTCAAAGGAGCAAAGAGAAGGGGGATACTAGGTATCCCCTTAACACTCCACAGAAGGTGGCGTGTGCTAATCTCTCATAAGTTAATGTTTTTAGGAAGGATACAAAGTATCCCTCTTTCCTTAACAGTAGTCCTTAGGGAAAATAAAAGAATATAAAAAGAAGACCCCAAAGGGTCCCCAGCAACACTGCAAAAGTGCAACACAGATGCTTTTAAGAGACATGGAGGAAAGCAGACTACATACAAATCAAGTAAAACAAAGAACAGTTCCGGTAGACACAGCAGTAAGAATGAATGAGGAGAAAAGGCTCCCCTCTTCAGGAGTGCAAGAAAAAGGTCCAGAAGTACAGCAAAAAGTGATTGGGGTCTCACTAGGAGAGGGTATTAAGCATGTAACTGATAAATCCCCCTAACACATGGAAAGAGCAGCCTCTGCCATGGAGCACACCAGCAACTGATAGTTGCAGCTCACTCGCTGAACATGAACAATAGGTTTTCCCTTTTAAACCATAAGCAAGCTATGCAGGCACATTTCCCTTTAAGGGCACATGCACAGCCAAACCACCCTATATCCCAACGAGTAATGAATACCTGAAATCTAACCTAAAATAACTATTTTCAGATGGACAAGCATTAATAGCCAGAAATAACCCCAAACCTAGCCTCCTTAGCAAGGACGGTGGACCTACATTACAATGTTTTTTTTAAAAAAAGACACCCACGTTGGATAGGTAAGTACCATTTATCTCCCTTATTGGATCTTTGATTGACATACATTGGACAATAGATTATAAAGCAATACTGGACACATTATAAAAATGTTGTACCAACAATACTTTATATTAAAATCAACAGCATAACATTGTTTTCATACTTGGAATATTGCTTCCATAGCTGCAACGGAAGGTGGAAAGCCTCAAATATACATTTCTCAGCACTGCATTGGAGAATTTTAAATATCCTTGTGGTGACCCATTCAGACAGCAATATCTTCTAAATATATGTTTATTGCTCCTCATTACTGACTTGCGTATTTCTCGTAGGTGAACAATTGCAAACAAGGCAACTCTCCTATAATCCGCAGCTACACACTGTTAAGATGGATTTTCAGAATCAACTCTGTGGACGGATTGAGAGGCCACGCTATTCTGTTGAAGGAAGACACTGCAGTCTATCCAAACTATCTGGGTAGTGTGATCGAGCAGCACAGCTTAGATTTAGGAGTGTGTGATAGTGGTTAAGGGTTCAGTTAAACACACAGAGCACTCTTAACACAATTCATTTAGGCTTTGGACAAACTCAATTAAAAACCACAGGTAGGTTTTACACTAAACATTCACTACTATTGTATACACATTCTTTTTTGGGGCGCTCTGGTTAAAGAGCACTAACACTTTACTTTGTTTAACCGATTCTAATCGGAGCAAATGTTGTATAGGTAACCAAGTGAATAAAGAATAAAGCAAGTAGGAACCAAATTAGAACTAATACGTAGTGAAGAAGAAAATAAGAAGGAGAAAAAAAAAAAGACTACCGTCTAAAAGTAGGTACTACACCCTAAAATGCTCTTCTCTAGCTAGAACAAAAAGGGGCTAGTGCCCTTAGAGTCAAATGTCCCAAGGCAATTAAAGTCTTTTGAAGAATCCGTTCAAGAATTGGCAAAGCCAACAAGTTGTTTGAAAGTGTTTTATAGTCGAACAATTGAAGGAACAGTCTTGCTGTACAGTTTCCCAAACCAACCATCTTAGGGGAAGTACAGGGGAGGCTCTTTGTCCAGAACTACGCTGATCACAGTCAGGCTAGGGAGCTTGTGTCAGCAAAGATTTTCTTTTTGCACCTTTCCCGCCATAGATTTCATTGGGTTCCCCATTCTATTTTTCTTGTTTTGAACCCTGTTCTGACTTTTTGGAAGTCAGTTAAGCATTCTGCTTTACTTCCCTTGCCTATTTTGCACATTCATATGGGGAAACTGACTTGTCCTCAAGACTGCCAGTACTGAGAGACTATTTATGAATTTGTTTATTGTTACAACTGCACACACTACCTTACAGAGAAGTGCAGTTACGATACTTTGTATCCTCATTTTTGTAGTCTAATGGCTTTCTGGATACTTTTTAATTTATTCTTAACTTGTATAAAATTGAAAATGTATTTAGCAACAAACCAGAGTAAAATAAAAAGTCAAGGAAAAAGAAATCCATTCGAGGTTAAAGTCCCAACCAAAGGCAAAGAATAGTTCTGTTTTTCCTTAATCCAATATAATTCAATCATAAATAAATTATTTCCTTTCATGATTTCTCAGGAACCAACAATTGATCCATGAAGTTAACCATTGCTACCACGACAAGTCTTACACTCCCTTCCAACATCACAGGCCACCATAATTCTATCTCTTTTGTCTGAAAATCAGATAGTAGGCGTCTAAAATACTTAGTACGTCTCTCTCCTTAAGTGATGGACAAGATGTAATTAGGAGCTTTAATGTCTCCACCACAGAGTTGTTTTTACAGAAACGGCACTTGTTTTCGGACAAACCCTGCCTCACTTGTATCTAGTTTGTGGGGTACAGATTGAGACGGATTCAAAGAAATTGGTCTCTACATTTCTTATCCAGAAATTGTTTTAGATATCCACATACAACTTCCAATTTACGCGGTTCCGGCGGCATGTGTGCAATTGATTGGTATTGTCCAACTGCTTCCAAAGTAGATATCCTGTACTGCTCCTTCAATTTAGTTTTGATCAACATAGGGTTGTCAAGTAGCAACCCACGCAAGCCCCCAATTTCTTCCAGTTTCCAACACATTTTGCTTCTCCAAATCTTCAGCATAGTGTTTTGGGATGCCATAATTTCTTTATGTAGCATTTCCAAAATTTTGGGACATGATGATGCAACACACTTCCTGAAAAGGGCGCGGCCATTCCAATCAACCGTTAATTTCAGAGATGATAATCCCAACTCTCGTCGAATGATTTGGATTGGAGTGGATAGTGCGATTCCCAGAACTTTTTTTCCAGAATAGCCCCTCCAGCTGAGGCCATACTGTTTCAGGAATATTGGGCATTGCTTCCGATCCATAAGTTATTATTGGCACCACTTTAGATTTGTAGAAGGTTAGCAACGGCAAGATTGAAAACCGCCCATACCTCAGATTCAATGCACATGCTTTGCTAGGGAGGGCCTTCGTTTTGGCTCTCAAATGGGAAACCACCGGGGCCTCAGATTGTGTATTGCTAAGCCAAACACCCAGGTACTTTAACGACTTCACTTGCTCAATGGACTGATCTCCAAAAACCATGAATAACTGTTTACCTCGGTTAGAATTCCTAAAATGTAGGATCTTAGTTTTTGTCTTGTTAATTTTCAAACCAATGGCCTTGATAAAGTCTGCAGAGTGTCTAGTTGCCGTTGCAGTCCTATTGGAGCAGGATATAAAAAGACCACACCATCTACATGGAGTATGCAGGGTAGCTGGACACCCTCCAACCATTGGAGGGAAAGCTCTTATTAAAGGATCCAGTTCCTTCATGTCCACCAAAAAAAAATGAAACGGTGCTGCGCCATTGGACAGCCCTGTTTGACTCCCTTAGAAGTAGGAATTTCTTTCAACAGCAGACCAGATTTATCCAATCGCACTATCAAGGTGGTACCCAGATGCATGGCTTCTATTGGCCGAAATAGAGACTCTGGACATTTCTTAGCCTCAAGTTTTCCCCATCATTTCTGGCAGTTGATCTGGTCAAATGCCTGGACCAGATCAACAAAAGCCAAAAAGATCTTCGGCTTTCCATCTTGAACACGACCCTTTAACATGTTGAGTACAAAGATGTTTACCATGTTCCACTGCCCCTTACAAAACCAGTTTGCAAGGGGTCGATGTTGCCTGAATGCGCACACCAGTTACGGAAGTGGTCCAAAAGTATTGCACCAAAGAGTTTCACAATTACATCCAGGAGGGTGATAGTTCTTAGGAACATTGCGTTCCCCCTTATGAAAATAGGGACCACGATCGCCCTCCTCCAGGAACTTGGTATTGTGTGTGCAGTAGAGATCTGGGTCAACAAGGCGTGTATAAAAAGGTGGCCAGGTCATCCGGGTGTTCCTTCAACATAAGATTTAATTGACCATCCGGTCCAGGGGCCCGTTGCTAAGCTGGGAGATGCGAACGTCGGTTATGTTAGATGAGAACGCCCAGGGCTCAGTTCCATTGGCATGAGGAACAGCAGTGATGATATTATGGTCCTCTGCATATAATTTCTTAAAATGCTGAATCCAAGAGAATTCACTGATGGAACTTGTCTGTTCGTCGTTTTGCTGGCTTCCCACCAATTTAGAGCCCAGAATTATCTGGTCTTTTTTCCCTGCCAGCACTCTGAGCATTGTTTCAGAGTCATACTGGTAGGTCATCACTTTGATGGAATAGAGCCAATTATCAAACGTTCTTTTCCCCAGTTGGGCGCTTACTTGATCTTTAAGTAAGCCTGATTTCTGTGCTTTTCTGGTGAGTCTTCTCACCGCCTTTCTACGAGCAACCAGTTCCGGATTGAAAGCATGAAGAGGATTTCCCAGTAATAGGGGCCTTTCATTAGGTTTGGAAAAATAGGGTTCCAGCAGCAGGGTGTACTCCACCGTGGTGCCCACTGATCCGAAATCCGCCAAAAGGCTCTTGATGTTGTTTGTGAGTTTTAGTCTAAGTCCTCCGTTACTCACAGATACTTCCAGGGGCATCCTTTGACGAATGTTAGGTGCAGATCCTATCCACTCGATACATAACACATGATGATCACTATTCTTTGTTCTGGTCACTTTAGGACATCACCAACGGCAGAAACTGTCGTGAAACAAAGATATAGTCGATCACAGAAGAGCGGCCCATGTTCTCCCAGGTCGCCTGAGGTGGTGTATCTTCCTTGATGTTACCATTCAACATATGCATGTCCTTTGAGTCCATCAATGCAATCCACATGGCAGCTCTGAAGTTCGAGGAGACCCATGGGCTTCATTTTGGAAATCAGAGTTGGGGGGAAAAACATCAAGTGTTTATATTGCCACATATAATCACATTCCGTGTTTGATGGTTTATATATGCGTCGTTTGATGGTTTATATATGCGTCATCTATCAAGTCTGAAATGCGGTCGATAAAACACTTATTTGATATTAAGACAGGGTTCCAGTAGACGTTAACCAGTTTACGGGCTGCATCTGGTCCCTGAAGGTTATCCACACTCTCCCAGCCGATGAGAAGTTCCTGCGACAGTGGACTCGCAGAGACAGACTCAATTAAGATCAGAGGACTGTCTGATTTAATAGCCGTTAGAAGGCCAGATATAGGACGTCCCTTTTTCCACTTGGTAGCAGCACTTAGTGAGATTTCATAACAATCCAAAACCGGGTTTTCACAAAGCCACGTCTCTTGTAGACATATCAAATTGAAATTTCCCAAATTTGTCTCACTGATTTTAGTAAGATGGTTAAAGCCTCGCGGACTCCTTGAGGCCATTTTTAATCGTGTCCCCTTCTAGATGTTATCACAATCCAATTGGGTCTCAGATAAAGGAGATGGCAATGGCCTGGGTTGCTAGAGCCCGTCCTGCAATGTTAGCGCTCTTGGCAGCCAAGACCAATCCTGTGATAAGTTGGTTCATGTTTGAGCAGTTGGAGGTTGTCTAAAACGGCTAATTTGTCAGAGAGAAGACTTCAGTTCAACCGTAACGTTTAACTTTGACTCAGGACTGGTTGGAGAAGGGACGGGTGGGGCGGGGGGAGGGAAGTTGGGAATTTGCCGTGTACATAGTTATGGGGAGTTTGAGCTGGTACGAGAAGCTACAAGCAAAGATGGAGAGCTGTATCTGTATCACGTGGGCAAAGGGGAGTCGCTACACGGAAGGCAGGAAGACACACATGAGTCATGGGCGACCTTAAGATCATAACATGGAATGTCAGGGGACTGAACAGATACTTAAAGAGAAACAAAGTCATGATGTACTTAAAAAGGCAGAAGATTGATATTGCGTTGTTGCAGGAAACACATTTGACCCAGCAAAAATTGGAACTGGTGGGGAAGAAGTGGAGAGGTACTGTAGTAGGCTCTTCGTATTCTGCCTACGCTAGGGGAGTGCTGGTCTGGGTGGCACCGCACGTTCCGCTCCAACTTACACAAGAGGTGGTGGACACGGAGGGGAGATTGTTCATATTAAAGGCTTTGGTAGAGAATAGAGAGGTGTGCATTATAAATACGTATGCCCCCAACCAAAACACTGCGACGTATTTTAGAACCCTGTGTACTCATCTGGGTGCGTGTATGGAAGGAGCGGTTAACTGGGGAGGGGATTTTAACTGCATGCTTAACCCAAAGGCAGACAGATCTGATGGGAAGATTGATAGGCCCACCCCAGCGGCCAGGGTATTGCAGACATTACTAGATGGCTTTTGGCTGGCGGATGTCTGGAGACTGAAAACCCTAATGAAACAGTACTCGCACTACTCAGCTCTGCAGCACCTGCACACGAGGCTGGATTACTTTTTTGCCACGCCAGATGTGGTGATAGAGACCACCCAAATAGACTATAGAGCGAGGGTCCTGTCGAGGGCAGAACTGCCGCCCCAGGGCGCGGATACCGACATGGCGCCTCCGGGCGGAGGCGCTCCGGGACCCGGTCTTCAGGGAAGATATCAGGGATGCGATCGCACAGTACTTTGAGGTAAACACAGGCAGCGTAGATTCAGCGTGCACGCTCTGGGAAGCCTTTAAGGTGGTATTGCTGGGTGCTGCAATTGCTAAGTCAAAAGGCCTACAGGGTGGGGTTCTAACGGAACTAGAGGAAGCGGAAGAGAAACTGGAGCGCGAAAGCAACAGGGCGGGAGGGGATGCGGAACTTGTACTCTAGTTGCAGCAGAGGTGCGCAGAGCTTTGGGAAAGGCTCTGCAACCTTAACTACAAGAAGTATGTCGAGAGGCAACATGCAGGTGGGGATAAAACTGGCCACTTGTTGGCGTGGTTATATAAGAGCGAAACCCCCAGGCCCCCGATTAGGACAATAACTAGAGAAGACGGGGAGGTGGTTGACACCCAGGAGGGAGTCAACGAGGCATTCTTGGACTATTATAGAACATTATATGAGGACAGAGGAGAGGACAATCGGGAGGAGATTAGAGAAACTCTAAAAGACATGGAGTTACCTAAGATTAGTGATGAAGAAAGGGAGGAGCTGGACGCACCGATTACCTTAGAGGAATTAGAGGAGGTGGTGAAGCAGCTGCCCACCTGCAAGACCCCGGGCGCGGACGGATTTCCTGGCGAGTTTTACAAAACATAAAGTGGAAGTACTGCCCCCTATGCTAGAGATGCTCAATGAGTCTTTTGAGATGGGTCGGCTACCGGAATCGCTCAGAGAAGCATTAATTGTGCCGCTCCCTAACCCCAACAAGCCAGGGCATAGCTGCGGCTCCTATAGGCCGTTGTCAATATTGAACCAGGATAGCAAGATCTTGACGGCGGTCCTGGCCAATAGGCTGCGGAGGGTTATTAGCAAACTGATACACCCGGACCAGACAGGTTATGTCCCCAACAGAAATATAACCCACAACCACAGGCGACTCCACCGGGTGACTGAAGAGGGAAACAGGAGCGAGGGGGAAATGGCGGTGGTGTCCCTAGATGCAGTTAAAGCTTTTGACTCAGTGAGGTGGCCATGGTTGCTGGCGGCCCTGGAAGAATACGGGATGGGGCCGGGTTATGTTAGGTGGGCAAAATTACTATACAGTGAACCACTGGCCAGAGTACGCACAGGATCGGTGATATATGAGAGGTGGCAACTCAGTAGAGGCACCAGACAAGGGTGCCCCTGGTCCCCGTTGTTATACATTCTAGCCCTGGAGCCCCTGGCAGTGTACCTCAGACAACAATATGATGTGGTCGGTATTGAGGTAGGGGGAGAGAAACAGCTAATATCCTTGTATGCTGGCGATTTCCTACTATATTTGAAATATCCGGAAGAAAATCTTCAGTATATTCTAGAGGTTATGGAAAAGTATGCAGAACTGTCTGGCATAGCGGTAAACCCCCAAAAATCGAGCATGTTCCCATTGGGGAGCTACATAGGAGCCCCTCAGGAACGGTTGCCAGTGTTGTCCGTACCTTGGGCGGCTGATTCCTTCCGCTACCTCGGAATAGATGTGTATCATACGGTGGCGGGGGAACACTTGCATAACACTGAGGTGGCTGAGAAAAAAATCCGAACAAGTATGAAGTTTTGGGAGAAGCTGCCGCTGGCGATGATGGGACGGGGGGCGATGCTCAAAATGGTGGTCCTGCCCAGGCTGTTACATTTCGTTAGTAATATACCTTACTTGATACCAAAAAGTTTTTTGTCAAACTGAACAGCATGTGCAGGGACTTCCTATGGCATGGCACTCGCAATAGAGTGGCGCTATGGAAGCTACAGAACTTCCATGATAGAGGGGGCATTAAGCTGCCGAATTTTGAGGCCTATTATGTAGCTAGTCAGTTGCAATATGTAACCAAATGGCTTTCTGATGAAGTAACTCCTGAATCTAGGCTGTTTGGGCAGGACTGCACCCCGTTTTACCTAAATGAGATTATCTGGGTGCCTAGACTCGAAATGAAAGAACGCCCGGGTATGCTGTTGCTTGGGTGGAAGATGTGGCACAGAGTATGCCAATTGATGGAGAACCCATGCCCGTGTTTCCCACAGGTGCCGCTAGTCGCCTTAGCTGGGGGAGACAACCAACTCAGAACGATAATTAGGACCTATTGGGAATCGGTTGGGCTGGTCACATTGGGAGATGTATGGCAAGAAGGGATTATCAAAGATTTCGAAGAACTGGGAGAAGAGACAGGTTTGCATAGAGGCCAATATGTCACATATCTTAGGCTAGTGCAGACTATTCGTAAAACCTGGCCTGAGACTGTACTGGCGGAGGAGCCAGACGTCCTAATGGGAACAATATAACACATATCAGAAGGAGGGCACGAGATCTCTAGACTGTACGAGATGGTGATGACCCGGGTGGGGAAGGATTTGACTCATTTGAGGCTGGACTGGGAAGCGGAGGTGGGGGCACTAATGACCGATGGAATGTGGGAACGTGCTATAGGATACCACAAGAAGGTGTCCAGAAACGCCAGACTGCAGCAGATAGTTATACATAACGCATAGAGCCTATATGACCCCGAAGAGAATATCCAAGTTTGTAAACGCAGGAAGACAAGCATGCCCAAAATGTGATGAGGAAGATGCTGATATAACACACATGTTCTGGTCTTGCCCAGTGATTAAAGCCTTTTGTGGGGAAGTGGCACGGAAACTAGCGGATAAAGGGATCACGCTCAACATAGATACAGCCTGGGCCTGCCTGTTGGGAGGGTTTCCCAGACCACGGAATACTAAACATCTTGGGAAACTGAGGGACCTGGCATATGTGCTTGCTAAAAGAAGGATTGCCATGGGCTGGAAGCAGAGCCATACAAGGTTGAGGTATGGTGGCGGGACTTGCAAAAATGGGCAGAGGCTGAAACGCTGGTGTGGCAGGAGGCATGTAGCAAGTGCGGGGAAGAAGAAGTGGGTAACCTGATGGCTTGGAGAATGTTAATAACAGGACTGTTTGGCACAGTAGTGGATTCTGCAGCTTCGGAAGGAAGCGATACCCAGCCACACGCAGCGGATACAGAACGAGAAACGCAAACAAGCTCTTGAGGGAGGGGGGATTTGGGGAGCAGTAACGTGCGTTAATTGATGTTCACGAGTCTGTTGTAAATAATGCTGCAAGTTTGGTTTGTATTGTTTATTTGTTTTCAAAATAATTTTTTTTTTTTTAAAACTTTGACTCAGGAGTGGTAGGACCCCTTCCTACCTTAAGAGGATCCAGATACTTTACGCCCAGATTTAAGTTCTGAACGCTTTTCGTGACTTCGCTATTCATTGGTCCCTTGGTTTCAGAGCTTGCTCCTGCAGGACTTGTGTTGGAGATCTGCGAGACCTCTCTCTCAGAAAACTTGTTGTCAGAACAAATCCCAACATCAGACTTTCAGTCGCGTCAATCAACATGTTCTTGATACCTTGAGAGGTAAGGTGTAGATAAACTTGGTTCGTTCTAAGATTGTCCACAAACTCAATGACACCAAGATCCTCAGACAACAGATGTCTCAAGTTGGGAACACAGTAAAAGGTCCAGCACGGTTCTGCGATTGAGAATTAGTTTGTCATCCCTGTCTAGAATTCTTTCCAGTTTGAGCATGCAATATTTTGGATTTTGAAATAAGGACCTGTGGGCCCTCTTATTTGGTTGATGCTGGGTGTTGGACTTACTCTCTGTGTGCCTCACAGAGCTCTTTGATTGATTAGAGCATAGGTGCAATGGTCTAAAATCAGTGTTTCTGGACTGACTGTCGAAGGACTTAGCCGTGCCCGGTCTATTTATTATGCACGGATCGGTCACATCCTGCTTAACATCTAATTCGAGAGTTTTCTTCCAGTTGCAGGATCTGTGGCTCGGATGAGACCTGCAGGGGCTTTTGTGTTTGAACTCCCCTGGTAGTTTTGGGCTGCGAGTATCCTTTTTGTTTATTTCTGACATAGTAAGGAATGGAGGTGAGGCCAAAGCGGGAAGTGACAGTCCTCGATGAGCATCTGCCTCGGTCTATGAACGAGAAGGCCCAGGGAGTCTGTCTCCCTCTGGGTGATCATTTAGTGGCTCATCTATAGAATATGTTGACAAGCCCAATAGTGTCTGAAGCATAGGACTCAGACTCAGGCTCCTTGCTTGCTGAAGCATGCAATGAGTCCGTGTTATTCAAAGAATGTTTTGCCTTTTGGAAGAATCGCCTTGGGGTCGGTTTGGGAATTCCCCTCTTGGACTTCTAAAGAGAGATGAGGCATCAGTGTTCCTTATATGTTGACGATCCGAGATTAGCGACTTTTCTATTGGAGTCATATTGTCCTTCAAAGATGGTTTTTTCAAGGCAAAGATTTTAAAAGCTGGATTTGACCTGTCGCCTTGACAATCAGCTACCACCTGAATTGCCTCGATATCTTGATCAGGAATGATGCAGGGTTCATGGTTTTTCCTGGGTATTTAAAGGGTCAGTGCCCTTTGTGTTAGTTGGACACATTTCCGAGTCCGATCCTCTAAATTAACTGTTAAATCCGCCTGTTGTATGCCACTAGAAGTCTGAGTGGCCTGCAAGATCATAACTTGAGGAAGTTCGGGTTGGCGGCTCTCCTTCCTTGAATCTGGTTGTAGTAGTTTCGATCCCGCTTGGGTCTAAATTAGCTGTAACAAATCCCTCAAGATAGACAAGTTTGGTATGCATCATCGCCAACAAAGTTGTATGGTCTTTTAGGGTATCATTTAAATGCTGGTACAACTTTGTAAATGGAGCAAGGGCGATGGTAATTGTGGACATCATTGTGAAGAGGTCAGGTTTGTTTTTCTTGGAAGAAGCATTCGTTTTTGCTGTGCATTGTCCCCGATTTGGGGATCTGACCCTTTCTGGAGTAACATATTTTTAACCGCCAGGAATGGTTTCATTGAGCCTGTGGGCTTCTGAGTAGTACTTGATCAAATACCACAGTCTCCAGTTCTATGACTGGCCCTTTCGATCCTGGTGCAGATGGTACCACTGAACCAAGGGCAGAGGTTTTGTTGATCTATATTCCCAGGGATGGGACCTGGTCCACTCGTACTGGTCGATCCAAGGGAAATTCCGACGCGCCCACGATGTTCGAAAAAGTTCTTGTAGGACCATTGAGGTAGAGACAGTTACAGGAGCCATCTCATACTGCCCTGTTGGAGGGGTTTCCTCATGATTTTCGAGTGCCACTTTGGTGGGCTCTACTGTAGGACCTACCTCAGGCATCACATTATTCCCTGGTGCAATTGCCTCAATGGCAGAGAGTGGTTGTTTTGATGTCCTCCAACATATTGATGAAGTCAGAGTGTTTCCACACAAGCCTGGTCAGGTGAACGAATAGAAGTCATAAGATGTAGAGTTTTCTCGAAATGTCACAGTAGGATTTTTTGTGGCAAGGTTTTCCTGGAACAACTTGCCGCAAGCTTCAATACCTTCCAGGAGTTCCTGCGTCGGACAAGTCCTCTGATGATGGGCCCATCATGAGGGGGGTCATCCTAAGCATGCCCGGTGCCGGCAGTATAATACCAGGGCCACGTCTGCTCGGAATCTCCTTTCTGAATACCCTTGCCTGGTTTCCAGATTTGTAGGTTTCCTTGCTCAGGCATAGGGGCATTTTAGTTGCTCTTCTAGACAAAAAGCAAGGGAACTGCTTCCAAGGATTAGTGGTTCCTGGGAGTTTTTTGCCACTCAATTTGAAGAAATTATCACCACCTATGGAACCAATTTGAACTGTTTGGTGAGCGCTCTCATTATAGAAAAGCAGCATGTTCCTTTCTGGGTGAAGTACAGGGTCAATTTTGTCCGTGGGCTCAATCGGGGGGGATAGACAGGGAGCAGTCACTCCTGAGTATTTGCTGGGAGTCTAACACGGTGGGCTCACTGTGCATCTGTGCCCTCACAAGGACTGCCCTAGGGCACAGCAGCCGTCCTATTTCAGCCGATCGAAGGTCAGAGGTAGGAGCCTCAGTGCAGCCAAACGGGTCGCCCTCCTATGTGGCTTCCTCCGACCTCCTTCCCACTGTCAAACGAGACTGTGAGCACAATGAGTCAAGTTCCAGGGGCCCCCCCCCCAAAGACCCCCCGTACTCCCCAGCTGGATGTAATGGGGGAGAGCCGACATCCATGTTCAGTTGATTAGGTGTCAGCAGGGCCTCCATATCAGCGTTTGTCACAGTCAAGTTTAAGCTGGAAGAGGGCGAGGCGATTCTCGCTTTGGGGGGGATGGATCAGTGAACCGCATGGTTTTAGTGATGCCTCTACCTCCACACCCCTTATAGCTGATAACGAAAGCCCCCAAGCGGATCCCCTCACTAGCACGGGAGACACAATTTCCTCTGCAGTGTAATAGGGGCGTGCGGGGAGGATAAAAATGAAATATTCTCCTCTCCCCCCCTCCCCTCCCCAGTGAAGGGGGCTGGGATTTGTAAAGTTCATATCCACAACTCTGGTGCCAGAAGTCTGTTGCTGGACAGATGTGACTGGCCATTTGAATTGTGCAAATCCTTACCATTAATAATGGGCTTGGGCTTTCTCCCAGCACGATTCTTGGATAAAATGAGGACTCCTGCAAACCGTTCAGATCATCAATGGAACCTAGACTTCGACAAATACGAGCAACCCACTGAAGACAACCCTTGTAGCGGACCAGTATCAACTCCAGTGTTGTCCCAGAGAAGCCCTGCTCATTGGTCTTCATCTCAAGACCACCTTTGTTGATGCTTCAACCTCTGGACAGGTGTGAACAACCATTCCCAACCCCTGCTCGAGGATATGTGCCTGTTGAGCCTTCTGGAGTGTCTCTGGACCAAAAGATGGACTGACTAGCTGTCTTGGGCTACCTCGCTGCAGCAGTCATTCAAAATAGAGCCTTAGACCTTGGCGGATGTTCAGCTTGTGCCACACATTGCCTGCTCCTGAATTATTAGCTGTCTCACTTCAAGGGAAGCTGTGCTCGTGATGCTCATGTGTATGCCGCTATATGGAAAGCCTGTTGCTGCCTGACCGTGGTGACCTTCATTGGATCTGGGGGTCTTTGTGTTCCCCAGCTGTCCTGTGGCCGTCTCACCCACAGAAGTCTACACTTATCTTTGTTTGGGTCTTCAACTGGAAGTGGCCTAGAACAGATTCCTGTGTACCGAGACCAACCAAAACAAAATCCTGTGAAAACAAAGTATCTCTTCGGTCTAGATGACCCTTGTGGTAGGAACAGGAACAAGCCTGGAACAAAGTCTGGAATCTCCAACTGTGGTATCCAGAGACGTCCAAGCCGGGGGGAGCCCTCTATGTTGCTGTTGCTTCCCCCCCCTTTCTCTCATATGGCAACTAGGGCATAAAGCCCTGGCACAAACTCGGTCCAACCTGGCCTTTGGTGGTGGAATCTTTGTTGGGGAGATCTATTGTTTCTATGCTTCACCCCCTCTCCTAGTGAGACCTCGCAGCACTTTTTCTGCACTGATGAAATTTTTCTTTGTATCCTGAATGAGTGGATTCTTTTTCAACTCATTTCTTCTCATTTGCTCTGACTTTTGGAACTCTGTTCTCTGTGTTCTACCTATACTATGGAGTCTACTTTCCTCCGTATCTCTTAAGGCCTCTGTGTTTTACTTTGCAGCACACAGCTCCTTGGGGGCAGTGTTGCTGGGAACTCTTTGGGTTCTCTCTGGAGATGCTTTTCTTTATCCTTACAACTATTCTTAATGATGGAGGGATACTTTGTATCCCTCCTAAAGCTTTATACTATGAGAGATTGGTGCACACACCACCTTATGTGGAGTGCCATGGGGATACCTAGTATCCCCCTTCTCTCTGCTACCATGAATTTTTAGTCACATAGACAACCCTCTAGTAGTGGCTGGTGGCAGTGAATATGTTCTACCAACTATTGTGCTATTACCGCAGACTGTATTCACAGTCTCTGTTGTGCATATTAGGGTCACCTATGTTCTAACATGGTTGCTCCCTCTCTTTTTCAACCATTTCTAGCGTGGTTGTTCAAGGTTAGCCCTTCTACCATTCTGGGAGGGGGAGGTATGTGTGTGTGCTTTGCCTTTGGCAGGAACACTTGGGTGTCGCCGCCTAGGCTCCAATGTGTCTGGGCAGGCAGGTAGTGGGAGGTTGAGGGTGGGGGGTCAGTTTTTCACTAAATTGCTCCAAGTCTGCCTGAGTGCCTCAATGGAACCAGCTCCCACTGGGGGTCTGGCTGTCCTGATTGGACAGCCACCTGCCCCCTTCTGTAAACTACCGAGATTGATTGCAGAGGAGAGTGGTGAAACTGAATAAAAAGGTGAGGTTACTGACGTGAAAGGCAAGTCGACCACTGGAAACTGTAGTAACCGAAGCTGAAGACGACATCACTGGAGCGACTGTTACTGTCCTGGCCTGTTTTCCATTCGACAGAGGAGCTCCGGGGAGGATGACTCCTTCACTTTGGCTGGTGGGACCAACCAGTCCTGAGACTAACTGGAATTTGAGCCATCTCCCAAGGTGCTGTGCCTTTCCGCAGTTGCAGATCGCAAATACCAGGAGACCTCCGAACCATGCGCAGTGCTTTGTCCTTGAGAGGCCGAATCTGTCCAAGCCTTTTCTGAGCTCGAGGTGAACCTCCAGAGACACGAGCCGACTCATCCAAGTCGCCTCACTAGAGTGCAGGACTCCGGAATCGAAGAAGATCAACCGGGCGAATACCGTCCTTGGTTGGTGCTGAGAAAAGACACCAAAACCGCAGACTGACCAGGAGGAGCAAAGACATCCATGCCAAGTGTCCTCTCTCTCTCTCTCTCTCTCTCTCCCTCTCAAGACTGCTCCTGAGACATCCCATTCAGAGTCCTTCCAGTCGTCATCAGACCGAGGAATCAGAAGACCGGATGCGTCGTTGTTGCGCAGAAGAGAATCCAGCAACAAGAATGTCTTCTAACCGAAGGTACTGTGGGGTGAAGGTATAACCTACCTTGAACCAAGTACTTGCTCCATAGTGAATGGAGTGCCTGAAGAGGTGTCCAGGGTGTCCAATCTATCGATGACCGAAGCAGCCAGCTTGTGCCCCTTTAGAGAGTCCTTTTGCAGAGTCCCCCTCATTGTGTTATTTCTACAAGTATCTTTTCCTAGAGACTAAAAGTATCCTGAGGAACATTTGCTGTTCTGCTGCTTCTGAAGGCTTGAAATCCACTCCTACACTGACTTGCATTTAGTTAGGGATTGGACTTTTATAACGTTAGTTTGCCAAGAAAGTGTCTCTAGAACGTTAAGCTCTGCTACTGTGTGACTAACCAACCTTTTTTGTTCCTAAAAGACTATTTTATGTGGTTTTGCTAACTAAGTACAAGTACTTTATATCTTGGTCTTAATGGGAATGCGTGGTAGCACCGATAATTCAGTAGAACTGTCATTAGCGTCAAACTCTAAAAATTGTACCGCAAACAACTACCATTGAAGCAATGGCCTTTGAAAGACATACTCTACTCACCGCAATCGTATTTCTGATGATCGCATCTGCTTAGTTTCCCATGCTGTGCATATAGTCTGATATCTAGTGGTAATCGCGGAGTATTGCATCTTTTTTTCAAAGATCGAAAGGGACGTCGAAATGGGCATGACCAAGACCATCCCCAAAGTGGCATGTAGTGTACCCAAAATCCCTCACGTGTCGATGTCCCACCGGTTGATTTTTTTCTGCCGTGAGAGAGCCTTATAGTCTGCGTGAGCGATTACAGAAGGTGTAAGAAGTCGGTTCTTTCTACTCCAAGAGGGGAGAAAGGGTGTGCGCATGTGAATCTAAGCAGATACAATCATCAGAAATACGATTACGGTGAGTAATGTAGGTCTTCTGATGCTTGTGGATATGCTTAGAATCGCTGGCTGTGCATAGACTAGCGAGCAGTACCCAGAGATGGTGGTGGGACGTGTGAAAGAACAGTAGCAAAGAGATGTCTTAGCACCGCTTAGCCCACCTGAGAATCAGACCTAGAGTGTGCATCTAGGCAGTACTCCAGGTTGCTGCTTAGCAAATGGAATCTAGTGGAACATTTGCAATAAATGCTATGGTAGCCCCTGTGACCCGCGTCGAGTGAGCTCTAGGCATGAAGGGTAGATCTCTCTTGGCCAGAGTGTAACAGTGTGATGCAGTTTACAATCCACTCGGAAAAAGCTGACTTAAAGGCAGAGTCCCCTTCTCTACCAGCTGCAACTACTATGAAGAACTGGGTAGTTTTCCTTAGTGGCTTTGTCTTTTCCAAATAGTAAATTACCGCTCTCCTCACATCTAGGGTGTGGAGGCTCCTTTCTGCCTTAGTGGGTTTCTGGAAAAAGGAAGGTAGTTATATGGACTGGTTTACATGGAACTTTGAGATACATTTGGGAGCAAATTGTGTGTGCGCAAAACCACCTTGTCCTTGTGAATCCTGACTAAGGGGCGCTGAACTGAAAGGGCGTGCAGTTCACTAACCCTCCTTATAGAGGTGATCGCCACTAGGAAGGCAGTTTTGTAGTTGAGTGCCCTAAGTAGCCTTGTGCAATGGTTCAAATGGGGTCCCATTAGTCTGGTAAGAACATCCATGGGGATGAAGTCTTTTTGCCCCCTCCATAAAGGCTTTAATCACAGGAATCTTCCACCACAAAACTCTTTCTGGGACGTGGTGTATGCTGAAAGAGCAGCTAAGTGGCCAGTTAGGTACAGGACAATATCTTTAGGAGAGCAATCAATAGTATTGATGTCCTTGGTATTACAACCGGTAACAAAGCGCTTCCACTTACTGGAGTAGCAATGTTTGGTGGTAGGTTTACATGCCTCCGAGTATGTCCATGCATCTGAGGGGGTTGAAGGTGCCCAAACTCTATGACTTTAGGAGCCAGGCTTCTAGGTTGAGAGTTTGGAGGCATGGATGTAGTGTCCTTCTCTGATTTTGGGACATCATGTTGTACGGGCCTGGCAGCTTCCTGGGAGGGGAGACTAACTTTGCCATGAGATGGGAGAACCAAGGCTGGTGGGCCCATATCGAGGCCACCAGGATCATCTTGACTGTTTCCTGGAGCATCTTGTGCACTATTCTGTTGAGAAGGGGAATCTGGTGAAAATCGTAAACAAATCTCGCAGACCATGTTATCCAGAGACTGTTCGCCTTAGAGCGGTTCTGTGGGTATCTGGAGGCGTAGTCTGGGCATTGGGTGTTTTCCAGCGTGGCGAATAAGTCAATCTCTGGCAAGCCCCATTCTGCAAAGAGGTGGAGTAAAATGTCCTCTTGTAGTCGCCACTCGTGCTCCACGGGTAGGGAGAAATCTCTGCTGAGTAAGTCTACCAGAATATTGAGTTCCCCTGGAACACATTGCGAGAGGAGGAACATGTGTTTGAGTGCCCACTTCCAGATGTTCAGGGACAGTCTGGATAGCCCTAGAGAGTGAGTGCACCCTTGTTTGTTCAAGTAGTACATGGCCGTAGTACTGTCCGTGAGGACTAGAACGGTCTTCCCCTCGAAGTGTCTGGAAAGCCTTCAGGGCTTTGAACACCGCTAGCAGGTCCAACAGGTTAATGTGATTGGACGCTACTGCTGGAGACCACACACCGTGCACTGTCTGTTGACGGAGGTGAGCTCCCCACCCAGTCAGATGAGTCTGGCGAGAATGGCCTTTACTGCAGCGGTGGTCAACGTTTTTCCTACAAAAGGTATTCCCTTGACCACCACTGCAGAGACTGAACAAAGACTGCAGACAACCACTAGATCATCCGACTGGCCGCTGGCCTGACGCCATTGGCACGAGAGCCACTCTTGCATGGGGCGCATGCGCAGACGAGCGTGAGGAGCAAGGGAGAAGCATAAAGCCATCAGCCCCAGCAGTTGCATGTCTTTGCGTACAGTCACCTGGTGACTGGCTACATAGTGAGGGATCTGGAACAGCATGTTTTGAACCCTCTCGGCAGAGAAGACTAGCCTGTCTTATGTTCGAATTAGAGCCCCAAGAAACTGTTTAACCTGGCTGAGGGTCAGGCTGGATTTCTTCTCGTTGAGAGAATCCTAGGTTGAAGAGGAGATCTAGCGTCTTCTGGGTATTTGTCTGGCATGTTCTATGCTAATACCTTGTTATGAGCCAGTCGTCGAAGTAGGGATAGACTGGGATGGACGGCCTGCGCAGGTGCACCGCCACTACCGCCAGTACCTTCATGAACACCCTTGGGGCTGAGGCAATGCCAAAGGCGAGAACCTTGAACTGATAGTGGCTGTCTTCCATCATGAACCCAAGGTACTTGCTGCAGCAGTGGTATTACCGCCCGAAGGGTTGCCATCCTGAACATTTGAGGTTTGACATACTTGTTTGCAGGGCGCAGGTCTAAAACAAGGTGCATGGTGAGATTCTTTTTGGGTACAAGGGAGTACACTGAATAAATACCCTTGTTTACCTGAAGGGGGACGACTTCGATGGCGCCCTTTTCCAGCAGGACCTGAACTTCTTCCAGCAGGATGCGCAGGTGTTCTGGCGACAGGCGTCTGCTTCTTGGTAGGTGGTAAAAAGGTGGTCAGAGAAACCCCGATACCATGCCCATGGGTAACGGTCTTTAGTACCCACTGATCTGAAGTGATCCCCCCCCTCCCAGGCATGGATAAATGAAGACAGGCGACTCCTGACCGAGGAAGCGTAGGAGGGGAGCCGTACTGGTGAGTCACTTGGAGGCCAGGGATCCCCTGGGAGCAGAGTTTCTACCTCTGCCCTTGCCCCTAGAGAGCCTCTTGCTGGTACTGGAAGTTGCCAGATGAGCCCTAACCGGAGGGTCAGAGGGCACCCCTGAGCCATACTGACCTTGGAGTGAGCAGGAGAAGGATTGGCCATGAAAGGCCCGACGGGCGTTAGGGCTGCATCGCTGTTGAAAAAGGTTTAGCTGTAATCTGGCTATGACACTTTTAAAGTCTTACATTCCTTTTTTGCCGTTTCCAGGGCATCGTCAACCATCTTCCCGAATAGGTTGGATTCTTCCACAGGTTTGTTAATTAAGGAGGCTTGCGTATCTGGTTTGAAGCCAGAGTTCTTCAACCAGGCATGCCACTTGAGTAGGGTTCCCTGGGCAAGGGTGCGTCCAGCGGTTCCGGTCGAGTCCAGAGTATTTTTCAGGATATTCTGGGTCAATTGTCTGCCTTCAGCCATGATCGCCAGTAGACGCGACCGGGTAGCCTACAGAATGGCCTGAAGGCCATCCTATGCTAGGCACCACTGAACATCAATGTAGCTCGCAAGGAGCGTGGTGTTTGCAATCCTCGTGGCATAGGCTGCAGAGGCAGTGATGCGCTTACCAAGGGTTTAAAGCTTTTTTCAATCCTTGTCCGGAGGGGATTCTTCGGAGGACAGTGGTAACCCTAGCCGTTTCAGATTGGTTGTTACAACCAGGGAATCCGGTGTGGCGTGACCCCTAATTTAGAGGGGATCAGAGGGGGTTGGGCAAAACAATTATTCCACACTGGGATTAACTGCCTGTGTAAGGGACGGGGACAGTAAGGAAGAGCCAGGCGTCTTTATAGAATTTAATAAGGGAATGGCTTGGCTAACTGGAATCTTTTCCTTGAAGATGTCCTTAACGAAGTCCGAATCAGGGGCGGCTTCATGCGTAGCAATTTCAAAATGGTTGGTTGCTCTTTTTAAGAGGGCGATGAACAGCAATTGGTCGCCCACTGGCAACGAATCTCTCTGTGGAGAAGGTAGGGGGATCCAGACAGATGACGTCTGGTTCAGTGGTATGTGGTCTGGTCAGCTGCCTTTGTTGCTTGTAGCCTGTGCGAACAGATACTAGTAGCATTACTATCCATTTTTTTCTTCCACATAATGGCAGCAATACAGCCCTACCATTACGAGCCGGAGTATTCCGAGGTGGAATTACTAGAAAGGGAAAGATGCACAAACAATGGGGCTACAGTTGGGAGGACGATTCAACAGATCAAGAGCCTGAGCCTAGTCGCATGGACGGCGTTTCCACCTGGTGTACCTGCAATCAGTGTGCGCTAATGCCAACCAAGGAGGAGAACAACTGCTGCCGAGAAAACTCTGGATGCTTGTCCTACATATCGGAAGGCGAGGCATGGCCACAATGCATTACGCGCAACAGTTCACCCTCGCAATCCAAGCAACGAGTAAGTGTACTCTAGTTGTGATGTCACTTAGGCCACTACCATTTCATGGTTGTCTCCTATATTGTCGTAACTTTGATCTATCATTGCCAAACAAATGTAGTCTTGCAATTCCATACATCACTCTAAATTCGGGGAAATTATAGTGGTCTTATGTTGATGTCATGTACAGCCGTGAAGCAATATTTGTGTCCCAAATGTAATGGAATATATAGACCTTCAATATTGTACATTGTCTAGGTAACATTTGTACTGTCAACAATGCCATTGGATACAAGAATTGTCATTGGCAACTAAGGTTTACTAATACACTTATCTTGTTAATTTAAAAACGGTTTGTATCTTTCTCTTTCACAGGTGGTACAGGCTGGTGGCCTATCGTTCGTTTACATGGTGGCTTCATGGGTGGCTTGGACACCAGGTTCGACGAGTAATACCCGCCTGTGTCGTTGGTGCCATTAGAGAAACTTTCCCGAGTGACAGTGGTCAGTACAGGGGATTTTCCCCTCACTGTGCTGCAACCAGAACTGTATAATGTGTAGTACATTCCTTCCATCAAAATCAGCAACAAAACCATCATCAATGGTTGTTTCAATTTTTCAGAAATTCGAGTGTGTCTCCATTCAGCAGTGTTCCGGCCCTTTCCCCGCACACCTCATGCCCATCCATCACCCGCCCTCCGTCCCATTATCAAAGGCAGTTTGCACCAGTGGATGTGCGCTGCCAAAGGGTGCAGGCAGGGGTGGGAAAGTCCAAGGTGCCATGTACACTTCAAAGGTATCTTACGTGCAGGGGTCAATGTTGACATGCTCTCCTCAGACCCCGTGTCTCCAGGCAGGATCACTGAAGCAGGCCAAGCCCCTGCTATCCACATAAGACCACACCATATACACGTCATTCATTCAAATACACACCCTCTTTTCTAATTCTTTATAAACCACTTGATATTTAACATGAGAACATCTTTGAGCACTGCATGTCAACTCGTGAACGTGCTAACTGAGAACCTCTGTGACCACTGCAAGTCAGCTCGTCGTCGTGCTACCTGTGGACATCTCCCAGTTCTCCCGCCACTAATTACCCTGCTTGCTGAATCTAACTGTTGTTCAAGGTAAGGGCAGGTCACCTAATCATATCTCCTTGATCTCTAAATGTCTATCCATTTCGAACGAACGTACACAGTAGTGTTATGTTCATTCATCTCATTGCCATGGACTTGATTTTAATATGTTATCGATATATATCAATTGTCATCAGTGTCAATTGGGATCGAATTGCATCCTTCGCAGACCATGTCTATAAGCATGTTTACTTTTGATGCTCGATAGTACATTCGAGGGACGAGTAACATGTCATGATTTTCGTCACATCAATGAATTGTTTATGAAAGTTATCCTATAATACAGCCAGCTACGCTACACTGGTTTTGCTTCTTATTTTATTATTTATTTATTCAGATTTATAGAGCGCACGTCAGCCCGGAGGCATCGTGGCGCTTGTTACAGACAATATCTTAGTTACATAGGATACAGTAATTACATAAAATACAGAATTTACAGTGGATATGTATACATTAGCAATGCAGTATATTTACATGGATTCCTGAGAGTTTCACAGATATTTCGCAAGGAATGAGGTTTTCAGTTTCCTGCGAAAAGTGGGGAGTGCGTTTTCCGCTCTAATGTCAGCAGGGAGAGCGTTCCAGGTCTTGGCTGCAATGTAGGGGAAACTTAGACCTCCGGCTTTGGCTCTTTTGATGCGTGGGATGCAGATTAGGTTGGAGTATTGCGTCCTGGTGGGACGGGAGGAGGAGGGTTTGAGGATGGTTTCTGATAGATAGGACGGGGCGGAGAGAGAGAGGCATTTGTGAGGGAGGGTGAGGATTTTGAGAGTGATCCGTTCTTTGACCGGGAGCCATTGGGCTGAGTGCCTGGCCTGGGTGATATGCTCTCTTCTTGGGATACTAAGAGCGGCCCGGAGAGCATTGTTCTGGGTGATTTGTAGTCTGTTTATGTTTTTGGCTGATGTGCCTGCTAGGAGTGCATTGCAGTAGTCCAGTTTGGCTCCAATGGTTGCCCTCGCTATAGAGAGGCAATTTGGTTTAGAGAGGTAGGGCTTGATGGCGTTTATGAGTTTGGTGGTGTGTGCGGATGCGGATGTGATTGCGCTGACTTGTCTAGTCATAGATAGTGAGGAGTCAAGGTATACTCCCAGAGTCTTTACGGCTGTGGAAACGGGGATGATGGAGTTGTCAATGGAGAAGTTGGCGTACAGTTTGTCAAGTTTGTCTAGGGTGTTCTGTTGACCTAATATCATGATTTCCGTTTTGTCACCATTGAGGCAGAGGCCATTGACAGCCATCCAGGCCTTGATGACGGAGTAGATTGTGTGGAGTGCCTTGGCGTCTTTGTTGTATGATCCTGAAAGGGGTAGAAGTACTTGTGTGTCGTCCGCGTAGTTTGTGTATGTGATGCCGTATGAGTCAAGTTTGTCAAAGAGGGGCTTGGTGAACAAGTTGTAGAGTGTGGGTACAGTGCAAGATCCTTGAGGGACCCCGCAGTGGATTGTCGTGGGAGTGGCGTTGGCGATGTCTGAGAAGACTTTCATGGCTCTTCCCTCGAGGAAGGAAGTGATCCAGAGGGCTGCTTCTTTGGAGAAGTTGGCTGAGTGTGTGAGGTGTGAAGTGAGAGTCTTGTGATCAACCAGATCAAACGCGGCTGAGAGATCTAAAAGGAGCAAAAGAGCAGGCTTGCCTTTGTCCATGATTTGGGTGATCTGATTCTTCAGATCTACCAGGGCTGTTTCCGTGCCATGTCCTTTCCGGAAGCCCGATTGCCTAGTCCCGAGGATGGAATGGGTTTCCAGAAAGTGTTGGATTTGGCAGTGTGCAGCTTTGTCCAGTAGTTTCAGCAGAAATGGCACCGTGGTTATGGGTCTGTAGTTGTTTGGTTGTAAGGGGTCGAGAGTGGTTTTTTTTAAAAGAGGCCGGACCCAGGCCTCTTTGAGGTTGGCTGGGATGATGCCTGTTTTAAAAGACGTGTTGATGAATGCCGTGAAGAGCGGCGCAAAGCAGTCTGCACAGTCTTTGACGAGTTTTGGTGGGCAAATGTCTCCTTTACAGGGGGAGGGTTTGAGATTTTTTAGTAGGTTAATAACTTCTGATTCAGTGACGTCTCTGAAGGAGAAGACGGGTATGGTGGGCTTGGGCGAGGTGGGTGTGGTGCTGGTGGGTTTAGTTTCTGTCTGTTGGGGAAGTGCTTTGCAGTGGTCTTTGATTTTTTTTTGGAGAAGGTCAATTTTGTGTAGCATGGCAGTTTGAATGCTGGTACACCAAGCTTCGTCTTTGATTATTTCGTCCGGTGTATTAGGGGGGGAGATAAGCTCATTAAAGATGGCGAAGATCTCTTTGGAGTGTGATTTGGCATTGGAGATACGCGTGTTGAAAGCGTTGGCTTTGGCATCGGTGATAGCTATCTTGTATTGGTGGGAGATTGAATTGAATTTGTTCTTAGTATTGGTGCAGGGGTCCGATTGCCAGTTTTTTAGTGCTGCTCTTTTGTGGGATCGCATTGAGTGCAGTTCTTCAGTAAACCATGAGTTGGTGTGTAGGGATTTCTTCTCTTTTTTCCATTCAAGTGGTGCTATTTCATTGATAGCTTTGGTGATGACATCTTTGTAGATGTCTGCTAGGATATTGGGGTCATTAGCGAATGGGGGAGCTAACTCAGGGGTATTGAGGTATGGGCGCAGGTTCTCCTCTATGAGTTTTTTAGAGCTTCTGACTTGTGCAGCGCTGGCTGGGGTCAGAATTTTGTGGTTTTTGGTGATGGGAATAGAGAACTCGATGCAGTTGTGGTCAGTCCAGGGCAGTGAGGAGTTAGAGGTGACAGTGGTGAGGCAGTTATGGTCTGCAATCCAGTCAAGAATGCGGCCTTTGATGTGAGTAGGACTTTCAACTTTTTGGGTGAAGCCCAAGTCATTGAGTTCCTTGGTGAGAGTGGCTGCAGGTTTGTCCTTTGGATCGTTGAATCCAAGATTGATGTCTCCTAATAGTAGGGTTTTGGTGGAGCTTTTAATATTATTGCTGAGGATGTGAATGATGTTTTCCTGGGAGTCTGTGGTGATGCCTGGGGGACGGTATAGTAGGTGAATGTTGATGGTGCTGTTGGGTGATAGTGTGAGTTTGGCCGATAGGCGGTCAGAGTTGTTCGTCGAGGCTTGACTGACAGGTCGGAGCTGAAGGTTCTCCTTGTAGATGAGGGCTACTCCTCCTCCTATTCGATCTGGCCTATCTTGTCTGAGTATGGTGAAGCCAGGTGGTAGTGCAAGTGCAACGGCGGGGCCTGATGCTTCATGTAACCATGTTTCAGTGATAGCTAATAGGTCAATGTTATTGTTGGTTATGAGGTCATGGATATCAGGTGCATGAGCTGGGAGAGATCTGACATTGAGGAGGGCACACTTGATGTGAGGTGTGAGAGGTTTGTTTGTGGAGGTGCGAGTGGTGGTCGTGACCGATGTGTTATGTGAGGTGGTATTGTGAGGTGTGGCGAGGTTAGTGGGTGGTGGACTGTGGGGGAGTGGGTATCCCGTGCGGGGGCAGCATTTGGAAGTGGTGCGAGAACTCAGTCTATAGTTTCTGTATTCTGTGGGAAGGGGTAGTGTGCTAAGTTCTGTGGTCTGTGTGCGAGCCCTAAGTCTTTCTAGTCTGTGCATAGTTACGACACCTGGTGTGTGATGTGGCATGGTTCGTGTGGTATCTGGGGTAGCGAGATGCTTGTGGTAGGGGAGTGGGCTTGGTGGTGTGGGTATGAGGGGATGGATGGAAATATAGAGTTTGAGAGCAATGAGAGTTTCGAGGAGAGTGAGCAGCGTGGTGGTGGCCACGTTGAGCTTGCAGGACGCTATGGGCATGGTTGTACGCTGGGCGGGGCTGTGTGAGGAGGAGGGCACAGTCGGATAGGGTGGACCTAGCCTGAGGTGGGCAGGAGTGGATAGGTTCAGAGTGAGCTGCCTAGGTACTAGGAGGTAACAGAGTGGCTAGCCGCAGCAGGAGGCACTGGCCTGATCGCAGGTGTGCGGCTATTTGGCACGACACAATTCAAATGTGGTCTGAAAGCGACCATGGGCACGACACAAATCAAATGTGGTCTGAAAGCGACCATAGGGCACAACACAAATCAAATGTGGTCTGAAAGCGACCATAGGGCACAACACAAATCAAATGTGGTCTGAAAGCGACCATAGGGCACAACACAAATCAAATGTGGTCTGAAAGCGACCATGGGCACAACACAATTCAAATGTGGTCTGAAAGCGACCATGGGCACAACACAAATCAAATGTGGTCTGAAAGCGACCATAGGGCACAACACAAATCAAATGTGGTCTGAAAGCAACCATGGGCACAACACAATTCAAATGTGGTCTGAAAGCGACCATAGGGCACAACACAAATCAAATGTGGTCTGAAAGCGACCATGGGCACAACACAATTCAAATGTGGTCTGAAAGTGACCATAGGGCACAACACCAGTATAGACAAGCGTGAGTGACAGAAATTACGGGTGAATTGACCAGGCAAGTCTCCTGGCGCCGAGATCAATACTGCTGTTCATGACAGTATGTGCAGGGTGACAGGGTGCAGGGTGCAGTCGCCAGGATGGCAAGTAAACCGAAGGATAGTACCTGAGGTGTGCCGCAGGGACGTGCAAGCTGGATATGGCAGCTGGAGTCGAGTATGATGGCGACGCCTAACCGCTGCGACCCGGGGCGAACAGGGGAGGAACAGGGCCTTTTCCCGAAGTGTCGGCTCCCGCCTATCGGTGCCGGGGATTGGCCAAAGAGAGACCAGGTTGCTTAGCAGCCGTATGCAGCCTCGTTTTCGGGCCGCGCTGCGCCCGCCATTTTAGGGTCAGGCCGCGTGGTCAGGACAAGATGGTGGATCTCCACCACAGATGAGCGCAGGTGCCCCGGTGGGGCTCTGGTGGCCAGCAAGGCTCGGATGGTGGCCCAAGTAGTAGTGAGAGTGGGCTGTTTATGCAGGCAGGCAGCTCACCAGTGTTGTGGATTCCGTGGTTGCTGCATCAGGGGGTCAGGCAGCCCGAGTGTAGTCCGAGGCTTGGTGCTTCGGTATGCTCGAGGGGACAGGGGAGGGCTCCAGCCCTCTCACCCTTTCAGGTGAGCAGATACCGCAGAGTGGGGCTCACTGGGGAGGAACAGGGCCTTTTCCCTCGGGCCTTCTCCCGAAGTGTCGGCTCCCGCCTATCGGTGCCGGGGATTGGCCAAAGAGACCAGGTTGCTTAGCAGCCGTATGCAGCCTCGTTTTCAGGGCCGCGCTGCGCCCGCCATTTTAGGGTCAGGCCGCGTGGTCAGGACAAGATGGTGGATCTCCACCACAGATGAGCGCAGGTGCCCCGGTGGGGCTCTGGTGGCCAGCAAGGCTCGGATGGTGGCCCAAGTAGTAGTGAGAGTGGGCTGTTTATGCAGGCAGGCAGCTCACCAGTGTTGTGGATTCCGTGGTTGCTGCATCAGGGGGTCAGGCAGCCCGAGTGTAGTCCGAGGCTTGGTGCTTCGGTATGCTCGAGGGGCCAGGGGAGGGCTCCAGCCCTCTCACCCTTTCAGGTGAGCAGATACCGCAGAGTGACCAAAACATAGCTTGCATAGAAAAAATGTATGGTATAATTCAGTATTTCTCATGCTTTTATGCAAAGTAATTTTTTAACATTGTTGACTTTCTTTTTTATAATATCCAACAATGCCTGCATGTAAGGTTTTCGGTTGCTTTCTAAGACCCATAACAAATCTAAAGGCACTACAATGCATGTATTCGTGGAATATAGATCTAATAAGAGAATGGGTCAGATATTGCAGATGTGCGCCAGAAGAGCTTGAAAGTAGAGTCCATAAAGTCTTGAAGGACATGAGGAGTGATCGATACCGCGTGTGCAGCCTGCACTTTGCCACAAATATGTACGATCAATCCAAGTACACAAAGAAGAATAGACTCAGAACGATTCGTAAATTTCTCCCAAATGCAATTCCGACTCGATTCACGCACAGGCCGCTTCAGGTGATTCACGGTTCAGGTTTTAGCTGTAGCCCTTAAGGTAGTGAACAGGTAACTAAATGGACGGATAGGCGTTTTAGGTGTCAATATCCCTTATAATACTTATCCGCAAGATTGTATTGCTTTATAACTAAACCCCATTTTGATAAACATCTGTCGTGGTTTTAGGAGCATCATAGAAAACTATTTGTGGGCACAGATAACTATGCTATAGTGCCCTTTGAAATAAGCATATTGTTTTCATAATCTGTCTCTTTACATGCACATTCTTAAGATTAGCATTTCTAAATCAAATCATATTTTCCCTTTACAACTCCATGACTATGCACTGAATATGAAGGACCAAGATTCTGCATCCATGTCATGCCTGGAGTCAACAACAACCTTGAGCGCGTATCAGGTATTCTTATTTAGCTAGTCAGTTCCAGAATTGGTTCATGCATGGAATTTGAGATAATATGATCATATTTATGTATCGTGTCGTTAGTTTACACAATGTTTCATTCATGGTTTTTTACTGATATGTACCATTGTCTGCGTCACATTGTGTGTTCAATTTCAATTTTTTCATCATTACTAAAACAAGTACTGTGTTATAGGCAGATGCTGAAGCTTCGACTAAATTACATCATCCCTCGTAGTTGATCCATAGCCAGAGGTATGTGTACTGACAGATCCCTCGCATGAAAGAAAGTAGGTCCTAGATCTGATACTATTAGACAGTGACAACATTCAAAACTAGCTTTTTTGCAAATTGCTTGAGTGCAACATTTCAATCAGTGTGTTTTGCACAGTCATCTTTGATCGAGTAAAATATCCTTCAATCAGGTGAATCTGGGTAAGGCATGTGTGGGATGGAATAATGTGATTTCAAATACGAATATTTTTAATGGATACTCTTTTCTGGGGATGTATACAAGATCTGGATATATAAGTGGAGGCACGTGGATCCGAGTTGGTGGAGCAGCTTGCTGGTGCTGTCATTACAGTAAAGAAGGTTTCACAGAAAAGCAAGAAAGATACGGTAAGTGAAAAAAATTTCATTTTCAAACACTGTTTTGTGTTGGTGCCTTCATAACATGCTTTTTTTAAAATCCAAGTTGTCCAATACTGTATGTTGGATTTACATTGAACATGTTTTTCAAACCTGTCTTTTAGTTGCCCCATGGTGTACGAACTATGCAGATAGCGACAGAAATCAGAGATGCTGCTTGCCAAACTGATTTCACAATGGAGATATTATTATTTGAGGCGCAGCGTGTTCAAATCAATAAGCAGACTCGAGATGCTTTTGCCCTATGGCCAGAAAATCAATTTAATGTGACCGGCGAATCCAGCAAAGTGTTGTTGGACCATTGCTACAATGCGACTGCTCCACCAGATGAAGATGAAACTGAATGTAATGAAGGTGCTTTTGAATTAGTCGCAGACCACATGACACAATCGACACCCGCCAACCAAAGGCCACGCAAAAACCAATCAACATTGATGTTTTCTCCGATTCATGTTCAAGTAACAGACGCTGAAATGAGAGACTGAAGCATCAATACAATTGACTGAGGAACTAGACCAATATCTCGACTACAGTATGTCCAGTTTGGCTGATATGTCAACCAGAGTTCAGTCAGAAACATTAAAACAGGTTGATAGTCTAATAAAGGGGCCCAAATACATTGTATTCGACAGCTGCTTGATGGAGATCATAATGATGCTGAAATGTGTGCATTCAGCGAGAGGGGAAGTATGTGGGAAGCCATTGGTGAATGTGACTTGTGTATCACAAGGCAGAAACCTCAAAATATATCCCACCTGTGAAATGCTCCAGGAACAATTTTCATGGTCCGCTCAACCAATGCTGGGGAAACTGCTAGCTGGGAATCTACTGTGTGCATCTGCTTTACTTTTCAGTGGGTCTAGTTTCAGTAAGTTGTCCAGTTTCTGTGAATTTGTAGGACTCCATTTCATTGCTAAAACACAGTACTATAAATATAAACGTCAATATGTATTCCCTGCCATTAGTGAAGCTTGGAACATTGAACAAATGTCTACTCAAAGTACATTCTCCGAAAAACTGTTCAGGCTAGCAGCGATGGACAGTGCGACAGCCCCGGATTTTCAGCAGAGTACTGCACATACCACTTTCTTGACAGGGAAAGTAAAAAAAGAAATTTTGAGTTTGGTGCTCGTGCAGGTGTCCGAATGTAAATCCTCAGTGGCCATGGAGAAACTTGGTTTCATAAAATCACTGGAAGATCTCCAATCGAGGGGAATGCAAATCGACCTCATAGCCACGGACAGACGCGTTTCAATAGCCAAGACGATACGAGAGCAGTCCCCAAATATTCGCAATCAATTTGATCTATGGCACGTTGCCAAATCAATCAATCAAAAAAAATCTCAGCAGCAGGGAAAAATAAAAACGTTCCGAACATATTTTGCAGTGGTCCCAGTCTTTCAGCAACCATCTTTGGTGGAACTCCAAAACTTGTATGGGTCGATGGAAATTCTACTAGACAAATGGCGGTCACTAATGCACCACTGTTCCAACGTTCACTCTTGGACAGAAAACCAACATTTCTACCAATGTGCACATGGCCCTATGGTGCCGGAGCAGGAACGGAAGAAGAAGTGGTTGATTCCATCTGCACCTCCACACAAAGCCCTTGAGAAGATTGTGTTTGATAAAACTATCAAGATATCTGAAGGGACTATCAGAATTCTGTCATACCGGAGATTTGGAGGTGTTCCACAATATGTGTCTAAAGTACAGGCCAAAGAGATTTCATTTCGACTAGCGTTATTAGCGCATAACGAGAATGTAGGACGTGAACAATCGAGGAGTGCAGGAAACTTTGGAATGCTTCGCTACACAATGGCCTTTACGAAAAGAAGCAAAAAATGGGTGGTCAAGCCAGTATGTGAGGAAATGGAATTCGATTTTGTGAAAGATCTCATTATAACTGTCTTGGAGATGCATACTCACAGAATCGCGGGCAATTTCGTTACGAGTACACATACATTGCCACAAAACATTGCCAACGTGCCCTGTCCACCTAAAGCAGAGCTTGTTGAACAGTTCTCATCCAGGTTCAAATGATTACCGTCTCTTTTTTTGATCATCAATGTTTTTATGAAGTGTCCAAATAAAGCATCCAATTTGTCTTTTGAATTCTATCCTGTCAATTTTCTTTTCAACAAGTTCCATTTTTAAGTATGCCATTCAATGTAACGCAGTGCTTTCACACTTCCCAGTTTCGTCGACCTACTGTGGGACATTCACTGATCAAAGTGGGGTGTTGGTGAGAAATAGCTGCACTCTGACCAATAGTCATGGAGGCATGTTTTGGGGGTCGTTGATAATGTAAGGAAGGAGTGGGTCGGTTGAGCCCACTGCCCCCATACATTATGCGCAAAAGTGACACCCTGCTCTTGCGGGGCACACATACTTTGCCCTTCTGCTGCCATGTGAAGAAGGCCCTGACATAAGCAGAGGTGGGGCTATTGCTAGACACACTTGTAATCCATTTTCAGTACCCTTGACTACAACTTTGCACTAGGCCACATTATGTCATTGTGAAGTTTCCCCTACCCCTCAGCAGCGCAAAGAACAGCGAGCACCGACAGCCCCACATTATTCCTCCTGTGCCTATGCCTCACAAGTCCCTTCTCATGGATGCGCCAAGACAAGATGTTGCAAACTAAGAATGTATCTTCATTCTAAGTGAAGGTCGGGAGCTTTGATTTTTTTGCTTGCACGCTCAGCAAGCCCACGCATCGCACACAGTGTAAGGTTCAATTGTTTTTCGACCTGGAGAGAAAGGCATGATCCCCAAAGGAATGAATTAAGGGAGGGGTGTTCTCACGTCAAATATGATAAGGTTCACTATTCCAAAACTGGACAAAGGATCATACAATTGAATTTTATGAAAAGGCGTTTATCAGAACGGTGTCTCTGCGTTACGCTAAGAGAATGGAAATGCCGAATATAATGAAAGTTTTACTTTCGACAATTTTATAGACCAACGACTCAGTTTATCATTAGCCCATTACTGCTAGGTTACATTGTACTGGGTTGTTCTTTGTGGCATATTACATGGACATGCAAGTACAACCTGTGTGTGTACTGGTCTTCGTTCCCGGGAACACGGACAGTCCAGCATCGAGATGCATGTAGACCACCACTCGGTTCTCCCATGTTCAATGCTAATATTTAATTAAAATGCGTCTATGTGATATTCGAATTGTGTCAGCTTCCGCATCCCATTTCGAGCTGAACATACTCCATAGCACCAATCTCTAAATATAATTGTGGGCTAGTTTTCACGTGGTTTTTTCTGTGTTGCCATTGTTTCACGTCTGTGTTCATGATGAGTTTTAACGCGGGGCAACATTAATCAGTAAAATTATACATTTTAATAAAGATCAGGTATTGAGACACATTTCTGTGATGTTTTCCAAACAGCTACATCGTGCCTTTCTGCGATTGTCATCCAGATCCCACAGACGGTTTTTCAACCGCCAGCTGCAGATACTTTTGAATGGCTGGGTCACAGTGACCCTTTTTAGGGATGATCGACACAGGCCCATATGCCTTTACGCGGTACCAGCGATAAGGAGCTACCTCACATCGTTTACGGTGGACTAGCGCCAAGCTGATGCCCAAGCCTTGCGATTCACGGTGCATCTGATGCGCTTCTTATAACTACCCAAAAGGACCGTACCGTGTGACTCCCGACAAACATTTGTGGACCGAGAAAAAAGAAACAAATTACCCATTTCATTGAATATGGCAATCGCTGGATGTTGTCGGAGGGTTGCTTGTTAAATAAAAGTACTTTAAAAATTGTTCTATTTTGCTATCTCCTTTTAAAGTACAGCTTTGTATTCCGAATTGTGACGCGCTGTGTTGTGGGTTGATGTGTTTTGATTTCCTGGTTCTGCGGCGCGTCACGTAGGTGATGACTGGGCACGTTTGGCTACGCTGCCCAGTAACGTCATGGAGATAGGCGGAGAATATCACTAGGTTTGGTGATGTCAGCCTCAGGGGTGGGGGATATGGTTTAGTGCCTCCAGGGCAGTCCACCTTGGGCGATGCGGCAACTGATCAGATTATCTACAAGATGGCCGCGCCCTGCTGCTGTCATGATCTCTGCTTCCTAAAGGTCAGGGTTTTCCCAACTCCCTTGGAAGCAGATCCATAACCCAGGTTCCGTGTGCCAACCAGTCCCAATTGGGACCTTTTGGACCCAATCCTGGCGCCAGTGGCTCCAGGCTCATAAATATGCCCAGTCCCAGTGCTGGAAGCGCCGGGCTCATAATGCTTGGGTGGACTTACGTGCAGCAGACCATGCTGCTTACTTGCCTGCCAGTTGAGCCTCTGATCCTCTTCTGTTTGGAACTACTTTTCCTGTTGGGTGGGGCAGGAGCCACTCCCTAGATTCAGAATACTGGAACTCTTCTGGAAAGCAGGAACTCTTTTCTTACCTAGGCGTGGCTGTGGAAGGAGACACCTAAGCACTACAGGAGGCTATTTAAACCACACCCGATGGATGAATCTTGCTTTGCGTTATTCTGCATCCTCTGCAGCAGAACGCTCATCGTGTCTTCTGCATCTGATCCTGGGCCTAAGGAAAAAGGCTTACCATCCTGAATCCAGTCTTCAGCAACACCTATAAAGACAAGAAAGAACAGGTTAGCATTACGGTCTTCAGTGACAGCTCTTCACTTACCTGGTCCATCGGCTGTCACCAACGCCTCGCGCTGCATTCCGGCATCTGAAAGACAAAGGCTTACCTACTCTTCGTGCGCTCCGGAGGTCTTCACACTGCATTCCGGCATCTGAAAGACAAAAGCTTACCAACTCTTCGCACGCTCCGGAGGCCTTCGGCGCTGCATCCCGCATCTGAAAAACAAAACAAGGTGCGTTGAAAGAAATTGGGGAACTTTAATACTCACGTGCCATTACTCCTTTCCACATCTAACCCAGTGGGTATTCCGGCACCCTGCAGCCGCTCCAAACTTGTGCCTGCAAAATAAAAAGACAGTTAGAGCGCATCGTGAAGCAGGCAACAAGCGCTTACTTACGTGCTTCCAGGCGCTTCTATTCATCACACAGGCTCCGTCTTCAACTCACTTCAGCCCGTCATCCGCCATCGCCGGAACCCTGCAAAACAAGAAACATCATTACTAAAGACTTTAAAGACATTAGAATTACTCGAAACCTACCGTTCGTGCAGTAAACGACGGACAGCAGTCCTCTGAAGTCAAGAGGCCTGCTCCCCTTATCCAGTGAAGAAACTGGTTACAGCACCCTGCCCCGAGGCAGATGGAGAGCACGGCGTTCACTTACCTAAGGTGAGAGCGTTAACCTTTGGGGTTCTACAGGAGAAGAGAAAGGGAAGAAGAGAGAGACATTCAATGACCCAGTTCCTTAATCCCATATTTTCTATCTGCAGACATCTTACCCTTCAAGTCAGACATACAGTGCACAGAGGTCCAGCCCAAAGAGCCAGCCGTGTGCTACACATCACCTTTGCAGATACGGTATCCGCCCAGTCAAGACCGGCGCCTCTACGGGAATCAGGTGAGCGTTACAGCTGCCTGATTTCGCATGTGTACAAAAGAGGAAAACTACGGTAAGGTGCATTGGAAGTTTGTGCGATCGATCAACAGTTATAAACACACATTCCTGAACCCTCTGGAAAATAATATTTTTGTGCGCACTATTCGTTTAAGTGATCCATTTATCTACTTCCCTTGTGTAAATATAATACATGTGCGTACTTTAAAGAGAACATTATCTGTGTATGTGTTTCTTTGGAATATGGTACTTACTGGGGTTAGTGTACTTACATACAGCTAAAATTCACAATGTCAAAGTTCACCAGGACAAAGTGCAAAAGCAGCGAAATCAAATGTAAAGATTTGTACCAAATCAGTATGGTTTTAATGTGGCTAAATTTAAAAGCAGCAGAGAATGAAGCAGTACAGTTTTGTACAACTGTTGAGGTTTTTGCCGAGCTGCTGCACTATCTACACTTCACTTAACAGCCTGCTCAATCCCTTGGAGGCAGAGATTGCATGGCTTGTCACCCTTTGATCCGCCATAAAGCACAGGCTGCAATCGCTGAAATGGCGCTTCAGTGCTGCGCGGTCACCATGTAGTGTCAGTTTCTGCCTTGCCTCAATCCAAATTTGGGTTCTGCCTGGATTTAAGATCAACTATGGAGAAGAGTGCGACTGATGAGATGACACTTGTGTGGAAGGATCTGTCAGTACATTTGAACTTGTTATCAGTACTGGCATCTCCTCCCATAGTTGCAATCTCTGCAAGCACAGCCCCTGTCCCCTGAAAGAAATGAAAGTGCCTAATCGTGCCACTCTCACAGAGACATTGAAAATCACTGGATTTATTCTGACACGATCGCAGAGCAAACCAGATTTCACTGTGGTACCTGCTTGCCATCTTTCTGATTCACTTAGCTGCCTCGGTTCAAAAATGGTAGAATGGATCACTAATGCTATTTCGGGTACCAAGCTTGATACCATCTGTTGCTCTGGCCTGACCCTAAAAGAATCTCTTATGCCCGATTCGTGCCAGCCAATCCAAGTTCACGCTTTTGAGGTTCTAACTGTTGCTGGATCGCTTACAATGCCTCGTGCACTAGCACAGGAGGAATTTGATCTGCACCAAAGCAGCAATTAACAAAAGTCTGCCATGTAGCCTCGAGATTACTATGTTTAACTCCACACTGGGTGAAAAGGACATCGCTCGTCTTGATGGTGCAACTAATCTTCCAGCAGGTAATTAGCCAGCGAATTCAGATTAACAATTCTGTGGGTACCTTGAACTCTAATGATTCTTGCTTGCAGCTTTTGAACTATTACTGAAATATTTGGTGGGGAAATGCGATTTAATTTGTACTGTGACTAATGACCATTCCAGGATGATAGCTTGGATTGCTGAGCTGCTAAGGTCACCTCGCCATGTTGCCAATGTGGATCCCCCTCAAGATCTTTCAACTGAGGCAATGTCATCTGCCCCTAGTCCAGTAGCGGGCATTAAAATAACTAACGAGGCAGCCTGGCTATGGCTAAGAGCCGATGCGGCCGCTATTGTGCTGATGATTAGATTGAAACTAGCGCGTCAGCATCGGTGGATGAGGGGGCGCTTAAATGTTGACCCAGCTGGTCAACCTGGATACTAGTGTGCTACCTATTCAATGCAACAATAAAAGGAAGAGGGAAGGTAATAAACGCAAAACACTTTCTGGAAAACACTGTTTGTCAAAAAAACCTGCAGATTGCATTCGTTAAAACAAAAAAAAACAAAAATAAAACACCACACAATTTCGCTGATTTGTATTCTAACAGTGATACTGCGATCCCTACATCCATGTCTGTGGTGAGGCAGATCTGCAGCAACGCTGGCGTGGGGAAAAAAAAGAAGAAAAAGGACTAGTAACTATAATACTATGATCCAAAATGACCTCTGCACTCTATTTAGGGCTACATACACTCAAAGCACTAACACCCTGTTAAAAAACTCACAAAAGCAAGCCAACTAAGAAATCTTCTCAGCCCGCAGCTGACGAGTATCATACTTGAGGACATGCATAAGCTTTTCTATTCCGATCTTGAGCCATCCACTTGTGGTAGTGGCTCAAGGACAGGGGGGTGGGGCGAAGGCTATACTTGAGTAATCATTTTAGCCACTGTTTAAGTGAAGCCCTCACCCAAGTACGTTCTGCAATACCCTTGAACGGCCTTTTGATTTGCTTTCAACCTATATTCAACTTAATTTACGTGAATGTCGCTTCTGACTATATTTCGGCTGGCCGCTTGACTCGTAGCTCTATTGGTGGTTCTTTGTTTAGGTGTATGGTTAACAATATATATGTCCCTCCTGGTATAAAATACACAAAGAAAATATAACCTTTGGCATCAGCATTAACTGTGGAACATTGTTCCTCTTGCTCTGTACTCCTACTGGGCGACTTTAATGCAGAGAGAACGCCCAACACTCAGACCTCAGAGGCGACAATGAGTCAGTATTATTGCAATCCGCAAGTTAAAAAAAGGGAGTATTATGGGCCAAGTCCTTGTGCACTCAGGATCTGATCGTGCTGAATGGCAGGTGCAAGCAGGACTCACCTGGAATATATACTAGAAAGGTGGGTCGCGCCATTAGAACTATTGATTATGTGTTTGCTGCCTGTAATCTATTCTACAATAACATTGACCAGATTGTCTTGCAAGGCGCAGAAAGTGATAATGTCCCCTTATTAGTGCTACTTGGGTATGAAGCACCAGGCAACTTATCTAACAATGCCTGTGTGCTTTCGGGAAATCAAGGTGGGAATAGGATTATGTGGAATCCAACTAATCTACATAAGGTCAACCAGCACCTGGAAACTATGCAGCTAGCTGGTATGACTTGGATTGATCTATCGAATTGAGGAGCCGGTAGCTTTCAAGTGGGAATGTGTACCCTGGCCTTGGATAGTGGCGATTCTTCATCTTCTGCAAAACAAGAGGCTGAGTTGCATAAATTCATGCAGGTTGATTATCCCAAAATGTTGTCATGCATATTGGCCCCTTTGAGTAGGCCCCTGGGACAAAAATACAGGTATTGGTGGTTCGTATAGACACAGGTTTGATCCAAATGTTAGGGGCGCTAAGGGGGCCTATGCAGGAATCTGCGTAATATTATTCAGTGCCACAACAGTAGCCCTATTTTAGGGGAATACATTCAGTCCCTGAAAAATTGCTATAAGGCGTGGCTTAAAAACCATCAGAGGACGACAGATGGCAAGCCCTTTCGACTGCAATTTTGGAAAATAACAGCAAAAAACATTAGCACATACTCCTCAGGCTGAAAATTCACTATTGGTTGCCAACTTAAGTTAGGAAGACTGGGATGAGCATATTAGAATTAACATTGGAAAACAGTAGTGGAGTTTGAGTTGGATTCGACTCAGGCTAGGTGCAAGTTCTGTTCCATTGCTCAAAGCATATGTAAAATCAACAGTTCGATGAAGGGTTTGTGTGCCCCTTAGCCGGATGGTCTTAGCAGTTCTTTGCTAAGGTTTAACCCAATGTGGTGAGGTAAACTATTGTTCCCGTTTTTAATTGCATTGCAGTAACTAACGCATGGCCTTCTTCCTAGAGAGATTGCACAATTGTACCTGTTCCCAAAAAAGGCTCTCGCTGCAAAGCAAAATATTAGAAACTGCTTGCAAAGATATTCGCGCGAGTGCTTCTAGTTGAGTTGTCTAAATGGGTGGAGGAGTCGAAAATGATTACGATTTATCAGACGGGGCTCAACAAGGGGGCAGGCACTCTTACCAATATTCTGACTAACGTGATACAATACTCTTGGCATGTGAGAGGACAGTGCTTATATGCAGTGTTCGTAGACTTTAGCACTGCTTTTGATACGGGTTGCAGTGAAAAGCTATGGACAAAACCCATCCAGTAGTTTTTTTTTTTTTTAAACGACCAAAACGTAAGGCAAAAAAATTTGTGATATCCAAGTCCGTTCAGCGGACTCCCTACGCTGTTTGGTCCGCAGACTGGCCTCCGATTGGCCGTTCGGTCTGCGGACTGGCCTCTGATTGGTCAGGAAAATTTGCAGACTTTTGCGTGGTCCGCGGACATTGGGACATGGCCGCCGATTGGGTGGTGAGAAAACATGAAATGCGTTGGTTTTCCTGAAATGCCAGCCATCTTGGATTTGCTGCATTACACAGCATTGCACTTGTCAAACTCAACAATCTCTGGGGATGGGGGTGAAGGGTGAGGATTGGCTTGGATATGGCCAGACGAAGCCAAAAAATGGGTTGTTTCACCGCCCCCCCTAACCCTCAAAAGTCAGCGAACACTCCAGATATCCTGGGGCAGACCTGTGGTATTCGCGAACACTTCAGATGTCCTAGGACATCTGTACCTATTTCTGCATTACAGGGTTGGGGAAAAGCAGTTTTTGGATGGCTTATAACTTTTGCGCCACTCAATGAAACTGCATGTAATTTTGTAATTGTATTGTAGAACTAAACCTGAATGGTTTTGCAAAGTTTTGTGGGATTCTGTCAAGAGGGGGCAAAATTAGAGGGGGGATCCCAAAATATTGTAATGTATTGTAAAGGCATATATAAATGTGGTGTCATTTGACGAATCTGCACGAAATTTGGCAAAACGATTTTGGATCTAGATATAAATGATTTTCTAAGGTTTGGTGGGTTTTTCTCAAAAGGGGGAGAAATTAGAGGGGAGGTCTCAACATTTTTAGATGGCTTATAACTTTGTTGCTATTTGACGAACATGGACAAAAGATTTGAGTAAGATTATAGACCCAACCTTTAATGTTTGTGTAAAGACTGAATGGATTTTGTCAAGTGGGGGCTAAGTTATATGACTATTGTATGTACATACATTTTGATACTTTAAAAAAAAAAAAAAACATGGGCCGATTTAAAACAAACTCATGAGGAGCACTGGCAAGGACATTAAAGCATGGTTTTGCAAATGTGCTGGTGTTATTTTTTGACAAGTGTCATAATTTAGGTGCAAAAAAATAGTCATATACCTTTGGTGACTGGGGTATAGCACGTGGCCGTGGGCAGTAGCCAGATTGTCCGTGTCATGACCTTATGCCATGACCTAGACAATCTGGCTACTGGTCATGACCGCCGGGGACGAAAAATGGTGTTAAAGTGGCTATGTCTGCCTGGGACCGGCTATGTGGTAAAGTTATTCGAAGGTAGGCTAGGTTTGAAAGGGGAAAAAAGTGTTTGTGGTAATATGCTCATAGGGTTTTGCAGGCTGCCATGGCAATGGAAGAGGGGCTGTGTATGGAGCCCCGCCTTCTCTTTCCATGTTGGCTGTCTTGGAAAAGGATTTTCCTTCGTTCTTACAGCGGGACACCGCAGGCGTCCCGCTACAGGAAGAAAAATCTATGTTTTTGCAACCTGGGTTCAACCAGGGGTGCTAATGGCCTTTATCCCACAATTCAGGGGCTGCAATGGACGATAATGGTCCGTAGCCCTCTTTATTTATAACGCGCCAAAGCCCGCAGACATCAGGCTGTGTGGTTACAGTATTTGTTGAGGAAGATATGGTGGAGGAAGACAACTTACTGCTTGCTGAGAAAGGAACAACCTCTCAGAGCATTGCGGTCATTGGATTTAGTGTGGCGGTGCATGGAGGTGGACCCGTAGGAGTACTGTCCAGGTAGTCTGCGACTGATTGCACCAAGTGCATTTCACTTTGGTAGCTTTAGCCTTTGGTACACTCCCAACAGTATCAAAGAACTGGCACACCCGTGATTCGATCTTGGTGCTAGAAGTAGGCACTTCCTCTACCTCATCTTCTTGGTCCTCTTCATTGTCTTTGAAAGTACTGCACTTTTTTGGTTGTGTAGGTCCTCCAGCTGGTGGTGGTGGTGGTGGTGGTTCTTGGGGAGGAGGGATGGCAATTGCTGATGCCATTTTCTATGATAAATTGCAGTTTTGATAAAAATTCTTCCAAGTATGTACTGTACTAGATTGGTAATGGACGAGGAGTAGGAAAAGGTGTAGGAGGTGTGCAAGGGACATTTTGAAGTTGAAAGTTCCTAGATCAGAGGAAAATGCAGTTCCGAACCGTCTTCGAAGCACGGATCCGATCACAAAGTGCAGACACCTTCGCAAACACATCACCATGCCATGCGCAAGCGTATGGTCACGTGGCACTGTCCAGGTGGTCTGCGATTACGTCAGACGTTCCCGAACATCTACGGAGGCAAAAATATTTCAAAAAGTTGCAAAAAGTGTATAGACGTGTTAAAAATTATGCTACAAGGTGGGAAATGGCAGAGTTTTAAGGTGAAACTTTGTAAATTGGACAAAAATATTGCTTATTGGCTAAGTATGATATTAGTAAGTTGTCGGAATATAGCATGCACTGGAAAAAACTTTGTTACAGGGACGTTATTGTTACAGGTAAAACCGAAAAGCTAAGCAACCATAACTCGCGCCACCACTGTACAATGCTAAGACTAACACCCAGGACATCAAAGAGGACAACACAAATGTCATTGATGAAATATGTGAAATTAATGTTGATGAAGTCCCTACCTACAAGGGATTGTTTTTATTATGTTGGTAACAAGATGTCAGGGGTGATTGTGCAATGTTGAACATGTAATAACTAGCTAACAATTCAAGACTTACTACACATTTGTGCTAGTACAAACAATACATATGAAGACCCACAATGCATATAAATCAGACACATACAGGAAAACTAAAGTAAGGAAGAAAGAAACAGCATCATCAGAAAAAGTTAATTGCATTAAAGTTTATCTTCCTGAATATACATGAATTGTGTGTTTGAGGCCTGCTATTGCCCCATGCATGTGCACCATGAGCTGAGACCAAACCCTAAGGTAAAGTACTTTAAGAACATACGACAAAGTTAACGTTTTGATATAAAGCACCTTTTGAATTTTAATATTCCGATTGTCAGTGAATAAAACCACCTGGCGTAGATTTTTCAGTGAACCAAAATAAGTGAGCCAGATATGTGTGATGTCACCAGTGATGTCATCAAAGACATTTGTGATGTCATCTTTGATGTCCTGGGTGTTAGTCTTAGCAGTGCACGGTGGTGGCAGCACACGTTATGGTTGCTTAGCTTTCCATAACTGGCGAATTTCTGAGGTTCTTTGGTTTTAACTGTAACCATAACGTCCCTTGAACAAAGTTTTTTCATTGAGAATATATATATATATATATACACATATATATATATATATATACACACACACACACACACACACACACACACAGTAAGACATTTGTTAAGCATTACTCAGTTCAATAGTAAACTCAGATTATATACAGATAAGTAGTTAAAAGTAGCAGTCAAGTTGAAGCAAATCAATTCTTTTAACTAACATTTAAAGTAAGCAACACAGATACTGATAAGTATTTTCAGGCAACCTATACCTTAGAAAGTCCAGCCCTATCTGGGAATGAAAGTCTCAATGTCAGTGGGGGCACTGGGTGAACAGAAACCCTGGGCGGGAGAACAAAGAAAGGCAGACACTGTCAACGTTGTCAAAATAGCAGGTTTCTTCTATGTTGCAGGTAGGTAAAATGTTTAGTTAAGGTAGGGAGATGATGCAGACCCCCCCTAGAGGATTGCAGACCAATGGACCAGTGTCCTTAGGCCTGGGATAACACAGTTGGGTTGTCTACACCAATGTGTCTCAAAGCTCAGGAGGCGTCACATTCAACACAGCAAGCACCCAGGTAAATACCTGGGTGAGGGACAGTACCTTTTCATGAAGAAAAAAAAGACTGTCACTGTTGGGTCCCCAGTGGAGGAGACATCAGCTCCTGTTTGGATTATTGGCCTGGAGGCTGAAGAAGAAACCTTTGGCTGGAGCAGAGGTCAGCTTCTTGAGATGGGACACGCAGCAGACTATCTTCACAATACTGGCTCATTGGGACTAGAGACAGGCTTTGGTTCAGTGACGTTGTCACACGGAAGGTTTCTCTCAGTTTCTCGGTCCACAACTTGGAAGGGAAGACATCTCAGGGTGGCAAGGAGTCACTGTAGGCCCAACATAATGCCCACCAATTTCCAGTTGAAACCGTGCTTCAGGAGACTATGCACAGCAGATTGGTCCAGGTCCCAGTGTATTGGGGAATTGAAGGCTAGGACTGTCACAGCTCCTCGAGGGACGGCTCAAAATACAGGTTGCCTCAAGACTGGTTAGGCACACCCGTCCAGGGGAGGAAGTCGTCCAGTCTGGATCTTCCTGATCAGAAGAGGAGGCTGGATCAGCAGTGGCCAGAGAGGGTTGTGGGAGGCAACTGGGAAAGGAGTGTGGATGGCAAAGGTTTTTCTTTACCTTGGTTACCTTTTGACTGCATGATTTGTGTGCACCCATTAGGCTTCGGTTTGTACTTATTTGTCCCTTCAACTCCTTGCCAGATAAACCTCACCAATATAATGTCATTACTTTAGTACAAAAAGTTGAAGATGGACAGAACAGACTTCAAAATATGGTTGTTTTGAAAGTCCTTCTGTGTTTGAATCTCATGTTAGATCATTGAATACTTAAATCTATTTTATCGGGCAGAGAACAGAAAGGTTTTACACTTCCTAGTCAAGAAGCAAACGTGTTGTAAATTTGATCTTCATAAAATCATGCGTTGCACCGACTACATCTACTTGAGAAGAAAAAGCAGCTCTATGCTGCAAAGAACAGTGTTTTGAAAGATTTTCTTTTTGCTGCTTTACTCCGATATACTTCTATGGGACAAGCATTATTTTTGCTTTGTTTTGACTGCTAACCTGACTTTTAGAGTTAACTTCTGCTTTACTTGCATTGTCTTTTTGCACATTCTTATGGAGAAACTGATAAGTCCATAAGACTATCAGTACTGTGAGACAGTCTCCCTTAGTGGATGTCTTCTATTTTTAAAGATGCAGACATCACTTTAAAGTGAAGTGCTGTCAGGTTACTTTCTATCCTTATAATTCTTTCTTTTGTGGCTTTTTGGTTACAATTGCAACATGTTCAGGATGGGTTGGTGGCTGAAGATCATTTTCTACCGTGTTTTGAACTTTTTACTCATGCACTTTTACAATTAATGCAAATGGCTACGCACAGTGGCTAGCACTCCAAGATGGCTGTGCCACAAGACTTTCGCTTGTCCTTTGGCCATATTGTTCTTTGGCCTTCTTCCTGTCCTCTCGGGTGCAGAATTGCCATATATTAGAAGCCCTTCCACGGCGAAAGATGCTGCTTTACGAGGCAAAATGTTGAACTGTGTGTAAGCCCGAAAGTGGGGGCTGGTACTGCCAGGTCTCAGTTCACCTCCAGGTGCCTAAATGTCTGTAGCTGGGCAGATGGCCATTAGCTAATCATGGTTAAATAGCCACTACCAGTTTGAACGGTGCAGATACTTCACATTGGTGGACCTCTGTTTTGCTTCCATTTTGGATAAAAGGAGAACTGCTGCAGCCATTCAAGAGATTATAATTGGAGCCAAGATATCTATGAAGAGCAGACGCTGACGACCCAATGACCACCCTTGAAGCGGACCAGCATCAAATGCAGTGCAGTCCCGGTGCTGATCAAGAAGATGCTTGTCATTGCTTCGACACATGGACTGGTAGGAACAACCAGTCGCAACCCCTGCTAAAGGATCTGTGCCTGCTGAGCCTTTGAAGTGTCCCTGGAGCACCCGGTGGACTGACAGCTAGACCATGCTACCTAACTACAGCCATCACTGTTCAGAGTGTCTCCTTGTAAGTTGGAGGATCTACAGCTTGTGTTACAATACACTTGCTCCAGCAATTTTAGCCTTCCAGTCCCAAAAGAAGCTGTGCAGAACCTCGTCCTTTGTTCGCAAACTGAAGATCGCCTGTCACTGCCTGATGGTGGTGACTCCCGATGCAACTAGTCTTCGCTCCATGGTGGTGTCCTGAGGTCGCATACTCAGCAGAAGTCTTAGTTACTTGCCTGTAACTATTTCTCCAGCACTAGTATCTTTCAAAGATGCACATGCTTAAATATAATACCAAGCAGTTAACCATAATACAAGAGTGCCCGATAGTCAGAAGGTTGCAACTGTATGTGCATGTGCTATGTATATGTTAAAGCTATTTGAGTGGTTGCAGGCACTTTGCATAACATAGTATAGCATTCATCGTAAGGTTACCAGAGAAAAACACTCAAACGAAAAGGTGCTAAAAAGCAATAATAAAAGTTAAGGAACATTAGGCTGCTCCTACCTTAAGCAAATAAGTGCTGAAGCACTGCCCGTCCTACCGCAGATTCCCTTTAGCTGTCTTCTTCCAAGCAGTAATGTCAGGCAAATGTGTGTAGAGTGCTCCAGGTGGCTGCCTGGCAGATGTCCTTTAGAGACTCCTGCTTGGAACGCTGTTGAGGTCACTCTTGCGGATTGTGCTGTGTGCATGGCCGGCAGAGGGTTATTTCTGATTTCATGGCAGTGAGTAATGCAACTAGAAACCCCAACGTGGCAGACCTTGTTTTGATATGCACTGACCCTTGGTTCGTCCTGCAAAGGTGACGAAATGTCTGAGGTTCTGAAGTCTTTCGTACTTTCTATGTACAACTTTAGTGTTCGCCACATCCAGTGAATGTAGCGTCCGTTGCGCTGCTGTTGTGTGGTTGCCCAAGAAAATTGACAAAATGATTCTTTCAGCTAAAATAGATTCAGACACGACCTTGGGAATGAATTTAGGGCGAGTGTGGAGAACGACCCTGTCCCTGTGAATGCTTGATGGAAGAAAGTGCTAAACCGCTCTTTGCTAAATGCAGAAGGTAGGGCAAGATTTGTTCCAGAGATGCCAAGAGGGGGTCTGTGCCAGCTTCTATGCACCATTATGTGAAACGCTTGCATTTCTTGGTATATGTCCGTCTGGTGGACTGAGCCCTGGAAGCTCGCAGGATACCCCAGCATTTAAGGTCTAGGATGAGGTTGTGGAATGTACGCTGCTGAGGAGCCAGCTTTGAGAGATAGACTGGCCTGGTTGTGATGAAGCAGTTTGCCCCTGTGCAGTGACCACAGGTGCGGGTGAGGTTGGAGATGAATTGGCTTCTCCAGTGCTAGTTGAAGGAGTGCAGGGTACCAAATTTGACGTGCCTATATCAGGGCTTTCAATATCATGGTGCATATCATGGTGCAAGGTTGCACGTTTATCCTGTGCAGCACCTGCGGGATTAATAAGGTTGGAGGAAACCCTTAAAGGAATGCCCCATTCCATTCTATTGAGAGCACATCTTCCAGGGAGTGTTTCTCTGGGTACCTGGATAGAACTTATCACATTTCTTGTTTTGGAGGGTTGCAAACAGGTCTATGGTGGGTTTCCCCCACCTAAGGAATAGTTTGTCCAGGTTGTGGTTGTTGATTTCCCATGCATGGGATTGGAGTAATTGTCAGCAGAGTTTGTCTGCCAACACATTGTCTTCGCCGGGGAGATGTTCTGCCCTTGTATGGACTTTGTAGAGTATTGCCCAATTCCAGAGTTGTTGAGCATTTAGCGAGACGATGCTGGACTTGGTGCTGCCTTGTTTGTTTGTGTTGTCCGTTTGCACCGTTCGCACTTGTCCGCAAAGCACTGGTATGAAGGACATTAGCGCCCATCGAATGGCTGAGTTCCAGCCCATTAATGTGCAGGCAGGATTCTGACGGTGACCACACCGCACTGGCCAGTAGATTGCCTAGATGGGCACTCCATCCCGAGAGGGAAGCATCTGTCCTTAAGAGTAGAGTGGACATGGGTAGTTGGAATGGAAAACCCTGTAGAGGATTGGTGCACTTGGCCCACCATATGAGGATCTTGTGGAAGCATGGCGAAAGGTGCAATGTCCTCCCATGATCTGCGCTGTTGAGCACATTGCACGTCCAGCTCCTCCAGAAGCAGTCTCCTCTTCAGTCTTCAATTTGGTATGAGGAAGCTACAGGAGGACATCATGCCCAGGAGGGACTTGTATTTTGCAACAGTGGAGATGGTTCTTTTTTGAAACCACGCAATGAGGTTTTGCATTGTCGCCACACTGTCTGGGGAAGGACAAACCCTGGGAACTCGAGTGTCCAGTTCTGCTCCTAGAAAGATCGCTGTCCGTGCAGGCAGGAGTGAAGATGTGTCCTTGTTGATCGAGGGCCGAGGGTCCTGGAGCAGAGTTGCCGTTTTTACCTCTGCTTCCAACACTGCTGTCAGGGAGTCTCCTTTTAGTAGCCAGTCATCTAGTTATAGGAAGACCTGCACCCATGAACGCTTGAGATGGACGGCAACTGGTGCGAGTCATTTCGTAAACACTCTTGGTGTGCACTTGAGCCCGAAAGGGAGCACCCTGAACTGAAAATGTTGATCGCTGACAGCAAACTGAAGGAACTGTGTGGGATGGATGTATGGATGGATGTATGGATGGATGTATGGATGGGGACATGGAAATAAGCGTCCGCCAAAATGTAGAGTAGCGAGGAAGTCGCCCTTCTTCAGCAATGGAAAGACAAGCTGAAGGGAAGTCATTTTGAATTTTAAAAACGGCGAACAAAGTTGTTGAGGGCTTGCAGGTCCAGTATCGGGCGCCATTGGCTGTTTTTCTTATTTACTAGCAAAACATGGGAGTAGAACCCTTTCCCTCATTGCAGGGGTGAAACTCGCTCTATGGCAGCTTTATGTAATAACTTGGCAATAGAAGGAGGTTTACTCTCTGGCGGGCGAGGCGGTGGTCGCCGAATTAAGTCTATGATATGTCCCCCTTTGATCATCTGAAGTACCCATCTGTCCGACGTACCATTGATTCAGGTGCCGTGAGAGCTGTCCTTCCACCGAGGTGGAATGTCGGATACCCACTGAGTAGGAGTCCGTTTCTCTTGCCCTGGCTCTTGTCTTGGCACGTCACTCTGGTCACATTGATTTTAGTACCTGGTGGCAATCTGCTGATATCTACCTCCTGACTGGTATGAGGTTTAATAAGACATCTGACCCTGGCAGGGCCTGGTGTATGACTTGTATTTGGTGGTTGCACCTCGAAAGGAGCTAAGAAAAGGACGGCGTCCTTGTCCTTCAAGGAGATGATAGCCCTAGCAGTGGTGGACTTGATGCCCGTCAAGTGGTCATCTACTTTCTTTCCAAATAGGCCTTGCCCATCAAAGGGCATGTCTGGGATCTGAGTTTGCACCTCCGGCCTCAAACATGTGGCCTTCATCCAGGCCTAGCGTCTTTTGCTGTGTGCTAAATGTCTGAAACTGCAGTGAGCAGTGTCCACAGAGGAGTCAATCATGGGGTCCTCGAATGCTTTGCCATCTGAGATTATGGCTTTAGCTTCTTCCGTGAGACGGGACATACAGAGCCATAGCGCTATATCTAGCATGGCCATCATACCATGGTGTTACTGGCCCGTACTGTTATTGAAGCTGCAGCTGAGACTTTATGCCCCATTGCCTCCAGTTTACGTCCTTCCTTATTGGGAGGAGCCGTGAGGGTTCGGGGGAGAGCTGGGTTTTGAAGCCTTTTTCTCGCCACCACTGTGATAATGGAGTCGTGCTTAGGGTGACTGAATCCGGGGCTTTATACTTTTTCTCCAGTCTAGCCACCAGCACCGGAGTGGGAAGAGGAGTGACCAGATCTTTTCACCAGAGTCCCAAATAAATAGTTTCCAGTATTGGCATTGTTGCGACGGTCCGGCGCCTCTTATCGCTGCGTTCATAGAGGACTGATGCTTTCTCACGGGCGACTTGTATTCTGAAGATTTGATGATTTAGCAATGACCGAGTGGAAGTAGACTATTGTCTGGAGGAGAGGACCCTCCTGGTGGGTCACGTTTTTTTTCTGTTTCGCAATGTCAACGGATTCTGAGTCATCTGGGTCTGTGTCTGGTGCGTCATGAGGCAGTTCACCTTATTCAGGTTCATCATGTGTCGACGTCAGAAAGCTCCCTGAAAGGGTCATCAGGTTCCCTGGTTTCATCTGCGATGTTGTCAGGCCATTCAGAAGCTGTGATGACTGAGGGTGCTCTGGGCACTCTGGTTCTTTGAGGTGAGGACCTTGGAGGGGAATCAAAAGCTTCTACTCTTTTGAGGCCTAGGTGATCTGCTGCAGCGTGAACGTTGCTCCTGGTGGCTGGTAACTGATGAAAATCGCCAGGCTGGTGGCGAATGGTGCGGACTACGATCCCTGGGGACCTGCTTCTAGCGTGGTGCACCAGTGATATACTTTGCGAGTGTCTGCCCTCTAGACCCGTCTGGGAGACACATAGCCTTGCCATCTGTCTTCTCTGGAACTCATCCATAATTCTGTGCATAGACTGCATTAGACTGGGGGCAAAAGCATCTGCCACATCCTCCATTATAGGTTGCCACTGTGGACTGTTCTCCTTAGGTTGCACTGGCTGTAGCCCCTCCCCTTCTGAAAACTCCTGCAAGATGATTTCAGGCAGTTGGTTCATTTCAGTTATAGGGGAAAGTGGGTTAGTGTTTTGTAGCCCCTATAGATGTGGTCTATGGACGATAAGAACCTCTTCCGGGTGTGAAAGAGGCTTGTTGATGGCGTCTGGTGATGGAAAGACAATTGACAGTGATGTTTTGCTCTGTTCAGAGAGTTTGTCGACGATACTTCCATTGACGATGACATGTCCTTCGTTGACGACATGTGCTTTTCGGCCGTGTCCTTCGTGGGCGAGTGCTTCGTCAATGACTTCGTCGACAATGATGTCTTCGTCGACTAGGTTGTCGGTTTGGCAGTGGATGAAGGTTGATCCATCGACGACAGAGCAGTTTTAGTGGACGGTCCGGCCACAGACGAAACCTGTTTGGGCGTGGACAGAGAAGAAATGGATAATTCTTTAACCATGTGGAGATCGCCTTCTAGCAGACTTTTAGGTACTCCTTTTGAATCTGTTGAGGATTTCCGACTCGTCTTCTTGGCCTTGGATGGTGGAGAGTCTGCTCTGTCCACTGAAGCTCTCCTCTTTGGAGCTTGCTTCTCAGGGTGTCTGGAAGAAGGTTAAGGTTTTGCTCATCAGATGACATCTGCCTGCTCCCCAGGTGTAGTAAGAGTCTCCTATGTCAGTCCTCCAGAGTTTTATATATTTTACATGATTGAATTTCGTGTGGGTACAGACAATAAATTCAGAGTTTGTGGTGATCTCTAATGAAGATGACCTTTTTGCCACACTTTGAGCAGTCCCTGAAAAGGGAGTTCTTCTCCTTGGCAGCCTGTACCCGAGGCAGGCAGCCGAAACCACGTTTCTAGGCAGAAAGTGGAAAAAAAGCCCAGAAGACTAAGCCAGGAAGCCCCAGTTGTAAGGAAACTAAAAAGCTTTAAGTATGAAATCTTTTTTAAAATTAAAGTAGTAACAAAATCGAACTAGCTCGGAGAGTTGGAGGGGCTTACCCTGTTCAGTAGTCCAGACTGAAAAATCTGAAGATGGCTGACTGGGGCGGAGTCTAAGCCCTGCCAACTCATTGGCTACGGTCGATAAAGACCTCAGGAGGTGGAGGGACTGCACAAGTGAAGGGCTACTATAGGTCTCTATGGGTATAGCCCTTTCCTAAAGAAAAAGTTTTAATATTAAATTACTGAGGATTCCCAGTCTGACGACGGGGATTAGTCAAGCATGTGAATCTATGAATGATCCAATGCTGGAGAAGCCTTAATTTATTCATAAAGGTATTCAGCTAAACAGTGCCTGAAGCGAGATTCTGGTACTGCCACCAACTGATATTCAATCCTGCATCCGAAAGGGACCACTGCCCCCCAACCCATGAGCCTCAAAAGGGCCAAGCACAGGAGAACGCGTCCCCAAAAGAATCCGGAAACTCAACAGTGGTCTCTGGAGAAATCAAAGGAGGCACGTTAACACACATGCCCATCCCCCCACCCACATAATAAAGCAATCTGAAAAGTTTTTCTTTCGGAACTGATGGCTTTAGGGCACTGGGCCCCAATCCATCTCAGGAGTGGACTTAAGTAACATGAAACTAGTTTAGTGTTGTTCCAAAGTATTTTTTACTGTGTTTTATGCATCTGACTATTTACCTGTACTGCACTGGTTTTGATTCATATGCTTTTTCATTTTCTCACAAGAGAAAATGTATATATGCATTTAATAGTAGGTGTGACACAATATCTGCCCAGAGGTTTCATTGCTTATTGTGTATTTTAAAGGCCTTATAAATCATAGTTTAACTAGAATTACTGTGTTGCTCTGCGTGGACTCATTGTCACCCCAGACCAGTCTCAAGTCTCTCTAGTCCAAGCGTTACCGCTCTGCTACCTACCAGTTTCTTTTCAGTACACCATAATAGGATGGCCTCCCAAAATCCACCCCAGGGTTAATTTGGGAAATCCATCTGAACAGGAATGTGCATTACTAAACTCGAATTTCAGGAATCCAGCCCGTTGATTTTAGTAGTCTAGTGTGCAAAGGTTTTGAAACTCCAATATAATGCAAAGAACACCATATGAATTACCCTTTTTCTCATTTGAGAAACAAAATATTGTCAGTGGTAGAACCTGTACGGAATCCAAGTGAAAAACTGCCCGATGCTTTGAAGTGCTTTCAAACACCAGCAAGTATGGTTAACATGTATTATCTAAAGAGGGTAATAGGATAATATCACATATGATTCTCAAAAAGGAAGAAACCATGAGGATGACAACATTTCTACAGATGTAAAAAAAAAATAAAGAAAAAACCTACCCTGGCCTCCTAGTTTCCAGTAATGTGAGCAAAATCTGCGTTCCGTTCACAATGCAGTTCTCGGTCCTGTCACCATCAAACATGTTCTTTAATAGCTGCTCCACACACTCCTGCCTGTAGACGTACAAGATAAAAAGTTACTGTTAAGTCATATATCCATTTGTGAATTCTTTTCACCAAATGTATTCACCCATTAGTCTTGTTGCTCACTTTTCATGCCCTGATCTTTTTCTCTCCAATTAAGTGTAATATAAAACCACACTAGAGACTAAACACTCACTTTTTAAATGTGCTCCTTTAGTAGCCCATAAGGCTACCAAGACCACAGTACTACAAACTTTTGTTACAGGGTGCATTTTATCACGCAGACAGTGCATTACGGCCACAGACTGCTGGCAGCTATTTGTTTAAGGATTCACCACAGTGCAGTCATTTTACTGCACAAGTAGCCACTTGCTTTCTGAGCAGGAGCAACATGGCTTCATAGAATGTTTTAACTTCTGCGACCAAGCCATTGATTTTGTGGTCTTTATTACTGTTTCACAGAGGCAACCATCATTTTGGATTGTTTGCGTCTTTTAGCTCACAAAGTCCCCACTGAGTCTATGAAATTCAGTTTCAGATTGATGAGTTTTAAGGAGATTTTTGCACAACCTCCTTGCATAACCATTTAACCTAATGGTGAAACATTGTGCCACACAGAATAGCAAAGTCCAGACCCTCTAATGGTAAGAATAGCAGATGAATCCAGCTTAAATTCAGGAAGGAGAAAAGATAGCAAGGAGGTACTATTATTCTCAATAGTCAGACATTTAAATGGGTGGGCCGCCACCGGCTTCCCAGCCTGGGGTGTGGGGTGGCCCTGCTGGGGGAGGTTAAGGTATTTGTTACTTTATGGTGTGTGGCCGAGTCACAAAGCCAGAAAACATTATGCATTCTTTATTTCTTGCTCTCATTTACATCATTTAGACACTGAAAAGAACATATGGGTTGTGCGTGCATGCCTGCAGGCACATTTGACACAAAAACAAGCATTGGCAATGCCAACTGTTTGGACTTGTGTGTAAGCATGGAAAAAGGCACTTGCCAGGCACTACGTAGTGGTGTTAACTGGCCATTGATGGTAGCAGGTGCAAAATGGTGCGAGCACCTGGGCATCTAATAGCAGCACCTGGCAAATGCCTAATACCTATACACAAGCCAAAGCTACTGGCTTTGACAATCCTTCTTTTCAACATTACTTCAGTGAAGGACGCGCATCGTGCTTATTAAGAGAGTGGCTGAAGGCAGACCTGGTTCATCTTTTTATTACACCAGCAGCATATTTACAACTTCAATTAAGTCATTAACTCTCAGAAGACTGCTTTGAAAAACACTGACAGGAACTTTGATTAAAGAAAGTTGAGAGTTCCCATGAGGAGGTATTTTGGGTGGTGAGGAGCAGTAACTGGGTGGTAATGTCCATAGGGAATAGCATGGCCATGGGCAGTCAATGGGTGGGCAAATAAGCAAACACCTTCAAGCTTCGTGTCCCTCCTCATATGCCATTTCTCCTCACCTGTACGCTAATGCAATAATTTTGGCTTATAGGTGTTATTTAGCCAATCTGTACTCTCTGCCTTCCCCGACTGCTGGGTGTGGCCATGGGTGCGAAAGCAGGTGAGCTCAACCTTGCGAGCCTCAGAGCTAAGCAGCATGAGGGCCCACTCTTTGAGAGGCAGCAGGCCTTGGATTCTGGCCAGATTCCTGCTTGCCTTGGATCGGATGCATCCCCTCCTCCTGGGGGCAGACTGCACCAACTTGCCTGAGGTGGCTGCTCTGCCTCTGCCCTCCCTCAGTGTGTGATGTAGCAGGTCGCTGCCACTGCTGTTTGTCTGCCCCTCGCCCCCACAATCGGCACTTTCACTTTGCTGCCTACAGCCTGCCTGCTAAAGTGGCTACTCCTTCAGACGAGGGAGACAAATAGTCATCAAATTGGGGAATGTAAGTACATTCATCATCCATGCAAGGCCATCACAAGGGGAGTGCCAGTGAGAGGGCAAACTGCCTCTGGTCTCGCAGGACAGGGCAGCATTGTGGCGTGCGGGGTTCCTCATGTTATGTAGGTTATTTGCACTTATGGAGTCTGCAGCCAAGTCCCAGTGACGACGAATTGGGATGTGTGGCCTTCTGTCCACATTACTGAGCATAGCACGCAGACACCTTGATTTAAATCCTATCTTCAGTACTTTATCAGCATGGTGTTATTCTGGACCAAACTCTTCATCTCCCTATGTCTAAAAGTGCAATTGTGTGGAATGCAATGCTAAACTGTACCCTACAGCTGCTGTGCTTGCCGTGTGCCAATAGCGTCCTATCTCTTCTAGGATTCTCTCATTTGGCCCCCACAGCTCCAAGGCCACATTGCTATTCCTGTTGTAGCGCATGTTTGAGGGGGCCCTGCCGCCATCCAGGTCAAATATAAGATTTTATCCAGCAGGATGCGGTGAGACGGGCAGTAACATTTCACGCTTTACACTACGCTGCATTTGAAATAACCTGCTCAGAGTACAAAACATATACACAAAGTTAAAGGAAAAGGAAATGGGGCGCTAAACTCTGTAACCTGCAGGAGACCGTTTCTGAACCCCATTGGGGCCGACTCATCCTTATAGAGGCAGATCAAATCAGTACTGTTTAGATGAGCATTAAAACCCCCGATTGCTTAAGCACCTGGCTATTTTAAAGTGCCCAAAATAACCTGACTCAGAATTTAAAAAATGTTTTTGTCTAAGGAAGAAATGTGCTGGTCAGATTGGGGGAGGGAGCCTGAGGAGGGCATTGGCATGTCCTCACTTCAGTGGGCATTGCAGCCCACTGTGAGCCCTTGATGCTGCAAGGCACACAGTGAGGGGGCTCCTCCAACTATGGGGTCCATAAATAAGTGTATGGGTTCAGAAAGCAGGGATGTATAGCCTGAGAGGACAACAATTCAAAGCAACAGAGTATAGCATTCGCAGTTCATGCTTTAAGAACTGAATAATTTCTTTGTCTTCCAATTGTTTGTGTAGCCCCTTGTACAGCACATAGTCTGGGAAAATGCTATCTCAGATAGATACTGGGCTACTTCTGAGCCATGGAACATTTTTCATTTTATTGGCTTTTATAAAGAGAACCAGACATTTTCAAAGTAACAATAAACATGAATAACCCACTTCAGAAGAAATAGTCCAGTCTCTCCACCCGCCTCCCCCTCAACTTTTGTTCAATGCTGTGATTTTTCTCAATCCTGGTCTCAGATCTGGAGGTCTTGATATTGTCTGTATGTATCCTATGTCGGCTCCTCTCCGGTGCCCTCCCACCTCCATCCCTCCCCATTGCTCAACGCATACCCTCTAAGATAATCTACATGGCTGTCTTCTTCCAGTCCCCATTTAAGCAGTAGGGCTGGCCACTCATTATGGAATCCCTCCAGTCTATCATTCACAACTGCAGTGAGCCTCTCCATCACCATCATGCTTTGCACTTTTCCCTCCCACTCCCCTTTCGTAGGGAGCGTTTCCTTTTTCCAGCTTTGGGCAATGGCCAGTCTCCCCACTCTCAGCATGGCTTCCCACATCTTTGGAAGTCTAATGTCTTCCCCATTTTCTGCGGGAGCCCTAACAGCAGCTGCAGTGGGTCCAGGACCAGCCCTATCCCAGTCACCTCTTCCATCCAGCTCAACACCTCTTTCCAGTACACTTGTACCTTGGGCACCGCCACCACATGTGGGCCAGGGTCCCCTGGTTCCCACACCCGCTATGGCACAACGGGGATGCTCCCGGGAACATCCTGGACAATTTCACCAGATCTTTATGCCATTCCATTAACAGTTTGAAATTGTTTTCTGTTGTGGAGGTGACCAGCCCTCCCTTAAAGATCACCTTATATATGTTTGACCACTCCTCCTCGGTAATCTCTGCACCTATTAGCTCCACACAATATCTCTGGAAGGTTTGTCTCCCCCCTAAACGGGTCTCATCCATTGCCTTATACAGTTTTGAGAAAGACATAACAGTGAGTCAGATTACCCCTCTTTCCATTGCCCCAGTGTTTTGAAGTGATCAACAACTGCAAACTAAACAATTTGGATTTGTTGCTAACCAAAAAACATGAACCCACTACACAAACATTATTTCCAAAAATGACTTTCAGTTTTATTATCACTAGTTGTATACCATTAAAAAAGCAAAAGTTGCCGTACACATAATATTACACCATTTCTAGCAAAACAACAGTGCTAAAAAAGTCATTTAATCTAAAAAAGCACAAAAAACATCAATTTGATGAAGGGGGTGAAGGCAATACACAAAATGTATGTTTGCATCAAGTATCCCACAATTGATTCACATGGGTATATCAGATAGCTGTCGACATGTTTCGGCCAATAATTTATTTCAGACACTATCCCAAGTGTCTTAGATCTTTCTTTTTCTTAGGCCATCTTCAGGACAGAATTTCTTCAAAGTAATTCGAACCCGACTTTCTACCCCACCAATAGATCATCATAACCAATTTATTATCAACTGTAAGTGTTTTTTTAAAATTGAAATTTAGTTAGGCCCTGAGCTCCAACTTCAGGACTATCTGCAAACCGCTGCTCCAGGTCATCTTTTATTCGCGTTCCCACGGGAGAAAAGAATAACGGCTACCGCTGCAGATGCAGTGCCCCTTAATGTATTCAACAACCGTGATAACAGAGGCATCTAGTTAGCACTCAGACTGCCGTGGGACTAACAGAGTGGAGCGATTTGCTAGGTTCATGCCACGCCTGTCTCAAACCCTCGGAAGCGATCACAGATTACACCGTATTCCGTGAACGTTCGCGCTAACTGACCGCATCGCTGAATAAGCCCGAACGTTAACAGAATACAGTGAAATCTGTGATCGCTTCCGAGGGTTTGAGACAGGCGCAGCAACTAAAATGTAAACTAAAATGGCGTCATTATGTTGCTGGTCTAGTTAGTGGTGTGTCTCTTTGGCCACACCAATATTTTTTATACTAAGAACAGCATTGCAAGATAAATGATAGCTGCCACACATGCAGAGAGGGAAGAGATTTTAGCGTTTCTCAAAGCCCCCTTATAATTGCCCTCTTCAACTCTTCATGACTTTAATTTGTGGTTTCTTAGAGACATATTATTGGTCCCCTTGGAACAGATGTGTCAACCCCAAAATATTTTGCTTGGACTTGGTAATTATTTTTACCTTGTCCCTAGGTGAGTGGGAATCTCTCCCCCGGTGCCCCCCAACCCCCTCACCTACTCTTTATCTGGGTGACCTTTTTATGTCTCTCCATAATGTATGGTTGGTGTTACAGTTTCCTATAACTTTTGCTGGGTTGCCTCTTTGGGCTTCCCTGTTAATTTCTCTTTAATGTACTTGGGTGAACTACTGTTTCCAAGGGGTAAAGAGGATTTTTCAACCACCTTTACATTTTATATAGTGGGCCAGCACACGCCACCTTATGGGGATTGCTGGGGAGATACAATGTATCCCCTTGCTTACTTACCTGTAGCATTTTTGTTACAATTGCAAGTTTACATGAATGGCTGGTGGCAGTGGTTTTATCTTAATTACTTTTTAGTTTGATGACTCACAGGCTGTTAAATCAGCCTTGGTAATGCACTGAAGGGCCACCATTTTTCTAAAATGGTGGGCTCCTTTTTTTGCCATTTCTTGTTTGCTTATAGTTTTGGAGGCCTTCACCTACGATTCTAGGTGGGAACGACCTCAGTGGGAGCTTTGTATTCCCTGCCAAGGATCCAGAGTGTCTCGGAAAGCAGGAAGCGAGGTAGGAGTCCAAAACTCCCCAGCCCTTTGTCTTTCACCTTTCCTGAAAGGAGCCCAGTCTCAATGGGGGGCTGGCTGTCCTGATTGGACAGCCAGACCACCCTTTTCTGTAAAATGCAGGGAGAGATTGCAGTAGTTGTGCTGCAGTTCCTGATAAATACTACGAACCTGGAAGCTGCTGGCAAGTTGACCACTCGAGCTGAAACCAAAGAGGAAGTTGAAGAACGGGCGCCTGTAGCGATTTCCAGCAACCAGAGAGCCTGCTGTGTAACCGTAGCCTGATGTAACCCCTCCTTCCAACCGACCTGGGGGTTCCAAAAACAAGGACTCCTACCCAGAGCTGGTGAAATCCACTAGTCTCAACATGACCTGCATTTTGAGCCATCCCATGATGTGCTGAAACCTTGCTGGGCTGCAAACCGCAAATACCCTGGAACCTCGAGCCTGACTGCGGTGCATGGTCTTTTTAAGTGTGAATCTGTTCGAAACTTTGGTTGACTCCTGCTGGATCTCCAGGGACCCGATTCGAATCCCTGAAGTCCCCTCACCAGAGTGCAGGACCGAGAGAGTGAAGAGCATCCGACCAGCGAAATTTGTTCATCTGGCTGATGTAAAAAAAGGCGCCAAATATACAGAGCCACGAGAATCCATGAAGAAACCTTTGCTGGAAGCCTCCTCCGACGACTGCTGCTGCTGCAAGTTCCCATCCAGCTTCCAATTCTTTCGTCTCCAGACCCTGTACTGCTGCATACCAAAGGCATCCACTCTGAAACCCTTCTTTTCTCCTAAGGTACTGTGTGGGCTTGGGTATTACTCACCTGAAGTTTGGTATGTATTCTGTGAGGCTGAGTGGGTGATTCGTGTGGTTGGGGGCTTGCACATACTACCTACCCAGGCCTAATGCTGGACCACATATAGGGAGCCTTCTGTGAAGTCCCTTAACACTTTAACCAACTCTGAAAGGGAATACTTACTTGTTTCAGAAGATCACCTAGGGAACCTTAACGTTCCTGCAACTGAACCCTATCTCAACCTGCCTATAGCTGGCACCTAGACCACTACGGTCCCTCTTTGGCCTCTCAGATAACTCATGCAATATACTAGGGAATGACTGGATAAGAAAAGCATTCTGCCTTGAATGAAGAACAAGTTTAAAAGTACGTACTTGTTAAAGAAGTTAGCGTGGTAACTGTATCTCGGTGAAAGAAGTTACAAAGTGTCATTAAGTTTATGCTTACCTTTGAGTTGTATTCTGCCCCTCTAAAAAGTGTACAACTTTGAATGGTGTTCTCCCCTCTTCTAAAAAGTAATGTGTTGGTACTGTTTTATCATTGGTTAACTGAATGAGTGTAAAAGCTTACCCAGAGGGTTTACCTGCCTGGCAAATGCATCATGTTTTTCTTTAAGTGTAACTTTGGGTTTTGCTTCATACAGATTCTAAAACAGTCTTAGGGTTTATACATACCTTTAAGTAGCTGGAGGCCCCTTTAGAAAGTATATAGGTCTTACTCACCTTGATTAGCTGCTGCTCATCTGAACTTGTAACCCTGGGTTGTGCTTCCCCAAATTGCTTTGGTGATATTTTAGAATAGTTTCATAAAGTTCTTACTTTAGAAACTGTATTATACACTTCTTAAAAGCTGGTAATACCTTGCTATTAGATGAAAGATAGTTATATTCCAATAGTTCAATTACTTACCGTTAAATACATTGCATATTTCTTAAAGTAATTATGTTTAGCTTAATGCAGTCTAAAATAGTTAAGTGTTCTTGATGAGCTTGAGGCCCGTCCAGAAAGTATGAGATTTTTTAGTAGCTCTGAACCGAGTTCTAAAAAGTAATGTTGCAAGATGTATACTTTTAACAGGGTTGGTTTATTATGTGATGTCTATAACTTAGTGCCACTTCATAGCTGACTGGCTCTACTAACCTTGAAATACTGATTGTAGTCAAAAAATATATGTACATGGTCTTATTCCCCAAGAATAGTATATTACTATCCTGAATGTAGAACCTTAGGTTTGACTCACCTTGGCTTGATTCTTGCTCCTCTAAATAAGGGTATGCCTTGGTGTGCATATCATAGGCATTGAGTTGGTTTTTATGATTGTGTTTATAAACAGTACTTACTTACCCAAAAATTATTTTGGCCTACTTTTATTTAAATAAACCCTTTATTTTCACAATACATAGTGGTTGTGTTTCTTTGGACCATATGTATGCTACAATTTCTTTGTACCAAAATACAGCCCTCTCTCACTCCTAAGACAAGCCTGGCTGCTCTGTCCAGGCTACCCACATCCTCAGGTGGTATAGCCTTATAGTAAGAGTGGAGCTTATGCACTGCCTCAGTTGTATGGTTTTTTTATGAAATATGGTAGGGCTTTAGAAAATCTGTCCTAACAATCAACGTATCCTTTGTGTGGCTAGTAATTTACTTGCCACCTCTAGAACCACGCTCATAGTGCTAGTTTCTTCTTACATCTTCTTTCTTCTTCCTCCAGGTGGGTTTTTGTACAGTATGTTCTATTTGTTCTATTGTGGTGGTGTGTTTAATTCAAGTGTGTATATTTTTAACCTTGATTGACATTCCTTTTATTCTGGACTGTGATCCTGTGTTTAGGTCACTACTGGTTCACCTTCACACCCCTCTTAAGAGCATAGCCTTCCCTCAGGCCACGTTACTACAAAAGGCAGAGGAGGTATATCTCTCAACTGTCTGTTTTACCTGTATGATTGAAGCCAGATTGAATTCTTTGGCTCTTTAGCATGGAGTCTGGAATGGTTCAATCTATAGAATGTTCTGATATAATGATTTTGCAATATGCAAATCTAAAAAGGAAATATATAGTTTAATTTTGGTAGTGTTTCAGGCACATCAGCCATGGGCAGCAGAAGGCATATACTCACTGGGTGCTTCTCATTTAATTATTTCTACGATTACTTGAATTTGTTTGTCTGCTGCCTAGTCATGAACTGAAATGCTAAGTGAATGTTGATGTTTGCTACATGTCTTTCTTTTCTCTGCTAGGATATATATATATGATATGATAATGTATTTATATCGCACTTGTACACAAGTGTTTCAGAGCGCGACAAGGGAGGGGAAGGGAACAAAGGAGCACAAAACAACGATCTTATTAGACCCAGTGACATTGAGAACGCACAAGTGCTGGGAAAGGGGAAGGGGAAAAGTGCTTTGAGGGGGGAGAAGTGGAAAGTGCAGAGTAGAGGAGTACAGATAAATAATAAATACAAATAAATAATAAAGGCAATAAACAGTGGTAGTGCAGTAAGCAAGTGGCAAGTTCTGTGTTTAAGGTAGCAGACAGGGTTTGTCATAAGTGCAGAAAGAAAAAAAAAGGGGGTATGGGTACAGATACAGACCCCAGTGCAAGGGGTGGGCCGAAGGCAGTGCAGTCATGTAATGTTTTTTCAAGTGCATGTACTTTGGACACATCCATACAAACAAATAGTCAGGTTGAACGGTTAGATTATCATTTTATTAAATAAATACTTGCTTAAAAATAATTTGCCTTTATTTTCTTTCAAAATTATATTATTCTAAAAACAAAGTGAAAATGTCTTCAATATAGCATCCTCTTGGGGAAACAGGTCACAGATGTGTAATGTTTATAATTTATTAACAAGATAATTCATTTAAAGCCTAGACAAGTTTCTGTTGAATTTGATTCAAGGCATGTAATCCCTTCATTCTGCGGATTGGGAGGGGGCATGGGTATCAGGGGGCAGAGGGTGGATGACATGGGTTTCAGGGGAGGTGGGAGTAGGACATGGATTGAAGGGAAGGAGTCCCCAATACTGTCTGTGCCCCAGGCCCCAGAAACTGTTAAGATGGCCCTGCCAATAGTCACCTGTGAGGCTTCAGAGTTAGGAGACTGACACAGGTAATGGATTTGTTGCCAAATACTTTTATTCAAATAAGAACTATGAGGAGTTCCCATGCCTCAACAAAACTAACTAATGAGACGGTCTTTGTCAGGATGTCCAAAATTATGTTCATCCTGTATCCAAAACCTAATCTGACCCTCACACTTTCAATGCTACAAACTCTAATACAAGGGGAAAATAAATGTTTTACCATTACTGTTGCACAAAGTTCTAATGTGCGATGTAAAATGCAAGTGTTCCAAAGGCTTAAAAGTAAGATGTCCTTACTTGCTGGACCGCTTGTTTCGGAAAATTGACTTCAAGCGGATCTGGTAATGCCTAAGGGGACAATCCTCTTCCTCTGGTCTATCCAATAGTACAATTGTGGTGAGTAATTGTTTAATTAAGGTACCCTGGTCTGTGGCAGACTTTGTTTACTTTACTGGCAAGTATTTACAATCTGAATTTAGAGAACCACTGGAACAAGGAGGAGTAGGCATTTCTGACCAGCACGTGTGTGTCAGTTGTTCACTTACTCAGTTTCTTCAGTGGAGTGGATTTGTTCACCGGCTCACGTCACCAGTCATCCATACATGTTGCATTTATAAACAGTATGTGCGTATGCCGTTTTATTCTTTGTTTGATTACCAATTATTTAGCCCCCCCCCCAGCCCATTCTTCTCCTTACCGCTACTTGCACCTTCGGTTCACCGTAAGGTCAACAAGCCTGCCACAGGGATATATATTCTTGTGGTTCACTAACACTTTTCTGGCTTGGTAGCTGTTTGTGAATGCAAAAGCCCTCTCCTGAGCTCTTCCTTTGCCATTTTTGCTATTGCGTACTGAATGCATGATTGCCGGCTTGCCCACCGGCTTTACGGCTGTCTGCCTCGTTCACTGCTCTGCACCGGCAGTGTCGCTATATATTCTGACCTTAGTTTGCTGGCATCTCCATGTTCAAAGGGCCTGTGGCGCTTGCCTCTACTACCCGGCGGTGGCGGGAGCCCCATTCCATCAAGCTCTACTTGCGGGCAGCCTTTGTGTTCCTTCACCAGCCATCCATTCAAACACAGGATTTGTTTTGTTGCCACAAAATTTCAAAATTGTAATAACTATAAGGCGCTGCCAGTTTGCCACAGGTCGTGGGCGTCACCAGCCGACCTCATGTTTCTGATGTATGATCTCTGCCTCGCTCTGTCTTCCCAAGACTCAGGAAGTCTGGAGTCTTTAAGCCTGTACCTACACCCCTCAGCAATTTTTGTGTGGCGAGCCTCTTTTCAGCTTGCTTTTTGATCTTCTACTTCTTTCTCCGATGTCTTCCCAACCAGTGCATTTTTGTATTTCCTACTTTCTCTTTTACACTCCTGTCTGCTCGATCCACTTCTGCTGCACTTCTAATTTATACTGACTCTCCTGTTCCAAAAACTGTTCCTTTGGTCTCTAATGCTTTTATCTCCCATACCACTGCTACTACAGCTATTGCTGCTACTACTACTACTACTACTTCTGTGTTTTCTATCTCCGACTTCCCTTTTTATCCGACAAGTATTCCCTGTAGCTGAGCAACTAGAAAATTGCTGGTATTCTTCTAGTGCCCCCATATAGGGCTTCCTCGTCCCAGTACTATACCTTCCTGTTACTGTTGTTGGTCTGTACAAGTAACTTGGTTGTTCTGGCTTAAGGGTAAACTCTTTTGGTCATGTTCTATATTAACCATAGGAGTAATGCTTGTTGGCGGAAAAACAGTGACATCATCCTTTGAATCGTCACACCACAAAAAACACCATACTGGTACGAGCGCGATACAAATTATCATATCACACACTTATTACAAGGTCACACGGAAATAGCTATGTTAGAAAACTTAAAACAGATGTGGTAAAACGGGGGTGCACAATGCTCAAAGCCAGGAGGGCTACCAAAGTCCAGGATGTACATTAGAATCACATTATATAGGCCCAGAGAATCTATGTGATCACTGCGCCTCCCGTAACTGCACCAACGAAAAAATGTTGATACCTATTACGGCATAGTGCAGTGATCAAATAGATCACTTGACCCACGTCCCCCAGCCTGCATGCCCTTACCCGAACCCCCACCCCACTAACCTTTGCAGTGGCACACTTCTGTGTGCGCCGCCTACTCCGTGCTATCCCTGCGGCGTCGGTTCCTCCCACTTAAGTGGGCCGGAGCGGACACCGCAGGGTGCTTCTTTTTTAATTATTTTGTTTACTTTCTTGTTTACCACCTTCAATGGTAAGGGGGGCGAGGGCTACAACCCCACAACCCCCGACTCGTGTTCCTGCATCCAAGGAGAGCGGCTGACACCCCCGCTCTGCTTGGGTGCAGTAATGGGAGCCGGTATTTTGTGCGCCCCCAAAGTTGCAGTGACTGCGGGGGCGTACAAATGAGGGTGACATTTTTGTATATTTCCGGCCCAGATGGGCATATTATACTCCAAGTGGCGCAGGGGGAGAGGACAAAAGTAAGCATCAATAATACAATGTAACACCTGAGACAGAAGTGTAATACATATATGTAAAAAGTCTTACTAAATCTGTGGCAGGTGCTAAAATCCACAGCTTGGTGAAATGCTCCAAGTGAAGATACCCTACGGGGGCAAGGAAAAACCCCACAGTTCCGCTAAGTACTCTAGAATGTCATTTATAGGAGTTCTTTAGTTGTAGCAAGTGTCGGACACAGGACAATTCCCATCCAAAGGTGCAAAGATGGTGGCCACCACCCAAGGGCACATGAGAGACAACCCCCTCACCCCAAACACCCCGCTCCTAAGAAGAGATCCAGGGCCATGTTCCAGACCCAAAAGCCCCAGGACAGAATGCAGCCTCTACCATCGACTACAGGGTCCCTGAGGGAGAATACCAGGGACCACAACCAACCCATGACCCAGAGATAAGTGCTTATGGTATTGGTTTACAAAAAACACTGTTCCAGAAAGGCAGAACCCGGAAATACACTTTTTACAGGGCAAAATGAAGGATCCAGTTCCCCAGTCTTGAACCCTGAGCCAGCAACGACCCAGACAGCCCAAGAAAGTACTATTGTCCTTCAAAGGATTGCGCCCCACCATCCAGAGGTAGAATCTGTGACGGATATAGCTCCAGGAGACTGGAGAATCTGCAAAGGGCAGACTATGGCAGCTCAGCAGGCAAACCTAGATGACACGCCAGCAAAAACAGCCCCTGCAGCAAGACAACAGCGATGGTGACCCAGGGCAGGCAAGAGAATCAGATATGGCAGGGTGTTGGGGGTATCACCATTTCAGAAAGCATCAGCTTGCACTGCTATGTTAGACAAAATGGCAGTAGACGGCGGGTGACCCTAGTGGGAGAATTGCCCAGAAAAAATAGTTCCAGGATGTGTGAAGGCATCATGAAGTAAGACAGACCACAGATTCAAATTTTATAAATAAAATTGTTCATTTTCTTAAATGTCAGAATGGAGCAAGGTCTAACTTGCCCTATGCTTATGTGGGATTCCCTACTTAAAGAAACTAAGGATAGTCTGTTTCAGTAAGTTTAACACAAAAAGTTTGTGTCCAAAACCTACACTTTCCCTCACAGCTAAAGATAAAGCATGTGTAGGGATGTCGGTAACAGAAGAAAAAAAGTGTTCCAAATAAAGTTCTGAGCTTCTTCCAGCTTACTTTCCAGCTTCTCTGCCCCAAGTTCAAAACGGTTCCAAATGGCCTTGGGATTCCCTTTCCCCAGAAGTCAGCTTTTCCAGCTTCAAAACCTATAGTCAGTTCAAATCTCTTGGCTTTCATAAAAACAGTTTCAGTTCAACTTTGTAATTATCCAGGCTTTTCAACAGTTCACACAGATTGCTCTCTTTCCCATTCACTTCAGCAATCCCCGGTATAAAATACAGCTTCTTCATCTCTGCTTTCCTTGGCTCTTTCCAAGTAAGGGTCACTCGCTATAGGCGCAGTTGTCGTACAATGCTGTCCACCCATTACAGGTCACGCAACCGATAATCCTTGCCAATCTGTTATATTTCTGTACTCTTTGGGCTTTCTTGACAACACTTGATTTTCTCGCTCTGCACCAGTGTCATTAGTTAACAATCTCCTTAGCAGTCTCTTGGCTTTGCCACATCTCACTCTGGTGTTCATCCTTTTCCACCACCTTGCTTTCACAGTATTCTTAAGTGCTTATCACTTGCTTTTCACTCCGTTCATATGTTCATCCTAACTTTCCTTTAGTTTGGTATTCAATATTACTTCTACTCTTAGCATCCATAACATTTTGCAGATTGTTTGGCATTGAAAAACCCTCAGTTTGGGTTCCAAAACTAATTGCCATAGGTTTCAGTTAGTTCGGCATTAACATGGTATGAGTGGCCCCTTTATTCCACGCACAGGTATGTAGCTACTGCTCCGGGCGTCTTCTTTCCAGCTTCCCTTCACTCAGCACCCGCCGTCTTCGAACCTTGCTGCTTGTTGCTCATAGCCCCACTTTCCCTTCGAGGAAGCTACCAGCGGTCTACAATGCTCGGGAGCCTTTAGCGTTCCACATATCTGGCTGTGGACACAAGTAAAGGGGCGCTACAGGTGGCTCAACCCTCTCACGGCCCACTCAGGCCCCGGCATCACTTTCACCCTTATGCTGCACACAGTGTCCTTCCCGCCAGCCCCTCACCAGGCTGCTCGACATCCGTCAGTCATGTCCTGTCCTCCAGGTAGATTTCTCCCTCTGCTTCTCTGGCGGTCTCCCTTTTTATGCATCTGTAACCTGATAAATGGTTGCAGGTGCAAGTCCTTGTCTTCCATTGCCTGACCATAATTAAGCCGATTAGCTGAACATGCCCGACTCTTGCAGTGGTATTACAGTCCTACTCCTCGTCTCAGTACCGAAGTGGCATGAATGAATGGGAGTGTACATAACTCCCAGTCGCCTCCTCTTCGTCCCAGTCTTAAAGCGAAATGTTTGTGGGATAATTTGTGTATAAGAAAGAGGGAATGACTACCAATAACCTACGATGGCAGGGGGAGGGGAGGTTTTTAAAATTATAATTTGTTTTTTATTACACGTTTAATACCGAAGCCCGGACCCAGGATTTGAACCTGTGTTGCTCTGCATCGTCTTGCTTCCAAGACGAGCTTGTTGCCACTGAGCTATACTACCCGTGCCAAGGGTTCATTCTGACAATGGAAAGGGGGATACCATGTCTCACCTAAAGACAGCCTCTCTCCACTCCACGCTCCCTCCCTCAAGTGATCCTCCCACGCATATCCACCCCCAGGGTCAGTATTCAAGAGTGATGGCCTTTCCGTGGCCACCTGAAGTGAAGATGCCCTCATGTTCCTCGCAGATGGAAGGCCTATCTCAAGCAGACAAGGAGGACAAACAGCAGAGTGAAGAAGACCAATGAAGGCCGTTTAACCCCCAAAAATGCAAACAATAACACAGACAAAATACAATAGTCCTACTAGTGTGGCCAGACTGGGTCTCAAAATCACCTAGAACTGTTTTTCGCATCAAAATATTTTAGCAGAAAATCAGATCTGCTTATCTTCCAAAAGCCTGCCAGAACCTAGGATAGGAAACAAGAGTTCTCCTACATGCCCCCACAGTCATAGGGGATGGCCAAAGCTAGCCCACCAATCCGAGGCAAGGGTTGCAAGTAAAAGCTTAGTGGGCCAGTAAGGTCGAGGCCAGTCTGGTTGGCCCCTAAATCTGCTACTCAGCCCAAATCACTCTCCACCACAGGATCAAGAGGAACAGCTCAAAGACTGATACTGGTATAAACCAGTCTAAAGAAATATGGAGACTAAAATGTGTGGGTTCAGAAAGAGGTAATGTGAAGACCTGCCATTTTAGACCTGCCTCGTGGCTTCCTAGAACAAAAGGGATGGGAGGTAGTCCAGGAGAAAGCTAGTCAGTCCACAGGTTGGGTCCAGGGACAAGACTGGCTTTTACCACCGGCCACGGGTCAAAGCACTGACATGGGCCTTCTTGAGAGCAGGAACGTGGATCAGGGATTTACTGGGACTTAACTGGCGCTATGCTGGTCAGCTGCAGTGGTAGCCATCGGGTCTTCAGGGGGCTGCACTTCTTCGTATTGGTTCTGGCTCCAACAATTGTCTGTCGAATGACTGCAGAAAGAGTCCCTTTATCCAGAATTTGAACTTGTGTTGTTGGGGAGAAGTTGGACCCCACCAGGGCTTCTGGGGGTTCCAGCTATGGGAGAGGCCCCAACACCTCCCATTTTCCCCAAAGAAATGCAGCAGAGTTCCAAACAAGCAGCAACATGTTACAAACTGTGTTTATTTCTGGGCAGCAAAAAGAAACACACTGCAGGCTGACATCACAGAATTGGACCAGCTCACAGAAACCTATCTCAGCCTGAGATTGGCTGCTAAGTGATTGGTAACATATAGTCCCCTTATAGGAAGCGTGATCATTGGACATTTGGACCTTGGTGTCAGTGGGCTGTCTTAACTGCTCCTCCCCCATTACCCAATTCTAAAATTGTTGCATTGTGAATTTGTTCCCATTAGTTTTAGCTGAACAGGCTTTTCGCCCCTGGGCCCTCAGCGTTCATTGGCCAGAGCTGAGCCATTCTTGTTACAATTATGTTTCAAATGATGTGTGGGTCTCGCGAAAATGTCTTTCGTTCCCAGAGAAAAAACACTGGGCCCTGGGTGTTCTGCTCTGACTTACTCGTATTTGTGAAGAATTAAAAATGCTTGTCTGTCAGAGTTCAGTGTTGTTCAAAGAAAGGAATCTTATCTTACTGTGAGACCTTGAGCTGCTCCTGTGTTTGCAAGGCGCATTGCTGAAGTCAGCACAAATCCCCACTGCGGCTGGTGTTCAGAGAGACAAGTGTACTTGGCTGTAATTTTCCTGAAACATGGCTTTACACTGTGCCATTTGATTAGGTTAATTCATATGAGCATCTGCAAGCCTTTAAACAGGAATTCTTGTGTTTTGTAGATTCTGGTATTGTAACATTTGAGGCATGTAGGTTGCAGTGTTGGTGAAGTGGCTGTCTTTCAGCATATTTGTCACCCTTGGGCGCTGGTGCAAAATGATGAGTGCGCTCATTCTTCCTGCTGTTCTTTCTGTTGATGTGCCTGGGGTGAGGGGGCAGGAGTTTGATCTCTATTTTCTCTCTTCAGTGTCACCAGCCGGTCCACCAATGGCAAGGATCTGCACCATTCAAACTGGCAGGGGCTGACTAAACATCGACAACACCTGGCCAAACATTCTGCCCAGCAACAGACACTCTGTGGCTCAGATGTGAACTTGGACCAGACAGTCCCCAGCCCCCACATTCCTGCATACACTTACACAGACCAAAACCACCACTTTTCCCGAGATAACAAAGGCTTTGCCTGGGTAAAGGACTTTCCATATATTTTTTTTCCTTCATTTGTTTTGGTTATTTATTGCAACGTTTCAAATCAATACAAATTACATATAATAATAAATAAAACCAATTGCAATTTTTTCAAATGGCAATTCACATCTCCCATTCCTAAACTATGCCAGATAGAACCTACAGGAGATATGTTGGTTGCTATCCACAACACACCTCTAAACGACATTCCAATTACTTTTGCATCTCCCAACTTGATTATACGGAGACCTCAATGCATCTAACCAGGATCACGTCATTTCAATAGACACATCATGAATATTTGGAGCAAGAATAAAATGTACAGTGGCAAGATTTAACAATATTAGGTTCTCATTAAAAATCATTCCATCTTGGTTCAACAGTCTAAATTGATAAAAGAAATGTATAAAACAATTCTTTCCTTAAACTATTCAGATTCTGACATTCTACAAACAAGTGTTTTAAAGTTTTCTTTTTCCCTTGGTCCTTACAAAATCGACTAGTCATGATAGAATCAGTCTTCTTAAAATAATTTGCTATTTGTACTCTAGTTGGCCACAAATGTAATCTGATTCTCATTAGAGTTCTCACATATTTCACATCTGGAAATGTCATCAAATACATTGGGACTGAATGCAGAGCTTTTATAACAAATTTCCCAGTTTTGAATATTGCATACTCCTTACACTTGTCCCATGTCATAGACCAGTCCCCCCTCCACAAGTAACTGCTGTGGTATGTCCGCTTTATTTAGTACGGCCTTACAATATAACTCCCATTCCTTTATGGGGTTATTATGACTGGTTGCAAAGGCATCGCGTAATAAAGGAATCAAGGTTTGCATGTTCTCATTTGACAACAGGCATTTTCTCCAGACTCAGAGTTTGCCACCCTACTAAGGCTGACAAAGATATCGGACTCCATTCATATCTTAGGATCACCATAGGGATCGATTGAGGCAAGTAAAGTACCTTTTTCCAAAATGAGCCTTCTAAGGAATTCCAATTTGGTTGATTGTCTGGGTACTTCACCTGGTCTCCATAAATGATTACTGGAACTACTTTTTGTTTGTAGAATTGAACTTCCCGAATTTGGCCTGTACTATTCGACCTTGAAAGGCTAATGTTCACATTTTCGCCGTTTGTATGGTTGGTCAGTGAGTCTATTATTAATATTTTGGCCTGCGTATTTGTCTTCATTGACTGGTGTAACTATTGCCTTGTTAAGTGTCCATGTAAGTTTATTAGGTTGGCTATTTTTATGATGTACTATCATAATATTGGATTTTAGGGTTTCACCATTAACCCATTCTTTTCGTTCAGTGCTTTTAATTTCCTTTGCAATCCAATTTGCGTTTGATCCATTATCACAAGGTCATCCACATATAATAGCCACAACACTACACCAGATCCAATTTTTGGTGGAAAAGAGCATACAGAATCCAAGTATATGTTTATATCTTTAATATAAAAGTTTAAAAATATGCTAAAAATACAGCCTTATTTTAATATGAAATTAGTTGGAATTGACTTGGTGAACCGGCCGTCTTGATTTAGCTTCACTTTTATCGAGGTATCCGAATAAAATTGAAAAATCCAATATAAAATCGATATTGGACAACCGGCATCTAATCATTTTTACCATAATCCTTTTCTTGATACAGTGTTGAATCTGTGTTTAAAATTGATAAAGAAAAAATAATGGCTGTTTGCTCATGGCTTATTGTTTTAAAATTGCTAATAAATACACATTTACTGACAGGCCTACTCCTTTGATAAAGCCGGATTGATGTTCATCTAGCATTTTGGCCTTGTTCAGCCATCGAGTCGGGTCTCTTCGTATCAATCTAGCAAAAATCATGCCTGGAATGTCCAGTAGCGCTATTGGATGATAGTTAGCTGGATCGTGTTTTACCTTTAAATATTGTATTACTATCGATTCTTTCCACGATTGTGGAATCTTGTTTTTTTACTATTGTCAAAAATAACATTTCCAAACTGTCTGCCCACTGTTCCGGATAGGTTTTAATTACTGCATTTGGCAAGCCGTCTGGACCAGGTGCTCTCGACAAGCTTAATTTCTTGATGATCATGAGGATATCCACCTTATCAAAAAGAAAGTTGTTGGTTTCAGATGTTATAACGTGGTGGTATTCTAGCCACCTCATTATTTTTATAGAACATTTTGCCAAAATGTTCAATCCAGGTTTGTTCATTTACTGCATGTAACAGTAGTAAATGATAAGGATTATGAATATCATCATTTAGCAGGTTCCATATTTGAGCAGTAGATTTATTTGCTATGGAAAATAGCATAATTTCACCATCCTTTTGTTTTTTATTCGCAAGATTTTAATTGTATTTTTATATTGAGTATGCAGACGCATTTTTTCTTGTATTCTTTCCTCTAATGGGAGGTTAATTTTGTTTTCGTTGAAATTGTACTTTTAAATCGATGGATTTCTGGATGATATATATTTGTGTTTAAAAACTAGGCAGTCTTTACTGCCTGTTTTTCCATTATGAAAATCAGTGAATCTGTGTAAGGAACAAGTTACTTACCTGTAACTGTTGTTCTCCAGCATGGGTCTGGCATGGATTCACATGCTCATGAATATTCCCCGTCGTCAGGCTGGGAATCCTCGGTAAAGAAAAAACCAGTATCAGTTTCGTTTCTGATCTGTCTTTCGTAGTAATAACCAATCACTGGTCTCTGCGTCATACTGACCACAGCCAATGACTGCCCTCTACCTAAGCACCGCCTCTGGCAGCCATCTTCAGATTTGGAAGCACGTGAAGTGGCAGTATGACCAAGTGAAGAGCCGCAGAGGGGTAGGCGGGAGGGTTCGCATGTGAATCCATGCCAGACCCATACTGGAGAACAACAGTTACAGGTAAGTAACTTGTTCCTTCTCCAGCATGGGGTCTGGCATGGATTCACATGCTCATGAATAAAGAATACATAGCAGTACACACATGCACAACCACGGGAGGTGGCAAAGGCTCAACATTAAGCATTACATCAAACCCAACATTAAGCATCTTACCTCCTCACCAGGCTCACCTCAGGCGAACAGGTTGCGCAGCACTGCTTGGCCGACCCTGGACTCCTCCCTGGAATCCCGATCGACGCAGTAGAATTTCGTGAAGGTGTGCGTCGACCTCCACGTAGCAGCCCTGCATATGTCCAGCAGGGGCACACCAGAAAGGAATGCCGTGGTGGCTGCGATCGCTCTGGTGGAATGGGCTCTCGGATGGCCAGGCAGCGGTCGGTTTGCCAACCGATGACAGTACATGATACAGCCGGAGAGCCATCTGGAAATGGAAGCCTTCGAGAGAGCCTTCCCCTGATTGACAGGTCCTAAATTCACAAAGAGTTGTGACGTCTTCCGAAAACACTTCGTGCGGTCCACGTAGAACTTCAGCGCTCTAGCCACATCCAGCGAGTGCAAAGTCCTCTCAGCCGGCGACGAAGGCGACGGGAAGAACACAGGCAACACCAAGGGTTCGTTGAGATGGAAGTCCGACGGTACCTTGGGCATGAAGGAGGGGTGCGTCCTGAGCACTACCCTTGTGTCGTGAAAAGTCAAGTACGGGGCCTTGCAGGAAAGGGCCTGGATCTCTCCCACCCGTCGTGCGGAGGTGATGGCCAGAAGAAACGCTGTTTTCCACGACAGAAACTTCAACGGGGCCGAGTGCAGAGGCTCGAACGGAGGTCCCAGGAGCTTGGTCAGCACCACTTTGAGCTCCCACGCCGGGGCCGGAGCCTTCACCAGCGGGAACGATCTGAACAGTCCCTTCATGAACTCTTTCACCAGACGATGAGACCACAAGGACGTTCGGCCCGTGGTTCTGGTGCATCGGGAGATCGCAGCAAGATGAATCTTGATGGACGCGTGTGCCAGTCCAGCTTTGGCCAGCGTCAGCAGGTACGGCAGTACCTGGGGAGCCGTAATCCGTAGAGGGTTAATCTTCTGTGCGTGGCACCAGACAGAGAACCTCTTCCATTTGTGTCCGTAGCACTTGAGAGTCGAGGACGCCCTGGCCTTTGCAAGAACCTCTCTGCAGTCGGCCGGTATGTCGTATCCTCCAAACTCTAGCGCTGCAGGAGCCAGGCCTGCAAGTTCAGCGATTTCGGGTCGTGGTGGAGGATGGCGCCTCCTTCCCTGGAGAGTAGATCCGCGTCCACCGGCAGCTTGATTGGCGGGGACGCTGATAAGTCCAGAAGGTCCGGGAACCATATCTGCCTCGGCCACGCAGGTGCGACGAGGATCATCCTGCACCGTGACCTCTTGAGCTGGTTGACGAGCCGGATCAGCAGTGGCAAAGGAGGGAACGCGTAGAGGAACAGGCCCTCCCAGGGGAACGAGAAAGCATCGCCCATGCTCCTCGCCTGGGGAAACCTGCTGGCGAACCTCCGGCACTTGGAGTTCGTCGCCGTCGCGAACAGGTCGATCTGGGGTGTGCCCCACCGTCGGAAGAGGCGATCCACTAGATCCTGCCGTAGTTCCCACTCGTGGCACGAGCGCAGCTCCCTGCTGAGTGAGTCGGCGATGGTATTTTTTATCCCTGCCAGATGAAACTGCACCAGAAACATCCCTTGGGCGGCGGCCCAATGCCACAGGTCCTGCGCCTCCTTGGACAGTGCTGGGGACCTGGTTCTGCCCTGTTTCCTGATGTAAAACATGGTGGTGGTGTTGTCGGTGAAGATCCTCACCACCTTGCCCCCTTGAGGGTTGGAAGGAAGGACCTGAGGGCCCAGAACACTGCACGGAGCTCCAGGACGTTGATATGGAGGGATTTCTCCGTCGGGAGCCAAAGGCCTCTTGCGTGCAGATTTTCGGTGTGCGCTCCCCACCCTTCCAGGGAGGCATCCGTGGTCACTGTCACCTGGTGGTCTGGGGTCTGGAAGTCCATGCCCGCCGTCAGATGCGTGCGGGTGCCCCACCACTGGACCGCTCGGCGGAAACTCTCGTCGAGTGTGATCCTCTCCTCGAAGCCGCCCGTCGTTTGGATCCAGCGCGCGTCCAGGAACTCCTGTAACGGGCGCATCCGGAGCCTGCACATGGGAATGAGGTACATGCAAGAAGACATCATTCCGAGGAGGGACTTGATGGACCTCACCTTGGCCGCGTCGGAAACCAACATCCGCTGTACCTTGCCCAGGATGGACCTGGTCCTTTCCTCCGACGGGGAGGCCAGAAGGGACACTGTGTCGAGCTTCGCTCCCAGAAACAGTGCGTTTTGCGCGGTACCAGGTGGGACTTGGCGTAGTTCACGGAGAATCCCAGGTCCGTGAGAAGTTGGACGGTCCTTGCCGTGTGCTCCACGGCGAGCTCCCTCGTCTTGGCTCGGATGAGCCAGTCGTCCAGGTAGGGGTAGACGTGGATCCCCTCGCGGCGCAGCTGCGCCGCCACCGGTGCAAGGCACTTGGTGAATACCCTGGGTGCCGACCGTAGTCCGAAGGGGAGGGCTTTGAACTGGTAGTGACGCCCTTGGACCACAAACCTGAGGAATTTTCGGTGCCCCTTTAGGATGGGAATATGGAAGTAGGCATCCTCCAAATCCAACGACGACAGGAAGTCTCCTTCCTCCAGCTGACCCAGGACGTGCTGGAGGGTGACCATCCGGAACTTCTGCGCCTTGATGAGCTTGTTCAGACGTCGCAGGTCTAGGATGGGGCGCCATCCTCCCGTCTTCTTCTTCACGAGGAAGTATCTCGAGTAAACTCCGGAGCCCCGAAGCCTCTTTGGGACGAGTTCGATGGCGCCCTTCCTGAGCATCGCCTTTACCTCCAGGAGAAGCTGAGGGACGTGAAGCTCTTCACTGGCCACGGGGGGAACGCGCGGGCACCTTCTTTGAAACTCGAGCGCGTGGCCCCGGGCTAAGGCGTCCAGCACCCAACGGTCGGTGGAGATGGACTCCCACACACTGACGAAGCTCGCCAGCCGGCCTCCCACCGGGGTGCTTCGGTGGGGGCCCGACCCCACGGCCGGTTCAATCCTGTTTCGACGAGGCTTTGCCGCCTTGACCTCCTTGGCGATGACGGCGGGGTCCGCCAGACTTGCCTCGTCCTCTGTAGGCCTCCTGAGACGACGAGCGGGCCGCTTGACGGTAGGTGGAGAAACCGCCGCCGGAACCTTTGGAGGCGCCCTTGCCTCCGCTGCTCCGAAAGGGCGTCCGTCGTTGCTGCAGAACCCCAAGGGCCCGGGCCGTCTCAGTGTCCGCTTTAATGGCCTGAAGGGAATCGTCCACTGTTTTCCCAAACAGGTTGTTCCCATCGAACGGCATGTCCAGGACTCTGGTCTGTACATCTTGACGGAAGTCCGTAGCCTTGAGCCATCCACGCCGCCTAAGGCACACGCCGTTGCCCAACTGGCGAAACCCAGTGTCGGCGATGTCCGTCGCAATAGTGATGGCATGGTCCGACGCCACCTCACCTTCATGTAGGATCTCCAGGGCATCCGCCCTCTTGTCGTCCGGTAGGAAGTCCAGCAGGGGAGCCAGTTTGTACCATAGCTCCCTGTCGTAGCGGGCCACGATAGCCAAGGCGTTGGCCGCTTTAATCGTCGTCGCTGCACACGAGATACCCTGCGTCCCATAGTGTCCAATTTCTTTCCCTCGCCGTCCGGTGGGGAAGTCGATGTGGAGGCCGCACCCCCCCGCTTTCTTCCTGGCCGCCGCGGAGACGACGGAGTCCGGGGTAGGCTGTGCCCGGAGGCACAGGGGGGGCCGCGTCCGGGACCCGGTACTTCTTCTCGTACCGGTCTCTTCTAGCTGGCGTCGTGGAAGTGTTCTTGAGGAGGGCGAGGCCCTCATCCCAAATGTCGTCCAGTAGAGGCACCGCGAGGACCGTCTTCCTCTTGGCCTCGCGCCGTTGATAAAGGAATCCTTCCTTTTTCTTCTCCTCAGGGCAGAGTTGGAAAAGCTCGGATGCCCTGGCGATCATGGAGTGGAACGATCCAATCTCGTCGGGCGGAGAAGCCCTGGTGGGAGGTGACGACGGTAGATCCTCGTCGTATACCTCGTCGTCCGTACCCGTCGCTGCCGTGTCAGTCCCTGTATCATCCCCTCGGGTGGACGGGGAGGAGGGCTGGACGGGGCGCGATGGCTGAAAAGGAGGTGGAGGGTGAATCCTTCTTTTCTTGGGCGGGGGAACACCAGAAGGTCCCGGTTCAGGATCCCCCGACGGGAGAGGTTCCTCCGTCGGCAACGGTAGTCTCGTCCTTATCTCTGAACATAAGGACTGTATAGCCAACAAAATGGCCGCCGAGTTGTCTTGCGGCGCTGGCAGAGGGGAATCCGACGGGCGATCAGGGTCGTCGTCACCTGCGTCGGGATCCATCCCGACGGGCCGGTCTTCTTCCACGCCAAGGCCGTGGCTTAAGACCTCAATCAGCTCTTCCTCCGAGGTTGAGGCCGAATCTACGACGACTCCCTGCCCCCCCTTTTTCTTCCCCGCCGGGGATTTCACGGGGGTCCTATTGATGGGCACAAAAGAGGACTCCCTCTGAGGTGGCAGGGAGACTCTGAGCCCCGAGGTCGCCACCACTGGTGTAACCTCCACAGGCTGAGCCAGGGCCGCCGCGACAGTATCGATAGAGGGCTTGGCCGGATGGATTAAGGCCTTCACCACCTTAGGTGCGCTCACCGCCTTATCCTTGAGGGGGGGGACACTGCCTCGCTCCCCCTCCGATGGGGCCTTCGAGCTCGACCGGGGCCTCTCCAGGAGCTTCGCCGGGTGCTCGCCCTTCCTCTTACCCGACCCAGAGCGTTGGCTCGTGGCTGAAGGTGCCGGGGAGGGTGCGCCCTGCCTGGCGCCCGTAGAGCCCGACCGTTCGGCGCTCCCGGTGCCAGCGGACTCGCGGTGCTTGGCCTTGTGTTGGACCCCCGTCGCTGGGGCGTCCTCAAAGGTCTTAGAAGACCGCTCGGATTTCTTCCTCTTCTTCTCGCCTGACGGGCTCTTCCCTTCCAGCCAGTTGGCGAGACGTTGATGGCGGTCCTTCATGGTCCGCTCCGACATATTGCCGCAAAACGCACAGTCCTTCTCCACGTGCGTCTTGTCCTCATGTAAGCAGTAGAGACAAAAGGCGTGTTCGTCCTCCTTAAAGACGTTCTGCAGCTGGCATCCAGGGCAGATCCTGAACAGCTTTCCGGGCGTCGAGCTTCCCTTCACCTGGGCCATGTCCGGGCCTGAGAAGCTTCTGGAGTCCTCCAAAAGCGTAGCTCGACGAAATCTTCACCCTTGAGGGGCGCAGACGAATCCGACACGGGTCCCTGTTGATCGGATGGAGAGTCGGTGGAGCTTGAGGCTCTTTTGACCGAAAAAACGAAGTTTTTGAGAAAAAACGTGAAAAAATAGCACTAACGCTCGAGAGCAATAGCACGAGGATCCCAACACATGAACGTGCGGTAAAAATCTGAAGATGGCTGCCAGAGGTGGTGCTTAGGTAGAGGGCAGTCAGTATGACGCAGAGACCAGTGATTGGTTATTACTACGAAAGACAGATCAGAAACGAAACTGATACTGGTTTTTTCTTTACCGAGGATTCCCAGCCTGACGGGGAATATTCATGAGCATGTGAATCCATGCCAGACCCCATGCTGGAGAATCATATTTTATATTTATCAATCCATTCTTATGCTAATCTACTTGTGACTTTAATCTCTCCAAGTTTCTACTAGTCCAATTAATCCTATTTCTACCTTGGTTAAGAGATATTGATTCTTTAAAATGCATTAGTGCTTCATCTTTATCACTTATGATAGTAATTTTTAAGATTCTATGGTCACTAGTTGGATGGGAACTATAGTGAATTCTTGACTAGGCAACGCACGTGCTGATATGTATACATAATCCAACACCGACTTCGATATGCCTTTATACGCGCTTTATAAATTCAAATGCCTCTTTTCCAGGTAGGGGCTGGTGGCATATCTCCCAACACCGTTCCATTTAAAATCATAAAATTGCTCTCCTTCATCAAGTGATCAATTTTCTAGCTCTCCCTGAGAGTGGCATGATTTTATTAGGGATGCATGTCATATTTAGATCTCCTACCAGTATTGTTATATATCCTTGTTCTTGGGATGCAATCAGATCCAACATTTGGATTATTAATTCGATACGTTTGCCATCCTCAATGACTATTGGATTCCAATATATATACACAATAGTGCCGCTCTATGACCTAATGGTGAATCGTTGTTTCTTGGTATCAGTTGTTAACTGAATGTGCGGATAAGGGGACACCCATGATTCCAGGTGATGACTGCTGTAAGACTGGACTCAGGTTAATAGGCCAGCTGAAGGCCGGCCTTTGCTTTTTTTATTGCTGGTATCCAAGCTACTTTATAACTTGGCCATATAGGCTGTGTGGTTATTCATGTTTCTTGTAGCATTACAATTTGCACTGTACTTTAATGGATTACTGGCTTCTAGGTTCAGTAGGTGAGAAAATCCTCTTGTATTCCTTACAGTTATTACCATGGTGGGTGGGGCCGAGAGGCCTGACATTAGGGGCCTCTCCTATGATTTGTTTCCTTGCTAGCATTTGTTAGTCACTCCCAATTTCTTTCACTAATCCTCTTTATAGTATACCTCTCGAGATAGATTGCCTCAAATGTAATATACAGAGGTTCAATTTTAGTTTGCGTTAATTTCTTGTTGATATATCTTATTTCCATTGGTCTATCATTTTGAGTATTCCTATTTTGTTCTCTTCGGTCCTCTGTCTCACTTGAAATATTCTTTGTATACAGAGGATATTTTGTTTTGGTCCTCTCATTATCACTGCAAATATATTAAATCCATTTAGCCTCATTTCGTCTTTTGTAAGCCATATCAAGTCCTTTACCATTTGAGATGGAATGCTTAACTCTACTGTATCCTTTTAAGTACTGTTAATGAACCAAATTGATTTTATATCCTGTCACTGTATGTGTTTCAATGATGAAATACTCTGGAACACATTAAACAAAGTTAATCTATTTGGATACAGATCTGATGGCTTCCTATCAAGCATTTGTATTCATATATTTTCTGCATTTCTCACTGCTGAATGCATTAGTTTAGTTGTATTGCTGTGATTAATATATTTATTAACTTCTGGCTTTACATATTTTACCAGCAGAGGGATGTCGATTAGGAGTCTTCTCTGTATATATAATTGGAGGATCTTTATTTCTATCCACTTTTCCCCTTCTCTTTTGTTCCAACGTAAGGAAGTTATAATTTTCCTCTTCTTCATTATCAACCTTCCTTTCTTCCAATCCTTGCCTTATTCCAGTCATTACCCTAATGGGTTTTTCTAGTTGCGTATTAGCGTGTGATTCTTCAATGGAATAAGTGGATAAACTCAAGAGCTGTTCATTAATGTCGTTATCAATTATACTTATCGGTTCAGACTCTTGTGCAATACTAACTGGAGTACTGTCACCTGTAGTTTGTCTGTTATCTGCACTCGCTTTGGGGCCTCCCTATGCCCCACCCTGTTTTTGAGATGAATCTCTGTCAATTGTTTGGGTTGTTAGACCCTCTGTACATTATAGCTTTCGTGCTCGGTCTTACTGGCTAGGACTGATTTTAAGTCTTTTTGGTAGTTTTCCCTAGAGAGATTTCTATGTTTTTCCTTGATTTCTTTCTTTTTTCTACTCTGCTGTTTTCGGTGGAAGAGATCAAACAGCGGAACTTGCTCATGGAGTTCTTCTCCCAGTTGTTCCATTATCAGACTGCCGTTATTAAGGTTATTAGATGGCACACCTTCAATCATCCTTCCCCATTCTCCTTGCCAACACCTTCCGTCTGCTCCTCGAGCACATTTGGAATAGGGGGCAGGTAATCCCCGAGACCATCCCTTCAGCCACCAATTCCACTGTTTGATCTGTTAATTCAATATGCTTCCTAGGAGACTCCCTTTCTGTACCAGCGAGCATTCACTGGTTGATGTTATATGCTATCCAATCAATGTTAAACATCAAATTTAGTGTCAGATTCTGCTGCTCCTACTTTATTTTCCATATTTTCGTACAGTTGCATTAGACCATACATACGTGTGTTGAGGGTTGCCAGGCTAGTTTCCAGCATAGAGGTTAAGGGATGTGAGAAGCCGAAAGATGTCTCGGAGTGGGCCTTGCAAAAGACACCGGCATTGATCTTGCTGACTCAGAGGAATTATCCGATTCAGGATAGAGTATGGTGGAGTCCAATAGGTTCAAATTTGATCTCTGCTGTTTTTCCAGACTTTTAAACTGGTTCACCGTTGCTAGTGACTTGAAGTCCAGTTGTTGATTTGTAGCCCGTTACCCTCAGTTAAATTACTGATAAGTACCCTGGGCGAGGCAGCAGCATCGTCCACATGAGCGATCCGAGACACCTTTCATGATCTCTATGATCATGATCATTCAACTCTATTCCTGTTTGGATCACGGGATCACCAGGAAGGTTGATCGGTGTCAAAGCCTGTTGGCTTGACAAACTAATCACTTGGGAATATAGTAGCGGGCAAGTGGATTGCTACGGCGCATGCACAATCACCTCTCTAGGTTCCTGTGGGAAAGCCTCCCTCTGATCCCGGGCTGGGCGCAGAGCTCCATCCACTTGCTTTCTCAGAGTCTGGGTGGAGCAATTGAGCAAAGTCCTATCTGTTATTTCCGAGTTTCCACCCTCCACTATCAAGGCATGTGAATTCTGCTCAATCCTAATGGTATTAGATTCAGGCGCCAGTCGTTCCTCGCTTTCCGCGTACAAAAGCGCATGTGGGATTACCCTCGTAGGAATCATTAGCTTGTTTCTCGGGCGTGATAAAAATGCCTAATATCACCGCCCATGGACTTTGTTCTCTTCCCTTGGGCTTGCCGTGGTATTGGGACATATTACTATCTGGGGTTGAGCCAAACAGAGAAGCCGCTTTCTGCGGCATATCCATGCTAAGTGTGTATAACGACATTTCTCACTGTACAGGAATATTAGACACAAGATTGCTTCCTTTAGTCCTGCTGACCCGCGGAACAGCACTCAACGATGCACTTGCGCGTGCGCCAGTGGTTTAATAGTCACGCATTAAGAAAAGGGAGTAGCTTGTACACTATAGAAAAGAGGGAAAGAATACTGTTAAAAGCGATTCTCCTCTGAGTCAATGTTAACAAGTTCAAAATGGAGTATCAAAGTTCGTGGATTTGGGAGCTTCATACCGCTGCGTCTATGGATGAGTATGTATCAGAGTACACACTTCAGCCACCATGCAGTCTCTTGAGCGGAACGGCACTCAGCGATGCACTCCTCGATTGTATATATGGCAATTCCGGACCAGAGAGCAGTAAGGAGACCAAAGCACAAAATGGCCAAAGGAAAGGAGAAAATCTCATGGCACAGCAGTTTTAGATTACAATGTACTCTTTATGGCATAATGAAGTAAAATGCAAAAGTGCATAAGTAAAATGTTAAAAACATGGTAGAAAAATATCTGATGCCACTGGCCCATCCTGGACACATGGAGCCGCATTACAACCATGGCGGAAGCCCGGCTGCCACCGGAGTTGCATTTATTCCGGCGCCCAAAAATGGGCAATTACAGGGTCATTACGGCCTTGCCGGACTCGGTATTTACCCATTCCCGGGCGCCGGAAAAAATTCTTCCCCATTCCCATTTGAGCCCCATAGGCTCAACCGTGCCTGTGCATCCGAAATGCTGTGCTGGCGGGTGCCTTTCATTCCGCCAGCACCCACGACCACAACTCTGAGTTTGCCGGTCCGGATACAACGGTAGCGGTAAGCTTACCGGTACCGTTGCATCCGGACCGGCAAACCCGTAATGAGGAAAGATATGTGGATGGACTCCAAATGTTTAATTTAGGGATAACAGTAATTCTAAGGAGATTTTTGAAGATTCAAAGGTGCGGGGGAGGAAAAGAAGATCTGGCACAGGTCTACTAATACAACTATATAAGGGGAAAAAAAAAAGAGGAGCCAGAATTTTGGAAACCTCCCGTCCCCTGCACACTGTTACAATCGGTGAGCCGTCTTATGACGGATTAGTATGTGTTAAGTTAGTGCTTTTCAATGATTATCACCTTTCGGTGACAATGTTTCACAACGCGATGGGAACTCGATCAGAAGTGGGTTCATACGTAACAAGATAAGAACACTTGCTCCTTTAGGAGCCTAATCTTCTTGGATAAAGAAAATTGGTTGCAAGCCTCTACCCTTGAGCTTCAGTGCAAAGTGTTTTCTTGAAATTTACAAAGGAGCAGTAGCTCATTCGTATTAAATTCAAATTTTGGCTCTAAGAAGAGATTCAAATCTTGAAACCCATCAGCCTTTTTAGTTTGAATTTTTATTGATCTACGTAATCTGTTGTTCCTTTGTATTTGTTTTCTGCAACCAAGAAACAAAAGGAGAACATATTTGTTTAATATAATAAATAACTGTTTATCAAGTTATCCGTGGGAATGTTGTGTTTAGAATGAACAATCATTGAACAGCACTAACTTAACACATACAAACGGTAAACTCGTAATGAGGCCCATTGTAACTGTAACCACAAAAAAACAAAATAAAGAGTTAAGGATACAAAGTATCCTTATCACACTTTAAAAAAGCAAGAAATCCACATGAGTAGACACTCTCCCAGTACTGATATTTTTAGGCACTGATCAGTTTCCCCATAAGAATTAGCAAAAAGCAAGGGAAGTAATTTGCGGGAGCTTTACTTATCTCCAGAAGTCTATCGGAGGAAAGCAACAAAAAAATATTTTCAGTGACCTTGAGATGGGTCTTAAAATTGACTGCCACTGAGCCTTAGCAACCCCCACAGGCAGTGAGAAGGATATAGTTCAGGGACCTATACTGGCCAAAACCAGGTAGGACCAATATGGAGTTTTCCATTGTGGAATCACAAAGAGTCCACATGGCCAGAATGGCCATTTTAAGACACATTGTGGTCACCTAGACAAAGGAAAGCCCTGAAAACAAAAGAGCTGAGAGCAGGATTTGGTACCTCTGTATTAAGTCTGACCCCAGCTCCTTTTAGTGATGGGGTGGCCAAACCCTCTGTGCAAGGGCTGTGTCCTACACCTATTGCACTCTTGCTTTTCCTTGTCCTGTAACTTGGAAGGAGCCGGTCTGGTGACCTAGAGTTTACCTGCCGATTCCCACCATATTTAAAGCCCCTACTTGGCAAAACTTGGAGTACAGTGCCTTTGGCATATCTGGGTTTGGGTTATTTACTGTGAGAGGTCCAGTCCAGGAGTCATTGTTACTAGGTAGACGCCCTGGGAAGAACCTTTGTTGCTTTCATTGCTCACAGGGATCTCCGTTGGCTCTAGGTGCAAGTCCTGGGGAAATGAATCCTAAAAAGCGCACCTGTAGAGAAAGCAGTTTACTCACCAGGTTGTTTCAGGTTGCTGGAGCAGTTTTGACTTAAGCAACCAGCATGAGTACTTACACCTTGAAGTCCCGGAGTGGCCGATTATTCGAGATAATCACCCTCCGTGGTCACCCCAATTTCTTGGAGTAGAGTCCTTACTGCAATTCCCAAAGACTTCTGTAGATAGCCAGTAAACGCTTTCCTTCCAGTTCCCTCTCCCTCACCGCCGTCATTTTAGAACAGTCGAAGAAGAGCCATAAATGGGATCCCCTGTATAGTTCCTATAACGCATCGAGTCTAAGAGATGTTATGCACTCAGACAGCCATATAGAATGTACCCTCCCACTGAAAGTGTGGAAGGATGATGCATGGGAGAATGCTGCATGGAAGGATGACGCTTGCCAAGATGTCAGAATGTATCAATGAATATCATGGACGGATGTTAGAGTAAAATCTGACAAGGACTAAGTGCTGTTAAAACAATATGAAAATACTAAGTAACGATGTAACTGATGCACTAAGAGTAACAGGAACCTAAAGCTTAAGTAATCATGGATCTAAAAAAGATGAAGTAACTTACTGACCAATGACCAAGTATGCAGTAACGCAAGGTAGAAAGACAAGATATAGAAGCTTGCAATAGAGGAATATATAACGTGGCAAGGATGGCCATATCAGGAAAATGGAGGCTGGCTCATGTTGAATTCAACCAAGCTACTTCTGACAGGCCAAGGCTGTAACAATCAGGAGATGGAGGATAACAGTATCATGCACAGTGCCAACGATGAGTAAAGGTTGGCCCAAAGCAAAGATGCTATTTGTAAAGGATAAGCACATAGAATAAAGGGAGTATATGGATAAGCTCTCAATGTGGGACATTCTGCTTAGATGGAAGACGAAAACATCTGTGAGAGCCAAACTGCTGGGCCATTAAAAGTGTACAAAGTTCATATGAGATAGAGTGAGCAAGCCTTTAGAGGCCAAGAGGAGCAGCAGCACCCAGCATAATTAAATCAAATAGCAGTAAATCAAAAGTCTGAAATTGACAAATTCGGGGTCTTTTCATATGTGACTCAGAAGTCGAAAACAAAGACTATTCATTAGAGCCTTAAGACAAGATAGTGGTGTGCTTATACTTCCTTGAATGCTCCAGGACAGTGAGCAGCAACAAGGTCAACTACAAACTGAATACTTTGGCTGATGGCCTATCAATAAAGATGATCGACTAATTGGGAAAATGGGGAGTAGTCTGATGGGATTCAAACACCTAGGTTTCGTTTTATGTACGTGCTGCTAACGAGCCAAAAGTCCAAGGTTGGGATATCATGGCAACCAATCAGTGGGGTTTGGGGACAACCTAACATACACTGTTGCAGGAGGTAATCCACTGATATTTTGTCCTCTATAATCAGTACTTTAAGTGTTCAGATGTAGCTCAAGGTGTTCCCTACAAATAAGTGGTAGCCAATGATGCACTAATCCGTATATGTTGTGCAAGTAGATATGTTCCCTTCACCAATCCCTACCCTTGATAGATTTTCTATTTTGCCACGTAGAATGACGCCATAGATGACGCATATTAGGGTAGAAGTCCTCCATGTAATCAAGTTTCTGTGTGAGTGTGCATGCATCAGTCCGATGTCTGCCAGTTGACCCTGCTTTATTGAATTGATAATAAAGTGGTACTTTGCCATATTCCTTGAGTCTGTCCGATTATTGGGTTTGTGACCATTATTGTTGTTCCATCTAGCAGAAAAAGATGCTTCAAGGTGCAACAACACACTTCTATTGGGGGTGGTCCTGCTCTGCTGCTGCTACTACTACTGCTACTACTACTACTGCTACTACTACTACTACTGCTACTACTACTACTTCTGGGGTTGAGTCCATCTTCCGACCTCGAAAGCACTTCCTTGTTATCTCCTCTGGCCTTCCCCTGGGGTTCAATGTCACAGAATCTGCACCTGTGGGTTAGATGAGACATATATCCACTAAAGCAGAAGGACATTTTAACTCTGTGTGAGCCTGCCATTCAGGTGTTTTCTCAATGCAGTTCTCATCAGATGCAATCTTCTCATTACAAAAGCTCTTCACCAGCCAGACCACCAACGGTTCACAGAGCAAAGGAGACCCATTAATAGTACAAGGCAGGCTGCCTGAACTACCTCGAGGGGCTGATATCACAAAGAGCTGGGATCTCTGATTGGAGAGTTAAGAACTGTGGAACAGGCCTAAGAGGATTTCACCAAGGCCACACTCACCTTGTCCATTAGCTATGCCCCAAACACCAATTATAAACTACACATTTCTCCTGAAAGGCAGCATGAATGTTCCATTTGTAAAAAATGTTGGAGAGGGGGACCAGGCTTGAGCCCTTTACCCATACAGCAAGATGAAGAATCATTTTGAAACTGTCCAGCCTTTTATTTTTTTCCCCCATTTTTCAATAGAATAATCTACTATGCTTATAATTCTAGGTAGTGTGACTAATCTGGACAATGTGTACCTTCTCGCCAGAGGGGAGCCACCCCTATGAGGCTATGGAGGGGGGCCTGCTACACAAGACCTTCCCATAGGGGTCTGGGCAAGCAGGACCTCGCTGGGAGTGACTCCCCTCTTGGGGACAGGGACTCCCCTTCCCGAGCAGAACTCCCAGTCCAAACAGTGTCTGAATATATGGATGTGGAAAAGGCTTTACCATCTCCTACAATGACTATATTCCATAAAGATCTTTCTTTGTATGTATTGGCTACAGGCAATGCTGAACACAGCTTAACCGCCACAGTCAACGAAGAAGGATAATGTTCTGTTTGTGCATGTGACATGTCTAAGAGAGGAAACTCCGACGGAGAAGTAGCCATTACACAGAGCCGAGCCTCCACATCGTTGATGTCATGGAGGGAGGGAGCCAGGCCGGGCTGCAGAGCCTATGGCAGCAAAGAGCATGAGCTTAGTGCTAGACGAACGCCTGAAGGTTGCCGTTCCACCCGACCAAGAAACCAATGTCAGAAAAGGAACCAAGACAGGGATACCCACATCTCCTCTGGTGGCGCGACCACAAGCATGTTGTCGGTGGCTGGGAGGCAGTTAACGGATGCTGAGACCAGATCCTTGGAGGGAGCCAGTGTCCCCGAGCTCTACAGACGTCAGACCCTAGCTACAAGATGGTTAGTCGGGGGAAAGTCAACAAGTTTAGGGGAGCCTGAGAAACCAGACAGAGAGCCTACTGATTAAAGGTACAAATGTTGTGATTAAGTGATGTGAAAGCTATAGCTGTTACAGGAGCCTGAGAAACCCCAATGTGCAAACAACCTATGAAAAGGGGGTCAGAGAAAAATACGAACATTGAGAATAACCACTGGGTAAGTGATCAAGGTTACAGGAGCCTGAGAAACCCATGGATGCAAACATCCTATGAATGTCATGGTCATGAAGTCAGGGTCACAGGCATGCAGGGGTCGCATGCACAGGAGACCTGGGTGGACACTGTGCTGGCGCCTTTGACACTAGGTCTCATGAACAAAAATAAACAAGAACATCCATTTAACACCAAAAAGCTTTTATTATGGACATAGCACTTCAGATGCATTAACCTTGCATCCATGGGGGGCGCTGTTGCGCACAGGAGAAAATGGCGGCTCCTGTGTAAGCTCCGGCAGTGTCCAGTGCCGTATGCCGAGATAACTGCTGGATTTCTCTCCGATTCCTTACTAAACTAGCATGGGACGTGCAATATTGTCCACAAAAAACCCACACGAAATGTGGAGTCGGACGGTGGAGGGATCGCCGAGATACGAGCCCAGCTAGACTCGGCGGCCAGGAGGGACTAGGCGGCCGTGGAGCGCAAGGAGGAGCCTGGCGCTGGGCCAGCGTGTACGGCGTGGGAGGAAGAACAGCCGGTCCGGATTCGTAGGGAGAGGGGCCGCGGGCGCCCCGGACATCGTAGAGCGCCTGCGGACCCTCCCGCAGACATTCTCGCGGCGGCAGGAAAGGTGGGACTCCCGGCCCTGCTCCAATCCAGCGCGTGGAAGGTAAGACAGGCCTGCCCTCCCCCGCCGACACACGCGCCCACCTCTGCCGCGGAACAGGCGAGCTACGCAGCATCCTAAGAGCCGTGGATAGAACGAAACCGCCACTCCTAAGCACCGGGGAAGTGCGCACTTAACCCAACAGACCTGGGGTACGGCGCCACCCCCATCCTACACGCGGCTCCCGAGCGGAGAGAGCAGCATACTCCACTCAACCTGGCTGGGCCCCTAAATGTACAGACGCCCGTCACACAGAGTACTAACTAAGGCCCAAGTCCCCCCCCCCCCACTCCTGGGCGGCATGGTGACTATGAATACCAGGAACGACCGTAAGCCTTGAAGCAGTGGCCTAGTGTGACACTGGCAACATAAGTGGCCCCCAACTACACAAACAAGGCAGCTGCTAGATCTTCTCAGCCTTGAGGCGCAGCATAACCACGACCAGGAGTGGGGGTGACACAGGAGATAACGGACTAGGGAGGAAGGGGCCTCTCCCCCCAACTGAACTACTGCGAGTATCAGCAGACGGGGCAACGGCTGGATACAATCCCAGGCACTGCGGAATACCTCCTTAGCAGCTGCAACAACAACTGTATACCGCGCCAAGACGATAAGGTGGTATCCATGACCACCAGCCACCCCTACAACGCACCACCATGTGCTGGGCTTGGATCCACAACTGAGCCCAACAGTGCAGGACCATCAGATAGGCTGAAGTAACAAGTGCCCAATCCCACGACAACCTCGACATCCACTTTAAAAGGCAGTCGGGAGGGCCACCATCGCAGTAACTTTAGCGGAGAACTCATTTGAACAGCGACGATGCCCAATAACTTTGGCTCCAAACAGAACAGAGGCACTATGGACAAATTCACGACCACAATGCAGAAAGACATGGCTCATGAGGTTGAAGAGGAAATGTCTGCGCAGGAAAATCAACCCCCTTCAGCATCAATGATGGACCCGCAGGCAGTCTTCATGGCCATGCAGCAGGGCTTCGCTGCACTTACACATAAGCTAGATGGAATTACACCAAGCGTAGCCTCCATAAAAACACAACTCGACAAGACCACCTCCCGCATGACTGAGGCTGAAACAAGGATATTGGGCACTGAAGACGCCTTGGAAACTCTGAAGAACACAGTCTCTACTATGGCCATTGAACTGGGAACCGTGAAATCCAAATGTGAGGATTTGGAAGCGAGGTCCCATAGGAACAATATTCGCATTATCAGAGACCCGGAAGATGCAATGAAAGGATCGATGGAAAGGGCGGTCGAAGACCTTCTGCACACGCGACTAGGTGATCCAGGCTGGTCCCCGACGTTCATAGTGGAGAGGGCACACAGGTCACTGGCCCCGAAACCAAAGCCAGGGGCATACCCTAGGCCAATCATTGCACGCATATTAAACTACAGAGACAGGGACCTGATCGTAAGACCCTCCAGAGAGAAACAGGAGTTATGATGGGAGGCTAATGTCATACGCATCTACCCAGACTTCACACTAGCGGTCCAACAGGAAAGAAAGCTCTTTACGGGGGTCAAGAAGATGCTCCGAGACCGGCAAGTGCAGTATGCAATGCTCTATCCTGCCAGACTTAAAATCCAACACCAGAATAAGTCATATTTCTTCACGTTCCCTGTGGAGGCGGCAAACTTTGTAGAAACACATATCCCCCCAAACAACGGACACTCCTAAATGAAGGCTATCAAAGTAAGTCGTGGGCCACATCACTGCCAGCACATTAAATAAGTGAGATAAAGAGCAACGGGATGGGCTCCCTATGGAATCCTACATCTGGGAGCAACGAAACGCAATCTTCAAACACTAGGGCACCAACAACCCTAGACATCACAATGAGTGAGAGCAATGAGATTGAATCGGAAAAGACACTTTGACTTGTTAGCGGCACATGCACTGGAAACGCTGCAGCCCCCCCTTGTAGCAGGTGCTTAAGACATCAATGGGAGGGGAGGGATGGACATTTAACTGCACAGTTGAAGTTTGGGGAACTGTGAGGGAGGGGGGAGGGTAGACACAGGGAATGCTGGGGGTTTGTTATGTAAAGTAGGTTGGTAAAAGAAAAAGCACACAGGTGGTAAGCACAAAGGCACTAAAGCATACAACGGACTATTATTGGTATACGAACATTAGCAACCACTTCATGGACAATGGGTAAAATAAGTTGTGACGACATCATCAATGTGTTAAGCTGGAATGTAAGGGGCCTCGGTCCTAAGATAAAGAAAAGGAAGATTATGGCATATCTCAACAGGCAAACAGCCAAGATTATCTTCCTACAAGAGACGCATATTGGACCAAGACAGGCCGAACAATTGATACCCAATTGGGGGGGCTTATCAATATTTCATAACATACTACAGATGCGCTAGAGGTGTCGCAATATTGTTGCATAAAACGTTACCGTTCCAATTTATAAAAGTTGAGTGTGATCCGGATGGGAGATATGTACTGCTACATGGTAATCTCTATGATAAAGAAATAGTCTTCCTGAACATATATGGCCCAAATACTGATCAACCAGATTTCTACTCCTCGGTGTTCGAGAAATTAGCGAGTTTCCCAACGGCTCAAGTGATTTGCGGGGGGGACTTTAATACTATATTAAATGTACAACTCGATCGCACATCGACTAAATCCAGAACATTAACCAAAGCAGCGCAGTCAATACTCTCACATATGTCGGACCTGAATCTGAGGGATTCCTGGAGAACATTACACCCGGACATGAGAGAAGAACAAGTTACTTTCTTACCTGGTAACGTTCTTTCGATGGGATGGTCCGACGAAGTATTCCATATCTATGACATGTAATCACCACAGCTGTGCTGCTTCGGAAACTTTTTTCGGCGTCTGCGTCCTGCGTCGATGACGTCGATGCGCCGTCGTCGAGGACCTCCTCCGACGTCCGACGTCATCCAATGTGATAAGTAGGATGCACAACGCCCGTAGCCTCAGTTGTAGTTTTTTCCCCCAGAACGTGTGACACTAGTCAACTGCCAGTCAGACACAAAGCCTTGCGGAACGTAAGCTGCAATTGCAAAAGAAATTCTGCAGCGGGGAAGGCAGGGCGGGAGCAATATGGAAAACATCGTCGGACCATCCCATCGAAAGAACGTTACCAGGTAAGAAAGTAACTTGTTCTTCGAGGGGATTGGGTCCTCCGACGTATTCCATATCTATGACAGACTCCCAAAGCAGTACCAGAGCAAGGAGGAGGGGAAGAATTTAGAATCAAAATTTAGAATAGCCAATCAAACAGCAGAGCAAAGGACCGCCTTGCCAAAGGCCAGATCCTGTCCTCGGATGGAATCGAGGGAATAGTGACGTACAAATGTATGTACTGAAGCCCAGGTGGCTGCATCACAGATGTTGTGAATAGGAACACCCCTCTGCAGGGCAGTAGATGCAGCCATACCCCTGGTAGAATGGGCCCGCAAGCCAGCGGGTCCTTACCCGCCAAGCGGTAACACTCCCAGATGGCCAAAATAATCCAGCGAGACAAAGTCTGTTTCGTCACAGCTTGCCCCAAATGCTTTCCAGCGTAACCAATAAAGAGTTGATCGTCCACTCTGACCCGGGACATGCGTGAAACATAAAAGCTTAAAGCTCTCCTAGGATCAAGCCTATGGAGCCTCTCCTCTTCCTTACCAGGATGCGGAGGAGGATAGTATGCCGGAAGAACAACCTTCTGGGCCAAATGAAATTCCGTCACTACCTTCGGAAGAAAAGAAGGACGAACTCTAAGGACAACCCTGTCCTTGTGAAATACAGTGAAGGGTGGCTTAACTGAAAGTGCCTGTAACTCACTCACTCTGCGAGCGGAAGTAACCGCAACTAAAAACACAGTTTTCAGAGTTAACAGCCTCAAAGGGCAAGAATGTAAAGGCTCAAACGGAGCACCCATAAGAAACTTAAGAACAAGGTTTAAATCCCAACCGGGCACCAGGAAAGGTGACGGAGGGAACACATTAGTGAGCCCTTTCAGAAACTGAAATTAAAGGGATTTTAAAGTAAGAACACTCTTCAGACGAGCGCTTAAAGATGGACAGCGCCGCCAGGTAACCTTTAATGGTACCCACTTGCAAGCCCCTGTGGGCCAAAGAAAGTAAAAAGGACAGAACCATGGGGATGTCATATGCAAAAGGATCCACATTCTTAACTCTGCACCAGTCTTGTTTGTTTGTTTGTATGGCGCTCCAAACCCGGAGGTAGAAGGGCGCTTAATAATATGGTTACAGTGTGCATACTTCGTACAGGTTTATAATATATACATATATATACAGTGGTTAATAAACAGAACATATGCAGTGCGTACAATATACAATTTTCAGAATAAATACAGTGTCTAAGCCAGTATCCGCACGGGTCTAGAGTTAGTGGTGTTATTCTTTGTTTAGCAGCCATCTGATGACCTGCTTCCTAAAGATCTGGAAGGATTCGACAGTTTTGATGTTAAGCGGTAGGGAGTTGCAGAGTTGGGGGGTCAGCACTGTGAAGCTTACCCCTCCCGCTCTTTTTAGGTGGAACCTGGGCACTAGTAGGCAAAGAGTGTTGGAGGATCTGGTGAGTCTGGTGGCAGGTTTCAGGGTGAGTTTATTAGCTAGATAGGGTGGTGCTAGGTGATTGAGGGCTTTGTACGTGAGGCAGATGATTTTTAGATCAATTTTTTGGCGTATGGAAAGCCATTTGCAGGCTTTCCTAGTGGCAGAAATATGCTCTTGTCTGGGTATGTTGAGGGCTGCGCGTAAGGCGTTATTTTGTATTACCTGCAATTTATTGAGTATGGATTGATTAGCGCCTAGGTACAGGCTGTTACAGTAATCCAGTTTGGATTGTATTAGGGCCCTGGCAAGGGTGAGGCAGCTGTTGGGTGATAGGAAGGGTCTGCTGGCCCTAATGAGCTTGCCGGTGTAGGCAGCGGCTGAGGCGATCATATTGGTGTGTTTGCTGAAGTTGGAGTTGGCATCTAGATAGAAACCCAGGGTTTTTACGCTTTTGGCTATGGGAATGGGATGACCATCGATGGTGATGTTATTATAGCAAGGGTCAAGTTTAGTTAGAGTGTTGGGGGAGCCGACAATTAGGAGCTCTGTTTTCTCATCATTCAGGCAGAGACCATGGGAGGCCATCCATGCCTGAATGATGGAGAATATTTTGTTGATCCAGGCGGAGTCTTCTTGGTAATTACCGGAGATAGTGAGGAGTATCTGGGTGTCATCTGCGTAGTTTGTGTAGGTGACACCCAGATGATCCAGTTGGTCAAATAGGGGCTTTGTAAATATGTTATACAAAGTGGGGGATACACAGGAACCTTGTGGGACCCCGCATGTGATGGGGGTGGGGTCTGCTGCAGCTGTGGTGGAGAAGACTCGTATGGTTCTGTTAGCCAGGAAGGATTGTATCCATGTGATGGCAGGGGAGGAGAAGTGAGCTGCGGTGGCAAGGTGATTATAGAGGACCTCATGGCTGACCAGGTCAAAGGCCGCTGAGAGGTCAAGGAGGAGTAGGATAGCGGCATTGCCTTTGTCTTTAATTTCATCAATCTGGCTTTTGAGATCAACAAGGGCGGTTTCAGTTCCGTGTTGAGGTCTGAAGCCAGATTGAAGTATTCCTAGCAGTTGGTTGGATTCTAGGTATTCCTGAATTTGGATGTAGGATGAATTTGGAAAATCCTAAGGGGACTGTGGTGATGGGCCTGTAGTTTGTGGGTGTGGCCGGGTCGAGGGATTGTTTTTTCAGGAGGGGGAGAACCCATGATTGTATTAAGTTGCTGGGGATGGAGCTACTGGTGAAGGATAGGTTGATGAGTTTGGTGATGAAGGGGGAGAGCTCTCTGGCTGCATCTTTTATGATTTGAGCCGGGCAGCTGTCTCCTTTACAGTTAGAGGGTTTCAGGGATGTGATGATTTTTTGAACTTCCGGTATGGTGACTTTTCTGAACGAGAAGCCTGCGCTAGTGTAGATAGGTGTGGGTAGGCTAAGGTTGGTGACATTGTTGTTGAGTTGTTGCCGTTTGTTTTCGATTTTAGTTTGGAGTCCTAAAATTTTATTGATGAGGGCGTTCTGGATGTTGGTGCACCAGGGTTTGTCTTTCAGGCAGGTTTCCGGGGGCGAAATAGGGTTTTCTAGTTCCTTCAGTCGCAGAACTTACGCCAACGGCAACGGTACAGAGACTTTGTTGCTGGCCTTCGGGCCGAAAACAACACCTCCATCACGTCTTCAGGGAGGTCCCAATCCTTATACCTCAACCTTTCAGAAGCCAAGCGTGAAGGTTGAGGGATCTGACCTCTGGATGGAGAACCTGACCCCCCTCCCGTGAGAGCAGATCGTCTCGGTAGGGAAGACGACGTGGAGGGCAGATGGGCAAGTCGAGAAGGTCCGGGTACCACGTCCTCCGAGCCCACGCCGGAGCAATGAGGATCATCCGGGAACCGAACTTCCGTAACCTCCGCAGCACTTGTGGGATGACGGGGACTGGAGGAAAGGCGTACAGCAGCGGGAATGACCACTCCACCACGAACGCGTCTCCTAAGGCTCCTTTTGGAGGAAATTCCCGCGAGCAAAACCTTTCGCACTTCCGGTTGACACTGGAGGCAAAGAGATCCACTTGAGGGGTCCCCCAAAGGGCGAAGATCTCCAGGAGAATCTCCTGAGCCAACTCCCACTCGTGAGAGATCGCGCTCTGCCTGCTCAGAGCGTCCGCCGTCACGTTTTCGTCTCCGGCCAGATGAACTGCCGAGATCGAAACTTCCTGCTGGATGGCCCAGAACTCAAGCTGCATCGCCTCCCTGCACAGAGGAAGTGACCCTGCCCCCCCCCTTTTTGTTGAGGTAGTGCATGGCCACTGTGTTGTCCGTCAGGATCAGGACACTCTTTCGTCGCACAGTCGGCAGAAAAGCCTTCAGGGCTAGCCTGACGGCCCTCAGCTCCAACAGATTGATATGGAGTCTGGACTCTGACGGAGACCAACGACCGCTGACTGTCAGCCCGTTGGCATGAGCTCCCCATCACGATCGTCACCTCCGGCCAGGGAAGCCAAAATGGAGCCCCCTTCATCAAGTTGCCTTCAACGGCCCACCACAGAAGGTCCCGGGCGACCGAGGGCGGCACCTGAACCGGGTCCGACATCCTGCCGGAGGACTGCGACCATTGCGTCTTGAGCGCCCACTGCAAAGATCTCATCCGCAGGCGAGCCTCTGGCACCAGAAGAATGCAGGATGCCATGAGGCCGAGCAACCTCAAGAACTCGAACGCTGGGAGCGTCTGGGCATGCTGAAACTTGCGCACCATCTGCTGAATGTGAAGAGCCCTCACCTGGGGAGGAAAACACTGCCCCAGGGAAGTGTCGAGCACTGCTCCGATGTACTGGAGCCGCTGTGTTGGCGTCAAATGGGACTTCTTTAAATTGAGGGAGAAGCCCAGCCTGTGAAGGGAGTGGCAGGTGACGGACAGATGATCCAGGACTTGCTCGGGAGAGCTCCCCCTGATCAACCAATCGTCCAGGTAGGGGTAGACGTGAATCCCCCTTGCCTGAGATGCGCTGCCACCACCACCATGAGCTTGGTGAAAACCCTCGGGGCGGAGGTCAATCCGAACGGCAGGACCCGAAACTGAAAGTGTGAGTCGCTAACCGCGAACCTCAGGTACTTCTTGTGCTTGGGATGGATCGGCACATGGAAGTAAGCATCCTTGAGGTCGAGTGACACCAACCAGTCCTGAAGCTGAAGGGCCTGGAGGACTTGAGAGAGAGTAACCATCTTGAACTTGTCCTTCCTGAGGAGTTTGTTCAAACCGTGCAAGTCCATGATGGGTCTCAATCCCCCATCTTTCTTCGAAATCAAAAAATAAGAGGAATACCATCCCTTGTTCCTCTCCGCTACAGGCACCAGTTCTATGGCGCCTTTCTCCAGCAGGGCTTGAATTTCCTGCGCAAGGAGCGGATCCGGACTCTGCAAAGAGAGGTTCCCCGGTGGATTGTCGGGAGGCCTGTGCCGAAAGCGAAGACAGTAGCCGTGGGTTATGATCTCCAGAACCCACACATCTGAAGTAATGGCTTGCCACTCTACAAGATGCTGCGCCAGCCTTCCCCCAACCGGCGAACCATGGGACATGGCCTCATGACTGAATGGGAGCGGCTGCGGCGTTACCTGAGGGCAAAGAGGCACCTGCCCGAGCGGCCTTGGCACCACGGGTACCCTGTCGTCCACCTCTGGTACCCCTGCGTTGGCCTCTTTGACTGCCAGCTCCTCTCGCTTTACTGAAGGACGAGTAATAGCGAAAGGAACCACCCCCTCCACTGCTGTCTTCTAGGACGAAAAGGCGGAAGGTTGGCGAACTGCAGCGCCCAACGACTTCGCTGCAGCTTTTGAGGTCTGCAACCTCTCAAGGCTCTCATCAGCCTTGCTGCCAAAAAAGTGTTCACCGTCAAAGGGCATGTTGAGGAGCCGGGACTGCACATCAGGAGCAAACCCCGACTTCCTCAACCACGCAAACCTGCGTATCACAGTGCTCGCCGCCATGGACCTACTGACGCATTCAGCTAAGTCCAAACCCGACTGAACGGACTCACACATGGCATCCTTACCATCCTGTACCATAGCAAGGAAACCATCCCGTTCGTCCCCTTCGGGAATATGTTCAGCCGCTAACGCAACACAGTTCCACAGAGTGTGTGTGAAACGAGACAAGGCACAAATGGAGTTGGCCGCCTGAAGAGCCATACCACCAGAAGAAAACACTTTCTTCGCCCAGCCATCAAAACGTTTGTCGTCCCTATCAGGAGGGATGGTAGGGTACGACGCCTGCTTTGCCGGGGCCGTGGCCGCCTGCACCACCAAACTCTCCGGAGTGGGGTGCCTGGTCAAGTAGCAGGGGTCGCTACTGGCTGGACGGTATTTTCGCAACAAGGATCTGCCCACCGCCGGGAGACTCTCCGGAGCAGTCCAAGCCGCCGCCACCCTTCTCTGTAAAGCCATATGGAACGGCAGTACCGGATCAGTTGGGGGACCAACATCAAGGATGTCCGTTAGATCATCCTGCACAAACTCCCCTGGGGGAGCAGACCATCCTAAGTACTCAAACCCTAGCCATAAGGCGCCGGTATGAGGAATCTGCATGAGAGCCATGCTCAGGCCTACAAAACTCCACCTCCGGAGAGGTGTCCAGTCCACTGGCATCATGCAGTGACTGCCTCAAATCGTCAAACTGACTATGGCCCGAGACAATTTCATCTGGAACCTGACTAGGAAACAGGCCATCAGAATCCTCATCCGCCTCTGAAATATATTCCAGGTGGCGAAAAGAAGGCACCCGAGAGTGCTTGCTCTTAACCAGAGCCTTCCTAGGGGGTTCCCCCGTGCGACGGGGTACCTCCGACACGAAAGTCGTCGATGGCGTCGAGCGAATCGGCGCCGGCGTCGAGAGAACAGGCATCGGCGCCGAGAGGATCGGCGTCGAGGAAATCGGCGTCGACGTCAGATGCAGCGCCGCCAGCATCGGCGGCGTCGACACAGCCCTCGAAGCTGGAGCCCCGAGCGTGTCCTTCGACGACCTGAGCGTCGACGGCTTCGATGACTTCCTCAGAGCCGGAGCCTCGAGAAAGCCTGTCGACGCCCTCGACGCCTCAGACGTCGAGGTCTTCCTCGAAGACCTCACAGGTGCACACGGTCTCGAACGCGTCGAGGACCGGGACCTGGACCTGGAACGGGTACGTCGAGAACGAGTCTCCTTGTCCGAACGGGACCTCTCCCGTGACTCGTGCCGACCACTCTTGCGAGCAGTGTCTCTCGACCTCTCACGATCGACACCACTCGGGGGCGCGGACGGCTTAGTACCCTGCGACTCAAGAATCGCCAGCATTTTCTTCCCGAAGGAAGCCCATTCCTCCGGCGTCGCACGGCTGGTGGGGTAAGTGACGTGCCGGGCAGAGTCCTCCAAAGAGGACCTGGAAGACGACCGGTGTCGGCGCTTCCGAGAATGCCTCGAAGAGGCTGAGGAGTGGCGAGACCGACTCCTAGAAGGAGACCCACGAGACTTACGACGATGACGCGGAGAGTCACCCCTCGAATCATCCGTCGAAAGCCCCGCAGACTTCGACTACCGGGGCTTGGACACCCGACAACTTCTTACGTTCGCCTAAGGCTTTGGACGTCAGCGACTGGCAGTCGATATAGTCATCCGTGTCGTGGGCCTCCCCGAGGCACCAGAGGCAGGCGTCGTGCGAGTCCATCACCGACATCTTGGACCCACACTCCCCGCACTTCTTGAAACCCTGACGCGGGGTGAACGACGAAGTAGAAGACATCTTCACACGAAGGATTTTCACAAAAACGAACAGGTTCGAAGAACCGAGAAGAACAGAACTCCTAAGAGTCGAGGCGTTAACCGAGATTCACGAAGCAACACGTTCGCGGAAAAAACGGAACTGAGGCTACGGGCGTCGTGCGTCCTACTTATCACGTCGGAGGAGGTCCTCGACGACGGCGCATCGACGTCATCGACGCAGGACACAGACGCCGAAAAAAGTTTCCGAAGCAGCACAGCTGTGGTGATGACATGTCATAGATATGGAATACGTCGGAGGACCCAATCCCCTCGAATACACATTATTCCTCGGTTCACGACATGCACTCCAGAATAGACCTATGGCTAATAGATATGTGTAGCATGGCATGGGTCACAGACTCCCGCATTCACCCTAGGACATACTCAGACCACTCCCCGATACAATTAACACTGAGAATCCACGATAAGCCTAATGACCGTCCACCATGGAGATTCAAGCCGGCAGCAGTAAGAGACCTGGTTTATAAAAACTCAATGGAACAACACATACGAGAATATTTTGATATAAACGAAAACTCGGTCTCAACCCAGGCTACTTTATGGCAGGCGTTTAAAGTATGCATCAGAGGTCTGTCGATATCCATAGAAGGAGGAATCCTGAGAGATATATTAGGGGTAGACTAACCCGACTAGAGACAGAAATAGCAGCCCTGCAATCCCAATATGCGCTTACTTCGTCACCCCAACGCAGCTCAGAAATCAAGACCAAGCTAAATGAATACATAGAAGCAGCAGACCAAGAGGTCAGATACTTTGATAGACTTGTTACGGCGCGTAGATACGAGGAAGGGGAACGACCTGGGAGGCTATTGGCCAGAACTGTGCGTGGTAAAAGGGGCCCCACGAAAAGAGACATACATCGGGTGTTGCCAACCGATAGCCCCGTATTGCACTCCTAGTGGGATAGAATCCCCTGATGATTTGAATAACAAATTGTGAGTCGGAATCTCCTAGAAAGTGGAAGACACCCCCTCAATAGTATACATAAAACTCTTCAGGAGCGAGGTAGTTTCGTACTTGTATATGTTCATAGCTGAAATAGGCTATGTATTTAAGTAAGAAGGATGTGCACCTGGTAAAGTCAGTTCAAGAACCACTGACAACCTTCATACTACAGGAGCATAACATTTTTATATAAGCATATGTAAGTAAACTCATTACAAAAAATGAAATGAAAATAAGAGATAAATCAGTTCAAACCCAAGTCTAAACATACAATTGGATTAGGTGTCGAAGTCAACATTAGCAAATAGCAAATAACAAATAACGTCAAAGGAACCTTCCTTTGATGTAAATGTACAATGCAAATGGTAATTTAGATTCCAAGTTAGCATACAGTGTATGTAGATCCAGCAATGTGGATGGGTTGTAACATATCATCCAATAATACACATTCAAAATAATTCACATTCAAAAATAATGATAGTGTGTTTTGTCCTAAACACTCCTGGGTGTAATCAAGTGCCAACGCGTTTCGGATTCAGTTGAATCCATCTTCAGGGCAGGAAATGTGTAGTTCCTTCGTGCATAAGTGGGTGTTCCTATGGAAATGTAAGGAAAATAATTAGCTCATGGGGAGTTCGAAAAAGTAAAAGTTGTATGTAACATCCAAAGATAGGCACTAACCTTAATGCAGAGAATTCTAAATCATGTGGTATAATCTGTATGGGAAGCAAGAGGTATAATATCAGCTTGTAAGTTACAAGGTTTGTATTCTCCTAGAGTTCAAAACTTTTAAGGGGGAAGGAAAAGCATGACTCACCACGTCCAGAGGCAAGCATAAGGCACCCCGGGTGTGAGTAGATAGATTGACAGTCGCTCGCACAGTGCGTGTGCTGTAAAGAATCAGAAAATGCAAGTTTACTTGTCAGTCGAATTCCGTGGCGAGGGAGAATCCCTCTCATGACTGTGTATAATTCAGAGTCACTGGATTAGCTGAATCAGTAGTGTCTAATGGAAAGGATCGAGTATCACACCTGGATCCGAGAGCTGGTAAGAACCTATTAAATGTAACATTGGGACTGAGCATACAGCTCCTGAAGAATGGTAGTGGATTCCACTCTTACCTGCATTCACGATGCAGACGCGGTGTATGCGATATCCGTCAGGCGGGCTGTCGGCTCGTAACTGCGAGTTGTTGAGAGGTCGTCATGGCAGCCGTGCGCATGCGCGGTCCTGCGGTAGACGCCATATTGGAGGGGGCATACGGCGAACATAAGGAACGAGATGAACAAAAGTGTTCTAAGCGTACCTCAAGTCTAAACTACTAGTTTAGATAATGTAAGGCTTCTGGGTGCAAGCCAAAGCCATTTATGACACTATTATCCCCCGATCCATGTGAGACTCGCAACGCGAGTAGGTCGTCATGGTGACGATCGTCAACATACACGGCGCTGCAGAATGCAGCGTCTAATCCGGATCAGTCATGTCACGGAAAGAAAAGAGAAAAATCGACTCAGGTAAGTAAAACCCAGTCAAGCCTTGCAATGATAGGCATCTGTATAGAGCATTGCTTGCTCCCACGGAGGAGCACTGATGTAAATGGCATCTGTAGAAAATGGATCAGCCCAGGTCAAGGGGCCTAACTAGAGATAAGGGGCCAGTGCATGCTGGGAGTGCATAGCCCAATGAGGTGTAAGTGTGTAGGGTGTGTGAGGGGGGCACCACCGCAGTTAGAAAACTGCGTGGTGCCCCCCCTCACACACGTGGTTAACAGTGCTAAACCAGACAGATCAAGGAACAAGGCCAGGAAAATACCGGCGTGTCGACCGACTTGTTTGCTAAGTATAGTGGTGAGTCATAGATACCTATAATTGGCCATCCGCCATAGCAGCATGTACAAATGCAGCAACAGTTATAAAATTGTGCAACAAAGCACATGGAAAATGAAAGGAGAGAAAAACAAGATGAAATTGCACTTGAAGATCACTCATGACATTGAAATAAACAATTTGACATTTAAAAAGACAATTTAAAAGACACAAGGCTCCAGCAGATAATTACAGATAATTGCATAATATTAAACAAAACACATCAAATCAAAATCGCAGTTCATGCCCCTTGGGGCTAGGCAGTCCAGCAGATCAATCCAAAAAATTTCTCTTTGTAATAGGCGTCTATGTACATCCCCGCCCCTTGGGCCTACCTGTACTTGTTCTAAAATAATGCATCTCAATTGGGCAACTGTGTGCCTTGCTTCTAAGAAGTGCATTGACACAGGAGATCTCAAACTTTTCGTACGAATGTTTGATTTATGTTCCGTCCATCTCAACTTAGCTTTCCTCATGGTGATACCCACATAGTACCAACCACAGGGGCATTTAAGTGCATATACCACATTTGTTGCATCGCACGTGCATGAATGTTTAAGTGTGATGGATTTGCCAGTGTGTGGATATGAGAGAGTGTTGCCCAGGAGGAGATTACTGCAGTGTTGGCAATTGTAACAGGGTTGTGTACCCTTATGTTGTGTACTTGTTCAGGGGTCTACCCCTGATTCGGCTCGAATTAGGCTGTTCCTGAGAGCCTTACTGTTTCTATATGCGAAAATAGGAGGCTCTTGAAAGAGGGAATGAGTTTCGGGGTCCATTTGTAACATTGGCCAGTTCTTATGGATGATACTACTCCTTTTTGTAATGAGTTTACTTACATATGCTTATATAAAAATATGTTATGCTCCTGTAGCATGAAGGTTCTCGGTGGTTCTTGAACTGACTTTACCAGGTGCACATCCTTCTTACTTAAATACATAGCCTATTTCAGCTATGAACATATACAAGTATGAAACTACCTCGCTCCTGAAGAGTTTTATGTATACTATTGAGGGGGTGTCTTCCACTTTCTAGGAGATTCCGACTCACAATTTGTTATTCAAATCATCAGGGGATTCTATCCCACTAGGAGTGCAATACGGGGCTATCGGTTGGCAACACCCGATGTATGTCTCTTTTCCTGTGCTCTGATCTCGAATGGCCTCGGGATCCGCCCTGCTGCACCTGAAATCCAATTAATTAAATACTCTGAATCTGCTGGAGTCATCACTTACGTTTACACTGATCCCATGAACTCTCAGTAGTGCCTCCCACCCCATACCCCTTTCTTTTCGAAAGGGGCCCCACGACCATACCCTGCATACTTACGGCAGATGGTACAGTAACCACTGACCAGATGAAACTGAAAGACACATTTTATGCATTTTACATGGACTTATACTCCCCACAGAGCACTGTCACAGAACCCGAAATAGAACATTATCTCTCCCGAATACCCACAACCCTTATAGCAGAGGCCACTAGAGAATCGTTGGAGGAACCCATCACTGAAGCTGAAATAATTGAAGCAATAAAAGCACTCCCCAATGGGAAAACGCCGGGCACGGATGGGTTGGGAGCTGAGTGCTAAAAAGAATTCTGTCATTTACTGGCACCCAGACTACATGCCGTGTGGAGGGAGGCAATACAAAAAGGGGAGCTCCCTGAAACCACAAGAGAGGCAATAATTACACTCCTGCTCAAGTCAGGGAAACCCCCCGAAGATTCCAGGTCCTATCGACCATTATCCTTAATAAACACAGATGCTAAGATCCTAGCGAAGATACTAGCTATTAGGCTCACACCGTTGATGCCATATATGGTACATGAGGATCAAGCAGGGTTTATAACGGGCAGGTCCACAGCGACTAATATTAGACGATGCTACCAGATCATTGCCACAATACCTCCTGAGACCCAAGGGATAGTGGTCTCCCTTGATATGCGGAAGTCATTCGACAGTTTCCTGGCCCTTTCTCTTTGGGGTGCTGCGGAATTATGGTTTCGGCCCACAATTCATAAAATGGATTAAAATACTATACACGACCCCAGGCGAGGATTAGAATCAACAGATCCCTCACAGACATACTGGAACTGTTAGGAGGTACAAGGCAGGGCTGTACACTATCCCAGCTCCTCTTTGCTTTAGTCATAGAACCACTTTTAGACATTCTTAGGTCACGCTATAGCACATTTGGGATCCGGATCAAAGGTAAACTGCACGTCATAACGCTGTATGCTGACGACATCCTATTATACTTAAAAAATCCGGATCAAATACTTAGTAAGGTCCTAGCAGAGGTGGAGAAGTTTGGCGAATACTCCGGCCTACGCCTTAACCCCAACAAGTCTGAGATATTCCCGCTAAATGACAACACAATTCAACCCCGAAACCTGCATGGCCTCATATGATATATGATAGGTTATTTATAACGCGCTTAATACCCAGAGGTTTCTAAGCACGGACCCGGGGATCGAACCTGTGTTGCTCCGTAACGTCTTGTTTCCAAGGCGTGCACGTTGCTGCTGAGCTATCCTCCCGAGACGATGGAGCCCGGTCCACATCATATCTGGGCGCTCGCATAGCTAGGACGGCCCAATCGTCCCGCACTTTGAATTACAATACTCTGACAGAAACACTATGCATCAAAATGAAGCGATGGAGCACCCTACCCACATCATTGATGGGGAGGATAGCGCTGATTAAAATTATTATACTTCCGAAACTCTTTTACCTTTTCAGCACAGTTCCAGTCTGGCCTGGCCAAGCTCTGTTTTCCAAAAACAATAGTGCCTCCATAACGTTCGTATGGGGTGGACATCCTAGATTAAGCTGGAGGGTCCTGTCTGATACGTATCACAGGGGTGGGCTGATGGTGCCTGACATGGAAATATACTACCTTGCGGCGCAGGCGCACTATGCTGCGGGCTGGGCCACAACCTTCATCAACCCAGGCCCCCTACCCCTCTCCACAGGGGAGCGAGAAGCAGTGTTGGCATTACAAAGGCCGACTAGGCCTACTCCCAAGCACTACAACACGATAAACCCAACTAAGGTCAAAATCACGGCATGGTCTAAAATCACCGACATATTTGAAACTAGTAAATTATACCATCCAAGCATGCCAATCTGGGGCGACCCACATACATCCCTATCCATTGAGGGTGAAGTGGCAATGCACTGGAGCGCTAAAGGTGTCACACAATGGGGGCAGCTATTCCCGGAAAAACACTTTATACTCTGGGAAGACATCAAAGACAGTGGGAAACACGAATGGGTATAAACAACAATGACTGAGTGGCCGACATTACACGCCATATGTTTCCATCATACCCGAACGAACCTGAAATCAACATGGCAGTAGGATACATATACACAGGGGGGACTCAGAAAATAACGACCTCTGCTTTGTATAAAATTATAATACAGACACGACCGAGGGAGATCCACGCAGCCAAGGGCAGGTGGGAGCAAGATCTGGGGCAACTAATAGAAGATCAGGAATGGTTGCAGATATGCTCACTAACCAAGCAGATATCATGCAATTCAAGATTGAAGCTGATACACTATAAGATAATACACAGGACACATTACTCCCCAGCAAAGCTTAAGAGAATATACCCCTCCATGCCCGGCACCTGCCCAAGATGCAACAGTGAAAATGCCAACATATTTCATATGTTATGGGACTGTAGAGAACTGAAACAATATTGGTCAGAGGTCTGCGGAGCACTGTACATGATAGCAGATCAACCGATGGAATGGCCTCCGCGAATATGCATGCTAGGGGCGGTGGGGAAAATGAACCCAACGTGGCGCAGATTGTTAAATTTGAGTCTGTTGGTAGCCAAAAGGGCCATATTGATGAGGTGGAAGAATGTTCAACCACCGACCAAAGAAGACTGGAACAAAGACATGATCTGGGCTAACGATACTGAGGAACTATACATTGACTCAGTGTTGCCCTCCTCCAAACCCAGAAATATATGGGCGAGGTATAAGAAATATTTGGCAGAGTTAACAGAACGGGAATGCCCAATCACTGAAGAAAGCTAACTGGTTTAAGTTGCATGACCACTAAATGAATGTTACAAATGTATATGCATAACCTGTGTGCAAATATAAATAAAGTTGTAAAAAAAAAAAAAACTTGCATCCATTAAGCAGGATGCATTAACCTTGAACATTCAATCCATTAAGCAGCCCCAAGTGTATTCTTGGGTGTGGCTGGTAATGGATTGCCTTTGCACGTGGTCACTCTCGAGGAGTGGCAGGGTGTGGCTGGTAAGCCAGCCCTAACGGGCATGCCCACGCTCTCAGCTATATACGCTGCCCCAATCCGCAAGACAGACGCTTCGCGTTATTCTGCACTTGCAAGCAGCGTAACGCTCACCGTTGCCGGAGGTCAGACTTACCTTTGAAGATCCTGCTTCCTGGACATCCTGCTTCCTGCCAGCATACTTACCAACTGGGGGAAAGCTGTTCTTACCTGTACATCTCTTCGCACCTGTACATCTCTTCGGCGAACCAGGTATTCATCTTTACACTTTCCGGAACACCAAAATCTTCATCTTGGCCCCACAGCACAACATGCTCCATCGTCGACAAGGAAAAACAGAAGACAAGGTTAGACATCGAAAAAACAGTCAGTTTAAGGCTGTGCTTCGCCATTCTTCGCGCTTTTCCTTAAACAATCATTTACTTGCTGTCAAACATTGCGGTAGCATCCATCTTCCATCCGTACGCGTCTCACAGCTGCATTGAGGCCGCATTTCTATCTAAGGGAAGAAAACAGAAGAGACATTATTGCGGGCATAAAAAGGAGCAACATATAAAGACATTAAAAAGAACGAACAGCATCACAAAAGCTCAAGAAAGACTTACCAATCATAAGGAGAAGCATACTCACAGCTGGACTGGACTAATCCTTATCTGGGATTAGTGAAGGAACTAGATCCCATTCGATGCGCTCCTGCCAGAAGTAGCAGGACGGAGAGCTTATCTTCCATATCACAGGTGAACTTTATGGGCCGGCATATGCTCACAGAAACCGTACTTTGGGGTGAAGGGTTTGAAGGGTACAGCAATCACAGATTGGGGCACACACACTCTTATCTCCATGCAGGAGCAGCATCACCACCTACCACGCTCACAGTGTAATGACACAGGGTATTTTGAGATGGCCCGCAATTTGTGAAAACTTCACTTTTGACAATCTTCTAATTTCTTTAACGGCGTGTGAGGCTTCATCTACAATAAGGTTGATACTATCTTCTATTGAACAGATGTTTCAATCCTCAGCAGCATGTGTCTTCTGCGTGAGAGATAACTGCCAGAGTTGAACCAGTCTTGGAGTTGGAGAGCCTGAAGGATCCGAGAAAGGGTTACCATCTTGAACTTGTCCTTCCTGAGGAACTTGGTCAAGCTTCTTAAGTCTTAGATGCGTCTCAATCCTCCATCCTTCTTTGGGCTGAGAAAGTAAGGGGAATACCAACCCTTGTTCCTCTCCACTACAGGTACATGTTCTATTGCACCTTTCTCTAACAGGGTTAAAGTTTCCTGCACACGTGCAGATCTGGAATTTTGACAGAGTTGGATCCCGGTGGATGATCTTGAGGCCTCTTTTGAAAAGGAAGGCAGTAACCCTGGGCTACCGTTTTCAGTGCCCAAGCACCTGAAGTAATGCCCCGCCATTCAATCAGATGCTGAGAGATTCTGCCTCCTATGAGGGTCTTGTGGGTCAAGGCCTTAGAGTGGCTTAGCTGAGGGTAAAGATGCCGCTGCTAGGGCTGATTTGCCACAAGGGACTCTTTTCTGTCCTTTTTGTCCAGCCTGTCCTCTTCCCCTTCCAAGAGAGGAATAGAAGCTAAAAGGACAACCCCTCCAGGAAGATGAGCCTGAATAGGGTTGTTGTTGAGGTTGTCGAATGGATACGCTAAGGAATTTAACCGCCGCCTTGGAGGTCTGCAGCTTCTCCAGACTCATCCGCCTTGCTGCCGAACAACCTCAAGCCAACAAAGGGCATGTTGAATAGTCTGGCTTGCACGTCCGGTGCAAACCCAGACTTCCTCAACCACACAAAATCTGTGCAGTATGGTGCCAGCAGCCATGGATCGGCTGATACTGTCTACAGTATCCAGTCCTGACTGGAGTCAGTCTCCCATTGCCTCCTTTCCATCCTGAACTATAGCCAGGAAGCTCTCTTTTCCTTCGCCTTCCGGGATGTGATCAGCCGCCATGGCAATACAGTCCCACACAGTATAAGTGAACCTTGAGAGAGTACAGGTGACCTTAGTAGATTTCAAGGCGTTGCTGCCAGACGTGAAAATCTTACGTGCCCAGGCATCTACCCGCTTGTCATCTCTATCTGGCGGGATAGAGGGATAAGCAGTTTGCCCATTTGAAGTGGCGGCCTGAACTATCAAGTTCTCAGGTGTGGGGTGCTTGGTGAGATACTCTGGACTGCTGCTGATAGGTCTGTACTTCCTAGCAAAGTTCCTGTTAACAGCAGGTCCAGATTCTAGGGCTTCCTAATTTGCAGCCACTTTCCTCTGAAGGGCTTTGTGGAATGGCAAAATGGGGTCCTTCTGAGGGCTTTGGTCCAGGATATCGGTCATATCATCCTGTTCATAGGTAGGAGAAGCTCTGCTCCAGCCCATATACTACGTTACCCAATTCATGAGATTCCTATAGGTGGAATCTGCATGCACAGAAGGGTCAGGCATGCCAAATTACAGTTCTGGCGAGTTGTCAAAACCTCTACCAGACTGGAGATAGTCATAAAGGTCTCATTTTTGATTCTTCATTAATTAGCTCCTCTGGAGCATTCCTAGTGCCAAATTGCAATCCAAAAGGATGGGCATCCTTTTCAGAGGGCTGTTCCTCCTCATATAATGAAGGCTTACACTTAAAGTATTTCTTCTTCGGAATAGGTTTGTAAACCTTGCCCGGAATGGACAAAGGGCTCAACAAAGTCGAAGTGGCCGTCAACGGTGTGAAAGACGGCTTTGGCAATGGCCTCAGCTTACTCGGCACCTGCTCTGATTTCGGCATTGAGATATTTCACTCAGATTGAGTTGACAAATGCGTCGAGTTCTTCAACGACTTGTGTTTCTTTGAAGGTATCGAAGAAGGACTTGGTTCCCGAGTCGACGACCTCAATAACTTGTCATCAGATCGAGAACCCTCTCGATGTATTGCCAGCTTAATGCTCGGCTTCAAAGTAGTAGCCTTCGACTTCCCTGAGTCGCCCAAAGGAGCGACCGGGGCATGGCTATTGCGATTCTTTCGAGTGGGCGTCGAGGCCACATTTGCGAAAATTTGCATCATTTCAGATTTGAACGCATCCCATTTTCTAGGGGAATCAGATTTAGTAAGGCATCGGATTACCTCAGTAGAGGAATCGGAAGAAGGAAACCTATGGCGTCTCTTCTTCGAGGAAGACGACTACTACCGCGATCAACTCCTCGACCGGGACATCTTCGATTTTTTACTCTGGGAAGATGATTCCCCAGACTTCACCTTTCATTGAACAAGACTTCGAAGCCGCCCGCCCCACCGCCAGTTTACCTCTGCGCTCCCTGAGAGCTTTTACTGTCATTACCCGGAGTCATCGGTACGGTGCCCAGAGCCCAGAAAGCACAAGCAGACACAGTGAGGATCGGTAATGGACATCTTCATCCCGCAGTCGTAGCATTTCTTAAATCCAGACTTTGGAGTCGAGGATGAAGACACCTTCTGTGAAGAAAACTGAAGCACGCCGTTAAACACTCTAAGCAAAGTTTTCGGAAAAACGGAACTGAAGCCAATGGGCGCTGCATGCGCTATATGTACTGATGATGACGTAGACGCTCGACGGAGGCCCTCGAGGGACATCGACGTGACAGCATCGCATACAGCGCCCTTGTCACGCTTCACTCACCGGCTGTATATGGCAACAGGAATCCATATGCGCTTAGAACGGTGGCAAGACCGTTCTACAACAAGTGGAGGTTGTTTTCCTGACTTCCGTCGAAACGCTACTGCATTTCGGCTCGTAAGGTCACATGACCGTTATGAGATTCACAGTCACGTGGTCCGGCATTTATTTAGGTCCTGTTTTCTAAGCGGCAAGCACTTCTGATTGTTGCCGTTACTCTGTGTTGGCGGTCGAATTACGTTTCGGACTGCTATCGGCCCTACCCTTAGGGCATTCTGGTTCCATCATCCCAGAAATTGGAATTACTTTTCTCCAATTGTGCTGTACTGTGTGGTTTATATCTCAGAAGACACTCACCAGCTACTCTGAGTTTGTTACCTCACGGACACTTTCTGTGCTTCGAGCTGGTCTTGCCTCGCGGACGCCGCTTTTAAGCCTCCGCATTCTCTGCTAAACTTGCCTCGCGGAGGCTGCTCTCAAGCTTCCGCGTTCCCCGCTGGACTCACCTTGCGGACAACGTTTCCAGTTGCCAATACCTCCCGGTAGAGAGGACCGGGAACCGTAGCGGACATTTTATTATCCGCTTCAATCCGGGGTTATTACAGGATGGTCTACAGTAAGTGAGGTATTTAACAGCCTACTTCCCTCTGTGTTGACATTTTTCCACATCAAAGAAGTGACTTTCTCAATCACCATATTCTACACTCTTCAGTTATATCCCAGTTGGGAATGTTTCAATTCAGTAATAAGGGTGAATGTTTAATTGTGAATTAACTAGAGACCAGAACTTGTGCTATTGTTTTACCAAGGCGGTACTTATTTACCATTGGCGTTGTCCATCATTTATGCTGGAGATGCCAGGATTATTTTGAATTTGCCTTGTGCACAGAACTAAGGAAGCTATCCAGAGTGCACCTACCCGGCTCTAGATCGACCCTTGTTCCGTTCGGGATTAGTTTCCCATTAACCTTCCCTTTCCTTGTTTTTTATCTTGAATACATTGCATCTCCACCTGAACGCTACTAACTCCTCCTACAGGTTAGTGCCATCCCAGGGGGTGTTTTAGTGAGGAATTGGATCATATAGTTCCTTACCTTATGCATTGTTGTTACAGATTGGAGAGTGTACTTTAATCACCCTTTCAGTTGATTCCTCGCCCTGACCTCGTCGTATCGGGCAGTGGGTGGAATCAAAGGAAAGGTTTCTGCCTTGAGGATACTACAGTGAAGTTTATGTGAAGACCAAGAAGAGGATTCAGAATCATACTGTATCCTTTACTGTATTCTACCCGTATCCTTTTTGGTGTATTACTTGCCTAAAGTTGTTTCTAAGGGTAGCATGTCAACCCTCTACCAAGAAATGTTTTTCCGAAGCAGCAAAGCTGACAAAATATAATCTCATAAGATGAGGAATACGTGGGAGGACACAATCCATTCAAGGTTTATTTCTGGGAAGGTACAAGGCTTGCGTTTTTTTTCGTTTATTGTGAAACCTAGCTTGAAGAGCAGGTTTATGGTAATCTGCATGTTTATTGAGCATTGCTCCATTAACCACAACCCCTGTTATGAGCCAGTCATCCAGAGAAGGATAGACGGACATTTTCCCTGTGTAGGTGTGCTGCCACCATCGCAAGCCCTTTGATGAATACACATGGTGCCAACATTATTCGAAAAGGTAGTACCTTTAACTGGTAGTGTTCCTTTCTGAGCACAAACTTTAGGAATTTTCGGTGAGTGGCTAAAATAGAAATATGCATCTCATGTCTAGAGTGGTTATAAACATTTCCTTTTTTAAAGTGGAATGACTTCCTCTAATGCTGCCTTCTGAACTTATGGTTTTAAAAAAAATAGTTTATTTGCATTTATTTGCAGCACACAAACTCCTAAGGTATCTAGGTGCTAGTGTCATTGAATTGTGGAAGTGCAGGTTATTTAAAACGCAATCGTTTTTTTGTTCAAGCGTGGATTCGGGTTTTGAACCCGTGTTTGTTCAACGTGGTCCTGCTTCCAAGACCTGCACATTGCCACAGAGCTATCCTCCCGTCACATGTGGTTTTACGTATTGGTTTGCAGGTCTCAGGACTAACACAGGACTAACATATGCGCCTGCTCTCTTTAACCGGAGAATACTCTGTAGTAGATATTGACGCGTTAGCCCATTGTGGCTGTAGTGATCGATAGAGTGTGGTCAGATGCCTTCTAATGGACATGGGATCAGTATTTGCAGTTTTATATTTTTCCTCCACTCTTGCATTTACTTCCTTGGTGGATGCTGTTTTGGTTAGTGATGGTAAAATCCTTTAACAGCTGGTAATAAGGGGACGATTTAGACCATTTTCTTTTCATCTAGGACATCCTCTGTCAAGTATGAATCTCCATCAGGGGCCTCAGTGAAAATGCCAAAGTGCTCAGCTGCTCTCTGTAGAAGGTCCGAGTACTGGATATTGTCTTCCGTTGGTGATGAGGAGACTGGTGGGTCGACTTTGACTGGCGAGGGCACGAGGTAGTCTTCGGGGGTCAATGTACTGGCACTCCACTCCTGATGTGGATCTGTCACCAGTGTCATCTAAACATTCTTGATCTGTTAAAGTGTTTTTCTAGTTGAAGTCCTGAATGTGATACCTTGGATGGTGTTAAGGGAGTTTTCTTAAAGTCTACCAACAGGTGAGACTCTATAAAACTATCCCTTGGCATACAGGTCCCAAAACCTAGTAGCAGTCTGTACAACCGGAAAGTTTGGTAAAATGGCAGCGCAGCCAGGCTTATCTTAAGAGAATGAGCTGTAGGTAAGTACAATGAACTCATCAATACATAGGCCCAAAGAAACACACGCCCTTGTAGTTAAAGTAAAATAGAAATTTTATATACACAAGGCAGTTATATTCAGGTATGCAAGCACTATTCAAATTAATCAACACAGTAAATAACATCAGCAACACTTGCTCAGTTTAGTAAACCAATAGCAATTGAATGTAACAGTCCGGAACACAGTTCAATTATAGTTTAATTCACTAATTAAAGTCACTCAGACAATGTTCTGTTGTAAAGGAAAAAGGTTATTCAGCACCAGTAAAAATCAATTTACAACTTTGTAATACTTTTCAATGATTCCAATACTTTAGCAGTCCATTCCCTAACTAGGTAAGAGTTCTTCAGAGTCAGTTGAGGAGGGGTGGAAGGTCATGTGCAGCAGCAGAAAAGATAAAGGTCCACTGGATACTTCAATTATTTTCAAGTAGGATGCTTTAGTAGAATAAGAGTTATCAGGACATTGGAAAGGACTCCCTATAGCTGCACAAGCATTAGGCCTGGACAAGTGGTATGGCTGAACACCCAAACACTGGATATAGCAATCCAGTAACACAGGAGCAACACATTGGCTTGAGGTAAGTACTACCTCGAGCCCTACAGTACCTGAGGAGTGTGGAGGATGCAGCTGGATCCTTTCCTATGCAGCAGCAGTGGACCCAGTCTCCTGTTCCTTGGTCGTGGTGACGAAAGGAGGGACTCTGAAAGGGATGTCTCAGCAGCAGTTGAGATAAAGGCCGCTCAGCAAGGAATTCTTCATACTCCCACATCGATCTGCAGTTTTGGCACCTTTTTACAAGCTCCAACGGTGAACGATTATCGCCCGGGCGATCTGTCTCGATTCTCTGGTCCTGCACCATGGTGAGGAGACATTGAGGAGTGGGGTCTTGTCAAAGTTCTGGGAGGATTTGTCCATCGGAAGACGATGCACTGCAACTGGGTCAGAGGTCCCCGGGTATTGGCAGTTTGCAGCCCTGGAAGGTCATAGCATGTCAGGGAATGGCTCGTTCTGCAGGTTCTCATATGGCTAGTTAGTCCCACCAGCCAAAGGGAAGGAGTAGTCCTCTTTGGAGCTCTTCTGATCACGTTTTCAAATCGACAGGACATCAGTGGTCTCTTTGCGGTTACTGGAAGGGTCTGCTGGCGTCTCTGGTAGACTTCTGCTTCAGTGGTCTACTTGCCTTCTGCCTCAGGTACCTCACCTTTTATCAGGATTTCCCATTCCTCCTCTGCAAACTCGCCCTACAGTTTACATAAGGGATGGGTGGCTGTCCAATCCGGACAGCCAGCCCCGCATTAAGACATTTTTCCTTTCAAGCACATCAGCAGACAAAGGATAGAGTTTCAGAGTCCTGACATGCTTCCTGTCCTCGCAGACACACTGGAGCCTCGGCGGGCTACACAAAGGATTCCCGTCGAAGACAAAACATCGGTGACCCTCCTGTGCATAGCCGCAGCTGTGGATAAAGCCTGTGGGGAAAAACTGCACAAAAGTCAGTAGAACACATCCACTGCCACCAGCCATAGGTATAGGGTTGTTACTGTAACTAAAAAGTTACAGGAGCAGAAAGGAGGGGGATACTAGGTATCCCCTCAGCCCTCCACATACGGTGTTGTGTGCTGATCTCTCAAAAGGAAAAGCTAGGAAGGATACAAAGCATCCCTCTATCCTTAAGAACAGTAGAAAATAAAGAGGAGAGCCCAAAGTGCTCCCAGCAACATAGGGTGCTATGTGTTACAAAAGTGAAACACAGAGGCCTTTAAAAAGGAATGGAGGAAAGCAAGACTCCATAACATAAAATAAAACCTACCTAACAGGTATCCCATGATCAGAGCAGAAAATAATGAAGGAGGGGGAAAAAGCTCCCTTCTTTCAGGAGAACAAGAAAATGGTCAGAAGTCCAGCAAAAAGTGCTACGGACTCACCAGGAGAGGGGATTAAGCATAATACCGATAAACCTCTCTAACAGATGGTGTCTCACTAAGTGCATAGTCTTTCTTCCTCTTGTCTGAAGACTGATGTTTCTCCATAAATGAAACCATCTTGGTCATGATTTCACTAACTCCTGCATCGACCACTATCTGATGTTGAAGAGTTTCATCAGAAAAATAAACATTCCATTTTGGGGTCGAGGTTAAAATGTTGCTCAACATCCTGTTAGTCGGCCATTGTCTCGCTCATCCCACTCCGTTTCAGACTTGTGTATTCATGTTTTTTTATTTAGTACGGAGGCAATAGTTTTCTCTTTAAGTGTCTATTCGTATGCCTTTGAAGGCACGGTGGAGGATGAAGAGTGTTTGTGCCCTCCCTTTCCAGCATGCAAGTTTTTTGCGCTGGCTTTGTCGGCTTCCTTTCTGCACAACACCAGTGTTTGCAGATTACAAATAGAGTCAGAGGATTCCAATATCTTTTCATGACTACCTCTATGTTCGTGTCTGTATGTGTAGGTTTTTATTAAGGTCTTCTCCATAATTCGCCCTGAGGGTGAGCCATTAGAGCTGGGGATCGGCCGCTGGGCTTTCTTTGAAAGCTCCCCTTAGACTGGTGGGATTTGACTCCGATCCCCACCATCTATAGCTGCGATCTCGGGTTCAAGCATAACATCAGACCTTGCTGCATCAGATTCTGCTTGCATGGCATATGAGGCTCAAGTGATTTTGACAGCTTAAGGCACACCCGGCAGTAGCATTCAGAGCGGCCCCTTGGGAGACAAACAGCTTGTTTCCCATCTCTCTGAGGGGAAATTGTGGGTTACATCTCTGGCAAAATTTAAATGGTCAGTCAGTATTAACTTTATTCGGCCATAAGTCCATCAATGTACAACAAATACAAAACACATTTCACAATGCATTACAACGCAATAGCTCTGGTTGCCTTCCAGACTGAGGCAGAATGGCTACATTGATCATTACCCCCCAGTCCTGGTCGGGTATCAGCAACCCATTCCCCATTAGGCTCAAATCAATTGGGCATGCACACTGCCATCCCGTTACCTTCAGAGGCCCCAGCAGTTATTTTCCCCTAACGGGACTATGCTGGCACCAGAGAGCATATTTTTATTTATTCACATTTTTAAAGCGTTCACACAGCCCGTGGGCATCAAGGCGCTGTTACAGGAATGGTTTTTTAGTTGCGTCATTTTTTTTTTCTTAGTGGCGTATTTATAACGCGCTTAAATACCCAGAGGTTTCTAAGCGCTGACCCAGGGGTCGAACCAGTGTTGCTTCGTGTCGTCTTGCTTCCAAGGCGAACACGTTGCTGCTGAGCTATCCTCCCGGGACGAGTATAGGGAGCTGGCATCTTATTCCAGAGGGGGAGATACTGTTATGATGGGGAATAGCACCGATTTGAATCATTCTACGTGGTGATACCGTCTCGTGGCCATTCCCAGAATTCCATTCGCCATTCTAGGATCAAACAAATCAATACAAAAAGCGTGAAAGGGGGACCGATTATTGGAATGGGTCCTTACGTAGTTTAATATATCCTCTCTAATTACAGAACGGTATCCACACACCGTTCGAAGACAGTGAGTTCACTTATTAATAAGAAACCCTGGATTCAGGCTGGTCGCATGCTCCTCTGGGGATAAGCCAGGAACACCCCCCCCCCCCCAACCCCTTCGGGACCACCTAATGTACTCAGACTGCTTAGCTTGACATTGTTGGGTTCTTGATCACTGCGGTTAGATTCATCATAGGCCAATATATGTTCTGCGTGACCTGCTCCTCCCACCTGCTTGTTACCCCAGGGTATACTTCGACACCTGTTTGGCCTGCCCGTGCATGGCCCATGGTGATGTTTGAATAGTCTTATGCTGCTGTTTTGGAGGTTTGGGGGCGATTGCTGGGTTCCGCTTGTATCAATGGTCCCTTCTCCAACTGAGGGATACTGGCACCAATTGTGTCACTCGAGATTGGACCACTTGCCCCGATGGCATACTGTTTCTCAACTACTAGCTGGGGGGCCCTTATGGGGACATCCAAGCGGGTCTCTCCCCCAGGACGCCAGCTCCCCTATCTTCTTCTAAGCTAAGCAGCTTCTTGACTTCAGCCAATTTGCTTAGGACAAGGTTACATTTACAATCCGATTGAGCACCCTCCTTTGTTTGGGCCGGGGAGAATATGGCAAAAGGTTTGATGGGAGCTGGTGTGCAGGTAGAAGTGGCAGTCGGCTAGAGGCCATTTACAGCACACATGGCCTGCGCCTTGTCATTTTGAGCTTCGGGGTCCCTTGATACATTTATAGGTGGTGTAGATCTAGATAACGGGATCCCTCACCCTACCAGCCTTTTTGAGGGTGGACTGAGTGACATTCTGGATTCCCGTGGCACCCCCATCAGCAGGGCCAAATGTAACAAGATTTAATACATCATCACAATCAAGGCTAGAGGAAAAAGGAGGATTCCTGTCCATGTCGAGTTAAGGGACTGTGAGAGTAGTAGGGGGCAGGGCATAGGGGTTTGCTCATGACCCCCCTCTTCTGTTGCATGATTCCTCTAGTAACTCTTCTGGTGTTGCGCTTTGAATGACCATATTAGCTACAGGTTAATCTAACTGCTGCATGTGTTTGCTTACGCTGGCGGTTTTTACAGTGAGATAGATAGATAGATAGATAGATAGATAGATAGATAGATAGATAGATAGATAGATAGATAGATAGATAGATAGATAGATATAGCCCTCTGTGTTCCGGGCCGATGGCTTTGCTCCCCATGACGTCCATGGTGCTCCAAAGGAAGTGATTGATCCCTTCCATGAGCTGGTAAGTGTCTCCCATAAGCTTTATGGGGCTATGGGGTTGCACCTTGGGTCTACTAAAATCAAGACCTTGAACAAGGGGCAGCGCCTGCATTTTCCGTTTGATGGTTAGGATTTTTCTCTTGGGTCAATCGGCCACTGAAAAACTGAGGGTTGTGAGGAGGGACCGACCATAAGTGCTGTTGCAGTCATTGTGGTCATGGCTGGCTTACCAAGGTAAGCAGGCAGAGGCAAATAAGGGCTAATAAAGGCCGGATGGAGGCGCTCGGCTAGCGATTCAAACAGGTCAAGCAGTCAAAACCGTTTGAATATGGCCCCCTCCACACTGGCACAGCTCCTCACCTTGATTGCTGCAAGCCTTCTCTGTTGTTCGATAAGGTAGCAAAGGTCTGCAGTGCACACGTCACAAGCCACAGAGGGCTCCCTACCCACAAGCGCCTAACACCACGTGGGCGCTCAACACCCCCAGCACCCTTGCCCCAGCACACTTCACCCTGCGGGAGGTGCCAGCACCAGATATGTCCAGGAGGGCGTGGCCTGAAATTCCTGGCCAGGAACAGGAAATGCGGGCAAAAACACCCTGCAAACCCTTAACACCTCCAACGCCCTTGTTAAATGTGGCTGTCGGGGGGGAAAAGATGCTAGTCTAAAGGGAGATAAAGGAAGAGGTAAAGGCATTCTCTAGGCCTGAAAAATATATAGACTATGCCACAGGCCTCTAGGCCTGAACTATATGCATTAACAAGCCTCCCACTCTCTACCTCTACCTCTACCTCAGTGTACGCCTTGTCGACTCGCTGCTGAGTCAAGGTGTCTGTACGTCTGACTGCGCCTCAGTGTTGAAGATAGCGACCACGCGGTCAAAGGCGTTGAGATTTTTATCTGTAACCGAAACTTGTGGGCAGGAAAAAAAAAATCTGAGAAAATCGGCGCATGAGGGATCATGGGTACCTGCACACCTATGGCGTTGGTGGTGCTTTGAAAGTTCCATAAAGTAAGGAAAGTCTTTACCCCAAATCAGCTAAGTAGCCCTATCTATCCTATTTCAACGGAAAGAATGCTTAGCCCAGGTTTGATGAGCAGAGGCCGGGAAGGAGGGAGTTTGGGACAAGGGCTCTACACCAAATGTTAACCTATGGAGGAGGGGGCGAGGTGGGGATGAACAGAAACAGGCATGTGAACTTACCCCCTGACTCAGATTCATTCAGATATCACTGCAGGTTTTACAGAATTCCCAGGGAGCACAATCTTCTGTCACTGGTTCCTATGAGAGAAGTCCAGAGGGTGCGGGTCCATGTCAGGGACTGGTTGAGTTTCTCATCAGACTGTTCCTGTCGGCTTCAAAAAGACCACCCCAAATGAAGAAAAGTTGCTGCTTTCTGCGGTGCAGCCTCTTCAGGACAGCTCACAGGAATGCAGAAGCAGCAGAGGCCACCACAGTCAGCAGTAAACACAGAAGCAGCTCCAGCCCAGCTTCCCTTATGATGAGATGGCTGAAATTGCAAGGGAAGGCGGCTTATGGCATAAGCGTAATATCTTGCACGTTCCAAGGCTCTGCTCAGAATAACTGCTGCAGTGAGGTAGCCCAAAAGGGAGCTGGTCAATCTACCAGGTGGACCAGGGACACATTTGAAGGATTCCAATGCATGGATCCTCAAGCAGGGGACAAGACTGGCTGTTCCGACTGGTTTAAAGTTCAAAGCACCAATGAGGGTCTTAAATCAGGCAGAGGAGCAGGGCATCACTGGAGTCAATGCTGGTCAGCTGCAGGGGTCATCATTGGACTGCTCGACTTCATAGAAGTTTTGGTTCCAAGGATGATCTGCCAAATAGCTGCAGTATCCCTCCTTGTACCCAAGATTCAGGGAGGGAGCAAGCCAATACCCACCAATGGTAAGGATCTGTAACATTCAAACAGCCCAGGGTTGTCCAATCCTGGTCATCACATCTGTCCAGCAACATACTTTCAGGTGCCAGAGGATGTTGACTGGGACCAGAAAGTGTGTACACACACACACACTCACCAGGCAAGGGGTTGCCATATATGGCATTTCCCGACCTGAGAAGGCAGGAAGAAGGACAAAGGACAATATGGCCAAATAAGAGAACATCTCGTGGCACAGCCATTTTAGGGTGCTAGCCATCTTTAGAAGCCATATGCAGTAAATGCAAAAGTGCACGAGAAAAATACCACAAAACCACAGCTGCCACCAGCACATTGTCAAAGTAACCAAAATCAATTAGGTAAAAAGTCATAAGGATACAACATACCCTAATTGCACTTCACTTTAAGGTGATGGATGTGTGCAAATGTAAAAATACAAGAATAGGGAAAGTATTTCAGTACTGACAGTCTTAGGGACTAGTCAGTTTCCCCATAAGAATGAGCAAATTAGGCAAGGGAAATAAAGCAGAAGGCTTTACTGACCACTAAAAGTCAAGACAGGTTAAAAAATAAGTAAAACGACTGGTAGTCCTATGGGAATTTATGGAGGGAACAGTGCAAAAAGAAAATCTTTCCCAAAATGTTGCATTAAGGGTTGTTGGATGTCAGGAAGCTTCTCCTCCAGGCCCTCACACCCCTTCTGCATCTTCATTTTTATGAAGGACACTTAAACACGTGGATGTATGCCCTGCAACCTTCTCCACATTACTGTGCTTAGTCTCAACAATTTTTTACTCATGGAAGAGGATCAGTCCCTACCCTTCTAATGTCATATGTTCTACTGGAGTTGATTTTGAACGCAACATTCGGATTGGTTCTGCTCAAATTTAAAGTTCCTCCCTTTCATTGCTCTGGAATAAGGCTTGTGTTAGGATCGTCTAATTATGTAATTTTCACAATCACGTCTATTCTGTAGTAGCAAGGCTTTAAAAGTATGCGTATGGGTCATCGCCATCTTCGATTGTCTGGTACACGGAATGGCTCCTCATGGGCACAGGGAAACGTTGGCAGTGTCTCACTCTTGTCATGCTGAGATTCCACTATGATGGGCGGTTTGCAGCAACCGATGACCCGCAGTCCTGTATTACATCTCATCAGCCTCTGTAGGAGCATTCTAAGACATTAGATTTGCCGTAGGAGTAATTACCATTTTCTCCAGCCTACAGGAATCTTAAGAGCAACCATTATTCTTGAACAATCTCTGGGGTCTATAAATTAGATTTGGTGGGGACGCTGAAGATTCCGTCACCAAATGTTAGTGCAGTCTGGGACTCTTCATTCCACCGCAGGATTCTTCATCGTCCAACATCAGGGAGGAATCTTGGATAGTGCCCATCCCCATCGAAAGCAGCCTGCTACCCTCATATGTGAATATGGGAAGTTGTGTGAAATCATGACAAAACCCAGCTCTGGTCAAAATTTGAAATGAAACGGATCAAAAATGTGAACGCCCACATGAAAGCAGATCATTAATATTTTCTATGGTGAACTGTACTTAATGGTGCAATAAAGTATGGAATGCAGAAACACCAAGCATTTTCTGGTGGCAATCCTGCTCCACAGAGGAACACACCTTTCATCCTCCTCTTATGAAGTAGTCCCACACGGGAGGTCACTAGACAGGTTGGTCCTTGCTGGCACCTCATTTGGCTTAATCCAATCAAATAAATATGGGTGTTGCATTTTAACTGAACCTACAGAGAGAATTACACTATCTTCCTAAAGACAGCGTGAACAGAAAATGCCCATTTGGGCAGTGATCAATGCAGAGAACAGGACAGATGGGGACTGATAAAAATCAGTGATTGGACAACATTTTTCACTGGAGCTGCCCAACACGCAGACAACGCTACATTTTGCAGTCTGGAGGAGACAAACTGAAAACATGCCTCAGCAAGCCACCTCGCTGGAGAGTGGCAATTATTGAAGTACAATCCTTTAACTGCCTCCACAGTTCTTAAGCATAAAGGGAGAGCTGCAGCAATCAAAGAGGTTTATCAGCCATACATTCTAATGGGTGAATGGGCAAGGTGAAAGAAGATGAGCAAAATAAGAACAACGTCTCTCACTATCGCCAAAGCTGCCCCTGCTGAATTATTCTGATGTTTGCTGACTGGCACTTACGATTCCAGTGCAGTGAGGAGAGGATCTGGCTCAGGTATCTCCTGCAGTTGGGTGCCCTGGTCTCTACTCAGCCTGATGACATCACACAGGGTCTGGGAAGCATTAGACTGCCTCTGTAAAAAGAAAGAAAAGAAAAACATTTGTAAATGCACACAATCCACAAGTTGTTATATACATTCATAAATGCACAGGCGCGCTTTTGCAGGTTGTTTCAGTATTGCAGAGAATACTACATCATGTTGGTGAAGCCATCATGCTTTAGACAGAACAGCAACATTCAACAATTTGTATTACATGTTTAAATCATGCCTATGAGCATAGAAGGATTTAGTGTTACTGGCATGGTGTGCTAGTGTTGGAGGGGCTAGGTGCAGACTGATTGGTTGTCTTGAGTTGAAGGCCTCTTGTAAGCATTTGACTGCCGTAACAGGTGTATCGCAATTTTAAAAAAAATTGTCTCATTTGGCTTTAGTGGACTAACATTCCAAGCGTGAAGCACAGCTCCTTTAGTTGCTCTAGACATATTAGATGAATGTGCCAGCAATAGAATGCTACTGCCAAAACATCATTGGTGGCATTCTTTTTAGCTTTACAAATAGTAACAGTATATATGGGGAACATATAGATAATGTGAGGGAAGTGTGAGAGTTCAACAATGCAAGACTCAAAACATTTAGTATTCAAGGTTCAACATTTTATTTTAAACAAAAAACCCTAACTAAACCTAGTTTTACAAAGGTAGCGGGCGCCCCTCTCTCGCAAGAACAGACATGATAACCTGTTCAGTGGTTATTAACCACTTGAGAGTTCGCAGCCACTGCTTTTACTCACTGTGCCTTTCACAGATGGGAAATATCCATTTGCATATCAGTCTTTGTCCTGCCCAGGGGCAGTCCAGCACCGAAATACAATGGCAATTCCAATCTGAACGAGAGTACCACCAGCAACCCCATACACGTGTTTCACCCTTGTTGGGGATCATCAGTGAGGTGAAGCTGATGCCTCTCTAAGCACAGTGAGAGGGAGACCACGTCTGGTTGCCCCCAGGAGACCTAGGGTTACCAATCCCAGGTTCCTTAAAAAATAGTTTTACAAAGGTAGCGGGCGCCCCTCTCTCGCAAGAACAGACCTGAACAGGTTATCAAGTCTGTTCTTTCGAGAGAGGGGCGCCCGCTACCGTTGTAAAACCTAACTAAACCTACTCTACCAGAGGATTCCCTACCTAGTCTAGGATCTAAGCGACAACCCTAGCATTCACAATATTAACCCTCCCACTAAACAGCAAACATTTAAATGAACAGGAAAACAATATAAATGAAAAGTTACCAAACAACCAGTGTCTTGGATTACTTATACTTGTTCTGGGCAGATAGTGTTCCCCCAGAAATGTACCAGAGTCTATTCTTCCAAGGAAAAGAAAAGTCTTGAAAAATTACAAAGAAACAAAAGTGCACACAAATAAAAGTCACAGCAGTTCTTTAATTGATGAAAAGATCCCCCTTTCAAAGTTCCACAAAAATAAATAACAGTACCAATGGGATCCCTGGATAGCCTCTCTCCCGGATAAGATGAACAAAGTTGAAGACAAAGGTACCTCTTCTGCTTAACAACTCTTCCATTTACAACTTTTGTGGTGTCTTCTCTCGCTCTCTGTCTCTGTATCGGCAACCACAGTACTTCTGCTACTCCAATTTATAAGGTTAGGCAACTTCCACAGGACGTCTTCGACCTTTACAGGTTGGCAAGGCACTCTTCTCTCTCAAGTGGTAAGAGGGCAGCCTCTTTGCATTTCCTTCCACTTTGTAGCTACCAACTACAGTTATTTTATACAAGTATACAGTCCCCTTCCCCAGCTTCAATTTGCATTTGCAATTTTTTTCTTTTTTAAATTTATTTGCATTTTTTTTAAAGCGCTCACACAGCCCAGGGGCATCGAGGCGCGGTTACAGAATTTGTTTTGGTCTTAGTTGCATATTTATAATGTGCTTAAATACCCAGAAGTTTCTAATCGCGGACCTGGGGATTGAACCTGTGTTGCTTGGTACATCTTGCTTCCAAGGCGAGCACATTGCCACTGAGCTATCCTCCTCAATGACACTGACACCGTTTCTTCAGTGGTTATCCCAAAGTTAAAGTACAACTCTTTCCAGCCTTGGATAACCTTTTTCAACCCTAATGTTGAAAGCCTCTGCAGCAACGGCTTCAACAACCCTTAAACAATAGTGCTCAGTTCTTAAATGAGCTGTATAAGAGATAATAGGGCTTGGTCTATTGGCTTGGGGCTGTACTTGTTCTCTGCCCAGCTTCCACTGCTTTTATAACTTCTGCTTCATTGTTGGGAATGTTACAAGAGATCAGTTTTCCAATAGAAACGAAATTAAGCACACAACATTTCGTTTTACCTTTGAACTGCCACTTCAAAGTTACATGTTGCCACCTTTCGGTCAGCTTTTATCCTCCCAGATATTTGGGGGAAATGTTTCATGCATGACTTTTTAAGATATGAAACTGCTTGATTTGGTGTATGGAGCTTCACTCCCCCCCCCCCCCCAACTCCACAATCACTGCAACTGCGGGCTGCTTCTGCTTCCTGGCTTTGTTTCTTCAACTACTACTGCTGCAGGCACTCTTGGGACCCACAACCACCTGCTGCAGGGGTGTCTCCAATCCGGCCTAATCAAAAGGAGAGACTTCCCCACTCCCGTTCCCCTCGGTTTTCTTCTGCACACAAGCCTTGGGTAGATGCACAACTTCAGCTCTGCATTCACAGCAATTAGGCACACCTGGAAAGACTGCCTGTTTCCTCCAGTCCCTTCCAGTGCTACCACAGCCCAACAGGGTTTGTGTTGTGAGCACAGGACCAACTCCGAGCTGGCAGGTGAATTCTGCCCTTCCTCTGCTCCGGTGTCCCTTCTGTGGTCACAATTCCTTGTGAACTGCCAGCCTTGTGCTCTGCTCCATCTACTTCTGCTAATGGTGACCATCCAGCTTCCACTCCAGCTTCCTTCTACTGCTCCTCCCTGCAGATGCCTTTTTTACCCGTCAGGTGGGTAAATTGGTTTCAGGTACAGGCCCTTCAAACTAATTGCCTGACCCTGCCAAAAGCTATTGGGCTTGCCTGCCTGAGCTCCTTCATGTCTCTTTAGCCCTCCTCCTCTTCACAATACAACTGGAATTCTGGGACATGAAGTGCTTTGTAGAAAGTTGCAATTTCTCTACATCTTAGGATTAAGTAAAAATTTCTCTCCCTTGATGTTGTTGTAATATGAGTAAATATGTTTAACATTTTTAGAGACAGATGCGGGAGAAAATGTCACAGGTTTGCCGCTCCCGTTGGCATACCTTTGACATTGTCGAGGATATGGATTTTTAGGGGTATAAAAGATAGGTTCTTTAAGTTCAACACAAATTGGAAGTACTTCTCTAGATTTGAACTTTATACCTTTAGGAGGAGGCTGAGATACATTATCATGGCAATAGGCCAATTCCTCCTCAAAGTTCAGGAAAAACAAATTCCTCCCTCATGAAAAGTACTGTGTCTCAACGACATTTGTGATGTCCTGGGTATTTGTCTTAGCAGTGCACGGTTGTGGCGCAAGTTATGGTTGCTTAGCTTACCAATACTTGCGAATTCCAGGGGGTTTTCGGTTTTACTTCGAACCATAACGTCCCTTTAACCACGATTGTTTCACTGATTTTATATATTTATAAACTTTCTGTATTAGGTACAGTAAATTAATATAAATTTCTTTTTACACAGAAATGTCTACTACTTTGGAATGGCTGGAAGAAAATCTTCCTTGTGATGAAATATGTAAAAAGAATGATACTAGGGCCGGTCTTTGCATGAGGCCATGCCTCTTGCCGCTTGGAGGTACGTGGAGGAGCCACTGCCAGATCCTTTGGAGGCACCTTGTCTGCCTCCGGAGTTCCGAAAGGACGGCCATCGTTGGAGCACTCCCAGTGCCCGGGCAGTCTCTGTGTCTGTCTTGATGGCCTGAAGGGACTCATCAACCGCCTTCCCAAACAGGCTGTTCCCGTCGAAGGGCATGTCCAAAACCTTGGTTTGTACGTCCTGGCGGAAATCCGTCGCCTTGAGCCATCCTAGCCGTCTCAGGCAAACACCATTGCCCAACTGACAGAAACCGGTGTCAGCGATGTCCGTTGCCACCGTGATGGCGTGGTCCGAAGCAAGCTCACCTTCCTGTAGGATTTCAAGGGTCTCAGCCCTTTTGGCATCCGGAAGGAAGTCCAACAGAGGGGCGATTTTGAACCACAACTCCCTGTCGTAGCGGGCTACGATAGCCAGGGCGTTGGCCGCCATGCTAGTCGTTGCTGCGGATGAGATGACCTGTCGTCCCATCGTGTCCAGCTTCCTGCCCTCGCCGTCCGGCGGGGAAGTTGATGTCGAGGCCAATGCCCCCCCCAGCTTTCTTCTTTGCCGCCGCCGAGACGACCGAATCCGGGGTAGGTTGCGCCCGAAGGCACAAGGGGGCATCATCGGGGACCCGGTACTTCTTCTCGTACCGGTCCCTCTTTGCCGGCACCGTGGCAGGGTTCTTGAGGAGGGCGAGCCCCTCATCCTAGATGTCATTGAGAAGTGGTACGGCGAGGACCTTCTTCCTTTTAGCCTCGCGCCGTTGGTAAAGGAACCCTTCCTCCTTCTTCTCTTCTGGGCAGAGTTGGAAGAGCTCGGATGCCCTGGAAATCATGGCATGAAAGGATCTAATCTCGTCCGGCGGGGACGTCGCCTCCGTCGTCATCTGTACCTGTCGTAGCCGTGTCCATGCCTGTATCATCCCCGTGGGTAGAAGACCGGGGGGAGGGCAGAGCAGGCCGCAGAGGTGGGAGAGGTGGAGTAGGATGCGTCGTCCCCCTCTTATGCGGTGGACTTTCCGAAGGTCCCGGCTCCGGTTCCCCCGTCGGGTCTGGCTCAGGTACCTCCGTAGGGGGGAGGGGCAACCTTGTCCTCATCTCCGAGCATAAGGACTGAATCGCTGACAAAATGGCCGCCGAAGTGTCCTGCGGCGTCGGAAACGATGGGCGCGAGGGCTCTTGAGGAACCTCAACGGCAACACCGTTGCTCTCGTCATCGCCCTCGTCGGGATCCCTCCCGATGGGCTGGGCCTCTTCCACGACTTCGATGAGCTCTTCTTCAGAGTTCGTGTCCATATCCACGATGGCCACCTGCCCCTCCCCCACCTTTTCCAACGAGGACTTCGTGGGGGTCTTCTCAATGGGCCTGAAAGACGACTCCCTCCGTGGTGGCAGGGAGACTCTGGGTCCTGAGGTCGCCTCCACTGGCGTAGCCTCCACAGGCTGAGCCAGGGCTGCTGCGACATCCTCAATCGAGGTCTTAGCAGGGTGAATTAAGGCCATCGTCACCTTCTGTACGCCTGGGGCCTTCACCTTGGGCGGGGGGGGTCTGAGCCTCGCTCCCCCTCTGCCGGAATCTTCGAGATCAACCGGGGCCTCTCCAGAAGCTTCGCCGGGTTCTCGGACTTCCTCTTACCCGAGCCAGAGCGTTGGCTCGTGGTTGATGGCGCGGGGGAGGATGCGCCCTGCCTGGCAGCCAAGGAGCCCAACTGTTCGGCGCTCCCGGTGCCTGCGGACACGCGGTGCTTGGCCTTTTGTTGGGCTCCCCGTTTGCCGGGGCACCCTCACAGGACTTAGAAGACCGCTCTGACTTCTTTTTCTTCTTGCCTGACGGGCTCTTCCCTTCCAGCCAGTTGGCCAGACGGAGGTGGCGATCCTTCATGGTCCGCTCCGACATGTTCCCACAAAACGCACAGTCCTTCTCTGTGTGCGTCTTGTCCTCATGGAGACAGTAGAGGCATAACGAATGCTCGTCCTCCTTGAAAACATTCTGAAGCTGGCCTCCAGGGCAGGTCCTGAACAGCTTCCCGGGCGTCGAGCTTCCTTTCTCCTGGGCCATGTCCGGGGTAGGCCTCGGAACTTCTGGAATCCTCCAAAAGCATAACTCGACGAAATCTTCACCCTTGAGGGGCATAGAAAACTCTGAAACGATCCCCGTTGATCGGATGTAGAAACGGTGGAGCATGAGTCTCTATTTAACCGAAAAATGAAAAAAATCTCCTGAAAAAGTGCAAAAACGCAGCAAAAGCTTGAGAGCTACAGCACGAGGACTCCCAACACTTGAACATGCGGTAGAAATTTGAGGATGGCTGCCGGAGGCGGGGTTTAGGGAGAGGGCAGTCATTGGCTGGGGGCAGTATGACCCAGAGACCAGTGATTGGTTACTACTAAGAAAGACAGATCAGAAACAAAAATGATACTGATTTTTTTCTATACCGAGGATTCCCGGCCTGACGACGGGGAATATTCATGAGCATGTGAATCCATGCCAGACCCCATGCTGGAGAAGTATACAGTATCCCCTTTGTAACTGCTCCAGTAACATTTCTGTTACTGTGACAAGCTTACTATTCTGGCTGGTGGCAGTTGCCATATATTAACACAAAAGTAGATAATGTAACACAGACTGTCAAACCAGGCGTGGTAATGCACACAAGCTCCGCATTCTGCTAGAATGGTGGCTTCTTTAAAATTTTTAGTGTGCTTGGCCTTTCTTGGTCCTCCTCCTGCCGCCTGGGGTGGGGGAGGTCCTGGTTCAAGTTTGGTCTTCATCTGGAACTCTTTGTGCAGCCTTCTGAGGCTCCAGAGTATCTGAAGGCAGGAAGTGAGGGAGGCGTCCAAAACTTTGCAGCCCCCACCCCCCCTCACCCCCTCCTCTTTTGGTGTGCCTAAGCGAAACAAGTTCTCATTGCGGTGCTGGCTGTCCTGATTGGACAACCACCCACCCCTTTCTGTAAACTGCAGGGAGAGTTTGCTGAAATTGTGTGTGTGTTACTGTATATCTGTTTGAATCTGGAAGTTGAAGACAAGTCGACCACTGGAGGTGAATCCAGTGAGGAAGAAGAGAAGACAGCGGTAACCTATTGCAGCAACCAGACAGGCCTGCTTTGTAACCAGAGCCTGTTCCGACCCTTTCTTCCATGCAACCAGGGAGTCCCAAAGACCGTGACCCTTGGACTGGTGGGACCAACCAGTCTTGAGAATACATACATTTCCAGTCATCCCACGATGAGCTGTGACCATCCTAGGCTGCAAACCACCAATATCCTGGGGCCTTGAAGCTGAGTGCTTGCAACGTCTTCCGAAGTCCAATTCTCGCTAAAACATTGGTGGTCTCGTGCTAAACCTCCAGAAGCAGGATTCCACTCCTTGAAGTTCCCTCACTAGGACCAAGATAGCGAGGCAAATTTGTCCTGCGACAACCATTCTTCATCTGGTACCTTGAAAAGGGTGCCAAATCCACAGAGCTGCGAGAAGCACTGAAGAATACTTTGTTGGGGAGCCTTTTCTGTTGACTGCTGCTGCAAGTTCCCATCCGGTGTCCTTTCTTTCGTCACCACGACCAAGAATATAGAGACCTGGTCCTGTCTGCTAGATCTTCACTGTTGAGGTACTGTCTGGTTGAGGGTAGTACTGACGGTAGTGCTTACCTAAAGCCTTGTGTCACTCCTGTTTAACTAAGTCGGTGATTCATGTGTTTGAGAGTTCACCCATACCGTTTGCCCAGGCATAAACATGTAATGCATCTAGGGAACCTTCTACAAAGTCCCCAAACACTTTCTACTAACTCTGAAGTCTGTACTTGTTCAATGAGAAATCCTCGAACAATGACTTGCCTGCGTCTGAGCCTCATCCGGACAGCCTGTTGGCCAGTAGTGTCCCCCTTCTGCCTCCAACATCACTCACACCTTAGAGTAGGGAAGGAATTTAAAAAATAAGGCCTCCGACTTCAAAACAGAACAAGTACCTACTTGTAGAGATGTTAGTGTGCAACATTTCCTGAAAAAGTTCTTACCTTTGAGTTGCTTATTGCCCTCTCTGAAAGTTTGAAATGTGTTCCATTCTTCTAGAAAGTTAGTGTTGATATCACGTTATTATTCCTGAAAGTGAACAAATGTAAAGGTTTACCAATAGGGGTTGATCACCTTGAATAGCATAGTGCCATTCTAAATGCGTAACCTTAGGTTTTGCTTACCTTGAACTGCTGAATGCCTTCCTGAAAAAGCCTATTAGCGTTCTTGCTTACCTTAGAGTTGTGTTCCACTCTTCTGAAAATTAACATTGGTTTAACTACACATAACAGATATAGTGTTAAGAGTTTATACCCAATAAGGTTTTACTCAACTTGAATAGCATACTGCATATAGCATATTGTAGCAAGTAATGTTAGTGTAACTGTATACATTGTGAAAGAAGAACTAGTTACTCTTACCTTGTAACGTTCTTTCGATGGGATGTTCCTCCGACGTATTCCTTATCTTAGATAGAAATCCTTCAGCTTTGCTGGCCTCGGAAAATTTTTTCGCCAGAGGGCGCTGCGCGTCGATGATCGCCGAGTCGATGACCCTCGACGGCCTCCGTGCCGACGTCGACGTCATCCTGCCCATAAAGGCCGCGCGCAGCGTCCGTTGCTCAGTTCCGTTTTGTAGTCCCCAGTAATGTTTTTGGATTAGACTAATCACCTTGAAGGAGCATAGGCTGCAAACCCACAGGAAGTCATACTGCGGGGATGGATGGGAGGGTCGATAAGGAATACGTCGGAGGAACATCCCATCGAAAGAACGTTACAAGGTAAGAGTAACTAGTTCTTCGAAGGGATTGTGTCCTCCGACGTATTCCTTATCTTAGATAGACTCCCATAGCAGTGGTATTGTGACTGGAGGCGGGAGTAATAAAAGTTATGTTACCCTTCCAGAATGGACAGAGTGTAACACAGCCTTGCCGAATCTAGTTTCTTGACTAGAGGAGGAATCCAGGCTATAGAATTTGGTAAATGTATGTGCGGACGACCATGTGGCAGCCGCACATATATCTCGAATTGGCACCCCTCTTTGAAGGGCTGAGGATGTTGCGATACCCCTGGTAGAATGAGCCCTTAGATTTTGAGGAGGCTCCTTTCCTGCCAATTTGTAGCACTCCAGAATGGCTAAAATAATCCATCTGGAGATGGTTTGTTTTGTTATTGGAAGGCCCAACTTATGTCCTGCATAACCTACAAAGAGTTGGTCTGCTTGTCTGATCTTAGCCAATCTGCTGATATAAAAGCTCAAGGCTCGCTTAGGGTCCAGCCTGTGCAGTCTCTCTTCCTCCTTCCCCGGATGAGGAGGAGGGTAGAAAGAAGGTAATATAATCTTCTGAGTGATGTGAAACTCCGAGACTACCTTCGGGAGGAAGTTAGGCTTCACCTGAAGAACAACTTTGTCCTTGTAAAAGATTGTATGTGGAGGTTTACACGATAAGGCTTGCAACTCGCTAACCCTTCTAGCAGATGTCAATGCTATTAGCAAAACAGTTTTGAGGGTGAGAAGCTTCAATGAACAAGAGTGTAGTGGTTCAAAAGGGGCACCCTTTAGGAAGTTTAAAATTAGGTTTAAATCCCATAAGGGAACTTGAAAAGGTTTCGGGGGATAAACATTAGTTAATCCTTTTAGGTATTGTATTACCAATGGAATTTTGAAGTATGAAGGCTCCTCTGCAGTGCGCTTAAAGATTGATAGCGCTGCGAGATAGCCCTTAATTGTGCCAACCTGTAGGCCTGAATTAGCCAGGTAAAGTAAGAATGACAACACCATAGGTGTACCACAAGAAAAGGGTTCAATATTCTTTTCTCTGCACCAGCTGCAAAATTTGTTCCAACGGCAGCGGTATAGAGTTTTAGTTGCCGGCCTTCTGGCCGAAAGCAACACCTCCATAACATCATCCGGAAGGTCCCAATCCTTGTACCTCAACCTTTCAGACACCAAGCGTGAAGGTTGAGGGTCTTGATGGCTGGATGGAGAACCTGACCTTCCTTCTGCGAGAGAAGATCCTCTCTGTATGGCAGTCGAATTGGAGGGCAGATGGACATGTCTAGAAGGTCCGGGTACCACGTTCTCCTGGCCCAATCCGGGGCAATTAGGATCATGGTCTTCCGAAACCTTCTCAACCTCCTGATCATTTGAGGAATGACAGGGACCGGAGGGAACGCGTACAGAAGTGGGAACTCCCAGTCCACTACGAACGCATCTCCTAGAGCTCCTCTCGGGGGAAATTCCCTTGAGCAAAATCTGTCGCACTTCCTGTTGATACTGGTGGCGAACAGATCCACTTGAGGGGTTCCCCAAAGGGCGAAGATCTCGAAGGACTTCCTGAGCTATCTCCCACTCGTGAGAGACTGTGCTCTGCCTGCTCAGAGCGTCCGCTGTCAAGTTCTTCTCTCCGGCTAGGTGAATTGCCGATAGAGAGATTCCTTCCTGAATTGCCCAAAACCAGAGCTGCATCGCCTCTCTGCACAGTGGTAGTGAGCCTACGCCTCCTCTTTTGTTGAGGTAGTGCATGGCCACTGTATTGTCCGTCATTATTAGGACGTTTCTTCCCCGTACAGACGGCAGAAAAGCCTTCAGCGCTAGTCTGATGGCTCTCAGCTCCAACAGGTTGATATGTAGTCTGGACTCCGATGGAGACCAACGACCGCTGATGGTCAAGTCGTTGGCGTGAGCTCCCCACCCCGTGAGTGAGGCATCCGTGACTACTGTTATCTCCGGCCATGGTTGCCAAAACATTTCTCCTTTCAGGATGTTCTCCCGACAGGCCCACCACTGAAGGTCTCGGGCTACTTTGACCGGGATCCGAAGGAGATCTGTCATCCTTCCTGAGAACTGTGACCACTGAGTTCTCAGTGCCCACTGGAGGGATCTCATTCTCAGGCGAGCCTCCGGCACGAGAAATATGCAGGATGCCATGAGGCCTAGCAACCTCAGAAAGTCGTAGGCTGAGAGATATTGGGCATTCTGAAATCTGATGACCATCTGCAGAATATCTCGAGCCCTCACCTCTGGTGGCAAGGCTCTTCCCAGGGAAGTGTCCAGGACTGCTCCAATGAATTGGAGTCTCTGTGATGGTATCATCTGTGACTTCTTTAAATTGAGGGAGAAGCCCAGCTTGTGAAGGAAGTGGCAAACATAATCTAGTTGTCTCTGAGCCTGTTCCGAAGATACAGCTCTGATCAACCAATCGTCTAGGTAAGGGTAGACATGAATCCCTTCCCTCCTTAGACTTGCAGCCACAACCGACATTAGCTTGGTAAAGACCCTCGGGGCGGAGGTTAGCCCAAATGGCAGAACTCGAAATTGATAATGAGAGCTGCCAATTGCGAACCTCAGGTATCTCCTGTGCCTGGGATGGATCGGCACATGGAAATAAGCGTCCTGGAGGTCTAGAGATACCAACCAGTCCTGAAGCTGGAGGGCCTGAAGGATCTGAGAGAGAGTCACCATCTTGAACTTGTCCTTTCGGAGGAATTTGTTCAATTCCCGTAAGTCTAAGATGGGTCTCAGTCCTCCGTCCTTCTTCGGTATTATGAAGTAGGGGGAGTACCAACCCTTGTTCCTTTCCGCTACAGGTACCAGTTCTATGGCACCTTTCTCTAGCAGGTCTAAAACCTCCTGCAAGAGGAGCGGATCTGGAAGCTTCAAAGGGTTGTTCCCCGGTGGATGACTCTGAGGGATATGTAGGAAGGGCAGGCAGTAACCTTGGGCCACTGTCTCCAGAGCCCAAGCATCTGACGTAATAGCCTGCCATTCCGTCAGATGGTGAGTTAACCTGCCCCCTACTGGTGTTCTGTGAGGGGAGACCTCAGAGTGGTTTTGAAGCGGCTGATGCAGTTGCCGAAGGTAAAGTGGCTCCTGCTCCTGCGGGTGCGGCTTTCTTTCCCCTACCCCGTCCACCACGGGTAAATCTTCCTTGGCCTCTTTGAGCCGGTCGTCCTCTGCCCTTTCCATATGAGGAATAGTAACGAAAGGACCGTCCTCTCCACGATGATCCCGAAGGACGAAAGGTATTCTGACGGATAGCAGCTCCCAATGACTTGGCTGCTGCCTTGGACGTTTGCAGTTTCTCCAAACTGTCATCCGCCTTCTTTCCAAAGAGGGTAGAACCGTCAAAGGGCATATTCAAAAGCCTGGTTTGCACGTCAGAGGCAAAACCAGACTTCCTCAACCACGCATGCCTGCGGATTGTGGTACTTGCCGCCATGGCCCTGCTGATACTGTCAGCAGAATCTAGGCCAGTTTGTAGGGTCTCGCACATCGCATCTTTACCATCCCTGATGATGTTTAAAAATGCGTCCCTTTCCTCTCCTTCTTGGAGGCAGTCAGCCGCTGATGAAGCGCACTCCCAAAGGGTGTGGCTGAACCTAGCGAGCGTACAGGTCGCGTTAATAGACTTTAACGCCATGCTACAGGCAGAAAAAACCTTCTTAGCCATGGCATCATACTTTTTGTCATCCCTATCCTGCGGAGCAGTGGGGTATGCAGATGTGCTGCCTGATGAGGTTGCAGCCTGTACAACTAAGCTCTCAGGAGTAGGGTGTTTTGACAAATATTCAGGGTCAGAACTAGCCACCCTGTATTTTGTTGACAGTTTTTTATTTACTGCCGGGATAATTTCCGGCGTTTCCCAGTTTGTCAAAATCCTTCTCTGTAGAGCAGAGTGAAATGGAACCACAGGATCCTCCTGTGGGCCCTTGTCCAGTATGTCAGTGAGGTCATCCTGCTGAAAGGCAGGAGAAGGTGCAGACCAACCCATAAATTCTATGATTCTAGACATCAGAGCTCTATATGGAGTCTCCGCATGTTCTCCTGGGTCTGGTTTGATAAATTCTGCTTCAGGAGAAGTGTCCAAGCCACTAGCTTCCTGAAGTGCATCCTGAAGATTTTTTAATCTTCTATCCTCAGAGGCGAAAGTCTCTGGCTCTGGTGATGTGGTCCTCTGTAAATCAATATCTTGGTCTGAATCCTCCCTTTCCTCAAAAATCGAGGTTAAAGGGGGATACTTTGGTTTTTGGAATGGTATAAACCCCATTTCCAATGCAGAAGGAGCCATCATCACAGGCCTTGAAAGCGTCGATGTCGTCGACACCGACGTGAAAGTACTCGAAGGCGCCGTGAAAAGCGTCGAGAAATGTGTACTAGGCCTCGAGGAACTCGAAAGGATCGGAGTCCTGCTCGAGAACGACGTCGACGTTCTCGGCGTCGAGTCGGAGGTCTTTTGTCTAACCGTTGGCTGTGGAGTAGCCGTGGTTCTTTCCTTCACCGGCGTCGATATCGGCGTCGACGTCGGCGTCGACTCGATCGACTGATGCGCCGATGAATCCTTCGACAACGGCGTCGATGGCGCCGACCTCTGTTTCGAAGGAGTTTTCGACGATGGCGTCGATGATGCTTTATCTCCCGATGGCTCGAGGCGCTTTCGGGTTGACTTTTCCGCCGGGTACTGCGACTCGCGGCGTTTAGATTTTTTGGGTTTTTTACCCGGGGTATCACCCTCAGCTGTCTTCGAGGGGGACGAGGCCGCTTTCTCGAAGACGCTTAGCATCTTTTTCCTGAATTCCTCCCACTCAGCTTGCGAGCTGCGTTTTGTGGGGCAATGAACTCTCTCAGGAGAACTCGACGAAGATGACGAAGGGGATCTCCTACGTCTCTTCTTCGAGTGTCTCGATGTCGACGAGTGGTGGGAGCCACTTCGTGATCTAGATCGAGAGTGTTTTTTATGGTGAGGAGACGAACGTCTCGACTCTACCGAAGAAGCTTTCGAGGAAGTTAAAGTTGACCTACCTCTCTCGAGCTTCCCCCTACGCTCCTTCAAGGCTTTCGCCGTCATGGAAAGGCATTCCTCACACTCCGAACTCTGGTGCGTGATTCCCAGACACCACAAACAGACCCTGTGAGGGTCCGTCAACGACATTTTCTTCCCGCAGTCTCGGCACTTTTTGAAACCGGACCGAGGGGTCGTCGGGTCGGAGGAGGATGCCATCGATATCGAGGTTAAATATTATATACGTTATCTGACGAGAACTGAGCAACGGTGTTCCGAGGCACAACGAAGCGCGGAAAAACGGAACTGAGCAACGGACGCTGCGCGCGGCCTTTATGGGCAGGATGACGTCGACGTCGGCACGGAGGCCGTCGAGGGTCATCGACTCGGCGATCATCGACGCGCAGCGCCCTCTGGCGAAAAAATTTTCCGAGGCCAGCAAAGCTGAAGGATTTCTATCTAAGATAAGGAATACGTCGGAGGACACAATCCCTTCGAAGAATAAGTTACAGGCCAAGCAGACCCCAACACTACCACCTAACTTCTTGGAAATCCGGCCCATGAAGCGGGCGTCAATTGAGGCTTTCACCGCCACCTTCTCTCCCCCACTCCACCTCTGGCTGACTCCCATCCTGACACAGCCCTGTCTATGCGGTTCTACGTTATTTTGCCGCAGGATTTTTCGTCGCGGGACTTTTCATCGCCGGTTTCTTTATCGAAAAAAACTTTATGGGGGGAGGGGTTACCCACCCAAATCCCCCCTTTTTTTCCAATTATTCCCTTTCACCCACAAATATTTAATTTTTAAACACCCCCCCAAAAAAAACACAATTTTTTTTTTCGATAAAAAAAACAGCGATGAAAAGTCCTGCGACGAAAAATCCTGCAGCAAAAGAACTGTATACCGTCTATGCTCTACTCTTCTATTTCTGACACTCTTGATGCTCTTGCCCCTTGTCATGAGGATCTGTTTGACACCCAAAGCCAAGTGCAATTCTTGGTAGGACGCTGACCTAACTACACTTAAATATAAGTGTAGGGTGGCTGGGAGGAAATGGAGGGCTTCTCATTCATCCTCTGAGAAACTGTCCTGTCACCTGCACCAAAGGCAATACGGACTCGCTGTCCACACTAAGAAGAGAACCCACATCCAAGCCTGTGTCTCTGCGGCATCTAACAACTCAGCCAAACTCTTTAAAATGTGCAAGGAGCTGGTCAACCCTGCTGCAGTCTCTACCTCTCCCGTCACCTCCCAGGCCCTTTACACAGCCCTTGCCTCTCACTTAATCTAAAAAATCAAAGATATCCTGTCCAACCTCTCATCCCGACCCACTCTTCTCCCCTCTCCCTTCTGTGAGCTCTGGCCCTCCTACAGCCACTCCTCCCCCCGTCCCTCTTTCTCGTCCTTTCCTCTTTTCTCTCCTGATGAGGTCTCTAGACAAGTCCGATCTATGAATGTCTCGTCAAAACAGGTTCCTCTCTGTTCTCCCCTCCCCTTCGCCTCAGGACCCTTCCCCTCCCCTCTGAAGCACTCTTGTGCACCCACCTCAAGAAACACACCGCTGACCCTTCTTGCCCGGCTAACTATCGCCCAATCTCCATAATCCTTTTCTGGGCAAACTCCTGGAAAAGCTGGCCATCACGCAGCTGCAGCTTAACTTTCACTCCGATTCTGTTGGTTGTCTCCACGACCATCAGTCTGGCTTCAGAGCTGCCAGAAGCATGGAAACTGCTCTCCTGAACATCCGTGAAGATCTGCTCTCTAGCCTTGACTCCAACATCCCCTCTGTCCTCCTACTTGATCTCTCTTCTACGTTTGACACGGTCAACCATACCATCCTATTCAATAGTCTCTGTGACAACCTGGGTATCACTGATCTGGCATGGCTGACTTCTTTCCTCTCTGATCAACCCTCCCAGGTCCAACTTGGGTCCTTCCTTTCATCTATCTCCTTTCTACCTGTGGTGTTCCCCAGAGGATGTAACCTCTCACCTTGGCTTTTCAACCAATACCTGGCAACTCTCGCCCACCGCATTGCCATTTGCGGGTCAAATCTTCAGTGCTATGCAGATGGCTCCACTCATTCAGTGCCACCAATGATCGCTGCCTGAACGCCAGCAAGACAGAGATCCTCCTCATCGGCAGACCTTCACCCTCCTTTATCGTCACTCTCTGGCCGCCTCCCTTGGCCCTCCTTCTACCCCTATCTGCGAGGCTAAGAACCTCGGGGTCAGTCATCTTTGACTACACGCTTTCCTTCTCTGCCCACATCTCTGATGTCTCTAAAAAGTCAAACTTCCTACTGCACGTCCTCACAGGTAATCTGCCTTTCCTCTCCTTCCCCCAGAATCTCACAGTCTCTTGAGCCCTGGTTCTCTCTAGGTTGGATTATTGGAACAGGCTCTTTCTAAATCTACCTGCTTCTACTCTCTGCCCTTTGCAACTTATCCAGAACAGGACTGCGAGACTGGTCCTTGGCCTCAAGCCCTGGGATCCTAGCTCTCCAGCCCTGAAATCTCTCAACTGGCTCCCAGTGGCTGCAAAGATTAAGATCAAGACCCTTTGCATTGTCCACAAGGCTTTCTGGGGCCTGGGTCCAAAATACCTTCAGCTGTCCCTCTGTAAATACCTTCCCTCCCGAGCTCTTCGTTCCTCCACCTGTAACTCCCTCAGGGTCAGTCGTTTTTCAAAGAAACAAGTTGCGGGGGTAGATCTCTGTCTTTGGCTGGGCCTCCCTCTGGAAAAGCCTCCCTGCCAGTCAAACTTCCTCTTCCTTCCTCTTTGCTTCTGCCTTTGCTTCTCGTCTCCCCTGCTGTTCTGTCTCAGCATCATGCACCTGGTTACCCTCTGACTTTTGGGCCACTGCCTCCTGGCAATCCCTTGCACTGTGGTCTGTATCTGTAACCCTACAGTCCCCCCCCTTTTTTTCTGCACTTATCAGACACCCCCTGTCTGTTGCCTTAAACCTAGCACTTGCCACTTGCTGGCTGCACTACCACTGTTTGTTGCTTTTTATTATTTACTTATTTATTATTTTGTTTTCCTTTGCTCAGCACTTTCCACTTCTCCCTGCTTCCCATGCACGTTCCCCTTTGCCTCTCCTATGCACTTGCACGCTCTCAATGTCACTGGGCCTAGTAAGATCCTTGTTTTGTTCTCTCTTGTACCCCTTCCTTGTCTCGTCGCACTCTGAAACCCTTGTGTACGAGCACGATACAAATAAAATAGCAACAGTGTTGGTATAACTATAGTATTCCTGAAACAGAACACTAAGTTATTGCCAATAGGGCCTTCTTAACTTGAATTGAATATTGGCATTCTAAAAGTCTAATGTGGTTTTACTCCCCATGAGTAGCCTACTGCCATTCTAAATGTGTATCCCTAGGTTTTACTCACCTTGAACTGCATACTGCCATTCTAAAAAAACTCTATACTTTGGTTTGCATACCAAAAGTATAGTGTTGGTTTTTATAATTGCGTTTATGAACGATAATAGTACTTCCCTTTCTAAAGAATTCTATTTGCCTGTGTATATATAAAATGAACCATTACTTTTACAATATATCAGTGTTTCTTTGGACCATATGTATGCTACAGGTTCTTTGTACCAATCTACAGTCCCCTCTCCCTAACTTTTCTCACTTTCCCCAAGAAGCTCACTGTCTCCAGAGCCCTTGCTCTCTCCAGGCTGTACTACTGCAACAGTCTCTTTCTCAATATGCCTACATCTACCCATCCAGAAAAGGGCTGCAAGATTTATCCTTGACCTCAAGCCCAAGGACTGCATCTCTGCAGCCCTGAAATCTATGCACACTTCGGTGCTTTGACTGTAACCCCTACAGCCCCCCTGCCTCCTTACACTTACCTAGAGCCGTGCTGCCCTGATTGAACTTCACCCTATCCTCTCCGTTGCACCCCCGACCTCCCCTTCCCCCTGCATGTCTCGTTGTCACACTCAAACAATCTGAGTGACACAAGGCCTAGTAGGATCGTTTGTCTTGTCCTCCCTAGGTCTTGCCCTCCCTGGTCTTGTGGCACCTAGAAACACTTGTGTACAGACGCGTTATAAATGCCATATCAAGTCTGGCTGCTCTGTCCATGCTACCAAATTATGCAGTACAGTATTATACCAAGAGTTGGAGTTTACTGTATTGCCTAAAGCATACTTTTATAAAGCCCCTGGGTGGACTTTAGAAAAACTGTCCTAACGCCCCTAGGGAGGGATTTGCTTTGCAGGCTCAAGGGGATGGCTTCCCCTAGGGAAGAAGGGATGAAGTCTCCAGATTCGTCAAAATTGGTATCGAGTGATTTTAACTAACAGAAAACAGAGAATGACTTTAATAACGAAACAATAACAAAAAAATATTGATTTAAAAAATATATATGGGATGGGGTTTAAAAGCATAGGGAAACAGGGGGGTTTAGGAGGGGACCAGCCAAATAATATAAATAAAAAGCAATATTTTTTCGTTATAAAAGTTTTGTTGTAAAATCATTCACTGTAATTTCATTAAGTAAAATCAAATAGAACCGTCAAGATTGTTGGCAGGGTGTTCATGACAGGAAACGGGCATTAAGGCGCAGACTGAGACGGTTCAATGAAGAAAATCCATGATTCGCAATAGAGTTGCAAATACAGTTTAAAAAAATGTATATATAAAAATAAGTTTAATAAGTGGTTAAGAGCACACAAATACTTTCTGCTTCCCTCTGTAGCATTAAGTATGTCGACTAAACACTTTTGGGGAATAAAAGAATCGGGAGGTGCGGCAAAGCTATGACCAGGTGAATTCAATTTTAGGGCACAATTGGAGACTTCATTTTGCCCAAATCTAGGCCCCACTTATTCCAATTTTCCACCAGACCCTTTCATACCAAAGTAGTGCAGGTTGGTACTGTTACGCTCACCTGGTCTCCACAGGGGTGCCGAACGGAGCTGGACGGTCACACGTAGGCTCCACGGGTCCCCTTGGTTTCCCCTACCGTCACGAAAGAAGATTTGCCTTAGTGTTATGAATAGCGGACTCTCCATCCTGCGACTGTATGCAGGGGTGCGTAGCAGTTCAAGGATCTAGTTGCTTCACTGTTCCTGAAGAGTTCCAGAAAACTATGACTCAGTGGGTAAGTCTTTATACCAATGGTATGGATTGCTTTAGAGTTCAAGTTGCCAAAGATCACTCCTGTGCTTCTTCTTTGCAGGTTCCCCTTTGGTGCTTCTAATGAAGCGGAAATACTCCCCAGAAATGTTGAGATAAATTCCAAGGTGAGTTTCCACGCTAGCGTGATGCGATAACATACGGTATTGTTCTTCTGAGCAACTAACCTGCTGTTCTTTTTCTATCCTGCAGGTGCGGTAACTCAGAGGCGGAAATCGCGTGATGGTGTCGCGAGGGACCGCAAGGAAATGCAACCTTCAGGCGAGTATTAGCGCTGCGTAAGATTTAAATGTCTTTAATGAGGCCCTTCCCCTTTGCCTGATGCCTTTTTTTCTATTCGGCAGGTGCGGCAGCTCAGGAGCGGCGATCGAGTGATGGTGCTTTGATGGATCGCAAGAGTGAGCAGCCTTCTGGTGAGTATTAGCGTTGCGCAGTGTTGCAATGTCTTTAACGTGGTCCTTGTTCTGCGTGGCTAACCTGGTATCTTCCTTTTCAGCTCGGCAGATGCGGAGACTCCAGAGCGATCGAGATGGAGCATCATGTAAGAGCCTTGTTCTGTTTTCTCCTCTCTTCCTTTCCTTACAGGCAGTTCGTGAAGACCTGGACGGGCGTGGCTGAAGACTGGCCTGAAGTTAGCATACACGGTGAGCGTTACGCTGCAGGAGTGCAGAATAACGCAAAGCGTGTTCTGTTCTGAGGGTGTGGTTAATATAGCTTCCATAAGTAGTCCCCAGGTAAAGTAGTCCCTCCTACCACACCCTATCAAAGTAGTCCCAGGTAAAGTAGTCCCTTCAACCGGCCTTAGACTGGTCTACACGTGATTCTCCATCCTTGTAACCTGCCTTGCTCGAGAGGGCAGTATGAGCCTGGCGCCAACGGCACCAGGACCGAGTCCAGGAAGCCCTTAGGCAATCCTTTGGGGCCTTAAAGGTCCCCATGGGTGCCAGTACCCTGGGCAGCGCTCACCGCTGTCTGAAAATAAGTGGGGCTTTACTTAAGACTTGTCTAATATTCTTTTAGGGGAGTGTATATACTTTAGTGACTGTGTTTTTGAACTTGCTTGATATTAGTGCCAGTGTGTTTTCATAGATGTGTTTTTAAATAAATAACTATATATCTTTTACACCAAAGCTCTGGTCAGTGTTTGCTTGTTCTACTGTGTTTACCTGCACTATTGTGTATGCTCTGTATACTGCCTAACTCTTCTTGAGAGAAGTCTGACTGCTCAGCCAAAGCTACCAGGTAAATCTGGGTGACCCTCCGACCCCCCGCAGAATTAGTATTTTGTATTTTTAAAGAATGTATGATAACTGGTCCTGTCAGACACTGAATAAATGGCTGAAGCATTGCAACAATGTATTAGAGATAATTGAAACCACAAGCTTTTGCTTGGTTGAGAATTCGGTAAAAAAAGATTATGGATAGAGCGAATTGAAACAATCTATGTATATACATATAAACATTTTAGGCATGCTATGAGCTTAGAAAGCGTACAATACAGTGCTGCCTTATTTAATTAAATAAAATTTCCAAACCGACAGATTACATTTATCATCAACTATGGAAGTAATCGGAGCATACCAAAAGTTAAATATTAATCAATGTTCTTGTAGATTTTGCATATTACTGTAGAATGTGAACACATTAGATCCTTAAATATTTGTGTGTCCTGCTTTAAATGCCAAATGGGTTATGTTCTTTAATTGTTTCATCAATGTTCCATACAATTCCCTAAACAAAACGTGTGGCTGTGTAGTTTGGGAAGCTCTAACACCTACCTGACTATTCCTACTTTGAAGTACATACAAAGCACTTTAGGTCTTGTGTCATTTTAATAGTGAGAACAAGTTACTCTCTTACCTGGTAACGTTCTTTCGATGGGATGGTCCGACGACGTATTCCATCTTTGACAGTAATCACCACAACTGTGCTGCTTCGGAAAATTTTTGGCGTCTGCATCGATGACGTCGATGCGCCATCCCCGAGTACCTCCTCCGACGGCCGACGTCACCCGATGTGATAAGTAGGACGCACGACACCCGTAGCCTCAGTTGTAGTTTCTTCCCCCAGAACGTGTGACACCAGTCCTGTCAGTCAGACACACAAGGCCTTGCGGAAACGTAAGCTGCAATCGCATATGAAATTCTGCAGCGGGGAAGGTAGGGAGGGAGCGATATGGAATACGTCGTCGGACCATCCCATCGAAAGAACATTACCAGGTAAGAGAGTAACTTGTTCTCTGAGGGGATTGGGTCCTCCGGCGTATTCCATATCTTTGACAGACTCCCAAAGCAGTACCAAAGCAAGGAAGTGGGGAAAGAATTTAGAACACAAATTTAGCAAGCCCAATCAAATTGCGGAATAAAGGACTGCCTTGCCAAAGGCCAGATCCTGTCCTCGGATGGAATCGAGGGAGTAGTGACGTACAAAAGTATGTACTGAAGCCCAGGTGGCTGCATCACAGATGTTACGAATAGGAACACTCCTCTGCAGGGCAGTAGATGCAGCCATACCCCTGGTAGAATGGGTCCGCAAGCCAGCCGGTGGGTCCTTACCCGCCAAGCGGTAAGACTCGGAGATAGCCAAAATAATCCAACGAGACAGTCTGTTTCGTCACAGCTTGTCCCAAACGCTTTCCAGCGTAACCAATGAAGAGTTGATCGTCCACTCTGACCCGGGACATGCATGAAATATAAAAGCTCAACGCTCTCCTAGGATCAAGCCTATGGAGTGTCTCCTCTTCCTTACCAGGATGCGGAGGAGGATAGAATGCCAGAAGAACAACCTTCTAGCCCAAATGAAATTCCGAAACCATCGTCGGAAGAAAGGAAGGGCGAACTCGAAGGAGAACCCTGTCCTTATGAAACACAGTGAAGGGTGGCTTAACTGAAAGTGCCTGTAACTCACTCACTCTGCGAGCGGAAGTAACCACAACCAAAAACACAGTTTTCAGAGTTAACAGTCTCAAAGGGCAAGAATGCAAAGGCTGAAACGGAGCACCCATAAGAAACTTAAGAACAAGGTTCAAATCCCAACCGGGCACCAAAAAAGGTGACTAAGGGAACACATTAGTGAGCCCTTTCAAAAACTGCGAAATTAAAGGAATCTTAAAATAGGAACATTCTTCAGACGGGCGCTTAAATATGGACAGCGCCGCCTGGTAACCTTTAATGGTACCCACTTGCAAGCCCCTGTGGGCCAAGGAAAGCAAAAAAGACAGATCCATGGGAATGTCACACTCAAAAGGATCCACATTCTCAACTCTGCACCAGTCGCAGAATTTACACCAACGGTACAGACACTTTGTTGCCACCCGTCTGGCCGAGAGCAACACCTCCAACACGTCTTCAAGGAGGTCCCAATCCTTATACCTCAACCTTTCAGAAGCCAAGCATGAAGGTTGAGGGATCTGACCTCTGGATGGAGAACCTGACCCCCCCCCCCCCCCTCCCGTGAGAGCAGATTGTCTCGGTAGGGAAGACGACGTGGAGGGCAGATGGACAAGTCGAGAAGGTCCACTTGAGGGGTCCCCCAAAGGGCGAAGATCTCCAGGAGAATCTCCTGAGCCAGCTCCCACTCGTGAGAGATCGTGCTCTGCCTGCTCAGATCGTCCGCCGTCTCGTTGTCGTCTCCGGCCAGATGAACGGCCGAGATCGAAGCTTCCTGCTGGATGGCCCAGAACTCGAGCTGCATCGCCTCCCTGCACAGAGGAAGTGACCCTGCCTCCCCCCTTTTTGTTGAGGTAGTGCATGGCCACCGTGTTGTCCGTTAGAATCAGGACACTCTTTCCTCGCACAGTCGGCAGAAAAGCCTCCAGGGCTAGCCTGACGGCCCTCAGCTCCAACAGATTGATATGGAGTCTGGACTCCAACGGAGATCAACGACCGCTGACTGTCAACTCGTTGGCATGAGCTCCCCATCCCGTGAGGGATGCATCCGTCACGATCGTCACCTCCGGCCAATGTAGCCAAAATGGGGCCCCCTTCATTAGATTGCCTTCGACGGCCCACCACAGAAGGTCCTCGGCGACCGAGGGCGGCACCTGAATAGGGTCCGACATCCTGCCGGAAGAGTGTGACCACTGCAAAGATCTCATCCGCAGACGAGCCTCTGGCACCAGAAGAATGCAGGATGCCTTGAGGCCGAGCAACCTCAAGAACTCGAACGCCGGGAGCGTCTGGGCAAGTTGAAACTTGTGCACCATCTGCTGAATGTAAAGAGCCCTCACCTGGAGAGGAAAACACAGCCCCAGGGATGTGTCGAGCACTGCTCCGATGTACTGGAGCGGCTGTGTTGGCATCAAATGGGACTTCTCTAAATTGAGAGAGAAGCCCAGCTTGTGAAGGGAGTGGCAGGTGACGGACAGATGATCCAGGACCTGCTCGGGAGAGCACGCCCTGATCAACCAATCGTCCAGGTAGGGGTAGACGTGAATCCACCCTTGCCTGAGATGCGCTGCTACCACCACCATGAGCTTGGTGAAAACCCTTGGGGCGGAGGTCAATCCGAACGGCAGGACCCGAAACCAAAAGTTTCGGGTCCAACCGTTCGAGCCAACCGCGAACCTCAGGTACTTCTTGTGCTTGGGATGGATCGGCACATGGAAGTAAGCGTCCTTGAGGTCGAGAGACACCAACCTGTCCTGAAGTTGAAGGGCCCGGAGGACTTGAGAGTAACCATCTTGAACTTGTCCTTCCGTAGCGCAAGTCCATGATGGGTCTCAATTCCCGTCTTTCTTCGAAATAAAAAAATAAGGGGAATACCATCCATTGTTCCTCTCCGCTACAGGCACCAGTTCTCCGCCTTTCTCCAGCAGGGCTTGAATTTCCTGCGCAAGGAGCGGATCTGGACTCTTCAAAGAGAGGTTCCCAGGTGGATTGTCGTGAGGCCTCTGCCGAAAGGGAAGACAGTAGCCGTGGGTTATGATCTCCAGAACCCACACATCTGAAGTAATGGCACGCCACTCTACAAGATGCTGCGCCAGTCTTCCCCCAACCGGCGAACCATGGGATCTGGCCTCATGACTGAGTGGTAGCGGCTGCGGCGTTGCCTGAGAGCAAAGAGGCAACTGCCCGAGCGACCTTGGCACCACGGGTACCCTGTCGTCCACCTCTGGTACCCCTGTGTTGGCCTCTTTGACTGCCAGCTCCTCTCGCTTTACTGAAGGAAGAGTAATAGAGAAAGGAACCTCCCCTCCATTGTTGTCCCCTAGGACGAAAAGGCAGAGTTTGTCGAACTGCAGCGCCCAATGACTTCGCTGCAGCTTTGGAGGTCTGCAACCTCTCAAGGCTCTCGTCAGCCTTGCTGCCAAAAAGATGTTCACCATCAAAGGGCATGTTGAGGAGCCGGGACTGCACATCAGGAGCTAACCCCGACTTCCGCAACCACGCAAACCTGCGTATTACGGTGCTCGCCGCCATGGACCAGCTGACACAATCCGCCATGTCCAAACCCGACTGAACGGCCTCACACATGGCATCCTTGCCATCCCGAATCATAGCAAGGAAACCATCCTGTTCGTCCCCTTCGGGAATATGTTCAGCCGCTAATGCAACACAGTTCCACAGAGTGTGTGTGAAACGAGACAAGGCACATACGGAGTTGGCCCCCTGAAGCACCATACCCCCTGAAGAAAACACTTTCTTCGCCCAGCCATCAAAACGTTTGGCATCCCTATCCGGAGGGATGGTAGGATACAACGCCTGCTTTGCCGCGGCCGTTGCCGCCTGCACCACCAAACTCTACAGAGTGGGGTGCCTGGACAAGTAGCAGGGGTCGTTACTGGCTGGACGGTATTTTCGTGACAAAGACTTGCCCACTGCCGGAAGACTCTCGGGAGCAGTCCAAGCTGCCGCCACCCTTATCTGCAGAGCCATATGAAACGGCAGTACCAGGTCAGTGGGGGGACCAAGATCGAGGATGTCCGTGAGAGCATCCTGAACAACTCCCTTGGGGGAGCCGACCATCCCAAGTACTCGGTTACCCGAGACATAAGGCGCCGGTACGAAGAATCAGCGCGAGTGCCAGGCTCAGGCCTACAAAACTCCACCTCCAGAGAGGTGTCCAGTCCACTGGCATCATGCAGTGACTGCCTCAGGTCATCAAATTGGCTATGGCCCGAGAGAAACTCATCTGGCACCGTATCCGGAACCAAGCCCTCATCAGAGCCCTCATCACCATCTGAAATGTACTCCAGGCGGTGAGAGGAAGACACCTGGGGACCAAAGCTATGCCTGACCTTAGCCAGATCCTTTCTAGGGGCTACTCCCGTGCCACGGGGCCCCTCCGACACCACCGCCTCGAAAGGTGTCGAGGGCGCCGAACGAGTCGGCGTCGAGCGAATCGGCGTCGACGTCAGCCGCAGCGCCGACCAGCATCGGCGGCGTCAACACAGGCCTCGAAGCCAGAGCTCCGAGCGTGTCCTTCGATGACCTAGGCGCCGCCGACCCCCTCGGAGGCGGAGCCTCGAGAGAGGTCGTCGATGACCTTGGCGCCACAGGCGTCGGCGTCTTCCTCGAAGACTGCACAGGATCACGCGGTCCCGAGCGCGTCGAGGACCGGGACCTGGAACGGGCATGGGCATGGCGAGAACGGTTACCCTTGTCGGAGTGGGACCTCTCCCGCGAACCGTGCCGACCACCCGAGCCCGAAGGCGTGCGAGCGTTGTCTCTCGACCGATCACGACCGACCCCACTCGGAGGCGCGGACGGACCGGTGCCCTGCGATTCGGGAATCGCTAACATCTTCCCGAAGGAAGCCCATTCCTCTGGTGTCGCTTGCATGGTGGGATAAGCGACCTGCGATGGGCGGAGTCCTCGGAAGAGGACGGGGAAGGCGACCGATGCCGGCGCTTCCGGGAATGCCTCGAAAAGGCAGAGGAGTGGCGAGACCGACTCCTGGAAGGAGACCCACTGGACCTCCGATGACGCGTAGAGTAGCCTCTCGAACCATCCGTCGAAAGCACCGCAGACCTCGATTTCCGGGGCTTAGACACCCTACCTACAGACAACTTCTTGCACTCCCGCAAGGCCTTGGACGTGAGCGACTGACAGTCGACACAGTCGTCCGTGTCGTGGGCCTCCCCGAGGCACCAGAGGCAGGCATCGTGCGAGTCCGTTACTGAAATCTTGGACCCACAGTCCCCGCATTTCTTGAAGCCGGACGCGGGGTTGAAGACGAGGTAGACCTCGTCACGAACAGGCTTTTCACAAAAACCTAACATGTTCAAAGAACCGAGAAGAATATAACAGAAACCCCAAAGAGTCGAGGCGTACTGAGATTCACGAAGCGAACACGTTCGCGGAAAAAAATGGATCTGAGGCTACGGGGGTCGTGCGTCCTACTTATATCGGGTGACGTCGGCCGTCTGAGGAGGTCCTCGGGGACGGCGCATTCGAGGTCATCGACGCAGACCATTTTCCCAAGCAGCGCAGCTGTGGTGATTACTGTCAAAGATATGGAATACGTCGGAGGACCCAATCCCCTCAAAGCAGATTACTGTAAATATATAAAGTGTTACTCACCGGAGTGACTAACGTACTCCTAGTCCATAGTCCCCTTTCCTCCATCCTGTATGGGCGATCAGAAAAATACCACCTTTTAAATGTGTGTGCGCACGGGAGCACGCCTCGTGAGCGCAGGCTCCCTTAACCCCGCCCACCAGCGCCTCACCTCAGTCCCCACTGACGCATCATCTGTATTATGTTGAACAACCTTGCAGCTTTTATTCGGGGGGGGGGAAGGATGGTGGGTCGTTTGGTGGCAAGGGGACTAGGAGTACATTAGTAACACTGAATTACTTCTACGTCCCATCCCCTATCCTCCATCCTGTTTGGGCGAACACCACTGACACGACCGGCCTGGGGAGGAGAGCTGCCCCTCTTAAGTGAAAAGATTCTGCAGGACTGCTTGGCCGAATGCTACGTCAGCCCTGGCACCGGTATCCAGCCAGTAATGTTTGCAAAAGGCCGATGGAGTGGCCCATGTCGCCGCCCTGCTAATCACTTGCCATGGCACATGGTGCTGAAAAGCGATCAGCTCTGCCTTGGCCCTGGTGGTATGCACATGCATGTCCCTTGGGGGATCCTTGTGTTGCCCCTTGCATGCTTCTTGGATTGCTGCGGTCATTCATCTAGCTATGGAAGTTTTGGATGCTTGCTGACCTGGCTTTGAGCCGCCAAATGTGACAAACAAGGCGTCAGTCTTGCGGAATCCCTTTGTTCTGTCCAGATAGAATTTGAATGCTCTTTTGACATCTAGGCTTGAAGGGTCTCTTCTGCCTCGTCCTTGGGCTCTGGAAAGAAAGTGGTGAGCATGATCTCCTTGTTAATACGGAAAGTGGAAACCGCCTTAGGAAGCAACTTAGGGTGCATGCGGAGCATGACCTTGTCCTGATGAAACCTGGTATACGGCTCCGAGGCCAGTAGGGCTTGGATCTCATTTAATCTGCGCGCTACCACAAGTCCGACTGGGAGGGCTATCTTTAGAGTAACCAGCTTGATATCCACAGTGGCCATGGGCTCGAAGGATTGTATGCCAGGGCACTGAGCACAACGTTAAGATCCCAAGTCGGGTGCGGGTGCTTGACCGGAGGGTACAGTCTGGTCAGACCTGCTGAATGCCTTGTGACGACCGGATTGGCCGAAGAGAAAGTACATTTTTGTGAGTTCCTGTATGCGCCAATAGCTGCAAGGTAAGTCTGGCAGGTGTCGACCTGGACGCCTGATCTAGCCAAGTGGGCAGAGAAGGGTAAGACCTGGTCCAGCGTGCAAGTCAGCAGATCCACGTAATTTTCCTTGGACCATAGGCAGAACCTGGTCCATTTCCTCCAAGACTCTTGCTTGTGGATCACAAGGCCTACCGGGCATTAGCCGGTAGGTGTGGAACTGTCGATCCGGGGGTCGGTAGACCTGCCTTTAGGTGCCCCCTCGGAAGAACTTACAGTATTAGGGCATAGCCCCTCGGCCATGGTGCCGGTACTATGGCAAAGCCCCTAGGGTGAAGACTCGGTAAAAGAACCTTCCGTCCCCTCAACACTGTCATGGGGAGGATCAGAGGATCCCTCGGCACAAAGGCTGGTAGCTGCAGCAGCCTCAGTGCAAACGCTGGTATGAGGACTTGACCGGTCCCTCCCGCGCGGGAGAGACCCTGGGAAGGAGTCTCCCTTGCGGGGTCCGATGGAGAATAATCAACGCCCTACCTTGGCCCTCACTCGATGTTTCACAAAGTTCTTGAGGTCCTCTGGAGGAAACTTCTGGAAAAGCTCCCTCCACCTGGCTGGTCTGTTATTCAGCGCTTTCGAGGACAGCGAGCCACACGCTGAACAAGCTTGCCAACCGTGGTCTGGACCAAGGCAACGTAGGCAGAGGGCGTGGGGGTCTGAAGTTGGGAATAGCCCATTGCAGGCTGGGCACCTGCTGAACCCTGTGGAAGTTGACATGCGCTGGGGAGAAGCGTGACGCCTGAGGACCGAGTACCTAAATCACAAAAATAAAGCAAGAGAAGTAGTATCCGCGTGTGGAATTACATGGCGAAAGCCAAAGCCAAACCCAGCAGCGCTGGTGAATTCGGCCCGTTCCCGTTGACGCAGAAAAGGGGACTGAGGTGTGGCGCCGGAGGGCGGAGTCAGGGCAGCGCATGCTCCCTGGGCTGCACCCCCAAACCCCTATAGATTTAAAGGGGAAGAAGGTTTTTTCTGGTGACAAAGGTTCCGTCTACCGTCCCTTGGAAGGGACGCTCTTTCAGTATGGTGGAAAGGGACGGGACGTAAGAGTATGGCAGAATTCAACAGCTTGCCCAGCCCGTGAGCTGCTGATACTCACCATCAGGGAAGCTGAAGGGATCAAGAATCACCAGTCCGTGGCCCAAGCATAATCGGACAGGGGATCCTGGAGAACAGACTCTAGCAAATTGCCCCCTTGCCACTCAGATCTTGGCAGCCAGGCCATCCCGCCAGACAGCACGGTAACGAAGCAAAGACGCTTGAGGGCGCCGTGAAACAGCGAAGAAGCCAAGCATAACCCACACACCTTTCCCACCAGGCAGCCTGCAACGGTCCAAGCCCTACAGAGAAGCTAGCCAGAAGGAGGGGGTGGGGGGGAAATCGGCTCGAATTGACTGCGTAGTCAGATAACGGGAAAGAACACCCAGCAGAACCCGACATAGCTGCTCCCTGCGGGGACCCTGCAGCCGACGTGCACCCCGGTACAGCAACAGCCGTGTTTGGCACAAGCTGCCTCATCCAAAACTCTGACAGAGAGAGGCCATTGCAGAGTCGGCATATTCAGTGCTCACCAACTCCTCAACCGACACAGTGGCGGCAGCAGCACGGAGAGAGCATCGCTTCTCTGCAACCCCCGGGGAGACCGCCCAGGGGCACATCAGGCCCCATCAAACTCCGGAGACTGCTCAACGCTACGGCAGAGGTCCTCGTGCTGCTAGCTAGTGCCCTAATCAAGCCAGCAGCTCCAGAAGGAAGTCCCCCGTCCCTCCCCAGCAAGAATACCGGTTAAGGAGAACAGGAGGGTCTCAATCTGGCAACTTGATAGCCAACCCTAGTAGTGGGCCACTTGGAACGCTGGGGAGAAACACTGCGTCATGCCGCCCCCGGCGGTTTCCCTGCCGTTAGAGCCCCAACACACGGAGGTGAGCACTCCATCACCCTGCTCTCACCGACTGGCAAGTTCCGCCCTCACCTGGGAAGCCAGGGCGAGCATAGCGGCTGATACTGGGGAAGAGGACAACCCCACCACACCCAAAGGCCCGCGATACCAGCAGGGCTGGGGGTGGGGCAGACACTGACAAGAGCTCGTGGAACAGGGTACAGTAGAGTGTGAAGCCGCCCCCCCCATGAACCCTTGAAATGAGGGGGTAGACAAAACTCAGTATCTGCCACAAGGTCTGGTAGTCAGCAGCCCTTCAAAAGCCCCTGCCAGAGAGCACAAGCAGCAGCACCATCCACCACGCAAAACGCCCAGCAACTGTGCAGAGAGGCACCCCACCACACACTAGAACATACATCACCCGCCAGGGTCCAAAGAATCCAAGGCATAAGGTGAAGGAAGGTGCCAAACAGCCCCCCACCCCGACATCCAACAAGAGGCCCAGTGGAGTGTCCACCCCCCAAACAAAAACACCAGGGTGGCAAGCACCGCACACCTGTACCTAACGGAAGCAGCCAGTGACTCACTGTGGAGGTCTCATAGAAACAGCAGCCTCCACCTCACCAGCAGCCCGGGCACTGTGCTGTCCTACCTCGCTCCCCCACGAGAGACACCAGAAAGTTAAACACACACACACCGGAGACCCACGCTTAAAGGCAACCACCTGCCCCGACGGCGCACAAAAAAAAACCCCACGAAGCTAAACACCACCCCGCTAGGCCACTCCTGGCAGGAAAAACATCACAGGAGTGAGCACTACCGAGAGTCAAAGTGTAGTCCTGCAGCTACGCTCCATAAGCTTGCAGAAGGTACAACTACCTCCCTTTAGGGTTGTTGAAGTAGTGCACCACGCATGCAAACCGATACGGCCCCCTCAACGGTTCTGAAGTTATGGGAATTCCGAAAAGAGCAAAGCATGGGCAACCTCTCCATCCCCTCTCCATCCCAAGAGGAGCCCTTAATCCCTGGAGGAAACCAAGAATCATCAACTAAGGCGGACATCTGGCTCTTACTGGACGAAATCCGTGCATTCAGAACTAGCATGACCACAACGGTCTGTGTTCTCCAGGAAAAGGTCCATAGGATTGAGGATAAGGTCGAGGCGCTTGAAAACTACCAACAGTCGGCCGAGATAATGGAGATGAAAACAAAACGCTGATTTCAAGAGCTCAAACAGAAAAACCGGGACCTGGAAGCGGAAGTTGACGACTTGGAAAATAGAAAGAAGGGCAAACATAAGTTATAATATAAAATATAAATAATAAATAAAAAATAAGGATCAAAGGCCTTAAGGAGACCCCCAACGAGACGCCAGCATCGCTGGAGAGAAGGGTTAAGGAACTTATAGCCACCATACTACCCTTGCCAATATCGCCAAAACTGGAATTCGAAAAGGTCCACCGAGCCGCTGGCCCCCCTGGCGGTCCAAGATCAGTCTTAGCGAGATGTCATCATTACAAGCATAAAGTGGACATCCTCCAGCGAGCAAGGGAGAACGCCACAATAGACTTTGAAGACTCAAAAGTCAGAATCTATCAAGACCTGTCAGTCGCCACCCTGCCGCAGAGAAGGGCCTGCCGCCCCCTCACTCTATGGCTGCAAGACAAGGGCACGAGATATAGATGGAACCACCCATTTGCCCTGGTTTTTACCTACAAAGACGAGGAATACAGAGTTACCTCGGGGGAGGAGGCCAACGGTGTGCTGAAAAGCCTCGGGGAAGGGCAGATGCGGCTGAAGGAGAAGAAATGCCATCCTCATCAGAGCCGTCACGAATGCCCTCGGGCCCCTGGCGGCAGAGAAGCAGATCCAAGGGCAGTAGGAATTTTAAAAGCTTGAACACCCCCATGACAGGGGAACCAGGGAACCAAAAAAAATAAAATAAAAAATCAGCGAGGCTGGCCACTTCTGAATGTTGACAGCGAGCTTTCGGGTGAATGGCTGATGTCAGAATGCAACAGAAGTCTCGAGGGTTACCGGGGCAACACCCGTTGTCTGGCTCTATGTTAATGCTCAGGGCATCTCCACTGATACCGAGAGATCGCCTTCACTTTCTTCCTCTTTATCCAATGTTTCCCTTTCTTTTTTACTAACAATGGGATTGGGAGGGAGAGGGAATACAGGGGTCCTACCAGATTATAGGGGGGAAAAGATGCAGCACACATTGAGAGAAGCAAACAGATCAGAACAAAACAACACACTAAGCCACAGATAGCACGTGCACCCCACAAAAATTATGGTGACACGCCATTCGAATATGTTCCCTTAACGTCAAAGGCCTAAATTCACCGCAGATAAGATTCATGATAGTCTTAACATTTAAGCAGGCCAACTTTGACATTCTCTTTGTCCAAGAAACTAAGTTTAAGCATAAAGGAGAGTTCGATTTGAAGGGGAAAAACCTGGGAGGAACCATATGGGCATCAGGGCCGGAAAAAAAGGTGGAGTGGGCATTTTGTATCGCTCCTCCCTGCGACTCCAAATATCACAAACATGCAGAGACCCAGCAAGGAGATTCCTCATCGTGCAAGGCTCCATTAGATCCACAACTGTTACGCTGTGCTCTACATATGCCGCAAACACCCAGCAACTATCCTTCAGTAGGGACCTCTTTGCAAAGCTAGACGGAGAAAGAACGGGATCATCTGTGGTGTGGGACTTTGACCTGATTATGGACCCAGCTTTAGGCGAAAATCATACAGAGTAGGTGCCCCCTCCCTACAGACCCCCAAGACAGTAGAGCCTTCCAGCATCTTATTAAAGCACATCAACGAATTGACGCATGGAGGACCATACATCCAATTAAGCAAAGCCTACATGTTGTACTCTCCCCCATACCAAACCTATTCCCGCATAGATTATGTCTTCCTGGAAGGACAACTTAAACACTTAATTGTAGAAACAGCCATCGAAGTGGTGGGATGGTCGGACCACGACATGGTCACAATTGACCTTGATCTGGATCCGGGCAAACCAGTATACAAAATGATGGATGTGTAACACATTGTTTAAAGACAAGCCCTTTAAAGAGTCACTGGGTGCAGAAATGTACAATTTCTTTAACAGAAACAGGGGAAATCCCTCTCCCCACGGTCTGGGAGGCCACGAAGGCTACAATAAGAGGCTTGAAGAAAGCCCAAGGATCCTCGGTCAAAAGATTAAAACTCCTGAGAGAGACTCAGGTTAAGCAAGCGATAGAAGACCAAGAAAAAAACCCTAGTGGGGGAGGAAGGAACCACATCAGTAACTAGGGCAGAAATCAGGGGCCTCAGACAGGAGCTCAAAGACATATGGGCAGAAAAGGCGCTAACCCACTTAAGATTCGTGAAACAAAGGTATTTTGAGAAAGGGGACAAGGCCCACACACTACTAGCAGCTAGACTTCGAAAAGAGGGAGCGGACAGAGCAGTCTTAAAAATGAACTCCGCTTCAAAAACCGTCTAGGTAAACATGACAGAAATCACAACCTGCTTTGCCCAGTTCTATGAACAGCTATATACGTCAGACAACCACCCCCTTCCCATGAGAGCACCGAAGAATTCCCAGCCAAAATCACGTTCCCATTGTTGTCGGCCATAGACCAAGATCAACTAAATGGCCCAATTACCACATAAAAGGTTGAACATGCTATCTCCCACCTAAAAGCAGGCGCCGCACCAGGTTCAGACGGGTTCACCCCTGCCTACTACAAGAGATTCAAGGGTGCGCTAACCCCTTTCCTAGCACTCCTTTTCAACAGTATTATGGCTACTGGTCAAGCTCCTCCCACCTTCACAGAGGCTAGGATCATCGTCATACCCAAAGAGGGGAAAGACAGGTTAGACTGCAGCTCCTATAGACCAATATCACTGTTAAATTTTGCTGGCAAAATATATGCAAGCATCCTGGCCAAAAGACTAAGTAAAGTTCTCCCTCTGCTGGTCCACAATGACCAGGGGGATACGTCACGGAAAGGCAGGGAGCTGATCATGTCTGCAAGACATTAGACCTAATGGCCTCCATCACGGCTCCAGATGTAGAACCCACGCTTCTCTTGGTCGATGCCGAAAAGGCCTTCGACCGAGTAGAGTGGGGTTTCATGTCGGACATCCTACACAAAGCAGGCCTGGGCTCCGAATGGATTAGGGGCGCACAAGCATTATACAAAAACACCCATGCCAGAGTGGTAGTGAACGGGGTTGCATCAACTCAGTTCACACTAACTAGAGTGACTAGACAGGGGTACCCCCTTCCTCCACTCGTCTACATATTGGTCATGGAAACCCTCACCCAAAACTTTAGAAAGAACGACAGGATCAAAGGGTTTGTCTGATACGGCAGTAAGTATAAACTTGCTTTATTCGCAGACAATGTGCTAGTTTATGTCACTCAGCCTTCGCAATCAATCCCATCTCTCCTGCAAGAGATCGAGGAATACGGATCACAATCAGGGTTCAGAATAAATCAAAGCAAAACAGTAGCCCTCCCCCTTAAAGACACTGACACACAGCCAGTAGAAAACCCACACGCCTGGGGCCTCCAGGTCACGCAATCTAGCATACAATACCTGGGAATCACAATCACAAAAAACCTACAGGACCTATACCAGGCCAACTATAATCCGCTCTGGGCCACAATGCAACGCAAGCTAGACAACTGGAGCATGCTTAACCTTTCTTGGGCGGGCAGATTAACCTCAATAAAAATGAATATCCTGCCACGACTCCTTTTCCTGTTCCAATCCCTCCTGATCGTGCTCCCGGGGCGGGTATACTTAAACTCAGCCAAAAAAACTCTGCTAGCATTCCTTTGGGAAAAGAAGAAGCCACAAATTGCTTACAAAACACTAATTCTCCCGAAAGAGAAGTATGGCCTAGCTTACCCAGACATTCATGACTACCATGCAGCAACACGGTTGCGCATTCTGGTGAACCACATCCGGGAATCCAAAAGTAAGCAATGAGTTAATTTGGAATATGGTCTCTTCGCCCCAGTAACCATGGACGAATGGCTCTGGGTCCCCCTGAAGGCGACCCTGCATAAAGCACGTGAATATCCAGTGTTTGAAGCAATATGGGCCATATGGAAGATTAGCGAAAAGTGAAGTTGCAGAAAATGCTTCTTTAAAATAAAAATCCTTTGAGGAGGCCAAAAGAGCATGCGTAGATGGAGGTCATCTAAGCACGAAGTTCTGGGCCCAGTGGGTTATCAAGTGAGCTGAGCCCCACTTATAACTCCCTCCGCCCCCCTGGGGAGGCAGACAAAGGCTGATTGCCCCGTGGGAGCGTCTGAGGCACCTCAAGATGAAAATGTGGGGGAAAATGGACCCACAGTGAGTCCCGTCCTAACGCTCTCCACCGTCTCCCCGAGACATCAGGGGAGGCCTGCTGTCTCGTATCTAGAGAGCGAGGCCATCCCCAACCAAGGTTGTTCTCTGCCAACACGGGAACCTGTGCCAGACACATCAACTGCTGCCCAACCTGGAGAGCGAAGGCGGCGGCTGCCATTGGAGGCAGTGTTGCTGTGCCCGAGGAGGTGTGATTCCCACATGGTACTAGGAATGCCACTATAGGAGGCCCAGGATTGTGTTCCACCCCAGAGAGGTAGTGCTTTTCTTTTCCTGCTGTTCTTGCCCCCCCACCCCAACTGCTCATAGTGGCAGGTCCTGCAGTGGGGTTTACTTAAGGGTGTGCCCCCCCCGGAGTGTTGTTGAACATAGCTGAGGCTCTCCACCTCCACAGGCTCCCACGGATGGACTCGAGATCCTCCCTCCAGCAATTTCATTTTCATGGTACCGGGATCCGATCGCATCAGCATTAGGTGAGGACATATCAGAGGAACCTGGTAATCTGGGGGAGGGGCTTTGAAGGTTACCGTCAACCTTTTCCCTTTTCTTCTTTTCAAAATGGCCCTTCGAAATGCAATTCTTATACTGGGATGAGGAAGCAATCAACTAGGAGGACATCATTTGGGCCAGATCAACACATCAGCCTCTTGTTAATACAGACAAATATCAGCTCAATACCAAAATCAGAATGAAACAACCAGGAGTAGCGACACCTGAATAACGACAAAAAGTCGGTTGTTTTTTTTAAAAGTATATATGGGTGTTTGGTAAGGGATTAAAAAGGGGTGGGAGGAGGGTAAAGGCTGTAGAAACAGGGAACATGGGGGGCCCAAATGAAGAAAAAAAAATTGACTTTTCGTTATTCAGGTGTCATTTAAAATGTATGTCGTTATCTAGAGTGTTGTTATAAAGACATGGATCCGGAGTTATGCACCCTTCCATTCATTCAAACTTCCCTAAACACCACTTTTGTACTAACATAGGGAAGAGGGCCTTAGAGGAGTTCAGTTGGAATAGCCAGGCATATCCATGCAATCTAAGTTAAAGTCTCACACCTGCAATCATTTGCCAGGTCCCCGGTGTATAAAAAGGGTAACCGCATAACACAGCCTGGAGAGAAGGACGCGGCCTGGAGGAGAGAACGGGCTGGAGACGAACCGGCTTGAGAGAAGCTGTGCACAGCAGGAGTGCAGAACAGAAATCAGGGCAAAGGCTGGCCGTGAAATGGTCTGAGACCCTGCTGTCCTTCCTGTCCGGTGCTCACAACAGGAGCTGTGGAGCACCAAAGACTCCCGATTTTTGCAAGACTCCAAGAAAGCGAAGGGTGCCCTTGGTAGCTTCCGCTGGGGAAGAGCAGAGCTTTGCGCTACAACATTCCAGGACGGCGAACGCTGCTTTTGGTAACTCCCAGGAAAAACGAAGCAGGGAAACCAGAAGGAGACGCCGCACAATACCGTGCAGGTAACGCTCATACCGGGGCGCTCCAGGGACTGAAAACGAGAATGTATGAATGCTGAGCAAGCTAAGAACTGTTATAATTGTGGCAGAAGGCCAAAGAGACTATTTGAAAACCGAACAAACTGCAAGCCGTTACCTTTGCTTTTGAAAGTTGGATCATGTACCATTGAATAACAAAGTGTCGGTAAGACAGAAAGGGTATATTTGGTACCATATAAAAGAGCAAGTAATTAACTTTTATGAAGGAAACAGAAGCAAGGTGGTACTAATAGGAATTAGCACAGAATGAGAGGTGCGAGACCAAAGTGGTGGAAAGCCAGAAAGCTATCATAAAGGACATGAAATGAAAGTGGAAAAAGATTGTTAAGAAAGCTACGAGATGTGGAACAGAACACTGGTAAAATATAAACAAATCCAAGGAACTACAGGGGAGGGGAGAAAAAGAGGGAGAAAGAAAAACATGTGTTGGCAAAAGCCAGAGGAGTACATTGAAGTGCACATGGGTATTGGTTGTATGACCTGTAATGGGTGGACCGTGTTTTCCTGACAAGTGCACCTAGACCGAGGAACCCCTACTTAGAAAAGGCCAACTAAAGCAAATGTAAAGAAGTTCATGTTTTGTAACAATTCAGTGTCCAGGGGTATCGGTTGTGTGACCTGTAATGGGTGGACTGTGTGGCCCATTAACTGCTCTTAGTCCGAAAGATCCCACTTCGAAAAAGTCAAGGAAAGCAAATGTCAAGAGGTTTGTGTTTGGCAACAGTTGTTGAAATGAAATATAAATGAAGAGTCCTCTATGTGAACTATTAATAAGCTTGGGTGAACTGCTATTGTTTTGGGAAGATTGGAAATGATATTGGTTTTGAAAGTTGGAAGAGTCAAACTCTTGGGGAAGGGAACCCTGAGAATCTAACCAAGGAGAAGCCTGGATGACCAAGAGAGTTTGAATTGGTATTGGTTTCTTTTTCTTTTTTTTCCAAGTTGAAAGATTTGTACTCTTGGGGGTGGAACCCCAAGATTTTGTGAACTGGAGCAAACTCCTAGAGAAGAGAAACATGAGACTCTGAATTGTAGAAAACATTTGGGGGAGGGAACCCGGAGGACTTTGTAACTATTCTGAACTTTGGGAAGGGGAAGCAGAGTCTAAGCCGAGAGCTGGAAGAATCTCTGAACTTTATTTTTGAACACTATTCCTTTTTCTGCTGATAACGCTATACATTGTATACAGTTAGTTATGAGGGCAAGCACAGGTTTTGGACACAGACTTTTGATTTGAACTTACGGACTAGTTTTTTTTAGGTAGGGAAATTCCACTTTAGTATAGGGCAAGTTAGGCCTTACTCTATATCCTGACATTTTAGAAAAATAAAGCTTTAAATTAGAAAGTTGAATCTGTTGTCTGTGTCTTCACAGAGGGTATGTTAATACGGGTGTGGGGTGGAAGGGGAATGGGTTCACACAAGAATGATGCTGGAAGGGTCGCAATGTTATGACCATTAGGTACATGGGGGTTTGGTTGTTGGTTGTATGATTGGTCTAGGGAGGTATACCCTCCCCGGGTTATGTTTTCTTATTACCCACCTGCTCTGCGGTTGTTGGATTTGGTGTTTGACCTGGTTGGTCAGTTATTAGATCTGTTAAGATGGAGGGGGGTTAAACTGGAGGGCGCAGGAGGTTGGGGGATGTGAGCACGCATGTTAGGGCGGAGGGTGGATGAGGGTTGAGGGTATAGGTTTTATGAAGTGTGCCGTGGTTATTTGGTGCTGTGGTTCTTTTGGTTTTGGGGGCTCAGGTAGGATGGTCTAAGGTGGTGTTAGGAAAGATTTCTTAATTGTGGGTAATTTTCCTTCCATGTGGCAACCCCTAAACTTTTTGCTGTTTTCACCATGATCTAGACTTTGCCAGAGAAGTGCAGCCTTCTGCCGCACTCCTCTGGGCTTTCGCTCCATTCTTACGGGGAACTGACATGCCCTTAAGACAGTCAGTATCGGGAAACGTTGTTTTCCGTAGTTTCTTTATCATGTTGCAGCTTTCGCGCAACATGGCACAAGAGGGCACTGTAAGCTAAGTTACTGCTCTCTTGGGTCTCTAGTCTTCTACAGGCCCTAGATACTCTCTTCGGATTGTAAATGAACGGTGCAAGTGAATCACGGATGGGATTGGTGGCAGCGATCGTTTTTTGTGTTTTTGAGACCGTCTTGCCCCCTTCACCTCCCCCAGGTCGAGCCGACCCGGGGCCTTCCTTATTTGGGCATGTACTTTCCCACGAAACACAGATGCTTTCGCGGGCTGCTGCAGGCCTTGTGTGTGCCTCCAGGATGGGGGCTGGGATGTCTGGTCTCAATACACATCCTGGGCGCCAGAGTCTAGGGTGGTGTGAATGCCTGGGACCCCCGTGGTCCGTGATAGGTCCACATATGGTGTGAGTGTTTTATGATCGGATCTCCCATTGGGTCCCCTCCGTTTTGGCGCGAGGGGAACCGTGGATAAGAGGGGGCTGGAAACACCACTACCAGGTCGATCTCTTGAGTTCTCACGAACAAAGGAATACAGGAGCCAAGTATCCTGCAACCACGAGGCTGAACCGAGGAATCGCTGGTGACCTGCTGAAGGACTGCTCCTCTGCACTGCTGTTGCTTTGTGAAACCCTTTCTACCTCTGATCGAACGAGAAGGCCTGTACTGGTACTTCGATCCTTGGAATAGTGGGAACAACTATTCTCGGCATCTTCACCATCTCCTGCACGTAAGCCTTCAGAAGTGTCTCTGGGCCATCCAGCAGACTGACCAGCCTACCCAGGAGTCTAGCTCAGTAACCGCCGTCAGGTTGTGTTGTATTACAAGCCCTTGTCACTCTCACACGATTCGTACACTTGGCATTCCCAGGTCATCTGGCTGAAATACACACGGCCGCTCCGTTGCCCTGCTGTGGTAACAAACTGTGCGGGTTCACTGCGTTTGGGACATCCTCAACTCAACTTCTGTTGCTGCGGAATCAACACAACGCCGAGACGTCCCCTGCTCATATTTGAACCTGCCAGCACTGAAACTGACGCGGAGAAGCCTGGGTCTGCTTGCATCGGGGACCGGTGAGTAGCATCGCTAGGAACTGGTCGCCCTCCTGCAGGAGCCCATAGCTTTTCCCCGCTGTGTCTAACAGCACGCCTTTCCGCACTCGCGCTCTGCTTCTGCCCTCAGTGGAGGCTGCGCTTGAGTCGCAGAGCTCTGTTCATCTTCATTTGTTCACCAAACTAAACTGCCCGATACCCTCGGAGAGACTCCCCTTTTTGCCCGTTGGCACCATTGTGTGCAGGTACTTTTGAGCACAAGGCTCCACTCTTCGTAGGGATTGGACTTCCTTTTAGTTAGGTGCCTCTGAAGGCCGACTGGGTCTTTATTCGCACTGCCCGTTTTCCTCCCCATCTAGGTGGTCTACACATTTCGTGCGTCTAACTTGTTGGTATTTGTATATATATTGTATTGGTTTGGTATGTGTTGGTTTACTTGAGTTTTATTGCGATTTCTCGCTACGGTCAATGTTACAAAGGCCTTGTAATAAATGTGTATATATTTTTAATATAACACCTACTTGGAGTAATTTGTAAGTGTCCTTGCTTTGTGTGCTCATTGCGGGCTTTCAGTCACCTTCACCCCTCTTGAGACCTAGTCTTGACCGCCGCGATCGCTACCCTGATTGGTCTGGCTTGTCCAGAGGTTACCCTGTTCCAAGAAACTAGGCTGGCCTTCTGAACCTCTGCCCCTCCAGGACAGAGTTCAGAAATCTGTCTTAACAGGTGGTTATTTTCAAGCTGTTCGGGAATGCCTTGTGGTTCGATCCTCAAACAGTAATGTGGGCTGGACGCCACAGGGGATGGGGTGCGGGGTAGAGAGAGTAGGGGGTGATGGGGGTTTGGGTATAGGAGATTTCATTATGGAGAGTTTTGTGACCTGAAGCCTGTTTCTTTTGGACGTGAAAATTAGTAGTTACATGGCTATGGTGGAGGTAATGAAGGAGAGGGGGTGGACTATAAGTCTGTACGTTGAACGTGAAGGGGCTCAACTCGCCCACTAAGTGTTCATTGGTGGCTAGAGAATTTAGGAGAGGGGGGTTGGATGTCCTCTTTTAGCAGAAAAATAGGTTCTCACAAGGGGATGAAAGGTAGGTTCCCTGTGGCCTGGGTGGACAGGTTTATTGGGCATCAGGCACTAAGAAGGGTGGGGATCCTCTTCCACAGGCTGCTGAGGATGGAGGAGATAATTATGTGGAAAAGTGGCGATGGCAGAGTATTGTTGGTCTTCGGACTGGTTAAGGGGGTCCGCAACGATATATGCCTCTAATCAAGGTCACTTGCAATTCTTGAGGGCCACGACTGCAACGGTGGTGAGGGAATGCGAAGGGCACTAATAGTTGGGGGGACCTTAATATGCGAGCAGACCCGTTGCTGGACAGGCAGGTCCCGGGTGTGGATGATGGCGGGGCTCCCCCGGCTGGTTGTGAAGGATTACAGGCCTATCTGGACGCTCATGATTTGTACGATATATGATGCATATTCCATCCTTACAAGAGGGGTTTCACTTATTATTCTCCGCCTCATGGGACATATACTTGCATCGACTACCTTTGTGTGTCCAGGGAGTTGCGGGAGAGTGCGCTCGGGTGCGAGATATCCCTGGTGAGTTGGTCAGACCACGAAATGGTGTCACAGGATCCATCATGGTGGGGTTTTGAGTGCCCGGCACACTCTATGGAAGTGTAATGAGTTACTGTGGAAGGATCCAGTGTTTAGGGGGGATTTTGAGAGGGACATTCAGGAATATTTTCTTCTAAATAAGTGGATCTAGGTACTGTCTGGGGTGCTACCAAGGCGACTTGGAGGGATCTGTTGATCATGTAAGGAGCCTGAAAGAAAAAGGAGAGAGTAATAGTAGAAAGGAACCTGCAGACATGGGGCACAAGGGTGGAGGAGGTGAGACGTAAACGGGAGGATCAGCGGCTCTTCGAGAAGGGTAAGGTGACAAAGAAGCTTCACTTTCTGGGGCAGAAATAACATGAGAAAGGGCAGATGATATCCTCCTCTTTTTAAAAAGACACAGAACACTCCCTCACGCAATTACGATGCTACAGCAATTTGCAGAGGTTTCAGGATTTCATATTAGCTACCCCAAGTTTAGTGCACTTAATATAACAGAAAACCCAGAGAGTGTGGCAAGATGGGAAGAAATGTACCCACTAAAATGGAGCCGAGGACCCATAGTCTATTTAGGAGTAAATCTATCATCTACCTACAGAAAGCTATACGGGGCAAACATCCCGGGGCTGATGACAACTTTAATGAAAGACTTGAAAAGGTGGGACATGCAGGAGCTATCCTGGTCAGCGCAGTTAAAATGTCTCTACTTGAGACAAATATAAAAAAAGTTTGTAAAAAAAAAAAAAAAAAAAGAAAAAGGCATCACCCAACGTGCAAGCAGAAAGGAACGTTTATCATTTTGTTGACGACATCAGGTCCTCGCAGGCAAGAGACTTTTTGTAGAAAAGAGACTTAACCACCGAAGACCCTGATAAGCTGAGAGCAGAATTTTTAGCTCGTGCTGGGAAAGCTTGAACATGCTCTGGAGTCCTACCTTGTCCCTTGCTCAAAACGTGGGGAAGGGAGATCACGACTACCGCATCCCGACTATTATTTGTAAACACTTCTTGCTTTCCTGTGAACCCTATCCCACACTCTGTTTTGTATGCAGCGTATGGATTGGCAATAGGTTTTTCTTAGTATAGGCCCTTTTATTTGACAAGACGCCACTAGGACTGCCTTATTATTTGATGTCGTAGCTTGCTCCCATCTTAGATTTAGATTAGGCGTTTTTTCAATCCGCATGTACAGTTTAATTAAAACCCTTGAACTGTGACCACTTGTGTCTGTCTTTACTGTTGCCACCATGAGGTTTTCCTGCTGGTTTGGCCCGGGGTACGAGACAGAATTGTTCTCCATCACCCCTGATTTTTGCTCCTTCTTTATAACCAATGGCAGAGGTCGAGGGAGGATCCACGAGTGGAAGGCATAGGAGTGGGGGAGGTGGAGTACAAGCTGGGGATGTATGCAGACAATATTTTGTTGCCCCTTTGGAACCTGCTGGGATCGGTGCCGGCTGCAGTGGAACTCATTGGGCAGTACAGGAAGTTCAGGGTTCAAAATTAACAGGGCAAAATCTATTTTGTTTCCCTTTGGTGGGAAGGGACATCAGGATATTGTTGGACTGGACCATTTGGGAATGGAGGTGCGGGAGGGCCAGTTGTGCTACTTGGGGGTTGGTGGGGGGGTGTTCTCCTTATGAAAGAATTGAAGGACTTGTATGAGGCTAATTACCCCCCCCCCCCCCCTCTGCTTGAAAGGTTGATAATTATTTGGGGAAATGGGACCAACACACCATCTCGTGGATGGGATGGGTAAATGTCATCAAGATGAATTTCCTTCCCAGATTGTTGTACCCATTTCAAATGCTTCCTGTCAGGGTCCCTGGGGCATGTTTAGAGAAGTGAAGGGAAGGGACATCTACTAAAGTTCTTATGGCAAGGGAAGAAAGCACAGGTAGCATATGATATTCTGGTCCTTCCAAAGGAGTATAAGGGGTAGGTCTCCCAAATCTATATGTCTATTTTAAGGCAGCGCAGCTTCGGGTCATGCTACCCCACTTGGGAAAGGTAGAGCGTCAGTGGGTTGGTTTGGATAATTATCACAGGGAATGGTTGTGGGTGCCCTGAATTCAGATACCGCGTAGGACACGGGAGCATCCCATTCTTAGTATCCATTGGACTATTTGGTGCAAAGGACCTGAGATTAAGGTGGTTACGATGTGGCCCTCCCTGTTATCATTTGTGGGCTCCAGGGGTGAGGGACCTCATTCCAAACTTGGAGAGGTATCAGAGTCTGTTTGAAGCAGATTTTTTTTATTAATTTTATCACGCACCGTAGCCCGTGGGCATCAGGGCACACAAAAACCAAACAAACCCAAACATACTGAGAAAGAATAATTCAGACCAGCAACTATCAATTAAACAATATAGTTTCCAGGTGCTTACGGAAGGTTAACAAGTTCTCTTCTATCCGTAAGTCTACTGGCAGTTTGTTGCAGGCCAGGACTGCCTTAACTGGAAAAGAGCAGCCATTTCCTCTTGCACACTTAGTTTTTGGACAACTTAAATACATAATATTACTTGACTGAGTAGTTTGTGACTGTTTATGTTGCACCAAACTTTCACGTAGATAAGATGGTGCCAGCCCATACAAACATTTGAGAGTTAAAGTATTGACCTTCAAGCAAATCCTTGCTGTAACCGGCTGCTAGAGAAGGTTCCTTCTGTGTATGGAAATAAGTTCTTTCCTAGGTATGTTTTTAATGGTGCGAAACCACCTCATTCTGCAAGGTCTGAAGTTTTTTTAATGCAATTTTTGCTTGCATCCCACTCAGCAACACACTGCAATAATCAATCCTAGGCATTATGGTTGCTCTTACCAACGTCTCAATTTTTATTGGAGACGTAAAGCTTAACCAGTCTTAGCAATCTTAAATGGCATCTTTTTTTTTTAACCAGATTGTCCACATGAGCATCGGCTCCAAGAGAAGGTTAAACAACTCCTAGCGGGCTGGACAGTTGTGGAAGAGGGGGAGTTGATCCCCCTAGCGGAATTGGAGTTAGAGCTGGAAATTAGGTCTTTGTCGGTATTCTCCTATCTGCAGTTGAAGGGAATGATTACAGCTGAAGTTTGGAAGGCACAGGTGCAATGGGATCTTACTCCGATGGAGAAGGTGCTCGACTATCAGACGGAGATGAAGGGTTTGATTTTGCTACTTTATGGAGCCCTGATAGAGGTGGGAAAGGAGAGCACGGACTGACTTTGGGTTCGGTAGGAAAGAACTTGGGCATAGAATTGAATGGGTGTGGGGGGGTTGTGGTGTAGATTGTGTTCTGGGGCATTCAAGGTGTTGATTGCTTGTCATTATAAACTCCACGCAATCAAACTGCTGCATAGATGGAAATACGACCCGGTGTGCCACTCCAAGATGTGTGCGGGGAGAGTCCACTCTGCTGGCACAAGTGTGTTGCGCATGAGATTATTTGTAGTGGGGGTGTGAAAAGGTGCAGGTTTTTGGGGATTAGGTGCTTGAATGGATAAAGGAGGTGGATGGCGTCTTGCGGGTACGGCCGCCATTGCTTGTGCTGTTTGGCCTGGAGAAGATTGAAGGAGAGTATCTGGGACTAACTCCTATGGTGCACTGTTTGCTCTTGGCGACGAGGGCATGCTTGGACATGCACTGGAAAAGGCTAGAGATACCCCGGAAAATTGAATGGGTCAATACGGCTAAGAATATTTATGTGATGGAAAGGATCACGGCGGCCATCCACGGACATGGGGTGGATATTGAGACAGAATGGAGTTGGTTCTGTGCCCGGTACGTGCCCCCATTGAAGTCTGGGGCTGTAGGGATCGGGATGGAGTGTGTTTGGAGTGGGTGCCTTTAGGTGTATGGCATTGGGCCCCTCCTTGCTGGGGAGGTGATCTATGTGCCGGTGCTGGGCTTTATCGTTGGAGGGGGATGAAGTGGTTGTGGCTTCATGCCTGCCTTCCTTTTTTTGCTTCTTTTCCTATGGGTTCAGAGGTGTTGGTTGCTTATACCTGAGGGGCTGCAATGTTTTTTTATTATCTATGGTGATTGAGGTGGTTTTGACTGCTGCTCTATGTTTTCTATTTTGAGAAATGTAAATAAACTTTAAATAAAATTTTTAAAAACAATCCCTCGGAAAAGAATGACTGAGCCTTGAGTTATATTGTATATGGATATTGCTCCTAAATCTAATCGGATTTATGAATGAAGGGACAGACGCAATAAATATGCAAAGATATGGGGCAGGGGTGGGCGGATTTTGAGAAAGGATGCAAGGCGGTCTGCATGTGGTCAATGCAAAATCTTTTTCCATTTCAACATTTAAGTCTGTTTGAGGAAGAAGCAGTAGGTGTCTGAAGAGTATCCAAACAGTCTTGCAGCAGATCTATAGGTCAAAACCTCTAGATTGAGGGGGCATTCTTTCAGGTTCAGCAATAAGGCATGGTGGTCTATAAAAGGAATCCTCGAGTTTCCAGACCTATGGTTTGTTCTTCTGACAGATTGAAAAGGCACTGAAAACCACTTGTCTTGCACAAATATCTCAACTGGCAAGGCTGCCATTGAAGGTTCATTAGGACCCTCTTGACCAGAGGTATTGGAAGAAAGGTGTAGGATAAGATCCTCTAACCAGGCAAACAAAAACATCTTAGCCCTGCAAGCCAGCTTGCAAAGGACCAGAATGAAGTTCTGTGCAGGAGCCAAAAGGTCTTTTAGGGGATTCTTCCACCTGCAGGAGATACGACACTGCCCCATCTCGCACTCTTGGCAGGTGAAGGTGCTGCTCATGGAAACCACAGTGTTGTTACGATTTTGGGAGGAGCAACATTTGGTGGTGTGGAGCCAACTCATAGCAACAGTTGATCATGTTGTAGCTTGTTAGCTAATGTAGAACATCGTAATGGTGTTTGAGGTGAGAACGCTCATCATTTTCCCCCAGACCAAAGAGAAATGAGCGGAATGCCTACCTCACTACTAGGATGTTAATGTGGAGCTGCATTCCAATGTCCGTTGACTTGATGGCTCTCAAGGTGCGTGAATCACTGATACAGAGGTATCCGACTACTGTTACATCCAACTGTGGATCTTGAAATTAGGCCTCTTGCTAAATAGTGGCTGGATGCTTCCCCCAGAGAAGAGACTTCATGAAGGGGTTGTCTAGGTGGATTGATCTTCCCATTTCCTGGTTAACTGTTGGCAGCATCAACAGAGCAGTTCTTGGATTGGTTTTATCCTAAACCTGCAACCGTTGATTAAAGGAAAGCAGGAGGATGGCGTACCCATAGATGGACCATGGCTGCTAACCATCAGTGTGTGTGCAAAGGGGCCAGTGAACTTACCAGCACCAGCTGGAGTTCGCCGTTTCTGGTGATTGCAGGATGAGAGCAGCCATGGTAGTAAAGTCTGCTCCAAGAACCTGCGAATCCTGTAATGGAATCACCTGTAATTTACATGGTGATCGAAAAACCCAGTGACAACAGTGTCCTCGTTTGTTGCACAGTGAAAAGTGAAAACCTAAGAGTCCTGAGGCTGAAACGCACTGGTGTTGTGAGCTCTCGATCGAAAGAGGTACCAAAAAGGATGGGGTTAGGTGAACTTTGGAGAGCGACTTCTCAGTCTTTGGCTCTTCATCACTCACCCCAGGGAGAGACTGTCAGCGTTGGGCTCGCTAAGGCTCGGGAAGGCGGCAACCAAGGCAGCCAGGGAGACTAAGAAATCCATGATGTAGGAAGCAATGACTAGGTCAGTAGTATCATATGGTCGTGAACGCTGCCCTCCCACACCAACAGTGGAAGATCATGCCAAGCTGGGTCCATACATAGGAGGCAAAATGACCAGGGATAGAGGAGGCAAGTACACAGCCCAAAGGTGAGCGTGTAGTTGAAACGCATTGAGTCCAGTGAAGGGGACCCCAGTGATCTAGGCTCTCAACCCAGAGAGGTTAGACGAAGAGGGTGGGGAAATCAAAACTCGAAGACTGAGGGCTCAGCCTCCGGCTCACTCTCCCCTTCTCCCCTAAATCAGCAGCACAGGAACCGGAAACCACTGGGGATCCCGGTCCCATTAAATGTAGACAAAATCTCGCCGACAAGTTATCAGAAAAACTTAGCACAAACTTCATGAGGTGAGTGGGCATGCCACACTGGGTCCAAAAGTAAAAAAACTCGGCAGTGGGAGTGGGGAAACTAAACTGGGAATGAATGATCCGTTGATAAATTTGAGAAGCAAAAATAGAATATCATCCCAACAGCCCAAGAGCAGCAGGCGTGAGCCTAGTCTACAGGTGCCCCCACATCCCACCAATTTTGAGATGAACGGAGACACGAGAAAGCAACAGTGCAGGGATTTACACACAAAGCTATTCTCTAGAGTTACAGTCACATGTATATAATTGAACACTGCAGTACAAGGAGCTTTACAACTACAAAGGGAGATTTAAGTAAGCAGAACATTTCACGGTTGGGTAAAGAAAAGATGGCTAGTGTCCTTAAAAGTAAGATAAACCCTTCAGAGGCAAAGGATAGGAGATTTATGGAAAGTCCGGCAGGAGGGGTCAAGAAGGGCTGGACTAACCAGCATGGACAGGCGGAGGAACCTTCGATGGCCATGGTTCTGAAGGCAGTACGGGACTCAAAAGCGATCCTGGTGGAGAATTCAGTCCAGTGGGCACTATTTGTCCCTGCTCAGAGCCAATCTGTGTATGGTTTCCTCAAGAACAGAGAAAGCAGAGAAGATGTATTCCCTGAAAGCCCAAGTGAATGAGCTTCTGATAACTTGGACAGCTTGAGGAGCAAGCTGTGGTTGCTCTAGGAGATCCAACATTAGGTTTGTGGGGTTGCTGGAAAAAGAAAAGGGACCCGCCATGGACTTGTTCCTGGAGAAGAGGATCTTAGATGACCAATGCCTGAAAGGCCTTGCAAAATTCTTCAAGATAGAACGAGCACACAGTTCTCGGGCGACTACCCCCTCTAGGAGCACACTACAGCACAATAGTTGCAAAACTGTTCCAACTACAGGGGTCGTGATGTAATACTTCAAGGAACTCTCAAACATGCAAGTGCTTCAGCCATAATATTCCCAGAATAAACGCTCCAGATGCAGAGAGCAAGGACATTCTTTGAGAAAGTGAAAAGACATCTGAAAAATAACATCAAGTACATGTTTATTTTTCCAGCAAAGCTGCAAGGGATACATGAGGGTCCAGCCTAGATGGTCAGAGAACTACAGGAGACATGGCAAAGGATGGAGGGAAAGAGCCTTAAGATCGTTCCAAGACAAAGAAGAAAAACTGAAAACGGATTGGCTCTGTCCGGTCCTTCCAATCCAGCCCAAAAACAAAATTAATTCCCAAAGTCTGGGAGGAAGGTGGGAACAACCAAAGACTACAGGGCAGTGGCAGACAAGGATGGTTTGACTGCGAGAGTGGACAGTAGCCATGCTGGAACTGAAGAAGTGGAAGAAACTGTGGCAGCATGAGAAGAGGAAGTGGCTATATCAGATAGGGGAGGGGGGACTTTTAAAAAGGGAGGAATTAGGAGAAGCGCTATGTAAGAGACCAGCTGAAGCCTCCTAATGGATGACGGAAAGGAAGTGAAATTGGGGTGCAGGGAGGGGGTTAGAAAGACATGAATATGGACAAACAGTGCCCCAGAAGAGATGGCTTCCAGAAGGAAAACCGGGACTGAAGCTGCATACCCAATGCGGCCATTAAAATACCTTAATGCAGAAACAGATACAAGAACAATAAAATGGAATAAAGCAAAAGGATTGAGACGTATTATATACACAATTAGAGTAAGGGACAGAAGCAGGGAGCTCACGGTTTGCAAGGGGGGATTCTTAGTATACCCAGGGGAGAAAAGCAAAGGGGAAAGGAGAAAAGGAACTGTTAAAAAGTTTTTTTGGAGATGAGCGTTGGATGCTTCAATGTTCGGGGAAGTATGAAGGGCGTTATACGTTCAATGGTATGGGAGTTCAAATTATTCAGATTATCATAGCTGATCAACCTTTACAGTGAAGTGCCGCCACCCTGAAAAGCCCAGTTGGAAAAGGAAGCCAAAAATGAAACTGCTTCAGGCAGGCAAATGGCTGTGAATAAACCAATTATACATCGGTCCCAGGACTTGAATGGTGTAAACAACAAGGTACAAAGGGAGGCAGTTATGCAGTTGTGAGATGCCATAAAAGTGGCTATGTCTGAGTGTCAGAAGTGGCTGTACGAATAGCGAGCAGTGCGGATTAATACGGCTCGGCACATTCTATCGCGTTCCTCCAACTCGTTGTGGGTGGCAGTTGTTGGTGTTCGTGCTCCATTATACCTGTGCACCTTGGCTACTGCAGCGGCTGGTGAGCACTGGCTGGGAGAGGGAGCGGGAGCAGTGTTGTAGTTTCGACACAGTGATCTCTTTGACGCGGTGTGCCACATTCTTGTAGGGCCACTGAGTTAGTGGCGCCAAGGCCTTCTCTGGCTAAGGTTCACAGGAACGCGGATATTCTTAGGTGGGAAGGTCTGCGTTTACCCAGCAAACGCCCACTTCGGCACGCATCACAGCAAGGGCATTCCGCACCCTGCAGCAGTTCTTGGAGCGGGGGTAGTTACAATGGGGCTTGCCTGCTTACTTAGCCATCGGTAGGTATTAAGAAGCCCCCACTAACCTGCCTTCTGACATGGTAAGCACCAAAAATATAACTCAATGAAATTTCTACGGGCAACATGAAACTGGCCTGACAGCATAGCTATGCCTTGCGTAGTGAGGCTGCTAAGGCTGGAATGGGCCTTCGTAGCCTGGAAAAAGCTCATGGGGCTCCCAAAAACATTACCCATCCAAAAAAAGTTAAGTGTTGCTAATAATCCTGTGAATCTCGAGTTAAATAAGGGTCTGCAGCCAAAAATCACTGGCTTTCTATTGACTGCCACTTTGCCCGCACAGCATGATGAAACTGTACCGCCATCGGCTCTGTTCACTGAACTGTCAATTAATATTGATAATTACACTCCTAGTCATTCATTTAACATGGACAATGACAACTCGTTACTGAATCTCCGTCTTAATTTGAAGTGCAACTCCATGGGGGCAATTACGCCCCCCCCAAAACTATATCATTGGCACAAATCTATCCGCCAACCCCAATTTTGAAGATCAGATATCGAACTCTGAATCATCATGTAACAAATGTCTTTCTGCAGATGAGATTTTAGCAATTTCCAAGAATGCTTCTCCTTGGGGTGTAGTAGCAGCTGTTACTGCTATAAACGCCATTGTATCTCAAATTGATGCTCTATTCACCCTGTGCAATAACTTGGCTGATAAACATCACGAGATGATGGGCATCATTTCCAACATTGTTGATGTGATATTAGATTGTTCTGAACATAATAATCAGGGTCATCCATCAAGATTGTATAATATCTCTTTATTACAAAGCCCAGTTGCAGGTTTGAATTCAACTTTGTCTATGGACACCCAAGCAGTGAACATGGGCGAGTGTGAGAAGACTTTGGTCTCCCCCAATCTTGGTCTGATACAGAATGATGTAATAATTGTCACAGCTGAATTGGAGCAGGATGCAATGGAGGCCCCAAATAATGACATCCCTTTATTAAATAGCTTGACTAAAATACATAAGGGGTGACGGCACAGTGTCTTGGCAAAATAAAAAAAAGCGGCCCGATCTCTTAAACGGGTGGAATTTAAGAACGCTTTCATCACACTGAAGCCTGCCATCATGTTGCATCTAATGTTGCCTCTGCAGCTCAAACTACAACGATTACTAAAAATCATGGCAATGGCCTATTGAGACAAGTGGAACAAAGAGGTCCCTTAGACCGATGGATTAGAACCAAAGATGCTGTTTCTGCTCCAGTGCAACTCAAACAAGCGTCTAATAACAATCAGAAGAAAGCAGCACCCCCTCTAGATTATCACCTAAAAGCACACCAGCTGGAGACAAAAACTGTAAACATTTTCCCCGCCCTCAATTTCAGCTGTTAATGGCCCTTCATCCCCTGGTGTCCTTAATAGAAGAGATACAACGGGTGCTTGTCCCAACCAAATTGTACTGATTAACCCTAAAGTGTCTGCCTGATTTGGTTCTTTAGTGAGATTGGGAGAATCTTCTCCCACCACAGAAGAATATTCCCTGGCTTTCAGCAATCAAGAGTAATGATTTATTGTGTGTCAAACTTCCCAAATTGAATAGTGACACAAATTGGGCACTTACCGAGCTTGCCTCTCCTGCTTTGGTATCATTGTTGTGTGCTTGCTCAGATACATAACAGAAAATGGGCTTTAAACTTATTGCTTGTTGTAGTCAGCTGAATATTTCTTGTCATGCCCCATCTATTTCACAGACACATTCCTATTTGCAGGGCACTGTAAAGTCCATCTGGAAGCCACTCGAAGGACGGAACACGCCAGCGGCGGCAGCACCCCTCCTTTTTAATCCCACATGCAGGGCCCAAAACTCTCACTGGTCATTTGAACAATGGAGTCTGAATGACAACTGACAGCACCGCTACATGGGTTTTATAAAATTCATCTGTTTGAATATCCGGGGCTTTAGTTCTTTTTGTAATCATCCCCTTGGTATTTTGTACATACGCTCTTATGACATTTTTATTTTACAAGAAACTTAGGCAGTGGGAGTTTCATATGTAGACGGCTATAATATCTTGCAGAGATGAGCAGTGTTTGCCAAAGGGGGCGTCCCTCTGTTAACCTTGCTATTGGCACTGAAGCTTTGTTAAATTTGGAGCCCTTTTGTGAGGAAATTGCTTCTCCTTATGTTTTCTTATGTTTTGTCAGCCATACTGAATGTTCAATTCCTCCGAGACGTGCATTTTGATTATTAACATTTACTTTCCGCCAGGGCATCTCGGGGCTAAAGAAATTTACGGGATGTGGGAAAAATCATGTGTAAATGCTATGCATGCAGCCCTGTGGGTAAAATCATTGTGGCAGGGAACTTTAATGCCGCCTTACTTGCCAAGACTAACTCGACACTAGTTCAAGACTTGGAGGGATTTAATTTCTCTAAATAGGCCTCCAAAGGGGGGATGAGGGGATTCGGAGTCGACAGCAATTCACAATCTTTTGTGCTTGAATCAAACATGTAGAAGTGAGGGGCCTCCATTGTATACATGGACTAAACAGTTCTTCATGCCTGGATTATGTATACATGGATTATCCTGTATGGGAGGGATGTGTGGCACTTCCGGCCAGGTTTACCACACTAAGCGACCATGCAATCCTAACCTGGTCGTACGATCTACCATTTAAATAGAAAATTAACTATCTTAAAAACCACGTCCCTGCCAATAGTAAGGGTAGAACAGTCACATATAAAGCCAGAGAAATGTCAATAAAATGTGCGCTTTTGTTGACAATAACAGCGCCCATCTCCACAAGTGGCTGCAGAGAATCAGTGGGATCGTACTCGTATGATGTCTCTTCTGTGTAAATTGCTAGAGCTAAACACTGGGACTTTGAAAGCCTTTGAACATGACACCAATTGTTTGGACAAAAATAATACACCTGGCTAAGAAAACCCTCTGCAAAAAGGCATTCCGAGATTAATAAATATCAGAGGTATTCATAGCTCGAAAAGCGTCAGTTCACGCCACCACTTTATAGAAAAATTGGTTAAAAGCCTGTAAATGTTCCATGGCTAGTGCAAATTGGGGACGTATGTTCCAACTTTTCAAAAGCCATGATGAAAAGTTTTGGGTCAGAATTAGACTATTTATTAATATAAATGTTAAATTGGAACTGAATCTGATTGGTGAAAGATTGGATTGCGGCTATCAAAGAATTAGATTGAGCCATAGGAGACCATAATTATGTTGGTCCTAAGTATGAGCCCAACACTGCTTTTCTGAGGGCTTCAATTCAAAGGATATTAGACTGGTTATCAATACTTTGAATAATTTGCAGACACCTGGCGCTGATTCTTTAGCAAATTGTGTCCTTAAAGAAAATCCAATGTTTTGGGCCACTGTCCTTGAACAGCTCCACCATAAAATACCAAAGGATGGCCTAATCCTGATCAGCTGGTGGAGATCTGTGCCCATTCCAATGCACGAAAAAGGAATAACCCCTGCAACTATCGCTTACTGGCAATGGTAGATGCAAGCCAAAACATCTTTGCCACCACCCTGTTGAAAAAACTAGCTAAATGGGCAAAGGTAGTGAGCTTACCATCTCCGTTCCAAACAGGCTTTCGAAAGGGCCATAGCACCTGTGTAATGTCTCTGGGGAAGATAAGCTAGATTTGTGCTTTGTCGACCTTAAAGCCTTCAATCCGGTTTCTAGGCCACTAGTATGGGAACAATTGAGGAAATGGGGCATTGACTCTTCATTGTTATATTTTCGGATAACTCTACATTCCGATAACGCGGAGGGTCTGTATGAATCAAGGAGGGGAAATGACCTCTGCAACACCCACCAATATTGGTGTCAACTAGGGATGTGTTTTAGGGCCCCCTCCTTTATGATTTAGATGTTTGTGATATGGATCATGCTATTAGAGCGGCTCGCAATTTCCCCCCCCCCCCCCCTCGGATCGGTACGACTCTTGTACCTTGGTTAGGCTACGCGGATGATACCAACTTGATAGACCACACTCCTATTTGACTCCAGCATTCTCTGGAGGCATTGCAAACCTTGGCTGGGACCAAAAATCTTAAAATAAATGTTACCAGCTCTGTCTAACGCGCATCCAGTGCGCTCACGTTAGACAGAGCTGCAGGACTATTACCTGACTCAGTCGCTCTTTCGAATACATTTCGTACCATAACGGCAGGGAATTTGGACCAGCCACTAGATGTTTAAATTCGGGAATACCCCACTAAGACCATCTCGAATAGGGTTCGGAGCAAATCCTCTTCTTCTCATGGCTACCCCTTCTTATTGGTGACTCATACACCGGCTCATATCCACACAAGAAGACTTACCATAGTACAGGATAGTCTACGATAGAGAACACAGTACTTGGATTCACCTACTACACGTCCTGATGAAGGCCTTTACATATAAGCTCAATTCAACAGCTTGTCCCTGGGACGAAACACAATTGTGTCGACGATACCTTTACTGATCCAGTGTTAAACCACACACTGATATAGGTTTTTTCTGTTCACTGCAATTTGTTCTGTGTTCATGTATTTGAATAGCACAATATGCCGACGAATGAAAGCAAAACATGTTTTTTTATGGAAATCCAGTCCACTCGACTGGATTGTGCTCACCTGTATTGTACATTTAAATGCAAATTCAGAATGTCTCTGGGAACTCTATCCCCATATTTGCCAAATGTATCTGAATTAAACATGTAAGGTCAAAACACGTCTTTATTGACTTTTTTGCAAGCTGAGAAACATTCTTGATATTATGTAGGAATACAATATGAAATGAATGTGTGATCTCTCACCCTGATTTTTGCGATTATTTGAAGGATTAATAACTATATATCGCAAATCTATAATACCAGGGTGCACAAAGAGGTCTTGGTGCCCCCTACCGAGAATTAACATAGCAAAATAACCTGTTCTATGGGAAGGTGCCCACTCGGGTGGGTCTACAATCACGTTTTAGCTCATGGTACATTTCACAGACGAGAAGAACAAGTTACTTACCATCTGGTGACGTTCTTTCGACTGGATGTTCCTCCCACGTATTCCTCATCTTTGATATACATATCTTCAGCTATGCGGCTTGGGAAAATAAACGTCCACACCAGATGGCACTGTGTTCGATGGCATGGTGTCAATGTCCCTCGAAGGTTGCAGTAGAGCATCAACGTCAACATAGGACAAATACTTGAGCCGCGCGCGTTCGCTTCAGTTCTGTTTTTTCGATAGTTGAATCAGGCGTACCCTTAGAACGTAAGCTCTCAAGGAACACGAAGTGTAATTCACATAATTTTTACGGTAGAGTAGGCTGTGAGGGTCGATGATTACGTGGGAGGAACATTCAGTCGAAAGAATGTTACCCGTTGATAAGCAACTTGTTCTTCGAATGGATTGGGTTCTACCACGTATTCCTCATCTTTGCTAGACTCCCAAAGCAGTGAGAATCTGGAGGAGAGAGTACCAATTAACTCTAATCATGGACCGTATGAAGAACGGCCTTGGCAAAGAGACCTCCTTGGGACGAGGTCGAACCTAAACAATGTTTCACATATATATGCGTAGACGACCAAGTGGGCGCAGTACAGATATCCTGCACTGGGACACACCTTTGAAGAGCCATCGAAGTTGCCATGCCCTTGGTGAAATGAGCTCTTAGCCCATCTGGAGGTTCTTTACCCGCCAGTCTGTAGCATTCCCCGATTGCCAAAATTATCCACCTGGATAAGGTTTGATTTGTTACTGCTAGGCCCAATTTGTGGCCGGTATATCCAATAAAAAGTAGGTCACTTTGCCCAAATTTTGCCTGTCTAGAAATATAAAAGCTGAGAGCCCTCTTTGGGTCCAGCCTGTGAAGTCTTTCTTCCTCTTTACTTGCATGAGGGGGAGGGGGGGGACGATAGAAAGATGGCAAAATGATCTTTTCAGACAAGTGAAAATCAGAGACTACTTTGGGTAGAAATGAAGGATTGACCTCGAGTATTAATTTATCTTTATGGAAAATAGTGTGAGGAGGCATACAAGAGAGAGTCTGTAGCTCAATCACCCTGCGGGCTGACGTTATAGCCACTAGTAGGACTGTTTTCAGTGCGAGGAGCCTTAAAATAACAAAAATGCAAAGGCTCAAAAGGAATGCAGAATTTTAAAACTAGATTTAAAACCCAAACAGGGACATGAAATGGGACTGGGGGTACACGTTGGTGAGACCCTTCAAGAATTGTACGATTAGAGGTATCTTGAAATAAGACACTTCTTCAGATGAGCACTTAAAGATACAAAGCGACCCTAGGTATCCTTTTATTGTACCAATCTGGAGCCCCAGATTGGCTAAATGCAACAGGAAAGAAAGCACCATAGGTGTGCCACATAGGAATCGATCCACATTCTCATCTTTGCACCAGTTACTGAACTTATTCCAACAACACCGGAACAATGATTTGGTTGCTGGCCTTCTGGCCGAAAGCAAAATCTCCACTACGAACAGATCCACTTGAGGGGTTCCCCAAAGGGTGAAGATCTCCTGAAGGACTTCCTGAGCTAGTTCCCACTGGTGGGATACTGTGCTCTGCCTGCTCAGAGCATCTGCCGATGTGTTCTGCTCTCCAGCTAGGTTAACTGCTGACAGAGATTCCCTCTTCTATTGCCCAGAACAAGAGTTGCATTGCCTCTCTGCACAGTGGTAGTGACCCTACGCCTCCTCACTTGTTGAGGTAGTACATGGCCACTGTGTTGTCCGTCATTACCAGGACATTCTTTCCCCATATAGAGGGCAGAAAGGCCTTCAGCGCTAGTCTGATTGCCCTCAGCTCCAAAAGGTTGATGTGTAGTTTGGGCTCCGATGGAGACCAACGACCGCTGACTGTCAGATCGTCGGTGTGGGCTCCCCATCCCGCGAGTGAGGCGTCTGTCACTACTGTTATCTCATGCCATGGTTGCCAAAAAGACTCCCCTGAGAATATGGTCTTCGCAAGCCCACCAAACTAGGTCTTGAGCAACTCTGCTCGGAACTCGCAGGCGATCCGACATATTCCCTGAAAATTGGGACCATTGAGTCCTGAGAGCCCATTGAAGGGATCTCATTCTGACTTCTAGCATCAGGAAAATGCAGGATGCCATGAGGCCGAGCAACCTCAAAAAAAATAATCAAAGCCTGGAAGAGGTTGGGCATCCTGGAATTTTGTAACCATCTGCTGAATGTGTTGGGCCCTCACCTCGGGAGGCGAGGCTTTCGCAGAGGAAGTATCCAAGACCGCTCTGATGAATTGGAGTCTTTGGAATGGTATTTGGGACTTCTTGTAAATGAGGGAGAAGCCCAGCCTGTGTAGGGATTGACAGGTGTGTCTAAGATGTTCCTGGGCTTGTTTGGGTGAACGAGCCCCGATTAACCAATCGTCCAGGTAGGGGTAGATGTGAATCCCCCCATCTCCTGAGGCTCGCTGACACTACCGCCATCAGCTTGGTGAAAACCCTCAGGCGGAGGTCAACCTGAATGGCAGAACTCGAAACAGATAGGGAGAACCACCAATCGCAAACCACAGGTACTCTGTGCTTGAGATGGATTGGCACATGAAAGTAAGCATCCTTAAGGTCCAATGATACCAACCAGTCTTGGAGTTGGAGAGCCTGAAGGATCTGAGAAAAGGTAACCATCTTGAACTTGTCCTTCTTGAGGAATTTGTTCAAATTTCTCAAGTCCGAGATGAGTCTCCGTCCTCCGTCCCCCTTGGGAATGCCAAAGTAGGGGGAATACCAACCCATGTTCCTTTCCGCTACAGGTACATGTGCTATTGCACCATTATCTAGCAGGGTTAAAATTTCCTGCAGCAGGAGTGGATCCGGAGTTTTGACAGAGTTGTATCCCGGTGGATGGTCCAGAGGTCTTTTCTGTTTCCAGTGCCCAAGCATCTGCAGTAATGCCTCGCCATTCTTTCAGATGCTGAGAGATTCTGCCTCCCACTGGGTTCTTGTGGGTCAAGACCTCAGAATGGCTTAGAGGTAGCTGCAGTAGCGGCTGAGGGGACAGTTGCTGCTACTGGGGCTGATCTAGCACCCCTTCCTCGTCCACCACCAGGAAATCTCTTTTGTCCTCTTTGACTAGCCTGGCCTCTTCCTCTTCCAAATGAGTAATAAAAACGAAAAGGACGACCCATCCAGGAAGATGAGCCGAGTAGGAGTGTTGAGGTTGACGTATCGAGGCGCTAAGTGATTTAGCCTTAGAGGTCTGCAGCTTCTCCAGACTCATCTGCCATGCTGCCGAACAACCTCAAGCCGTCAAAGGGCATATTGAGTAGTCTGGCCTGCACATCCACTGCAAAGCCCAACTCTCAGCCACGCAAATCTGCGTAGCGCGCTGCTAGACGCCATGGACCTGCTGATGCCGTCAGCAGTGTCCAATCCTGACTGGAGACATTCCCCCCATTGCCTCCTTTCCATCTTTCACAATAGCCAGGAAGATCTCTTTCCTCACCTTCCGGAATGTGTTGAGCCGCCATACTAATACAGTCCCACAGGGTGTAGGTGAATCTGGAAAGGGTGCAAGTAACGTTGGTTGACTTTAAAGCCATACTGCTTGAAGAACAATGCTTGCGCGACCATGCATTAATTCTTTTATCATCCCTATCGGGGGTGGGGGGGAAATTGATGGGTAAGCCGATTGCCTTGTGGATGTAAGCTGCTTGGACCACTAAGCTTTCAGGTGTCGGGTGCTTAGTGAAATATTCTGGATCAGATGATGGTCTATATTTTCCTGCACATTTTTGTTTACTGTAGGTCCAGATTTTGAGGTCTCCCAATTAGCTATGACCTTCTTTTGAAAGACTGTGTGAAAAGGTAGTATTGGATCTTTCCGAGGACCCTGGCTCAGAATATCTGTCATATCATCTTGCTCGTATATGGGTGAATTTCTGTTCCAGCCGATGAACTCTGCAACCCTATTCATAATGTTCCTGTATGCTGAATCAGCATGATCAGTTGGGTCAGGTCTGTCGAATTCAAATTCAGGCAAAGTGTCTATGCCACTAGCTAATTGGAGACAGTCAGATCAGACATTTTTGAATCTGGATCAATTAGCTCCTCTGGAGCGTCTTGTTCCATACTTCAACCCAAATAGGGAAGAATCCTCTTCAGAGCATTGTTCCTCTTCATAAATGAAAGTCATAGACTTGAAAAAGTATTTTCTTGGTAAATGGGTATAAACCTTACCCGAGGGTTGAGGTCATGAAGGCGTTGGCATAGATTTCCCTAATGGCATCGATGACACTATAGGAATCGGTTTTCTACTCGACAAAGTAGTCGATGGCGTCGATATGGTCGACGTTGGCTTTGATAAACTCGGAAGGTGCCTTCGACAAAGGCGTTGAGAATGGCGTCGACGGAACCTTCGACAGAGGCGTTGAGGAAACCTTCACTAGTGTTGACAAAATCTTTCACACTAGTATCCAAGTTTTGGAACCTGACGCTGTTTTGTCCAGCAGTGCCTTCGATTTATGCACCGATAGGCTTGACTTGCTCTTTTTTTTTTTTTTTTTTTTTTTTTTTTTTTTTTTTTTTTTTTTAGGTACTGGAAAAGGTTTCCTATACAGTAACCTCGATGATTTCTCATCGAATTTTGAGAGTTTAGTAGTCTCTCACCTTCCTCTGTCATCCGAGGGATGAGCTGGGGCATGGCTTTGAAGGGGTCGGGCTGCATTCTCAAAGATCTGCATCATTGAGGCACTGAAGGCCTCCAATTTCTTAAGGCAATCATGTTTTGTTGGACAAGTAATAACCCCTGTGGAGTCCGAAGATGAAGAAGAGCGAGATTTGGTGACGTCTCTTCTTCGAAGATTTTCTCAACCGACTCCTCGAGCGAGACTTCTTCGACTTACGCCAGGACGTGTCCTTAGACGCCCCGGAGCCTCTAATTTTCTTCGAAGAGGTCTTCGGAGTTTCCTTCCCCACCGGCAATTTACCTTGCCGTTCCTTGAGAGCTTTAGGCATCATGGCCTGACCGGAACCGCGCATTCATCGATCCGATGGTCGGGACTCAGGCACCATATACAAACTCGATGGGTATCAGTGATCTACATCTTCTTCCTGCAATTGTGGAATTCTTTGAAGCCAGTCCTTGGGGTAGAAGGATTCAAAGATGAAGACATCTTGATGAAAGACTGAAGCGCCGTTTTCAAACACACGAAGTGAAAGCTTTTGGAAAAATGGAACTGAAGCCAATGGGCACAGCTCGAGCTATTTGTACTGTGGATGACGTCGATGCTCTACGGCAACCTTCGAGGGACATCGACACCACGCCATCGAGCACAGCACCCTCTGGTGTGGAAACTTTTTCCGAAGCAGCAAAGCTGAAGATACGTATATCAAAAGATGTGTAATACCTCAGAGAACACAATCCATTCAAAATATATATTTGCATATCAGTAATTGTCCCACCCCATAGGGCAGTCCAGCACAGAAAGGTTAGGCAATTCTCTGCTGAACAAGAGTACCAACTGCAACCTCAGACACGTACTGTGGTCTAGTCGGGCCTCATCAGTGAGGTGAAGCTGTGCCTCTAAGCACAGTGAGCAAGTTGTCCACGTCTGGATTGCCCCGGGTAACTTAGAGTGAAACCCAAATTTCCTAAAAATGCAGAAAAAGGTCAGGGATTGTGTATTGACTTGCAGTTCTACCTAAGAGGTCAGATTGGATGGATAGCCAGGAGGGTAAGATATTGCGATAGATATTGCGAGTGTGCCAATCCGTTCCGGTTGAGGCCCTTCACTACGAGGTAGGCGTTTCCCACATCCTCTCGTTACAGCTGGTCCAGATGAGTAACTTTTTAAAAATGTTTTCCTTCATTATAGATTTGGTAAAATACAATCAACTTTGTGAGGTGTTCTTCAGTCACTTTTCAACCGAAATCTGCATTCTTTCCACCCTGCCCCCCGCCCCACCTCCATAACATCCCCCAACTACCTCAAACCCTCCACCCTTACCCGACCCCTCACCCATTTGGTACAGATTTCTCCTTTCTTAAACCACATCTTTAAACCATTAAATGACTCAAACTTCATAAAAAAAGACCTTTGGCCCCCTGGTCACAGCTCAGGTGTGCATTCATGTCTGATTCCTTAAACAATCCAGGCACTGCCCCTTTTCTCCCAAAAGAACTACGAGATCCCCCCCTCTCATCAATTTGTATTTCCTAATAAGAGTCCCGGAGCAAACCTATCAATAAATTCTCCCGACTCCATTTCAAGAGGGCCTGCCTGTCCATGGAGCGCTGCCGTTATGCTTTCCATGACACATGTTCATAGCAACATTAATCATTCCTTTTTACCTATGGGTGTACACTTTTCCATTTCATGGCCTAACAAGCTTTTGCTACTAAAAGTAGACACAGGGCCATTTTCCGCAGTCTGACATTCTCCATCCTCCCCCTCCAAACCAAACAAGACCATCATGGGCAATTTAACCTGGGCTATCCCGTCCAGCTTTTTAATCCACCCCAAGACTTCATCCCAAAAGAATTGCACCCTTGAACACCCCCAACACATATGCCAATAGTCGACCCTCACTCCACATGCCCGCCAACAGGAAGGCCTGACATTTTGAAACATTTTGGAAAGTCTGACCGGATCATATTGCCACCTGTGAAGGAACTTGATGGCATGCAGCTTATATTAACTGTAGATCCATGTCCGAGAGGCTCCCTTACAGCGTCTACCCCCACAGAGCTGAGTCTATAACTCCCCTCCGTGTCCTGTTCCCACTGTCTTCTTAGTTTCTCAGTAGGCCCACTCCCGGATTCCACAAGAGCCCCATAGATCGCTGCGATCAGTCCCTTCCTTTCAGCCCCTTTATCCAAGAGTTTTTCAAAGGGGGTGAGGTCTCCCCATCTGTTCTCTCCAACTCACGCCAGTTAACACCCCCTTTACTGGTACGAGAACACTGAAAGTTAACCCATGGCAAGCGCCTCCTCCAGCTCTATTATGCTGATGAACCTACCCTCTCAAAAAAATCCTTTCCAGTCCCGCCTCAAACAATTTCTGGAATCTTTCTGGGTTCGGGATAGCCTCCCTAACTCCCGGCACCCAGAGGTGACGAAGGGGTGAGGGCCATGTCATTACTCCTTTCATTTCTACACCTCGTCTCCAGGTGTCCCTAATGGTACCCACAATAGGATGCTCTTTCATTCCGCAGGGGAGCTTACTTCTCGGTACCCACAGCCATTCCCGCACTGTGGCAGGGTGCAATTGTAAGTTATCAAACGTAATCCATTGGAGATCCCTTTGGGCCACAAGATGAGGTACACGAAATCTAAGACGAGTTGGTTTGTAGTAGAGTTTCACGTCTGGTAGGCCTACTCCTTTTTCTTTGGGTAGGACCAATACATCACTTGATATCCTAGCCCTTTTCCCCCAGCCAAAGAAATCTCAAGAGAGCCCTTTATCTCCCGAAAGAATGAGCCTGGGATCCGGAAGGGGTGCATCTGCAACATATAAAGCATCCTTGGGAGGAAAATCATTTTAAGAGCATTGAAGCGACCCGACCACGATGTTGTTCCATTTCTCCAAATCTGCCTTAATTGTGGCCATCAGGGGGTGCGGGGCTGGGGGGGAGGGGGCCCGAGTTTGCCTCAAATAATTCACCAATTTCCATTGTGACATTGATTCCCAAGTATATTAACATTCCCAGGCAGACATGCATACCCAGAAGTGAGAATCACGCTATATTATTATTAATTATTTTTTTATTTGGTTACATAACCTTTTACAAAAGAAAAAACAATGCAATGATAATGATGTGTTATTTATATAGCACCTTCATCCAAAGCGCTTTACAGAGCACATATTTACATACAATATCTCCCAACCGAAATTGGTACTCATTTATCGACCTCGGAAGGATGAAAGGCTGAGTTGGCCTTGCCGGGATTCAAACCTGCGACCTGCATATCACGCTCAGATGGCAGCAGCGAGCGCTCAACCTGCTGAGCGCTCTTCCTGGCTTAAACAATTTGTTATACAATTCGAAAAGCAGGAATAAATTCATCATAGAATTAACACATGACAATGAAACAAAAATCTGAAACAATCTCAGTCTAAAAAGAAAAAAGAAAAAAGTATTCAACAGTTAAAATGACAAACTATTTGCTAAAATAAGAAGGAAGGAAATGGGTGCCTAGCAGCTGAAAAGTGAGACCCAGGCAAAACCAAAACACAGCCCTTTTGACTAAATACAATCGAGAAGCTGGCAGTGACTAGAAATGAGGAAAAAAAAAAAGAACAAGGAAGCTCACACTGTTTCCATAAAGAAGAGTAACGTCAATTATAGGAGTTCAGTTCACGACGTTAGTTCTTTCCAGTACCTGAACCACCGCTGTTGTCATAACTCTGTCATACCCAGAAATCAATCTGTCCCAAAACATATCATACAGAAAACTTCCCTATTTCCCCATTCCTATTCCTATCCAAGGGGATAAAGACTGATTTAGACTTCATCTTAAATCCCGCCAGGGAGCCATATTGCTCAATCAATTGAACTGCCAACGCTATGGATGTCGGGGGATTCCTTGTGTGTAATAGCATATCATCTGCATAAAGTGAGACTTTATAATTCACCCCTCCTACCAGGAATCCCTCTACACGTGGGTCTTCTCCGATCTTCTGGGTGAGAGGTTCCAATGAGAGTGCAAATGATGTCAGGGAGAGGAGGCAGTCCTGCCTAGTTCCCTCCCCAAACCAACGGAAGACCCACCATTTACAGCCGCACGCGCCCTCTGAGACTAGTGCAGTGCCATAATCCCACAGAGAAGCATTTTCCCTATACCACACTTAATGAGCACTGCTTTAAGAAACTCCCACTCAACCCTATTAAATGCCTTTTCCATGTTCACTGAAAGGAATGAGGGGTCCCCAGTTGTCCCCTGAGCTCCATTTATCAGGTGTAAGGTTTTCCTCATTACGTCAGCATCCTGGCCCCCTTTATCATAATATTTCTGTTTTAGAAATGTTTAGTTGCAAATTATTTTCCCGTCCTCCAGAAGCTGCAGCTCCTCTTTTCCCCTAAGCCTCCATAACAGTCCTTGCGCCCATCCAAGGACGCGTGCACCCATTTATCCAGTTGTGTTCCTCCCTCAGCCTATTTTCAATGAATGTCTGCTCCGCTCCCTTTTTTTCCTAGCCCCTTCCCTAATCAGAACCCCCCACACCCCTATCCTCCAGGTTGATTTCCCGGCTTCCCAAACAATTCTCTTCTCCACCTCGCCTGTGCGATTCATCTTGAAGAATTCCACAATTTACCTAGCCATCTCCAACTGGAATAGTGGGTCCTTCCATAGGGATTCCTTGCCTCTCCATTTTCAGCCCCTAGGACTCAACCCCAACCAGCTCAAATTCACCATTACCACATTGTTTTCTGACCAGGAGATCGGGTGAATCTCTGAACTCTGTGCATCTTCCCACAAGTCACTCAAAATATACACAATCTATCCTAGTAAAGATTCCATGAGGGGGCGAGCAAAAGGTGTACACCCTTTCCTGCGGGTGGAAATGACACCCTATGTCTTGCAACCCATACAATTCTAATACATCCTGGCCATCCCCATATCCCAGCCTTAGCAATTCTTGTTCCCTAGCATGAATCACCTGTCTCCCTAACTTGACATCCTCACATATAAAGTCACCGCCGGAAATAAGGTGTCCTGAGCTTTCGACCAATATTCGAGAGGGTACACTTCAGAAATCTCAACTGCCCCTCGTGTGGGGTGTAAATCATTGCAAACGTAAATTGCACCTTCTGTATGGTACCAGAGATCAGAAGGGCGCTTCCCTCCACGTAGGACCAGAACTTGTACACCTCCATCTTGAGCACCCTACTTATTAGGATACCCACTTCCGCTTTCCTTAAAGGACCTGATCCCCAATATTCTTGGCCAACTAATCCACATGGGATCCTTCATTCTTCTCCCTTACTAAAATGAGTCTTTTGGAGGAACAGGACATCGAGCACAGCTCGCCAGAGTTCCCTTGCAACCAGCGATCTTTTCATTGGTGAGTTCAGCCTTTGACATGGAGTGCTAATCCAAAAACGGCTCTCCCTTGCCCCTTCCTCTGCTGCATCATGTAACTCCACTTCGGGCGCACCATCCATGCCACCAGGTAAGCCTTTGAGTGCCAATTCGAGCGTTGTCAGAGAAAAACCGAAAGGCAAAAACTTGTACCAAGCTCTCAATTTCCGACCCAAACCCCTTCCCTCAAACCCTCCTCCCACCACATCCCCAGACAGCACCCGGCTTGACCCAGTTAGAATAACTAGGTCGAAACCGAACCACCAACAGAACCTGTTCGATCAGATCCCTTCTGTCCAAACCACTTACTCTAGAACCCCACTTCTCGCCCCCATAGTAATCCCTCGTCACTTGTCAACCATTAACTGCAAATCCCCACAACCCTCAAACCTGGCACCACTTCATTCCAAACGCTAAGAAGCGGTTGGATATTCAGTAAACCACAGCCGGGTCCCCACATCCCAAGTCCCCTCTAATTGTGTCATCCGCTTTGAGTATCCACTGTAGAATTATACACCAATATTAGGTCAGGTCTCTGCTGCCGTGAATGTGTTCAACTTTCTAAACTTCCGGGATCCTGGCATTAGTTTTCTATTCGGACCCTTGATGCGCCTTTGACCGTCGCCTGCCACCTCATTAAACCACTTTGTAAGGGGGTGAGCACAGCCTTCTTTTGGCAAGGGTCCGAGGACAGATCTTGAAAAATCGTTACTCTAGTCATGCTGTACATAACCAGGCCTTTCTTCCTTTCTCGAAGATAATAATAATAATTTGGTATTTATATAGCGCTACGAACCCTCAGGTATCTGAGCGCTGTTTATTATTACCCACGGTGTGTGGTGCTCATTTAGCGAACTCGGATGGATGAAAGGCTGAGTTTGGCCCTGCCGGGATTCGAAACTGCGTTAGCAGGCTCTGCACGGATGTTAAAGCGAGCACTCCTACTCGCAGTGCCACTTGACCGGCATCTTGAGCTTATCGGAATAGTTGTGGAAGCAGGTGAGGACGGACTTGGGGCCCCCGCCGAGCCGCCTGCTCAATGCATCCTCTCAATTTTGGCTTCATCAATAGTGTCATCAAAAAGAGTTGTGACTTAATGGAGAGTTTTTCTAAGTCCAGCTCCGTCTCCCCCACTTTTCTGGGAACCCAAAAATTCTTAGGTTGTTGCGCCTTTCGAGGTTTTCAAGGTCGTCCAGTTTCAGGGTGATCACAGCCTGTCTACTTTCCATTACAGACATTCGCACATCCATTTGGGTCTCCAGGATGTCCAGAGAGGATTAGTTATGCTCCACTTCCTCTCGTCTCTCCTCCATTTTATTGATCCTATGGGTAATTTTATCGACCCTTCCTTCATGTTTCTAATTTCCTCCATTAGTGATGTGACATCTTTTTTGGTTGCCATGAACTCATTCACCTTCCCCCGTTCCTCCCCCCCACACCCCTGGATGACATGTGTCTGGCGAGGCAGTGCCTCCACGTTCTTCCTCAGTGTATATTCAAAGCTGGCTAACTTGGATCTCCCATTGATGTGCCAGCACTCAATGATATGTGTCCCTGAACGTATGTGGTGAAACTCCAAACATGGACTGGTACGACTTCAACTTTGTGGTGATGCAACCAACAAGTAGCTTAGCAGCCTCCGATGCACTGAATTAAGACCCGTCTCAAGTTTGACTGCTCAGTTATATCACCTGAGTACCGGGGGACAGCCATCTGGTGGGTGATTGATATTTTATTTCTATTGCGCTCATACACAAGTGTTTCAGAACGCGTCAAGGCAAGGGAGGGGAGGGGGACAGGGGAGAACTAAACAGCGATCTTACTAGGCCCAGTGACATTGAGAACGCGCAAGTGCATGGGAGAGGGGGGAGGGGGGAGGGGAAAAGTGAATGGAAGGGGGAGAAGTGTAAAGTGCGAAGCAGAGGAGAAACAGATAAATAACAATAAATAAATAAGGCAACAAACAGTGGTAATACAGCCAGCAATTTGCAAGTGCTAGGTTTAAGGCAGCAGACAGGGTAGGTCTGATAAGGGAAGGAAGAAAAAGGGGGGGCTGTATGGGTACAGATACAGACCCCAGTGCAAGGGGTGGCCTGGAGGCAGTGCAGGAGGGTAGCAGGATGAGCAGGTACCTGGGCCCGAAGGACAGAGGGTGGCCAGGTGCAAAACATTGATTTTGAGGCGCTAACCTGTGGTGGCTGTAGAGCACCCCTCCGACCGAAACCACGCTACTACAGTCCATCCACTCTCTCCCAATTGATGGACAGCCTCTAGACTTCAAGGGGGACGAGGGGGACCTGCTGTATAACCAATTCCTTTCTGCTGTATCAGCACATCTCTGTTAGACCGCTCCGGGACATCAACTTCTGCTCATCATAGAAGGGCAGGGAGCTGCCCCCCCCCAGCCCCTGAGTAGGGGGCCCTCACTGCCGCTGCCAGAGCGACCCTTCTTCCCCTCAGGCTGCCAGAGGTCCCTCTGCTATGTGCAGTGTGCTCGGGTATCTGGGCCTGTCCCCCGTCTGATGCTCGCTCCGGGGACCCACAATGTATCTCCCTGGTGCCACAGCATGAACAGCTGTCCCCCTCCGCTCCCAGGGGGGCTACAGGCCACACAGAGAACACCAGATGTCCAACAGGGTCCGTCGCGTGACTCAGCGGGTGCCGCCAGCCTCAGTTGGTCCGGGGGTGGCAGGGCCTATGTCCTCCCTTCAAGTACAGGGATCAAGTACAGGATTGGAGAGTGTCAGGAGGTGTCTCCAAACTCCTTCACTGTCTGCAGTTAGGCTGACCAGTGGGGCCTCTGTGCCTGCTGGCCGCCCGCGCTCTGCGTCCTCTCTGGCGGGCGAAATGACTTTCGTTTTTTCGGCCGGTGCCGCTGTGGGACCGAACTCCGCTAAGACAAGTCTGATTTTCACCGGTGATCTGCCCACACAGGCAGGGGAACTTCACTGACCCTGTAGTCTGGGCGTTGCTTAGCCGGGGGGGCTAAATGTGCAGGCTCTCGCCACGTTTCGTGCCCGCAACAGGGGACTAGCATGCCCAGACTTCATTGGCGCACACCCTGGCGGCCCATGAGTAACACTTTATTACTATTCTACTCTCGTCAAAAAATACCCCTATGCTCATCTTGCTGGCTGACCAGTATATATTGGGTTGCAAAAATACATTTTTAACACACTTAAGGATAACCATATTGGAGTTTTTAGACCAATTGGATGTTTCATATGTGGATATTATGTCAAATCCTAATAGGAACGTCATATTAAAGAGCAAAACAAGAGATATCTGCAATAGCATCAATCGGCTTGGTGAATTAAAATTATACACAATATGTTGCCAACAGAGCTTTAGTCACAACTTGCCCTGCTCGTATTTAACCAAGCTACACTGTATGCAATTGCAGAGATTCATCATTTACTTGCGAACACACCTGGACAGTGGGCTAACATACCCCATCATGAGAGAATCTGTCGAATATGCAAAACTACAGTTGAAACCGCTCGCCATCTTCTCACCCAGTGTAAAAAAATGAGTTAGCTACTTTAAAGGATACTCCATGAATCTATTGAGCATGATCAATTTTGGAGCACCCTACACAGAGCAGAATCTATTGTTGTAACTGGCGCAGCATTTTATGTATGGAGGGAAGCTTTGTTTCTAATTAACAATTGATTTATTTTAATTATTGGTTTCAGGGACACTGGAATATATTAAAAACAATTATAATTAACCTGGAGATGTGATTAGCAGGATGTGAACCGGTTAGTAATTTCTTGAATCTTAGCTAAGGCATTCTCTATCTTTTATTATTTTATTTCTTATTGTATATTTATTGTCTTACATTTGTGTAAAAAGGTTTGTATTTAACCAATAAGCACAACAAATAAAAAAATAATAGGGATGTGATTTTTAAGAGACACTTATTTGGAACTTAATCTTCATTCCTACACAGGACGACGTACAGGTGTGGGTCAAGCAGGTTTCACAAAAGGCTTGAGTGTGGTTGCCAGCTAAATAAAAAGGTTGCTTCCACTACGAGACAAAAAAAGGTGTCTATAGACAAAGGGCAGATTCACACGAATGACAGGTCCAATTGGGAAAGAAACAAACCTTCATCAACGTCTACGCCATCACCGTTGTTGCTTAAACACTGGAGAAGGTGAGGACATTGATTAAGAGAGCCCCCCTCAAAGTCTTAATATCAGATGGTAACTTCAGTGACGTGGTGGATCCCAAGCTCGATTCGATGAACTGGGAAGGTCAGGTTCAGGGTGCTAGCAACAAAATCAAAATTGGAAATAGTTATTGACAACATGACCTAGTGAATACACGGAGGGTAACCCCACCCAGATCTTAGGGAATTCTCACACTTTTCAGATGCTCATTCCTCCATGCAGCTAATTTACTTAGTACTTCACCCCCAGGCAGACACTAATAGGCTGTCTGAGGTTAACAGTTTGGCCAGAAATATCTCAGATCATTCCCCAATATTTTTTGAGAGACAGAGGTCCCCCTAGATGGGAGAGATATGGAGATTGAAAACATTTCACCAACAAGACAAGTAGGTATTGATGGACCTTATAAGAGTCGAAGGACTACTTTCACAATAAACCGACTTCCCTAATCTCCACGCAAACGCTGTGGCAGGCATACACATTTTGTGCTAAAAGAGAAAGCCATTGGGATCATAACTGGCAAGGAAAGGGGCGATGGACGAAAAGGAAAGTGGCGAGGGGACTAGAGAATCAATGGATAACAAACCCATCAGATGAGCCATTATGAAAATTGAGGAAGATGAGCGAAGGAATCAAGATAAGTGTTGAACCAAATCAGGTATGTGATATAAGGAGGCAAAGACATATTTATGGGGAGACAAAACAGGGAAATGTCTACTGTGGCTGGCACAGATACGCAACCTAGAGTGGTCAGTGAAATAATGGACAGCTCGAGTGGTAGAAGGGTAATGTCGCCCAAAGAGATAGTAGAGGTCTCTGCCTTGTATTATTAAAGGCTTATATAGAGAGTTTTGAGGAGGAATTTCAGAATTTCCTAGAGGAGCTCTCAAAGTCAAATAAGTGTCAAAGAGGCAAATCGATGTTCTACAGGGAAAACATCTCTAAGGAAGAATTGGAAGAGGCAATGAAGCGGATTGGGGAGGGGCAAAACACCTGTGCCTAATGGACTCCCAATTGAATTATAGAAACTACTAAAAGGCAAAACCCTACACATAATGAGACCTTTAACAGGGTGAGGGACATGACCTGTAAATAAAAGTTATTCACTGTAGTGACTAGAGTGCTTGGTCCCTAGCATATAGCGTGTGGGGCACGGCCTCGGGCAGGGGTACGCCCCGCTGAGGTCCCGCCCTCTGGCACCTCACCTCAGTCCCCTTTGAACACATCAGATGCTTAGATACCTTGCTACACCAATACATATTAGCCCTTGGCATACTAGCGGGGGAAGATGGGTGGGATTTATGGAGAAAGGGGACCGAGTACGTCCCGTCCCCTTTCCTTCATCTTTGTGGGTAATTCCACCGAACAAGAACATGGGGTGGAGCTGTGACAACCCGCCTCATATCTAGGATGAAGCAGAACCACCTGACCAAACTATGCATTGCACCTGGAGCTGGTGTCCAGAGAGTAGTGCTTACAGAAAGCCGACACAGTGGCCCAAGTCACCGCCTTGGCGATAACATCCCAAGAAGCATGCCTCTGAAACGGGACAGCAGTGGCCGCATGGGCATGAATCCCCTCAGGAACAGGTTTTCCCATTGTTATGTAGGCCTCCGAAATGGCCTGGACTAGCCAACGGGCGATGGAAGCCTGAGAGCTGGGGGAGGAGTCCCCAAAAGTCACAAACAACACCACAGACTTCCTGAAGGATTTCATCCGGAGAGATCAAACTTGAGAACCTTCTTGAGGTCTAAGGAATGTAGGGCCCCCTCTGCCTCAGACTGTGGGTTCGGGAAGAACACTGGCAGGTAGATCTCTTGATTCAGATTGAACTGAGCGATCACCTTGGGCAAGAGGTTTGGGTGAGTGCGCAAACTGACCATCTCGTTCTGAAACGCAGTGAAGGGCTTGTATGAAGACAACGCCTGCAGCTCACTAACCCTGCATGCAGATGTGAGAGCCACCCATAAAACGTTCATCAGCGTCACCAAGCGCATGTCCACAGAGGCCATCATCTCTAAAGGCTTGCGTTGAAAAGCTGCAAGAATCACTGTGCAGTCCCAGACCGGATGCAGCGTATGCACCGGAGGACAAAGCCTAGATAACCCCTTAAGGTGGGCCTTAACCACTGGGTTGGCTGCCGAAAACATGCTCAGGGGAATTCTTGCGAGCCCCGATGGCCGCAAATACGTGCAGCAAGTATCCACCTGAACTCCAGAAAGAGCCAGGTGTGCTGAAAAAGTTAGTACATCATCCAGCAGACACGTGACAGGGTCCAGACCCTTGTCACAAGCCCAATGGAAGAACCTAGTCCATTTGCTTTTGTACTGGGACAGTGTCAAGGGCCTCATGGCCTGCTGAAAAATGTCCCAGTTGTCATCTGAAAATTGAGCATGCTGAAGCCTCAGCGGATCAGCAACCAGGTGGCCAGGGCAAGTTTGGCCCAAGACCGAATGTTCCACTGCCCTGATGCGTCCTGAAGCCCCTGCTGGGGAATCGGAAGATGGGTGGGGCCCTGAGAGCACAACTGCAGCAGATCCGAAAACCAGGGCCTCAAAGGCCAGTGGGGGGCAACCAGGGTGAGGCTGCAGCTCACGGAAGCCTGGTACTTGCGGAGGGTCCACTGGAGCAGAGGGGTTGACAGGAAACACGTAACACCTCCAGCCATGCCAGCAGATCTGGAAGGTGTCTCCCAGTGACCCCCGACCAGCCCATGAGGCAAACTAGAGGCACTGGGCATTTAGGGGCAGGGGGATACAAACAAGTCCTGGTTTGGGAACCCCCAATGCTGGAACAGGAGCAACAAGGAGTTGTTGTGCAACTCCCACTCGTAGGTGTGAAAACCCAAGCGACTCCACTGATCCGCTTCTGCATTGCAATCCTCCGGCAGGTAGATTGCAGAAATCCAAATCCTCTCTGCAAGGGCCCATTCCCAGATCAAAACCGCCTCCATGCAGAACGGGTGCTACCCTGCTTGTTCAGGTAAAACATTGTAGTAGAATTGTCCAGTACCGACTTGTCCCCAATTATGGGTAAAAACCCTTTTAGGGGACAGGCCCACTGCCCTGATCTCGAGCAGATTGATATGTAGGAGGGCTTCCACCCTGGTCCATGCTCCATGAATTGCATAGCCCTCCAGAGTAGGTCCAAAACCGGAAAGAGGAGCGAGTCGTCCCCAGCAGGGTAGCCTCCGGTCAAGTAAAGGGGGCTCCCACTGAAACATTGCCATCCATCAGCCACCGGAGAAGATCGGGCAAAAGGAGCAGTGGTATTGGGATCCTGTCTGACTAAGACCCTGTCTCCTGATCCCGGCTGGCCACCAAGTGGAGCTGGAGGCGCCTCATCTTGAGACAGGCATGTGGCACAGTCAGCATGCAGGAGGCCATCAGGCCCAGAATGTGCTGGAACTACCATGCGGTGTTGGTCGAGTTGGCCGGAAAGTACCCCACCGCCTCGCAAAGGGCCATCAGCCTCTCAGGCATGGGGGATCATCCGCTGAATGTTAGTGTTCCAACACGCCCCTAGGAAGACCAGTTCCTGAGACAGACATAACTGCGAATTCCTCCGGTTGGGGGAAAACCACAGCTGATGAAGGGTATCCCGCCCATCGCTGGCAGGATTGCACCACCCCTTTGGGTGACCCCACCCTCAACAACCAGTCATCCAAAAAAAGGTATAGATGATGGCCCTCCAAGCGGAGAAGGCCCGTCACTGCATTCATCAACTTTGTGAAGACACAAGGGGCAGAGATCAGGCCGAAGGGCAGCACTTTGTACTGGAAGTGGTACAACATGATAGTGAACCGCAGAAACATCTGATGCGGTTGATATATGGGTACATGCAGGTCTGCATCCTTCAGGTCCAGGGAACACATCCAGTCTCCTGCACACAGAGAATCGGCTATGTCCGCGGGAGTAATCATCTTTAAGCGTTCCAGCGGTAAAGACAGGTTTAGAAATGACAGGCCCAGGACTACCCTCAGACCACAAGCTTTAACTAAGAGAGACCTTCAAGTCCTCCTGGCAGCTACGACCAAAGGCACTGAGCTACAGAAGAAAATCACCATCCTCGACAAATGCATGGATGAGGTCAAAAGTGGAACCATCGAAATTGAAACCACACTTTGATCAGTCTTATGAGATTGGGGAAGGAGCAGACAGGGTCACCACAATGGAAGCCAGATGCAAAGCCCTGAAACTTAAACAAGAGGACTCGGAACTGCTCCCGCCGCAATAACATCCACCTGTGGGGAATCCCAAATACCATCAAAGAAACAGAGCTAGGTGGCTTCACCCGGGACCTCTTCTGCTTCATCCTGACACTTCCCGACAGCGCCTCACTGGAACTGGACATGGTGCACCGTACCAGATCAAGACCAGCACTAGCTACTCCACCCGATGTCCTAGCAAGAGCGCACTTCTATAGGGTCAAGGAGGAAACAATGCAAGAAGCCAGGAACACTATTCGCATCCAATTCTGAGACGCCTCTTACATTATACCAAGATCTCGCTAGAACCACAGTGCTGAAAAGAAAGTCCCTAAAACCATTAACGGAATGGCTACGGGAACCAAGGGTTCCCTACCATGCTGAACTTCAACCTCGAGGGCAAGCAATGGCAAATCCGCAACTTGAAAGAGGCAGAAAAACTCATGAATCCAACTGGGGAGGACGACAGCAATGAAGGAGGCGCAGCATCCAATGAGGCATCACTGAAAGACACCACAAAACCGTGGACTCGGGTGGACAGGAGACAAAGGATCAAGGGCCCAACCTACAAAAGCAAGAAAAGTGACAAAGACAGATGGAATAACTGACCTGAAAACGAGAGACCTTCACCAGGTACTGCAGAACCAGACACATCTGATGCTATTCAGAGCGGCATCTAAGCATCCCACAGGGGTCAGGTTTCCCAAGCCGCCCCTGGACTGAAACTATTGAACACTCACACAGGGGACACGAACAGGAGCGGCTGCAATCCTAAAATGCACCCATTTATTTATTAATTAGAATTCTCATACAGTGCGCCAGATGCACGCAAGCCTCAGGGGGCACATATAAAACAAACGAAAAGAGGAAGCGACAACATTGGGAAGGATCAAGTCAGAATGTCAGGGGAAGAGGCAGAGGGCAACTAGTCAGGACCCTGATTGAACAACATTGTCTTAAGTGCCTTTTTAAAATCTAAGGTTGAAGAAATGGATCGAAGAGTGAGCGGAAGGGAATTCCAGGCAGTCGGGCCACGCACATGAAAGCTCAGTCCACACGCAGACGCCAGTCTGAACCGAGGCTGGAAAAGTTTGTTTATTCTCGGATCTTAGGGAGTGTGCTGGAATAAAATGCTTGAGTCGGGCTGAGAGATATTTGGGTCCTATGTCAAGAAAGCACTTGTGTGTCAATGTGAGAATCTTGTGGGTCACTCTGTTTTAAAGGAAAACCATTGCAGGTTCTGTCTTGCCTGTGTAATATGTGCACGTTTAGGCAAGCCTGTGATGGCGCGCACAGCATCATTCCGAGTGACTTGGAGGGAGGAAATGGCAGTCGTGAATTTATAAGGGCAATAGCCAGAATGGCAACATTCTCAGTTGACACAAAAGGTTGGCTATTGCTGAGCAACCTATTGACAAGGCCACAGGAGCTACGTACCTGAGCCACATGATGCTTCATGGTCAGTTCGGAATCGAAAGGCAATACCCAAGGTCTTCACTTTCTTAACCCCCGGAATAACAGAGTTAAGAATGGTGAAGCTGAGATACTCTGAAGGAAAGGTTGCAACCGGTGGTGAGCGGAACGATGAGCAGGACTGGCATAACTGTAATGTTTTATCTATATCTTCAAGAGGCACCAGTTGTCTCCATTAAGGTTGGTTGTCAGGCTTTGAGCTGGTTGCCCTGAGGTTTGTGGGCTGGGCTCATATGCTCGCTGTTCGGTTGGGTGTGGGGGGGGGTGTGTTTGAGGGGAAGGTTAAGAGGTAGGAGCGGCAACAAGGAATCACTTGGACAGCGAGACATGATGGTAAACAAGAGGAGGTGTTCTAATTCCAACCCACAGGACAGAGGCCCAGGTTGTGGGTGGATAAGCCCGACAACACAGAACAAACATGGCAGCTGACTCTACTAAAGAACTCTGCATGGTGACCTGGAATGTGCAAGGCATTAACTTTCCGGGGAAGCGGATTTGGGAAGAACGCAGACTATCCGAGCTCTCAGCCGATATAGTCTGCCTACAGGAAACATCTCCTGGCGGTCAATGAGAAACTAAAACACTTTGGCCGATTTACTGAGCAATACTTCGCCACTGCCGGAGGGAAAAATAAAAAAAAAAAAAAAGAAGAAGGTGGGGGCGCTGTGCGCCTTACCTTTTAGCCAGGAGATCCCATTAACACAAATCACTATAAAACGAGATCTAATAAGAAAATATTTACTAGTAAAGGGTCACCTGCTCGAACAAGTCCTAACCTTTGCTTCCATATACTGCCCAAACAGTGCACAAGACCGCTTCCACCACACCATCATACCAGACATCACCACATTCGCAGAAGGCCGATTCCTCAAAAGGAGGTGACTTCAACCTGGTGCCTGACCCGCACATTGACCAAACCCTACCACCTTCGAAGGAAGGCTAAACCCGAGCAAAAGGTTTCGCCACATTTTTGAGGGAAACGGGGGTAGTAGACATTTGGAGACTAATTAAAAGGAGTCCATGACTACACATTTTACTCCTCGTCCACAAAGGCCTCTCTAGGTTAGACCTAATTCTGATGTCCAGTGCGCTGTTCCCCTGCCTCGAAGAGCTTCACATCCAACCAAGAATATTATCAGATCATGCCCCAGTACTAGCCCGGATGCATGTACAAGGCCTCCCAAACCATCCACAAAGGCACTACCAGCGAAGAAATAACGAAGGCCCTTGGGTGTTATTTCAGTGAAAACTCCTCAGGGGGCGCGCAGAGGCAGTGGTGTGGGATGCCATGAAGCCAGTGGTGCAGGTCGCTCTGATCAGTCGTGCTGCAACACAAAGGAGAGCAAGGCAATTACAACAAGCTAGGCTAGAGGATAGAGTGGCCGAACTGGAAAAAGAATTCAAAAGGCGCCCATCCACAAAAACAGAGAGCTCAAAAAAGCAAAGTCCACCCTAGAAATGCAGTTAGCAGATAAATCTGCCCAGGCATTACCATACACTAAACAATTGTATTATATGAACAGAAATAAAGCAAACAGGCTCCTGGTGGATCAAATAAAAAGGTTACACTCCCGAAACAATGCAACACTGAGGGGCCTAGACGAAATATTACTATGCTTAGAGGGGGATAAAATAAAGGCAATGATGGACCACCATAGAGAGGTCATGTCTGGGTACCCAACAGAGAAAGCGGCACAAACCAGTTATCCGACAGCCATTCCTAAAGGGGACGAGCCACCCCAATTAGACTCATTTGAGCTCCCCATTACCATAGAAGAGGTAATAAAATCCCGATAAAACGCAGCCTGAGGCCCCGACGGGGACACTGCATGATTCTATAAGGCGTACGCCCACATTTTAGACCACCAACTCGTGACACTCTTCAACTCCTACCCGACCACAGGAGGCATTACCCACTCCAAGAAGGAATCCTTAACAGTGCTCATCCCGAAACCAGGAAAAGACCTGGATAATTGTGCCTCTTACCCATCCATAACATTAATGAATAACCATGCTAAAATCTTCTTAAAATCCTGGCAACTAGACTGGCGAGGGTCCACACCGAGCAAATACACCCAGACCAGACCGGGTTCATCCAAGGCCGCACCACGCAAGACAAAATCAGACGCACCCTAAACTTAATAGAGAGCGCCACCAGGATGAGGGTAGAACTAGCGGTGATATTGCTTGACCCTCACAAGGTATTTCACCTACTAGACTGGGGCTACATAGGAGATGTTAACCCATTATGTGTTTGGTCCAAGATTCATCAAATGGACCCTGGCTCACTACCAACACCCCTCTACAGCCCTGAGAATAAACTGAACTGGAGCCCCAAAACTCACCATATCCAGAGGCACTTGGCAAGGCTGCCCCCTGTCACCCTTAATATTCTCCCTCTCCATGGAATCGTTTGCGGCCAGAAATTGTGACAATACACAAATTCAAGGCCTGAGGGTGGGTGGCAGCTGCTCTAAAGCCTAAATATATATGCAGATGTCGTACTTCTCACCCTAACCCAGATTGGTAGTTCCCTGGAGGCCCTTTGGCAGGAGGTATCAGCATTTGGAGAGGCGTTTGTTTGCATCCGTTCTGGAACATAACGACCTACAAAAGAGAGGAAACACAGGTTAGCACATGAAGACAAGAAGGCGCCGCGTACTGCACATTACTCACCGCTTAGAACTCAGTCAGCATCCATTCTGGGACATTGCAGCGAACTGCAAGAAAAAAGACACAGGTCAGCACAAGAAAAGGCGAATAGCGCCGCGCAACGTGCTTTCACTCACCGCCTCGTGCTCAGGCCCAAACAGCACAACACCACCAATAACATCTTCCTGCACCTAGAGGAAGAAGAAGGGACATTATCAGGGGCAAGAGAAAGAGAAAAGGACGAATCATCAAAACTGCAAAAACAATCCTACCTTAACGGACTGGACCCACTGCAGGTCTGGACTCATAGGGCCCGCATCAGTGAAGCAACTAGGTTGCGACGCGCCCACATCAACAACGCACCCCTGCACCAAGAAGCAGGACGGAGAGCGCATCATACAAAAAAGCAAGGTGAGGTGAAGACTTAAAGGGAAGGTTTGGTCCTCAAGGGAGGTGGGAGTCAAGCAACAAGAGACAGTAAGGTTAAATCCAGTATTCCTGTATTGCAGGCCCAATCCACGGCCTAACAGATTCCAAGGGAGGGGTTTGAGATCGCAAGTGGTCCAACCAGGCTGAGTGGCGTCCCCGTGGATATCAGGTGAGCGTTACAGATACTGCAGCACCTGGTCTCCCAACCTCGACTACGCTGAACAATTCCTGGGGATTGTCCGCCAGCCACCGGGACTTGGTTGGTGCGTGAAGAACTGTCCCCTGACCGCCCCACCCCCTAAGCTCCTCATCCGACGCAGTTCACTGCAAGCCTCACAGCCACGCAGCGAAACCGAAGCCATCCAGCACAACCCCCAACTAGACGGTCACACCGAACCCAAAACCATACACTAGAACCCACCAATATCAATGTATCACCGCTTCCTGTCAATGAAATGTAATAAACATTCTATGCATATTGTTGTATCCTCATTGATTCACAATGTCTGATTGTTGCTCTGATTCCTCGGTTTTAATACAGGTTGTAAAAACCTAATAAAAGGCACGATTGAAAAGAAAAAAGAAATGACAGGTCCAGGAATACCCTCCGGCCAGCCAGGCTGGCTTTTCTTGGGTAACACTAAAATCCTGAAATAGTAACCGAAGCATCCGTCTACAAGAGGAAACAGTACTATCGCCTGCATCTTCAGGAGCAAAAGGACCTCCCGTGAAAGAGCCAGGGCCCCGTTCTGAGGAAGGAGGAGAAGAGGATGGTAGAGGAAGCGGAAAACTGAAGCCCGTGGAGACTACGGATAGAATCCATGGGTTGCTGAAGATGTTTCCAGGTGTCCTGGAACAGAACTAAATGGCCCCCCACAAGCGAGCGGTGTTCCCCGGCCCCGACGTCACTGCTTCTTGGAGTCAGAGGCGGGTGCAGAGGAGGGGGGAGTGGAAAAACCTGCACAACGTCCTCCGCTGCTTTGTTCTGTTGTCGCTGGGCTAACTGTCAGGCATCAGAGTACCATAGTCACTGAACCCCTTGAAGCCGGAGAAAGCTCAAGGTTTGAACTCGGTCCTACACTGGGATTGAGGATAGTATTTCTGACCTGGATTTGTCTGGATGGCCAGGGACTTGGCGGTTTGCGTGGAGGTTTTCTTCTTCGTTAACTCGTCATCAGTGAACAAATTAAATAAGTCCACGTCCTCAAAGGGCAGATCCAGGATTTGCTTCTGCACATCAGATGAAAACTTTGTGGAGCGCATCCACACCGTCCTTCTCATCTCGAGCCCCAGGCACAGCCCTCTGCTGGCTGTATCGATGTGAGCCACTGAAGATCCCAGGAGGTTCCTGCGCAATGACCGGGGCATCTGCCAGACCGGTCTTGAAGGAGGCTTGCTTGTCCAAAGGGAGGTTGGGCAGAAACTCCCAGAGCTCTCGCCATAGCTTCTGGTTAGCCACAGCCAAGAGGGCATCCATTTTGGCCTGCCACAGATGTAGCCCCGAGATGGAGTAACAGCACTTTATCCAAGGACACACGGACCTTGCCCTCCTTGGAGAGGCAACTGGAGGCGGCTCCAGTGGAGGAAGATGACAATGGTTCAGAGTACAAGGAGGCTGCTGCCACCACAGAGGAATGGGGTTGCGAGTGCGAGGCCAGGTGGATTGGCTTCCTGTCCGTCAACCAAAACCTGCTGCCCAACTTCTTGTTCATCTGGGCGTTGGCCCTGGGCTTCTCACAGAAATTCCACGCCACCTGCAGGACATCCTTCTGTAGGGGAATGCCATACCGGATTGTGGTGTGTTTGCCCAAGACCTCTGTCAGCGCCCCCAACTCCTGGGGGGCTTCCTCAGGAAGAGGGACACCGCCTGTTAGGGAGAATTCTCTGTTTAGGCTGAATTTCCCTACCTAGTGAGTCCCCCAGCAGCTTTGCTGGATTTCTGGGGTTTCTTTTTTTCTCCTGCCAAGAGTGAGACTCTTTTTACCCTCACTCTTGGGCATGTTGAGGTGTGTTTTCTTGGTTAAACCTTGTGTTGAATGGGCTATGGGGTATTTTACTCCATAGGGCCTCATGTATTTTTGTGATGTGGGTTACACAGCACCCTCTGTGCCGTGACCCAGGGGTGTCCTAGGGACTCCCCAACATAGACTCCATACCCTGGGACTGACTACTGTCTCCCAGGGCATGTAAAGTCACCAAAGACTTTGCTAGTCTTGAATCCTGAACAGAACCAGTACAAACCATCATATTGTGGACGTACTGGCTGGGGCAATTCGATTGCCCCAGGGTCTGTTAGTCGAGGGGGCACGTCTCCGTCCCCCCTGATCGAGTTTTGGCTGGTGGCAGTGGAAACTACTTTTTATATTCGACCGCGAATATTTCCCTACGGGATTTCCCATTGTTTTAGGCTAACACATTTAATTATTTATTTACGGTAGCCTTAAACATACCGCCGGTTTATATATTTATTATCATAACTCCGGTTGGGACTTTTTGCCAAAACTTGATTCTAAAATGGCGTTGGCGTTCGCCTCTGTAACTCTGACCCAAAGTGGAGCCCTTTGTTCCACTTTTGGCGTGCTTCTCCACAGAAGCCCTCCAAAGTGGTGCCACTCTGTCTGGGGTACTTAGGAGGGGTGGAGGGGGATTTAGGCACCCTGGACTGAGTTACCTTGGTAACTCAAGTCGCACTCCGTCCTGATTGGCCCAAGTGGTGAGCCGGCCGGCTCACCACTTAGCATGTTTGAGTGACAGCTAGGCTGGGTGAATGGGGGTTTGCTGCATAAAAGCAGGGCTTTGGGGACTGGAACTTCAGAAGTCGCCACAGGACCAAGAATCCGACGAGGGAAGAGCTGAGCCGACCTGCTTCGACGACACCACCCGGTGGAGCCCTGCTGAACCGTCTCACCACTTTTTCCAACGACCGAGAACTCTTAACGGAGTGGCTCCTTCCCTTGACTGGTGGGGACAACCAGTTTTCACCTTCTTTCCGTTCTTCGAGGTATCCCGTGGCCGCCTTGCCAGTGCCAAGCACCCCGGCAACCGGAACCCCACCACTTTTACCCCAACCGCGAAAGTCGGTACAACCCTTTAACCGGAGGACTCCGCGGCTGGTTTCTTCCCGGGCAGTGCAACGACCTTCTTCTTCTGCTCTTCAGCGAGATCTTCTTCTCCCCTGACCGACGTCGAGCCTTGCTGCCACTGCCTGGAACAACTGCCACCGCTGGAGGATCCTTTCCGCTTAAGGTACCGTGTTCCGCCTGGCTTCCCTTGCCACCGACTGTACGAGGTAGTTTTAGCCCTCGGCTTTCGATCCTGGGATTGCCTGGGACACTTTGGCTAAACTTTCTGAGCCTCTCTAACTCTTTTCCGAACTCTTTTGCAAGACTCTGAATCCCTACCAACTGTGTGATCTTGGGCACGTTTTCGCTCTGTCTGCTCTAAGAGGGGGCCCTGCTTAGTGACTTTTGCTCACCTGTGACTTTGTGCTTCTTTGAGCTTACCAAAAGTGTTCTTGACCTTAGAGTGGTGTGTTTATCCTAATTCTGCTCTTTTTCCCTCCCTTCTTTAACCTACTAGAGTGTCATCTAACGTTAAGCGCTCACCTCTGTTTTAATTATATGGTGTTAACCTAGAGTTGTCTAGATAGGAGTAAGGGTTGAAACTGCTTTCATTATAACTGTGTTTGAAGTGTTTTTACTATATTTTGCTAGAGTGATTTCAACTTATGTGTGTTTGATAAATAAATAACTATATACTTTTGAAACCAAGCTCTGGTCAGTGTTTGCTTGTGCTATTGTGCCTGAGTACATATTGTGTATACTTTGCATACTGCCTAACTCTTCTTGAGGGAAGTCTGACTGCTCAGCCACAGCTACCAGGTAAATCTGGGTGGTGCGGACTGCTACCAAGTGGGTTTACTGCTATACCTGTAGTCTTAAATCTTTTGCAGTGGTCCCCAAGGGAACTGCACAGGTTTCTGCCTAACACCGCCCCCTTGACAGATACAGAGGGTTCATCATCCTGGGCGTCATCGTCATCATCGTCTCCCCCCCTTTTGTACAGACCGAGGGGAATCCAGGCCCTGGGACATAGGTTCCGGCGGAGTCTCCACCCGCCCCCAGGTCCGGAACCACAGACAGGTCCAACGGCTGTTGAGGGGAAGGCATTTGTGGTACAGGAGGTGGTTGGGTGGGGAGGGGGTTCAGAACAACCAGAGGGGCCTGAACCGGAGGAGGGACTGGGAGCGCAGCGGGAACGAGAGGAGTGGCCAGAGGAGGGGGATGAGGCAGCACCAACTGCGGGATGACCTTCACAATGTCCTTCAGGAGCCCCTTCATCTGAGGGGAACGCATGAGGAGGAGGAAGCGCTTGAAGCGGTCCTCACAAGCAGTCTGAACCGTTGGGGCACGGTCCTTTGAGGCACTTCCTCCACTCATGGTCAAAGCGCTGAGGCCATATGGCTGTGATGGGTAGATGTAGCGCTGAGGGGACCAAAAACCTGCACCGTAGGATCTGCTGCCGCTTCCAGAGGGAAGGGGGCTGGGATCATCCTGCAAAGCCCATTCAAAGGGCGAAAGCACTGACAGGCCTTGAGCTGGATCCAAGATAGCTGCCTGCATGGCAGGCTCCGCCGCGTGCCGCTCTGTAATTTTGAAGCCTTGCACCACACAGTGGGAGGGCGCAAAGACCCTAGGCCTCAGACATGAGAGGATACAGCTTGGGTCTTGCACCCGAAGCAGAAGCGTCGACCTCAAAGATCAATCTGGTAGTCGCCGAGCCCTCAGCCAGCCGGCCTTTAGTCAAATGCCCAGATTCGGAGCAAGATCCGGTAGGCTGGGAGCGCTGAGCACCTCTGTCGGTAGCTGTGCTGGATCTATTCGAGGACAGACTCTGGGAGGTGGCACTCAACAATCCCTTATCCACTGCGGTAGTAGAGGACAAGCGTGATCGTCCTTCCAAGGACAGCCTGGTAGAGTCCCTAAACCCCTCGACTTGGGAGCTGGTAGCCTTAGAGGCCTCAGGCACGCCAGAAGTTGAATCTGAGGAATCCCGATCCATGGGAACCCCGGGGAAGGAGTCGACGTGCTCTGGAGCTGTGCTGAACAGAGGGCCTACCTTGTCTTGACGAGAGGTCCGGGAGACAAAGTCCTTAAGGTAGGGTGGAGGAGAAGTGTGGAAGATCTCCGTCCACTGCAACAAACGAATCTTCAATGCCCTGTGACCAAGAACACTGCAGGGCGAACATGAGTCTGAGCGATGGTCGGGCCCCAAACACTCAAGACAGATGAGTGGGGGTCCAAGGCTCGGGAATGAACGGTCACACGAGGCACACCTCGTGAAAAGTCCAGCGGTCGCCATGCACCGGGGAGGCGACAGCACCAGAGGGAAGTGAAATAAGAATTGAAGGGCAGTAAGCGTAAAGCTAGAGTCTCTGAGCTGGCTGCCAGGTCCGACAACGTCTGTGCTGAAAAGGGAACTGAGGAGAGGCACAGGAGGACGGGGCCTCTGTGGGGGGTTCCCACACCAGAGGTTGCGCCCTTCACACGCTATATTAAATTTAAAGGTGAAGCTCAATTTCTCGATGCCAATGGTTCCGTTACCGTCCCCATGTTAGGGGACACCCAAAAGGATGGAGGAACGTCAATGGGACGTATGAGTAAAGGGGGAGAAAAGGACCCTTCCCACAATGAGGCAGGAGTCTCAAACCAGAAAATCGGTCAGTCCTGTCCCAGATGCAGGGGTGGGAGTTGGGGGCCAATCACGTTTGAGAACCATCTCCTCTCCCCTGCTGATCTGTTCTGCGTCGGCATCGTGCAACTGGTCACCCTCTGACTTCGGGCCCCGGTACCTGCTCACCCTGCCACCCACCCGCCCTGCCTCCTGGCAATCGCTTGCATTGGGGTCTGTTTCTGTGACCCTACAGCCCCCCACCCCCGTTTGTCTGCACTTATTCTGGCACACCCTGCTGCTGCCTTATACCTAGCACTTGCCACTTGCTGGCTGCACTACCACTGTTTTGTGCTCTTATTAGTTTTTTATTTTTTGCTTTATTTATTTTCTCCTCTCTCAGCACTTTCCTCCACCCCACCCCTTCCATGCACTTTCCCCTTCTTCCTCTCCCATATACTTGTGCGTTCTCAATGTCACTGGGCCTAGTAAGATTGTTTTTTGTTCTTCCTTGTTCCGCTCCCTTGCCTTGTCGCGCTCTGAAACACATGTGTACGAGCGTGATCCAAATAAAATATCAATATGAGCTTTCACCACAACCCAACAGCGACCAGTACCTTAGGAAAGCAGAGACCTCATCACAACAGCAGATAAAAATGTATTTCGAGACCCACAGAATGCCTGAAAAACCTCCAGGAAACAATCAAACTGTTGCTGAAACAGTGCTGAAAAGGAGGGTGGGGCTTAGAGGGTCTTTTAAAGGTTTTCACCTGTCTGACCACTCCTGGGGATTAAGACAAGCACTAACTGGTGCAGAGAGTCAGGTGATCACTTCAGCCAATGGGAGCGTGACAGAACCACCAGCATCACAGTATAAAAAGAGATCAAAGAACAGGCAATGTGGTTTGTTTGGGTGAGGTCAGAGGTGGTGCAGGTGGACCGAATGACCAAGTGGAGTACGGACTGAAGAGTGAATTGCAGGAGAGTTGGTAGCAGAATTTCAGCAGAGCGCAGGCGAGGTATTTGTGAGAGAGTAGTACCAGTTTACTGTAGTAGAATTAGTGTAGGAAATGGATATAGCGTGCGAGATAGGAGTAGGGGAGTGGAGTAGTAGAGTGCCAGAGAGTGGGTTTTACGAGAGAGTAAAGATACTAGAGAAGGATGTATGAGTGGAGTGTGAGGAGTGCAGTTGAGACGTGGGGGGTCAGAATAGTAAGAGTGCGGTGGAAGGGTGTGCAGGACATCATATCAGAGTTCCGCTAGAAGAGGGGAGTAGTTGCAGACAGTAGTGCAGAGAGTAGTAGAGTATTGAGGGGGGAGGGTAGTAGTAATGCAGAGAGAACAGTAGTAGTGATGGGAGAGTAGGCGTAATGTGGAGAGAGAAGCACAGCAGAGTAGTAGTAGTAGTAGTGGGGAGAGTAATAGGAAAGAAAATAACACTGGAAGGTGGAGTAACTGGTAGAAGGAGAGAGCAGCATCAGAGAGACATTGGAAAATCAGGAGACCTTGGAAGGAGAGACGGTTTGTGGAGTTGGGCATAGAAGAGTAGTGTAAGGAGGGGAGTAGTAATGAGAAGAGTGGGGCTTGATGGTCTGATGCCACCTCCTTACATCAACAGATAGAACAAATATCCTTGATAGTGTAGGGTCAGTTTAGGAATTCCCTGAGTGAGCTTAGACAGACCAGGCGTTTGCCTTCAAGTCCTCGCAACTAGCTAGAGGAAGACCTTAAGACAGTAGGGGTTACCAATCGCTAGAGACCAACTTGGGTCAGAGATGAGGTGACAAAAAAAGGAGAGGGAGTCGGCTGGCATTGGTGTGAACGTCCAAACCCCCTTCTCCACATCCGCCTGTCCCATTAGTGGACAATCAACTTGTATTATCGTCAGAACGTTCTGCTCAAATTTTAATCATCTGCACAATTTATGTTATTCATTAAAAACCCTTCAACCCCCTATGAATTCTTGTGCCATTTGTGACATGTACCATGAAAGTAGAGACAAGGGAGACTCAACATCAGATGTAAGAGAAGCCACAATTTTACAAATACGGAAAGAGAAGCCATTAGAACATTGTGAGTCCTAGAGACCAATCTACATCATCAATTGTGAGGCAAAGATACTAGATAGAGCTTTGGCTAAAAGACTAATAAAAATCAGAGGAATTAGCCAATGATGGCCAATGTGGTTTAATTCCAAAGCGATCAACCAAAATCAATATAAGGAGACTTCAGGTAGCCCTTGAGGAGGCAGAAATGAGGAATGATACAGCAGTATCTATTCACTGGACACACACATAGCATTTGACGAAGTACTAAATCGGTAAGGCTCCTGTAAAGCAAACGGAAAGCCAGAGTAAAGGTCAATTTATCAACCTCAAGTAGCTTCAAAATGGAAAGGGGAACAAGATAGTGGGTCCCCCCTCATCACTTCTTTTCGCATATAATGATAGAACCTCTGTCAAAAATGGGTGTTGGAGGGGGAGGAGGAGAGAATTTCACTGTATGCAGAAGATCACCTGCTTTATCTAACAGTTACGCAGATAATTATCGAGAGTGACGGAAACTATGAGGGAATTTGGAAGACATGCTGGCCTAAAGATAAACTGGGACAAGGCAATGCACTAACCAGTCTGCGGTAGTATAGACAATGAGCTGAGCGGGTCTACATTACAGATAGGTGACGGTTTCAAATATCTTTGGATACTAGTCCCAAAGGCAAAGACTCACTTCCGAAAACCAAAATGCCCTTGAGAAATTCAAAACAGATGAAATAAAGTGAAATAGGTTATCGCTTTCCTAATATGGATGGCTAGCGATATATACAAGGATTATGATTCCCAGGCTAATATACATACTCCAGAATTCTCAAACGACCATTTGAAAAGAAGAATTGGACAGGGTGGAGAGGACTCCATTGTTCTAGTGTTGGAATAAATTGCCACGAGTTAGGATAGAGATGCTATAGAACTCCCAATGGGAAGAGGGGCTCAGGCTGTCTAACTTAAGCCTTTACTATTGGGCCTCTCTAAGTGTAATAGTGAACAAGTGAAGTATTTGGGAGGCAGGCTGAGGATCATGGACAACAAGCTAAAGCACATGGAAACGAGAGGGTGGAAAAGCTTTACCTCTCTGAAAAAGGATCACTTTTCCTGTATTGCGGCCAAAAAATATGCAGTCTCAGCCTAAGTCAGAGTGCACATTACCATGAAGCCCTCATCAATTTCCTTGCGAAACAGTTCTTTTCCTTGAAATGACAGTCCTGATTTCTTGGTTGCTCTACAAACTGGACTATGGTACATGTAAGCCGGTCCTGTGCTAAGAACTGCACCATTTTCTTAAAATCAATTTTCCGCCCATTCTATTCGCACTAACAATAGAACCCATGGCTGAATTTGTGCTGCAACATCACACGCAGAGGGGTCTTAGAATGACCGGTACCCCGCAAATAATTTCCCTTTATGCAGACGATACCCTATTATACATTCCGGGACCCGGCAGTAAACCTGGGACCCATCATGGCGGATATAGAAATATTCTCCAATTATTCAGGGTACAAAATTATTTCAAAGTCCGAACTATTCCCTCTAAACTCCAACACCAAATATGTGGCTGGCATAGATGGGTTTAAATGGTCCCCAGTGCAGGTCCATTATTTGGGAATAATGATATTCAGAGATAGAAACACATTGTACACTGAAAACTTTGGGGTATTCATACAATCTTTCTCCATCAAACTCCAACTATGGGCTAAGCTACCCATCTCGCTATATGGATGGATAGCCCTGCTAAAGATGATAGTCCTCCCCAAATTATTGTATTACTTTTGCAATATTCCAATTTGGCCGGGTAAAGCCTTCTTTGCAAAGTTTAAAACACTAACTACCTCCTTCATATGTGGAGGCAAAACAGCCAGGCTAGAATGGGCCAAAATGACTGAGCCATTTTCGAAGGGTGGGATCTAAGCGCCGGACTTTGAACTATACTATTTAGCATCACAGGCACATTTTGCAAGGCATTGGTTCGACCCAGACGATACAGCAGCACACATCCCCCTTGAAAGATATGCTGCCTTCCCGATGAACTTAAAGTCCGTCATGTTTGATCCCAAACGCAGGGACCCCTGCGAATACGACCCTGTGAGCACCACCAAGAGCGCATGGTTCAAGATATAAGAATTGACCTCACGACCCCATATGACCCAGAGATACCATTATAGAAATTTCTGGGCATAACACCCACATATGATAAGGCGATACAAAGGGGATGGGATCCAAATAAATGCTTTAAGATGCGCGATATGTTCCCGGATGGCAGGTTCTGCGAACTGGGTGATTTCGTTGACAGTGGGTGGGGGACACCTCAAGAAATTCCAATTTTATCGAATGAAAACCACCTTTGCCGCCAAATGGCCTACATTTCCAGCAGAGCCCCCTACTCACGAATGCATCAGTGCAATGACTGCAACGGATGGCCATAGGAAAGGATTCTCCCTGATATATACTTGGTCCAGGCACATTCAAAACATGTAACACCATTAAAGAAGCTTGGGAATGTGACATGGGGCTAGAACTAGGCGAATCTAGCTGGACATGCTACTGTCAACTCACTAGAAATGTCTCTATGAACTCGGAGCTGAGACTGATCCAATTTAAGGTTCTCAATCAACTCCACTATACCCCAGCAAAACTAGCTATAATTTGTTGCAGGCCATACAGGCAGATGTCCCAAATGTGATGCCCCTGGAGCAGATGCATACCATATATACTGGGCATGCCCCTCTGTAACCCTATTCTGGAGGGAGGTAGCGGGAATCCTGGAACACATCACCATGGTCCCGGCTACACTCTCGCCGCTGAAATATCTGTTCGGGGATATTGGCAAGGTAACCGAGACCACCAGACTACTGTTAAACATTGCATGCGTAGTTGCTAAACGAAACATTCTGAAATGCTGGAAATCTACAGAAGCACCCAAAAGGGAAGACTTCCTGAAAGACTTGTCAATGATAAATGAATGTGAGGAACAATTTGTTGTAACAGTACCGTCGACCTGTCGACCCAAGGCCATATGGTCTCTGTTCCGCCTCTACTTATGTAATATGCTTCCTGAAGATGACACCACATTGTCACCATCCTAACTAATTGTGTATTGTAACAACAAATATCTGTGCACTAACTGTCATTCTATCTGCTGACTGCTCTGAAATCTGCTCCCGATGTAACTTTGAAAAATAAAAGTGAAAAAAAAAAAAATCAATTAAAAAAATATAAAATTCCTAACAGTCACTGCTAGGTTTATGTGCGATCGGCAGCCACTTTCTTCAAGATGTTGAAAGCTTTGTTTTAATTTTCTTCCTGAAAGTACTTGAGAAGGGGCCCTCTGATTCCATCTCACTGTCTTCTCTTGCAAATGGCAGCCAAGGAAATTGAAGACTTAATGGTAGTCAGCTCTGTGGCTATCACTTTCATTACCATTGTGTTGTCTCTGTGTTAGGGAGAATTCTCTGTTTAGGCTGAATTTCCCTACCTAGTGAGTCCCCCAGCGGCTTTACTGGATTTCTGGGGTTTCTTTCTTTTCTCCTGCCAAGAGTGAGACTCTTTTACCCTCACTCTTGGACATGTTGAAGTGTGTTTTCTTGGTTAAACCTTGTGTTGAATGGGCTATGGGGTCTTTTACTCCATAGGGCCTCATGTGTTTTTGTGATGTGGGTTACACAGCACCCTCTGTGCCGTGACCCAGGGGTGTCCTAGGGACTCCCCAACATAGACTCCATACCCTGGGACTGACTACTGTCTCCCAGGGCATGTAAAGTCACCAAAGACTTTGCTAGTCTTGAATCCTGAACAGAACCAGTACAAACCATCATATTGTGGACGTACTGGCTGGGGCAATTCGATTGCCCCAGGGTCTGTTAGTCGAGGGGGCACGTCTCCGTCCCCCCTGATCGAGTTTTGGCTGGTGGCAGTGGAAACTACTTTTTATATTCGACCACGAATATTTCCCTATGGGATTTCCCATTGTTTTAGGCTAACACATTTAATTATTTATTTACGGTAGCCTTAAACATACCGCCGGTTTATATATTTATTATTATAACTCCGGTTGGGACTTTCTGCCAAAACTTGATTCTAAAATGGCGTTGGCGTTCGCCTCTGTAACTCTGACCCAAAGTGGAGCCCTTTGTCCCACTTTTGGCGGGCTTCTCCACAGAAGCCCTCCAAAGTGGTGCCACTCTGTCTGGGGTACTTAGGTGGGGTGGAGGGGGATTTAGGCACCCTGGACTGAGTTACCTTGGTAACTCCAGTCGCACTCCGTCCTGATTGGCCCAAGTGGTGAGCCGGCCGGCTCACCACTTAGCATGTTTGAGTGACAGCTAGGCTGGGTGAATGGGGGTTTGCTGCATAAAAGCAGGGCTTTGGGGACTGGAACTTCAGAAGTCGCCACAGGACCAAGAATCCGACGAGGGAAGAGCTGAGCCGACCTGCTTCGACGACACCACCCGGTGGAGCCCTGCTGAACCGTCTCACCACTTTTCCCGACGACCGAGGAGAACTCTTAACGGAGTGGCTCCTTCCCTTGACTGGTGGGGACAACCAGTTTTCGCCTTCTTTTCGCTTCTCGAGGTATCTCGTGGCCGCCTTGCCAGTGCCAAGCACCCCGGCAACCGGAACCCCACCACTTTTACCCCAACCACGAAAGTCGGTACAAACCTTTAACCGGAGGACTCCGCGGCTGGTTTCTTCCCGGGCAGTGCAACGACCTTCTTCTTCTGCTCTTCAGCGAGAACTTCTTCTCCCCTGACCGACGTCGAGCCTTGCTGCCACTGCCTGGAACAACTGCCACCGCTGGAGGATCCTTTCCGCTTAAGGTACCGTGTTCCGCCTGGCTTCCCTTGCTACCGACTGTACGGGGTAGATTTAGCCCCCGGCTTTCGACCCTGGGAGTGCCTGGGACACCCTGGCTAAACTTTCTAAACCACTCTAAACTCTTTGCAAGACTTTGAATCCCTAATAACAGTGTGATCTTGGGCACATTTTCGCTCCGGCTACTCTAAGAGTGGGCCCTGCCTAGTGACTTTTGCTCACCTGTGACTTTGTGCTTCTTTGAGCCTATTGCAAGTGTTCTGGACCTTAGAGTGGTGTGTTTAACCCATAGCTGTTTCTTTTTATCCCTTTCTTGAACCTACTAGAGTGTCATCTAACGTTAAGCGCTCACCTCTGTTTTAATTATGTGGTGTTAACTTAGAGTTGTCTAGATAGGAGTAAGGGTTGGAACTGCTTTCATTATAACTGTGTTTGAAGTGTTTTTACTATACTTTGCTAGAGTGTTTTCAACTTATGTGTTCTTAAAAATAAATAACTATATACTTTTGAAACCAAGCTCTGGTCAGTGTTTGCTTGTGCTATTGTGTCTGGGTACATATGGTGTATACTTTACATACTGCCTAACTCTTCTTGAGGGAAGTCTGACTGCTCAGCCACAGCTACCAGGTAAATCTGAGTGGTGCAGACTGCTACCAAGTGGGTTTACTGCTATACCTGTGGTCTTAAATCTTTTGCAGTGTTCCCCAAGGGAACTGCACAGGTTTCTGCCTAACACTCTGCAAATGAAACATTGCGAGGATAGATTTGTAGGTGGTTGCCTAGAAGCCGCTGAGGTAATGGATTACAGATTTGGTTGACGACAAATGCATTTGGGTGAATTACCTGGAAGTCTAACATTATTTTTCATACCACTTAATAGGAAGAGTGGAAACGGGCTTCTTTATGGTAAAGAAACCTATTGCCCAGATGTGTTCTAGTTTTTATTTTAAAATGTTTTTTTTAGCATTTATATATAATAACAATTGCACATGTAGTAGCAGCTTCACAGTCTTGAAGTATTTTACCGTGTGCACATAATAAGCTTACCAACAACAACCCGTTAACATTTAACAAACCAAAACTTTCTTCAGACAGCATGCATCAAGCAGCCATTCCCATTCTTTGCGGATAGGCATGGATTGGGCTTAGTATAAACGATATGTACTTTGAAGTGGTGTATCCTGGCCATTTCTGTTCAATTACAATTGTGTAGTATTACCTGGGTGAGCTTTATTGTAGAAGATTTATGCACGTTCATCGCCGGCTTGTCATCTGAGGGATGAAACATGTCCCATACCAGTGCTTTCCAAGCATCATATGTATTGCTCAGATTTTCCTCTGTTCTGGCCATCCCCTCAACCCAGACTATGGCTTCTGCTTCCACCCGTTGCTCAAATTCTTTGTACCAGTGTACATATTTCGGGCCCCTGGGCGGTTTCCAAGCCATTGCTATAGTTCTCTTGGCCAGTATGCATGCCATCTCCATGAACATAACCACATGTTTGAATTTGCTGACTATGGTGTATGCCACCCAACAAGCATTCTTTCGGGGACCAAGTATATCGTACCATCCCAGCCTTTCTACAGACCTTTTCTATCCGTGTTCAGAAATGTTTTATATGAACACAACTTCAAAACATTTGCATCAGCCCCGCCCCCTCCGCCCCACACCGGGGACATAGTGGTCGTGTTTTAGTACTGATTTGGGCTATCCTTTGCGGTGGCATAAATGCGGTACAGGACATTTAGATGAATTAATCTGAATCGAGAGTTTCTGGACACTTCCCTGGGGTATAACAAAATCCATTCCCATTCCATATCCGTTATATCTCCTCCCAGGTCCGCCTCCCACTGTTCTTTCAGCGTTGTCCCCTTGGGATTGGGTCTATCAGTAGGCTATATAGCCTGGACACTGGTTTGCAACCATCATTCAGGATGTGTAGCAGGGTCACCAAGGGGTTTGCCGCTGGTTCCTCAGGCCAATTCCCCCACCTCTCCTTTGCTACTTTCCGAATACATTGGTACCACAGAACTGCTCTTTAGGTAACCCATCCTTTTCCAGTAGCGATCAAAACTCCCTGAAGACCCCCCTCTTCATACATATCTCCCCACACCTCACCAGCGGCAAGTCCATTGTACCTTTGCATACATCAGCAGCAATTCGAGCTTCAGGAGAATAAGGATACGCCAGTCTTAACAGTGTTGTGTTCCTATGCCACACCTTCCTTCCTACTGTTACAAGCAGCATGGGAGTGCTCCCCAAGCAGCCCAGTGGCACCCACAGCATTTCCTTCAAGCGTGCCAGAGCCACCAGGCGCTGTAGTAGCCCAGTTTCAGGGTTAACCTCATCTGAAAGCCATTTACCCACAAAGCTGAGTTGTGCTGCAGGGTAATATTTTTCCAGATCTGGCAGTTGCATCCCCCCTTCCCTGTAGGGCAGACACAGTGTTATGAGGTGCAGTGTGTTTGGCTGTGCCCCACAGGAAGTCCCTTAAAAGCACATCCAGTACACAGAAGAAGGGGGTTTTGATATAACAGTGGACATTATTGAAGTAATATAGGAATCGCAGCAAGGTTATCATTTTGGTGATGGCTGTCCTGCCCAGCAGTGATAGCGGCAACCTGGACCAGACCCACATGGATTTCCTTAAGTCTTTCACCACCGCAGCAATGTTGCTCTCATGCATCTGCTCAGTTGTGTGTTGAATATTCACCTATAAGTATGTGAATGATTCCAGCTGCCATTGGAGCCCTACTTTCGGCAATGCTTCCGCCAATGAGGGAGTTTTTATTTGTTCAAAGGAAGCAAAGTTGATGTAGTGCAAATTGTTCATTTAGGCCATTATCCCAACTGTCTAGCCTATGAATCCATCTGTTCTCTAGATTCAAAAGTCGTTGCTGAGTACCAGACCCAGTGGGTAGTTTCTCAAGAACCCACCATAGTAAGTCGTCCGGAGTATGATTCTGGTCAAGATGATGCTGAACCAAAGGTGAGGTTACTTTCTTGCATCGTATTCTAGATCTGTGCTTGGAAATGCGGGTGTGGACACTGCGCATGGTCTGTCCAACGTACCGTAGGCAACAGGGACATTCGATGCAGTAAACTACTTGTGTAGATTTACAATTGGAAAAATGTCGGAAAAATGTTACAGGGTCCGCGCCTCCAAGCTGCTCGTCCGTGGCACTCGCTCACTCTTCAGGGGCTTTAAATGCGTATTACCAGCCAGCGACGGCGCCGCTGCTCCCGGTGCCCTGCACCGTAGTTCATTGGTCACACATGGGCGCTTAGCGGCGCGATCCAGCAGGATACTTTGTTGTTCCTTTGCCCAGTCCCAATCAGCAGGGCCAGGCTCTGCACCGACTGGCATGCACAAGACTCTGTCCCAGCCATGTCAGTCCCACTGACGGGCCCGCCGCGTCACAGGTCCCCCAAAGCAGCGTCCCAAGCCACAAGGCCTCGTTGTCTATCCCGCGGGGACCGCAGGTCGGCACCGGTGCTCCTCTCACCAAGTTTGGTTGCGTGATGCACTCACGCCAGCTCGGGGGCAACCCAGCTCGCCTCTGCAGTCGCCAGTCAGCTCCATTTCCACACCAGCCGCAGTCATTCCTCCTCCTCAAAGTGGGGCTGCGTCCGCCATCTTGGCAGCCCCTGGTCATCAGTTTGCGGGCTGTTATCTTGGCAATACTGCTCCGATTTTCACTGGTGTTGCTTCCGGAGCCGGGGAGACGCCTCCCTCAAGTGTGGGTACACTAAGTACGTCGGGATTCGCCCTTCACTGCCAAGAAGCAGGATCATGTGTAGGATCGCTACGGAAGCTTCACCCAGGCACAACCTTACTCCATGGGCTCAGGCCACGCCCCCCCAGATGTGTTCTAGAATTGGAATGGATGGGGCTGAATTATGGGGCCAGTCAATCAAATCAAAAAGGAAGCAATCTTTCTTCCCTTAAGAGACATTAAGACCACATTTGTTGTTAGCATTACTGACTATGGTAAGAAGTTCCTCAATTTTATCTGGTGGAGATTTTTGAAGGTGTTCTCTTCTAGGACATCTTTCAGTATGACCTTGTTATCCCATTCTTCTCCATTGTCATTGTCTACCAATGGTCTTAAAAGTTCTTGTATCATCTTGGCCCAATACAGAGCTTCTTGGGAGCCAACCTGGTGAAATATCTTCCTCTAGAATTGTCCTCAGCAACAGATCCTCCACATTTGGCAAATGTATGCAGCGATGCCCATTCGGCAGGTTTAAAAATAAAGTTCTGGATCCCTCTCTACAGAGCAGAGGTGGCAGCCAAAGACCTTTGGCATTCACTTACTGTTGTGGACACTTAGCTTTCGACTTCAGCAGACTTAAAAGGCTTGGTTGCTGGTTCAACTGGCACTTGCAGTCGAGCAAGGATTGGATGACGTTGTGGGAGTAGCTGCAATGGAACCGTTAGCGGAGGCAGAGACATGCTCATTTTGGAATCAACATTTGCATGATGGAAGTATCTGCACGGAAAGTAGCAGATTTGGATGAGGTAGGTCAGAAGGAAACAGTACAATGACTGGAAAGTCCTGCAGCAAGGATGTCTGTCTGAGGGGCACCAAGAAGTAAAAAAGGAGAGCTCAATTGCTTTCAAATCAAAATCCTCACAACTTCCAGATCCCCAGTCTTGCATGACTGGTCTCCGATGCTCCATGATCTCATCATCCAAACATACAACTGTTACATGGGATAATGCTTCAACAGCCATTATAAGCAAATTATCTTCGGGACACACCTTGGATGCTCTCATCTCCTGAGACTTCCCCCTCTCTAACCCTCTCAACACTCCTCTCTTGGATCGACCACTTTCTGCTTTCCTCTCACCTGAAACTCTGTCCCTCAGGCAAAGCACACCGCAGCATTGCCACCTATCTCCTTGGTCATTCGGCCCATGAAGTGTGTGTCAGTGAATGCCTTTGCCTCTACTTTCTCTGCTCCTCTTACTCCTGTGGTTCACTCCCACTCTGACACAGCCCTCTCTAACCTGCATCTTTTATCTCGAACACACTGGACATCCTTGCCCCAGTCCTGAGAATCAGTCTGAATCCTACCTCCAGTGCAACTATTGGTATGACTCGAACCTCGCCGCCCTGAAACGCAAGTGCAGAGTGGCTAAGAGGAAGTGGATGACTTCGGGTGCATCTTGTGACAAACTGGCATGCTGCCTACTCCAAAGGCGATACAGACTGTCCTGTCCAAGAAGAGTCTACATCCAAGTCCGTGTCTCTGCGGCCTCTAACACGGCCAAACGTTGAAATCTGCAAGGAGCTGGCCAATCCTCCTGCAGTCTCCACCTCTCATCCTAGGCCCTCTGTACGGCTCTGGCTTCTCACTTCAGCACTAAAAGGTCAGGACATCTCCTCTTCCTCCTCCAACACCTGAAAATGTTCGAGACAAATCCGATCTATGAAAGTGTCACCCAAACAGGTGCTACCCTTCTCGTCCAGAACTATCAAGGACCACATTGACACCCTCGCTCCAGCCTTGGCCGATTTCTGCAATCACTCCTTTGCCACTAGATCTTTCCCCTATCCACTCAAGCACTCCCTTGTGTACCTCTCCTTAAAAAGCCTTCAGCCGATCCTACCTGTCCGGAAAACTATCGCCTGATCTCCATCACCCCTTTCCTCAGCAAACTCTTGGAAAAGCTGGCCATCACCCAGCTTATTTGCCACACTGAATCTGTTGGTTGTCTCCATGACCATCAGTCTGGCTTCAGAGCTGCCAGAGGCACGAAAACTGCACTCATGAACACCTGTGTAGCTCTGCTATCTAATCTTGACTCCAGCCTTCTTTCTGTCCTCATCCTACTTGACCTTTCCTCTGCTTTTGACACAGTCAATCACACCGTCCTGATCAATCGACTCTGCGAGAACCTGGGCATCACGGATCAGGCGCTGGAGTGGTTGACAACCTTCTACCTGGACCGACCCTCCCAAGTCTAACTTGGGTCCTTTCTCACCATCAACTCTCTCTCCACATGGGGTGTTCCCCAGGGCTCCAACCGCTCACACTAGCTCTTCAATGTCTACTGGGCCCAATTGGCCCACCTGATCTCTACCTTCTCCTTTAACTTTCAGTGTTATGCGTATGACACTCTGCTTCCTTTCAGGCTCCCCTCAGCCTCCTCCCCACTCTCGCTCATTCCCGACTGTCTATCCGCAATTCAGGATTGGTGCGCCTCCAATGATCACTGCCTTAATGCCAGTAAGATAGAGATCCTTGTCATTGGGACCCCTGCTCCAGCTTTCCCCCTCACTCTGGCTGCCCTCCTTGAGCCCTCTTACTTTGCCTTCCTGCGAGGCAAAAAACCTTGGTGTCATCTTCGACTCCACTCTCCTCACATCATGGACCTTGCCAAGAAGGTCGACTTGCAGCTGCACCTCCTCAGGTATTCTTCCTTTTCTCACTTTACCCCAGAAGCTGAAAGTCTGCAGAGCCCTGGTTGTCTATAGGCTGGACTACTGCAACAGCCTCTTTCTCAATCTGCCTTCCTCTACTCTCTGCCCTCTGCAACTAATCCAGAACAGGACTGCAAGTATTATCCCTCGCCTCAAGCCCAGGGACTGTCTCTCTCCAGCCCTAAAATCTCTCCACTGGATCCCGGTGGCTTGAAGTATCAAGTTCAAGACCCTCTGCATCGTCCACAAGGCTTTCTGGGGCCGGGGTCCCCACTATATCCAACTGTCTCTTCAAAAATGCCTTCCTTCTTGAGCCCTTTGCTCAGCTACCTCCAACTCTGAGGGCAGGCGCTTCTCCAGGCAAAGAGTCCCTCTGGAATGGCCTCCCCACCCCTCTCAAACTTGAGCCGGACCACCTGAAGTTCTGGAAGCAGCTCAAGACCTCACTTTTCTCCTCTGCTTTCTCTCTCCCTACCCTGCTGACCTACCTGTCTGCTGCTCCGACTGGTTGCTTGGAACCCACAGAGTCTCACATGATGCCATGCTCCTACATTATCAGTCTCCCCCTGCGCTGCCTCCCGTGCACTTAGGGGCTGTAACTAACCCCACCAGTCCCCTACCTCCTTGCACTTACCCAGTGCACGCTGCCCTGGATGCACTTACTCCCCTCTCCCTTCCTCCTGCACTTTGCATTGTCGCACTTGCACGATCTGAATGACACAAGGCATTGTAAGATTGTTGTCTTGTCACGCCTAGAAACACTAGCGTACAGGCACGTTATAAATGACATATCACAGCAATCCTGCAGGTTTATCTTACCCCCGTAATAAGCCAATCTTGTTTGCATGATGTGTTTAATTTTTACTGTCAAGACTGAGCACTGGATCATCTGCTGATGAGCTCACTGTCACACTTACCTGTGTCTCTGCAGGAGTGATGGATAAGCCTCCCTTGACCCAGAGTTCTCCCTTCCCGGTTTCACCCGGAGGGTTACCTGTCAAATACAAGATGTACACTCAGACCTGAATTCACCCGATTCCCCTGGGCCCTTCCCTTCTCTTTACTGTGTCTGTGATGTCCCCTAAGGGCTTACCTTGATTTCTAGTAGGGTGTGCACTACATCCTGCATTTGCAGGTGCGCGATTCACTCATATGAAGGATGCCAATGTCTGTTGGCTGAGTTCTGCTGCCACATGCTGTTATATGCCTTCACAGCGAGGCTGAGTGTACAAGGCACCAGTTTCTTCACTGGCTAGAGTCCTTTCCACAAGTGAACGTTGCGCGGAGAATGTTGAGTGTCCAGAATTGTCCGTATTGTCTTTGTTTGCCAAGGTATTTTGTGGGTGAATAGCGCTGCGTGTAGAAGACAGCCGCTGGTAGCTATGCGCAGCGTCTTAGTTTCGAGCGCGCCTGATAATGTCTCTGCTTTCCCTTGCAGGAGTGTATTATGTGGTATTAGCGCCTCGAGTCTGGGTTCAGCGCTACTGGAGACTTGGTGATCTGGTAAGTATGCACGGAGGCTTTGGTAAGTATGCACCGCGTGAAAGTATCTGCGTTATTGGAGCGAGCGCAATGAATAATGTCTCTTCTTCGCTCTACTGACCTAGATTCCAGGGTCCCGGGAAGATTCGGCGAGTAGGCGCAGCGTTACTGAAGTACGCGTGCTAATGCAGTCCTTTGTGCTTACAGGTGCCTGTGTAGAAGTCCCCTCTTGACCGGAGAAAGCTGCGGCGTGGAGAAAACACAGAGGTTCATCCGGAGCAGGTAAGCAGAAGCAGGAGGATCCGGAGCAGGTAAGCAGAAGCAGGATGATCCAGAGCAAGGCAAGTGTGTTGTTGATGCAGCTCACAATAAGCAACATGAAGCACTGGAAGATTCTTTGGTGTGGCTTATATAGCCAACCACCCCCGAACACTAGAGAGCTCATGAATGGTCATGCACTTCCTGTTTAGCAACAGGAAGTGTTAACCAGGAAGTTACTACTAGGAAGGAAGTAAAGAAGGTATCTATTTGGGGTACAAGCTAAATAGGGCCAAATCGGAATTGTTCCCATTAAAGGATGCTACCATACCACTTCCTGACCTGATGGTATTCAGATGGGTAAACTTGCACTTCAAATATCTAGGTATCAAGGTCTCCAGAACAAAGAAATCCCTTTATGCAGAATACCTGCCCCAGCTTGCTGCAAAGCTTAAACTATGGGCTAGACTCCCAATTTCGATATAAGGCCGCTTTTCGGTTTTGAAAAGGGTGTGGGGAACAGGAGTGGCCAGGATGGGTTGGGAAAAACTGGTGGAACCATACGAGCAGCACCAGATTTTGAGCTGTATTATCTAGTGGGCTGAGCACACTTTGCAATATATTATTTCCCAGCTCAGACTGTGCCACACTTGGTGCTGGAAAGATATGCAGCGGAGTCCACAAACCAAAAATCGGTTATTTTTAGTGATGGGTACAACAATTTCTGCACCTTGATCGAGTGCGTACCACTGTGAGCACTTGGTCCAGGCTTTTTTCGCAGACTGGGTATTGCAGTCGCATTTCATAGTGGAATCCCTCAGTAGAATTTCTCAGGCATTGCCCCAACATTCAAAGATATCCATATGGCCTGGGATCACGAGGGGTAATTAATGCTCGGAGAATTTTTTCCTGAGGTGCGGTTTTTCTCATTGGCGAAGTTCTTGCACAAACTGGGTAGTACTCGCACACTGATGCTGCTAGATTATCGCATGAGAGCACCGTTCAGACTGAAATGGCCATCTTTTCTGCTGGAGCCAGAGTCACATCCATGTATAGAGGTGATTGTTACCGAAGAACTTAGTCGTATGGTACAAGCTATGTTCTCCCATTAAAACCAATCAAGCTTTTGTGATACAAGTACGCATAAAATGGGAGAGATCTTTGATGTGCAATGGAAAAAGTGATGCCGCCTAGGAGAAAGTGATGTCTCCTAACCAAAGAGGTCTTCATTAAAGCCAGATATAGATTTATCCAATTCAAAATCCTTAACTGACTACACTAAGCACCACTTAGGATCGCACAATGTACACCTGTGGACAGCTGGGCCCGTTTGAAGTGCAAGATGCCACCAGGAAAATTCATGCATATGTTTTGGGAATGCCCATACATAATACAATTCTGGCAACCAGTAGCTAAAACACTGTCTGAGATCACTGAAATCCCACCCACACTATCCCCGATCAACTATCTACTGGGAGACATAAGTAAGGTCTCAAGTCACACATAGGCTTTACAACGTAGGATGTATAGTGGACAAGAAGTCTATATTGAAACATTCGAAGTCGACAAAGACACCAACTTGTTCAGAGTGGTTGCAGGACTTGGTCTACACAAACGAGGGGGAAGAAACGCACATCACCAGAGTAACATCTCCGTGAGACCTTAGGACAAATGGGGTCCATTGTGGTTATTTCTGGCACCATCAACGATGCCAGATTTCGGGGGTAGCACTGGACTCAGCCCTCCAGATAAGGCGCGTATGGGCCTTTTTACGCACAAAAATCTTGGCAATATGGCCCTTTTAATTCTTCCTTGCGTACCGCTTACACAGGCTATTTAAGGCAGCACCAACATAAATCATGGAGCTTTCTGGTGACAGCCTGGCTAGCAGCAGCTTGCAAATGCACTCTACTTTAATAATCAACACAGTTCCTTGAAAGAAGAAACTAGGAGGAGTCCTGGTCGGTTTAATTTTTTTAACACTATACTCTTTTTTTTAACTTAAATTTTATTGGCGTTTTGTTAAACAACAACCAATAGGCCAAACGGGGCCGGTCTAATATACTCCCATGTAGCCCTTCCAGACCTTTCCCCCCTTACCTCCCTCCCTAACCCCAACCCCCCCCCACCCCCAACTTGGGTTTCCTTCAATTGAAACCCTTAACTATTCCAACTCCATAATGTACAATGGTAAGGACAATTGAGCAAATTCCATCGTCTGCGGCTGAGGACTTGGCCAGTGATTAAACTATTGTTGGTTGAAATACCTATACCCATGCGCCGGGCCGTGGGCCCTTTTTCCCCCTGTCATCAGCTCTTTTTCTTCCTCTCTGCCAAACCCTGTAGACCTCCCCATCGACTCCCAGGCCTGGCCTGTTCGGTCCGTGGGTTTCAATGTACCTCCCACCCCATGCTTGCAGGACAATTTGATACAAACGCTCTGGAGTCATCATTGACCATAGCTGTTAATTTGTCCATGAGGAACATGTTTTAGTTTTGTCATCCAGACCTCCCTGGACAGAAGCACCGGGCACCTCCATTTCTGTGCCAGGGCCACCCTTCCAGCCCTCAGCATCGTTTCCCACATCCTAGGGTATCTGTATACTTCAGAATCTCTTGGAGGGAGACCCGGAAAAATTGGTAATGGGTCCTGCGGTATAGTCTCCCCGGTGACCTCTGACATCCAGTCTGCAATGCTTTCCCAGTATTTACAGACTTTTGGGCACCTCCACCACATGTGTTCCCGCGTTCCCACCAACCTGCATCCCATTGGGCGAAACCCCCGGGTACATTTTTGACAGCTTCAGAGGGTCCCTATGCCATCCCACTAGGATTTTTAAGTTATGTTCCATGTCTACTGTAAAAAGATTTCCATGGAAGGCTATCTTGAAGATCTTGCTCCACACTTTGTCCAAGAGGACGTCCCCCGCCAATCCGTTCCAATAATTTCGGAACCCTCTCCTCACCGTTAAGTCACAGGCATTTAAGAATGTGTACATTTTAGAAACCATCCCTCGTCTCGAGTCCGAGGGTCCAGCATTTTCTCAAAGGGGGTAAGGGGTCTTCTGAGTTTTTGCCCCCAGGACTGGTCACACATAATGCCTTTCAGTCTAAGGTATCCAAATATTGAAATTGTACCCTGGCCTAGGGTCCCCCCCCCCCCATTTCCTCATATGATAAAAATTCCCCTTCTCGGAACAGTTGGCCCGCCCATTCCAATCCTCTGTCTGACCACGCCTGGGTATTTTTAAACCCCCTGCAGCCCAACCCAATTGCGGGGCCCCACAGGGACGTAAACGGCGAGGGCCATGTCGACAGATGGTTGGACTGAGCCCCCTCCCTCCATTTGGACCAGAGAACCCCCAATGTAGGGTGGTTCAATAACTTGTTCGGGATCGCCCTTCGCGGAGCCCAGAGGAGGTCCCGACCTTAAGAGGATGTCCTCCAAGTAGGTCCAGTAGGTCCCCCACCCCTCCTTCATGTGTTCTAGAAGAACCCTTAACTGGGCCGCCTTAAAGTGTAACCGAAAATCTGGCCGTCCAAAACCCCCTTCCTCTCTGGGCAAAGTGAGGACAGTTCTCTTAGTTCTCACAGTTTTGCCCTGCCAGTAAAGTCATGTACTACTTTCTGACGGTCACGGAAGATCCACTCAGGGACCTCTGTGGGAAGGGCCGTGACAAGGTAAAGCAGCCTCGGTAGGACATTCATTTTCACTGCCGTCATGCCACCATACCATGACAGAATCAAGGTTCTCCATCTTTGCATGTCCGCTTTAATTTCTGCCATGATGGGGTTGTAGTTGGATGGGGTGAGCCTCGAGAGGTCCCTAGTGAGGGAGATACCCAGATAACAGATGTATACTCGTTCCACACTGATCCCCTCGTACACTTCTAGGGAGTCCAGCCATGTGTCATGAGCCTGCATAGGGAGTAGCATGAATTTGGATTTATTTATTTTTAGCCCCGAGAACTGTGAGAACTGCCCAAAGGATGTTATTAAAGATAAGAGGGGAGGAAGTGATTGGCGCGGGTCAACCATGTAGGCCAAAATGCCATCCACAAATAATGAGAGTTTAAAATTCTACTCCCCCCCCTTTTATTCCCTTTATGCCCATATGATTCCTCACTGCTATTGCGAGGGGCTCCATTGTTAAAGCGTATACCAAGGGAGATAAGGGGCACCCCTGCCTCGTGCAAGGATAAACGGGGCCGACAACTCACCATTCACCTGTACTCTAGCTGTTGCGGCCCTATACAAGGCGGCCACCCATCTTCTAATGTTGGACCCGAAGCCCATTTTATGGAGGAGGCGTGTCATATACCTCCATTCGACCATGTTGAATGCTTTCTCAGAGTCTATTGAAAGCAGAGTTGAGTCCAGGTCAGCTTCCTGGGAATAGTGCATCAGGTCGAGCATTTTGCGTATATTATCCGACCCCTAATGAAACCCACCTGGTCACCATGGACCAGTGCAGGCATAATCCCCTCCATTCTTTTCCCTATTACCTTCGCCAGGATCTTTACGTCAATATTAAGGAGCGATATCGGCCGGTAAGAGGAGCATTTGGTCGGGTCCTTTCCTTCTTTAGGCAGGCCTACTATTATGGCCCCCATCATCGTGTCCGTGAGAATGCCCCCCTCAAGAACCCCGTTAAACACTCACCAAATATGGCGAGAGAGTGGACCGTTACTTCTTATAGAAATTTACAAAAAAGCCATCCTCCCCCGGAGATGTCCGAGACTTCATCTCTTTAATCACCCGCTCCACCTCCTCCTCCGTTATTGGGGTCTCCATCCCCTCTGCCACCTCCCTCCCAAGAGCCGGTACCGGGATAGACTGTAGGAATTCATGTATTTGGGCATCATCCCCTTCATATTCTGAATGGTACAGCTTTTCGTAGTACTGTCTAAAGGTCTCTCCAATGCAGCCAGTGTCATATTTGAGTTCCCCCGGTTCACTAACGACTCCTTTAACCATCCTACTTTTCTGCATCTCCCTCAATTTCCACGCTAATATTTTGTCGGCCCTATCCCCCTTCTCGTAATATTTTTAAGCATCAGGAGGCTCTTCTCCGTTTTGGCCAACAGGAGATCCTTCAGCTGGAGCCTATATCTCTCCAAAGCGGAGACCCGGTCAGAGTCTAGAGCCTGCCGAGGGGACCCCTCTCGCCCTAGTTTGCAATTGGGCTACTTTTTCTCTTAAGACCTTCTCCTGGGATTCCCTCTATTTTCTTTTGGACTCCTATTTTAATGAGGGCACCCCTGAGGGTCGCCTTCAATGTGTCCCATAGTATATGTGCGCCAGATTCCCCATTGTCATTTAGATCAAAAAAACGACTATATTATCTAATACTGTTTGTGCAACCACCTGATCTTTCAACAGGGAGTAGTTACACTTCCATAGGCCCCTCCTGTTACAATTCCATTCCCCCTTACAGAAACCCGGACCAAATCTTGATCCGACCATGGGACAGGCTCCACCCTATGGTCTACCATGTAAGGGTGCAGTGATACATCAAGGAGGATATAATCGATCCTTGAAAAGGAATCGTGTCATTTGGAATAATAAGTGTACGGGGGGTCCCCGGATTCAAGAGGGAGTCCTCCAAGCCCAGTTCTTGGTTGGTTTTGCGAAATCATTGCGCCATGAGTTCATCAGACAACCAGGTGGATTGGGGCCCCAAAACCATGTTAAAGCCCCCCCACCCCCACTATCACTGTGCATTGCACAAATAATTGGAGTCTCTCAATCACCTCTTCCCAGAATTGTGCTTGGTTCACATTAGGACCGTACACCGCCACCAGCGTCAATGGGGGCCCCCTGAAGAGTACCCCTCAGCATCAAATATCGCCCCTCCAGGTCCAACAACTTTGCTGCTGTGTTAAAGCCCACTTCCTTAGCCAAAAGGATAGCCATGTCGCTTTTTTGGATTTATAAGATGCACTTATGACCTCCCCGATGGGTACCCCCCTCCACTTGGGCTCTGCCCCCCTTGCCCAGTGAGTCTCTTGCAAAAAGAGGAGGTCCAGTTTCACTCTACGGAAGACTCTCAATAACCAGGATCATTTAGTGGGGGTGTTCAGGCCCCTAACATTTAGAGAGCCCACCTCCAGCGACATTGGGTAGTCAACCATTATCCAAACCCGTACTCCTCCTGGCCAGTGTCCTCCGAGCCTCAACCATACCATTGTTTGAGTTCTTCACCAAAGCCCCACCCTCCCTCCACCGAAATTGAACATAACCATCTCCCCGAGTGGCCTCCCTCTGTGGCCGCAATTTGTCCATCTACACTTCTCCACCGCCCCCCCCCCCCACAGTATAACCTCCTTATCCCTTTGACCCCCCCTTCCCCGGCGCCCAGCCAGTTAGTTGCACCAGTACTGGTATGTGGCCAGACCACCAGCGTGCCCACCAATCGCTAGGCAGTTTCAAAATTACAAACTTATCATTGAGCACCCCACCACCCCCTTCTCGGCCAGCAGAACCCCTTTGCCTTCATCATGCTAGTTGTTCTTAGGGTCTGAGGCCTTTAAGACTTTCCACGTGACCTCCTTCCCAGCCTCTATAAAAAGAGGAGTATCGTTGACCTCATCCTTGGGGGCTATTTCGCCCTCGATCCCTTGGTGGTGCCGGCGTGTTCAGCTTCTTGTATTTCCTGGCACCTGACACCTTCTTTCTGCTTTTCACTACCTCCAAACCTCCTGCCCCCGCCACTGCCACCCCCATGGGCCTCCTCTGAGCTTTCGGGTCCTCCATGTAATCCTGGATTGCTCCTCTTTTGTCTCCTTCCGTTACCAGGATTACTTTCTGCCCCATATATTCAAAAGACAAGGAGGTAACCCCATCTATAGCGTACACCCTTTTCCCTCAGGTACTGGGTCAGGGGGCGGCACATTCTCTGTCTGGCCAATGTATACACTGAGAGGTCCTGGAAGATTGTTATTTTTGAATCGTTATATATGATCACTCTGGCTTTCCTGGCCTCATCGGGCACCTTTGCTTTTTTGGTACAGTAGTGGAAGCGCACCAGGATAGATCGCCCCCCCCCCGCCCTGCCCCCTGTGGCCTGTCGATTGTAGGTTCTGTGATAAGTTAATTCCCGAAGAGGAGATTTATTATATCTCTCACCACTCGGCGTATGTCCCTTTCCGTTTCCCCTTACAGAACACCAAAAAAACTAAGTTGTTCCTCCTTTCCCTATTCTCCAAATCATCCAACTGTCTGGATCTCTCCTCGTCTTTCTTTTCCAGCGCCGCCAACCTCACTTCGATTTGTCCTTCCAAAGCTGTGGATGATTGATTGGTCTCAAGCTGGAGTAGTCTGTCCACAACCGTATCGACCCTCTGGTCCATTTTTTTCCAGCTTCTGGGCGATATCCAATCTCATGTCCCTTATTTCTTGGATGACGGAGGCAAAGCCCTTTTCCATTGCTGAGGGCTCCATCAGGAAAGCTCCCTGCTGGGCCAAACCCTCCGTACAGATCGGGTTTTTCTGGGTGCTTTCAGCCTTCTCAAAGCGGTATCCCTGAAGTGTCCTTCCAATTCATGAAGCTTTATGATGGGGGTCGGTCACGGTCCAGGTGGCCCCGGGCTAACACCTCTGGGGGTAGGGATCCTAGGAAGTTTATATTGTATGACCTCTGAGGGCCTGAGATGTGGTGCCCACCCCCTTCAGTCCCTTTTTACCACTGCGTCCCTTCAGGAGCATCTGTGGGGCCAGCACTCTCCCCTGGGGTCGGCCCTGGGAGACTTCCTTACTCGCAGATCCAGCGTCTCCTCCCAGCCGGTGCCCCGATGACCCCAAAGTCAGGCACTTTGGGGTATCTTGCTGGTCCCCCTCGGTGAGTTTCCGCCAAAATCCGCCTGTGGTTTTGGAGTGAATGTTGAATGGAGCGGATGTTATGTGCCCTGTGGGGGGGGGGGGGCTCGGGGCCGGGGCAGCCGTCTTGCAGTGGCCTCTGTTACTGGTGGTGTCCGCTAGTGAGCGCCGCCGTCCCGAGCGGCAGTGCCACCATCCAGTCCAGGGCCTTCAGTGTTGCCTTGCTTGCAGCGGGGGAAGACTGGGGGCCCACCTCTCTCCTCAGCCCCCAGTCCTTTCTCGAAGCGATAAGGGGTCCTCTCTCTTGATGCCCCCTCTTTTCCCATCTCTGGTCTCCTCGTTGAGTGTCGCCATGGAGGCCCCTTTGTTCTATTCAAGTCCGGGGGCCGACGCCTGGTGGCCACCCTTTCCACCCCCTCAGGGCTACTTTCTTGCCTATAGGGGGGCCCCACTACTGTAGAACGTCCCCCCACTTGCCTGGGCCTCACCAGCCCTTATTGTCCCCGTATCAGGGGGGCCTTCTACACCTCCTCAGAGGGGGCACTTCTCCCCCGCTCTGCTCACCTCGGTCTTTCCCTCCAGCTGATCTCTCCCGCAGTGCTAGGTGGGGGAGGGGAGCAAGCCAGCCCCAGCGCTCCCTCGTTGCTTCAGAGGGCCCGTCCGCCTGTTCCGCCCGCCAGTTGGTGCCCTCTCTGCTGGGTTGGGGGGGGGGATGCAGGCACGCCCCGGCGCCGACCGCTCTGCCCCGGCGCGGTCTTTCCGGGTCCTCCTGCCCGCCTCAGTGTGATGGTCACTGGGCGCTCCGCCTACAGTCTTCGCGCCCGCAGGTGTCCTCTCCGCTTGGGGGGGGGGGGGCATGAAGGCGTCAAGCGCCACAGGGATGTCCGGCGAGCCCCCCCACTACCCGCCCCCACTAAGTCTCCTCCCCTTCCGTAGCTCCCGCCTTCCAGGTCGCGTCTCCGATGCGCGATCTCCGTTGCTGGCGGCCCTGCCCGAGAGCACCTTGATCTCAGGCAATACGGGACCCCCGAGGTTCAGGATTTCACCTGGGGGTGCCCCGGGTTCTCGTCTCCAATGTCGTCCACTTCACACTCCGGGGGGGGGGCACTTTAAGAGGGGGCTCAAGTCCCTTAACGCCCTAGCTAGGCGGGAGCACTACGCTCAGGCTGCCATTGCCTGTGCGCCCCCTGGCGGCCTCCACTCTACTCTTTTAATGATTCCATCAAGATAAAACTTTCTGAGTAATGTAAAAGGGAATGTGTGTTTTGTTCAACTGCCTGCATTTTGTAGGTTACAGCGTTATTAAAGAATCTTGATTCATGAACATGCTTTTCACTTTGCTAAAGAACACAGGTAGTATTGTGTAAAATGACAATTGTCTTAAACAAGGGCTGCATTTCTGCTTAATTGGCTTTAATAGAGGCAGCACAGTTGCAGTAGCAAGGGCACTTCATACTTTGTTTTGTTTTCATCACAGAAGCACACCAATTGTATAGCTAGGCATGTGGTCTGAACTTAACTCCCTTTCTGACCACCCACTTCAAGCAGGTATAATGGATACAGGTAGAAGCAGTGCTGTATATATTTTCAGTGGCACAGACTGTACCTGTACCTCTCAACAGGACTGCTATATATTCAGGCAAAGTAGCCTAATTTATCAACTGAGCTGCTGTACCGTACACATGTCATGGCACAATGCCAAATATTCACAGCCGGGCTGATTGCATCATGCCCACATTTCTTAGCAGGACTATTCAAAACTAAACCGAATGTTGCCACATGGTAGCCTAAAGCACTCCTTGGGGGACATAAAGTCCCAATGGTATGTTAGTGGTCTCTATTCTGGATGGTTCAAAAGGAGGACCCACAACTAGACCGGTATACTTAACTGTATACTTTTTGGTAAGGAATCAGAACATTCTATTAAAGCATGCAGTAAGACAGTACAAGGTCTTTGACCCTGTTCATACCTAGGAGTGAAGTGTTTAATTTTGATTCAATAATTCAACTTCCGTAAAAGCAAAGTAAAAAGGATTTTTTCTCATCAATATAGAAGTATCAATACAAATCATAATTGGATTGACAAAACACAAGTTACCAAACATAGAAGCGTAATGTTCATGACACTTGTTTGTTAACATGTGCATAATAACGTAGGTCTATACATATACAATACCCACAGCATATGTTAATAAGAATAATAATTTTCCTTTACATGCACCAGCTATCCATATGTCTAAATGACCGCTCTGCTATCACGGCCCAGCTGCTACACGTACTGGCATTTCAGCTGGGTGAGTCCTATTTTACTTTTACACCATAACGGTATCAATACTGAAATGAAATGTCAATTACATTCGCAAGATGACCTGACCACACTTGCATAGATCTTATCATTGTCACTGAAAAGGCATGGCCCTACACACACACACCATCACCGACAGGGTCGGAAGGTCAGTACCGTCTAATACAACCTATGATATACTTACCTAGCTGCATTAATTATATACTTACCCACATTGAGCTTTTATTTTACAATCCTCTAGGTATCTACAAGCAAAACACTATGCTTCATAGGAACTTACAGCTCACTTGCCCTGAAGATGGATCTTTAGAAATCCGAAACGCGTTGGCTACACCATGATCTGAAAAGGAGCTATTTTGGACGAACTTTGAGTTTGAGCATAACCATTGTACTTGTGTGAATGTTGTAAACACATGTCTCCATTACTCCTGACACGGATTATGTTTTGATATGTTATTATGCAAATGTGAACAAACAAGTGTCATGAACATTAAGCTGCTATGTTTGGTAACTTATTTTTCATGAATCCAATTATGATTTGTATTGATACTTCTATATTGATGAGATAAAAAAAGTTTTACTTTGCTTTTACGGGAGTTGAATTATTGAATCAAAATTAAACACTTCACTAATAGGTATGAACAAAGTCAAAGATATTGTGCTGTCTTACTGCATGCTTTAATAGAACTTTCTGATACCTTACCAAAAAGTATACAGTTAAGTATAACGGTCTAGTTGTGGGTCCTCCTTTTGGACAATCCAGAATAGAGACCACTAACATACCACTGGAACTTTGGGTCCCCCAAGGAGTGCATTATAGGGCTTCAGTGTGGCAACGTTCGGTTTCGTTTTGAACAGTCCTTTGCCTCAAGTGGCCTTGAGGCATTTCCCCCCCTTTGCACTTGAACTTATTTATATCAAACTTAATTTGATTGTTTTTGAAAACTTGAGACAATTTAAACCTTATAAAAACGTACCAGCTAGTGCCTCCCTACCATATTCACATTTATTAGCAAGACTGCTATGTGTTGGGACTGTACCTGAATTTCTTAACAGAGCTGCTGTTAAGAAAGCACGACAATGTGTTGGCATTTTCTGCAGCGAGCTAAAGTACAGAGCAAGAACAGTGTCTGAGCTCTTCCCACCAACCTCCGGCAGTGTGAGAAGATGACATTGCTGTCATAATTAATTCCCTACTCGGTCTTGCGCTTTTCAAAACGTCTGCTTTTCCCATGTCCAATTACTGAGTGCCACTGCCAAAAATCTAGACATATTTCAAATCCTCCTTATGAATCTCCCGACTAATGTATGATAGTTTGTTTATTTGGTATTGCACGCCAAACCCATTAGGTAGCCGGCGCAGTAGAGGTCAAGACAACTTAAGTTTAGTTACAGAATGTGTACAGAGAAGCATTTAATATACAAAACAGTTGGAACATAGGTGCTGCCGGGATAGTTACAGTGGCAGACGGAGGAATCACGGTAAAAGGCATGCAGCAGAGACGGGAGTATAAGGTACCGACAAGGTAATCTAACAGTCATTCGTTCGTAGCCATTTAATTACATTGAGTCTAAATTTAGGATATGGTTGTTTCTTTCTGAGGTCATGCGGTAATGCATTCCAAGTTTGTGCTGCAATAACTGGATAGCTAAATTCTCTAGCTGTAACACGTTTAAATCTAGGAGTTTCAAGGGTATGGGCACTGGCTGCTCTCGTTGGACGTGTGTACGATCTTCTATTTATCCTTTCAGCAAGGTAGGATGGGGCTAAGTTGTTTAAGCATTTGGAGGTAAGGGAGGTGTTTTTAGGAGTATCCTGTCAGATATTTTTAGCCAATGAACCTATCTTCTAGCATCTGAAATGTGTTCGCTCCTAGGGATATTCAGGGCTGCTCTTAGGGCATTATTTTGCATTCTTTGTATTTTGTCGATTATATTTTGTTGGCGCCCGAGTAGAGAGCGTTACAGTAGTCTAATCTCGACATTACGAGGGCATTGGCCAGGGTGATGCAACTCGAGGTAGAGAGGAATGGTCCACATGCTCGGATAAGCTTACAGGTATAAATTGTGGAGGATGCGAGTGAGTTGACTTGTTTCTTAAGCGAGAGTGGCGCTTCAAGATAGAAGCCTAGTGTTTTGACCACTGGCATCACCTTGATGAGATGGTTGACGATATTGAAGGCGGTATAGCTAGGGCTATGTTTTTTATGTTGGTTTCGGAGCCTAGGATTAGTATCTCCGTTTTATCGTCATTCAGGCAGAAGCCAGGAGATACCATCCATGCCTGAATGAGGAGGTAAACTCTGTTTACTAAGGCTGTGTCCTCCAAAAAGTTGCCCAAAGGGGAATGAGGATCTGGGTATCATCTGCATAATTTGTGTAGGTGATACCCAGTCTGTCCAATTATGTCGAACAAAGGCTTAGTAAAGATGTTGTACATAGTGGGTGAGACACAGGATCCTTGGGGTACTCCACAGGAGATTTGAGTTGGGTCAGCAGCCGTTAGTGGGGAGAAGACTCGCATTGTCCTGTTGACCAGGAAGGATTGGACCCAAGCTATGGCTTCCCCTGAAAAGTGCGCCGCCGACCTAAGATGACTGCATAAGACTGCGTGATCCACTAGGTCGAACGCTGCAGAGAGGTCCAGGAGAAGTAGCATAACTGTTTGTCCCTTGTCCTTCAACTCGTCAATTTGAGTCTTAAGGTCTAGCAGGGCAGTTTCCGTACCGTGGATTGGGCGGAGGCCAGACTGTCGTGATCCTAGTAGGTGATTAGCTTCTAGATATTCCTGAATTTGAATATAGGCTACTCTATCAATAATTTTAAGTAGAAAGGGGACAGTGGCAATCGGTCTATAGTTAGTGGGGATGGTAGGGTTTAGTGATTGTTTTTTAAGCAGGGGGAGGACTCAGGATTCTTTGAGGTTATTGGGTACTGTATTGGTTATAAAGGAAGCGTTTATGAGCTTGGAGATGAATGGGGCAAGGTCTCTAGCCGCATCCTTTATCATTTGTGCCGGGCAGCTGTCGCCCTTGCAGTTAGATGGTTTTAGAGAGAGAATGATTTTTTCCATATCAAGAATAGAGATTTCTTTAAAGGTAAATGGTGTAGTTGTGTTATGCCTTGTGTCAGGGGATGGTTGTTGCTCAGAGGGGGGCAGAGAAGCTTTTTTAATTGCTATTTTCTGTTGGAGAGTAGTGATTTTGTTTAGGAAGGCTTTTTGAATTGCAGTGCACCATGGCTTGTCCTTGGGGACAGTGTCTGCCGGTGGAGTTGGGGCTTCCATTTCGCAGAGGATAGAGAACAGTTCCTTAGTATTGGAACTAGCTTTTGCAATTCTATCATTGAATATATTTTATTTTGTATTGGTTATTTCTTTTTTGTAGTGTTTGGAGAGTTCTGTTAATTTAGCCTTATTGATAGTAGTCGGGGAGTGGCGCAGATAGTTTGCAGTTTTCTTTTCTGTAGTCATAACTCTTTAAGTTGAGGTGTGAACCATGCATTAAGATGGGATTTTTGTCTGGCTTTGTGCATTTTTAGAGGGGCGATGGAGTCCAAGGCTTGGGACATGGCAGTGTTGAAAATTTCCACTAAAGATTTAGGGTCAGCATTATTATTAACGTTGTTCAGAGAAGGGAGGAGGTGAGGGAGTAGTTTTTCTGCTGTGATGTCCTTTTTACTTCTTGTGGGAAGTGGGGGTGCCATTGATGGTTTTAGGACTAAGGAGGTCGAGTGTGGCTGAGAAAGTAATGAGGTGATGGTCGGACCTTAATTGTGGTACATTATCTGTAATAGTAATGTTACAGTTCAAGTCAGCCACCCAGTCCAGAGTTCTACCTTTGATGTGAGTAGGGGATAGGACTTTTTGTGAGAGTCCATGATCTTTGAGAAGTGCAGTTATGGCTTGGGTATGTTTATTTCCATCCTCATTGAAGTCGAGGTTGAAATCCCCCAGTAGCAGGGTTTGTGAGTGGTTTTTAGTGTTGCTAGTTATGATATCTGTAAGGTCCTCCTCAAAGGTTCCTAGTGGGCCAGGTGGTCTGTATGTCAAGTGAATCGTTAAAGTACGGTTGTTGGATAAGGGAAGTTTGGCCGCGAGCACTTCGCATGAGGGACATGTAGTTGGAGTGGCAAGTCTAATAGAGAGGTTAGTTTTGGCGATGATGGCTAAGCCGCCACCGCGAGGGTTAGGCCTATCCACTATGAGTATCTGGTAGCCCTCTGGTATTGCTATCATAAGGGCAGGACCTTCTGCATCATGGAGCCAAGTTTCAGTTACGGCTAGTAGGTCTAGATTCTCATTGTGTTATGTGTCTGCAATTTCAGAAGCATGTGCTACTAGGGATCTGGCGTTGATAAGTGATCCAGATAGAATTAGTGTGCCTTTATTTGTAGGGTAGGGGGGGGGGGGGAGGTTTGGTTTCTGGTTTATTGGGACTACCGAGGTTTTTTTTTACTATATTGGGCGGGATCCGGTTGTTAGGAGTGGTTAACACTGTACGGTTATTGGTATTTTTAGGATCATAGAGCCGGGATAGTCTGGATCTAAGTCTCATATTTCTATCCAGAGGCGGGCGCGTTAGGAGGGTGGCTAGAGACATAGTGACTAGGAGGCTAAGTGTAAATGCTAAAGGTTGGGTTCTCAGGTTGTCACGCATGTTCATGGCCATGCCGTGGGATCTCAGTGTTTTGGGTCAGGTAAGATTCACTTAGTAGGCTAGTAGTAGGTTAATGTTGATTGTACAACAATTGCACTAGTGGGTTGGAATAGGCAAGAAATAAGTTGCACAGGTGGGCTAGCATCAATTGCACAGGTCGGCCAATATCAATTGCACAGGTCGGCCAGTATCAATTGCACAGGTCGGCCAGTATCAATTGCACAGGTCGGCCAGTATCAATTGCACAGGTCGGCCAGTATCAATTGCACAGGTCGGCCAGTATCAATTGCACAGGTCGGCCAGTATCAATTGCACAGGTCGGCCAGTATCAATTGCACAGGTCAGCCAGTATCAATTGCACAGGTCGGCCAGTATCAATTGCACAGGTCGGCCAGTATCAATTGCACAGGTCGGCCAGTATCAATTGCACAGGTCGGCCAGTATCAATTGCACAGGTAGGCCAGTATCAATTGCACAGGTAGGCCAGTATCAATTGCACAGGTAGGCCAGTATCAATTGCACAGGTAGGCCAGAGAGAAGATTGCACAGGTAAGTAGTAATGCATATAATCAAGCCTGGGACAGTTGCATGTGGCAATTGTGTGAAACAGTTACATGTAAGCCCGTATTGGGTTAAGGGGGTGACTATCTTGACTATCTGGTCATACAGGTCAAAAGCGGCTCAGTGTTCGTGTCTGCCCATTAATAGTTTTAGATTTGCTGGTGGGAGGATAGTGGGCCCAGTTCACCGTCGTGCGAGCATGAAGGAGTACGTTTGTAGGCCGAGTAGGGATATAGCAGGATTGAGGAGGCAGGGTTGGATCATACCTTGTGTTGTCGCCGGCGATACGGATGGTGAGCATTCAAGCGCAGAACAGGCGCAAAACAGGGCCCTTTGCCGTAGCCCTTCGCCGGAAGCACTGCTGCCAGCGCCTGCCGGCGGAAATGTGTATTTAAATATACAAGCGTTGCTTGGCAACGTGGCTGGTGATCAATAGGCGGCCATTACACAAACGATTTCGTTCCGTGTGCTCAGGGATCATGCAAATATAAAGCAAGCACAGGGGTCGGGGGAACATCATCCGCTTTATGTGCTAACCTGCAGACGAGCGCGGGATCTGGGGCGCTGTGTCTGGATGGCTGCTGCCAGGATGATTGTAGACTGCTCCTGCAGTGTCGGATGTTATGGCGAGTGGGAGAAGGGCTCCTGCCCTCTCCTCATGTGGATGTACAATGGCAATACAGGCGCAAAACAGGGCCCTTTGCCGTTCAAACAGTTCAAACAGGCTTAGAGCTTTTTACATCCCATTTATGTCAGGCAAGCTTCACATAGAACTGCCAGTGCCCCAACCCCATGTGCCTTTCAGTGTCAACAGCCTGTTGGGAAAGGCAGCTCAGTGGGTCAATAACCCTGCTGCAGAGATTATTGTGTAACCTGTTAGTTCAAATCCTTTTAATACGCGAGTTAATGAGCCTGCATCAGAGACATGCATTTAAGATGCAGGTAACATTCAATTGTAACACAGTTGACAACTTTCAACTTATCAAAAGGGCTACTAAATGTTCAGTGATTCAGAACAAACATTTAATCTGGGATGCTCCACTTGTAATGTCTCATAATGCACAACTCATCAGGGCTGCTATACCTGTGATGGCTCAGAAGTAGAACACGCACATCCCACGAGTACCACTATACGTGTAATGGCTCAGAACAGACATCTAATCTGGGCTGCTTTACTTGTAATGGCTCAGAATACACAACTCGAGGCTGCTATACCTGTAATGGCTCAGAACAAGTATCTCATATGGGATCTTGTATTTGTAATGGCATACAGTGTTGGTAAAGCATCTGCATTCAAGCAAGTGCTGCATCTGGTCAGACAAACCTCAAACTCTATAATTCCCAGCCTAATAGACGGTTTGCACACATCTAAAAAGGAGCACCCAATGGTAAAACTGCACTAGATTTTTAAATAGAAAGGGCATTTTCAGCTTTTAAGATATTTATTGTGCTATGTTAAAAGATAAACAGAAAAACAGTGGAGGAAGAGCAACTCTGAACCTAAGCAATACATAAGTACAAAGGGGTGGTGGGGATGGGGGTGCGAAGGGACAGAGAACATACTAGACAATCCAAAACAGGAATTCGAGCAACAGGAAGAGAGCAATGAGCTACATGATAGCGCAACAAAGAAGGTGAGAAGGGAAACAGTTAATAGGACAAACAATAGGAGTGAGGGATAGAAGCAGAGCAAACAAGACATTTGGAGACATTAAAATAAAAAACAGAACAGCAGGTGGGGAAAGATGGAAAAAGAAGAGCAAGACTAGAGAAGGGCAGGCCAATAACATAAGAGACAGTGCAAGAAAGATGATCAAAAGGAGTAGCAAACACAACGGAGAAAATGAAAAAACAGATTTAGACAGAGTAATCACATGAGAGAGGAAGAGGAGTCCCATCAACCGATACAGCAAGATACAGGAGGGGAAAAAGCAAAAATAGAATGCAGAGATGGGAGAGGTAGCATGACAGAGAAACAGAATACAAAATGTGGCATTGCGACACTTCAGGGTGAGAGGCAGAGCGTCAGAAAGTGAGACCGTGGACACAAAGTAGCAAAGGGAAGGCGAGATGGAGCAAAAACAAGGAGTGACAACATGGAGTGACTGTCAAGCAGGTAGTGCCAGGCAGCAACAGTAGGCCTGAGAGGCAGAGAAGTGATGCTGGTAGAGTGAGGGACTTGATTTATCAATCACCTGATGTAGCTAGCGGCATCTGTAATTCCTTACAAAAAGACTAGATAACGAGGTGAAAGTAGAGCCTACCTCGAGGATTACCTTCAGTATGAGGTGCAGTTAGAATCTGAAGGTTTCCTCTACGGATGGAGACCAAAGACTGTGCACCTCATTGGTAAGGGCAAATGCCCAAAGTCAGGTGGATATGCAATGCAGAGTAATCGTTATTTTAGTTTAAACTGCCGTTGAATGAGGTCCCAGAAAAATCAAAGCATGTGAAACCATGAAAAATCCAATGGTCGAGAAATGATGGCAACTATATATACTTAGTCCAGTGTATATACACAGCTTCTGCATCCTGTGATTAGAAGTGAGAGCTGCAACTTCTGAAAAAGTGGATACCTTATGGAGCAGGTAAATGAGATTACATTCAATTATTACAGGATATGGCACATTTTTCTTCGAAGCACAACTAACATTAAAATGTTTTTTCCTGGGCTGGAATTGAACAATTTGACACTTACATCATCTTCCTGAGACGAATGAATAAGTTCAACCAGACGCTGTATAAGCTTCTCTTCATCCAGCCACTGAAAAGAAACGGGTGTGAAGTTACAACGTTGTCTCGATTGAATAACAAAGCACTTTGGAATAAAGGTCCAATGTTGAGGTTTTGAACCGACCCAATGTATAAATGACATTGCATATTAAGTACAAAGTTCAGTTATGAATGCACAACACTATGAATATTAACATACTCTAAAGCCTCTTCAGCTCTTCTGCAATAAAAGGCATCCGAAAGGGAAGGCAGAGGAGTGCAACAGCAGTGGGCATTATAATTATGTGTTTTGTGATACAACGGTGAGAGCAGCCATCAAACCAAGACTGGTCATGACAGGGCGTGGGGAGGTGCCTAGTGCTTCTATAGTGCACCAACATCTAAGACTGAAATAACAATCCTCTAAATCAGTGCCTAGATTAAACAGAACGAACTGTCCACAACCAGGCCTTTGGAAAGTACAGTAAACAGTCACGAGATGAAGAATGCAGGGCGCTGCTCACATTTAATACTTCCTGCCGAAGAGGTGCAGGCTCCACACAACTCACAAGACGCAGAAGCAGGTCCATCATGGCTGAAGTGCCAATGTGATTCAGCACCAGGCTGAGGAAGTTTTCCTTTTTCCTCAGAAACACAATCACCTAAAAGAAGAATATGTGGTTACTGCAAAGTACCAACAATGGTGAAGTAATTGCTTCCTTTAACCTTTTATATTGGTTTGATCCCTTGTACTGGCCAAAAGAAGTGTCTGCAACAGCCAAGTGTTTAAGAAGGTCCTGCATTATCGAACCATACCTTACATATATTCTGCACACACTTAACAAATATGCATTTTTCACTTTGTGTACTTTCTCACAACAGTGTGCATGCTTCCCGCACACTGCCATAGGCCCAGGTATATTTTCGTACTGGCTTACTGGACTGTGCACAACTCTTGCCCAATGCACATCCCTCATACCATCCTACTGAACACTTACTACATTCTTTCATAAGATCATAGTTTTCCAATATTATCAGAAACCTGTGCTTACAATTTCATTGATCTGTCAGGGATTTTGAGGGCATAGTGTTTTTCAATTTTACAGAGCACTGAACATACTTTTGCAAGACAAAACTGAAGAAACACTTTTGTACAGGCGCATTATAACTGACATTTATCATATCAAGTAGTTTGAGCGCAAAGAGGCAAATTTGAGGGAAAAACACACCAAATTCAACACTGAACTTAATATATCAGTGCTTGCCGTAAAGAATAGGATTGTGCACTCAGCATAACAGATCTAGGTAGACCACAGCAATTTATGGACCCCTTTGTGGTGCAAACGTCTTGCATAGGATCGGGCTTTTTTTGTATACATTGAAAATGGATCATATATGCTTGGTGCACCTCACATAGTGCCATTCATTCAGGTTTATGATACTGCACAGCCCACCCTTCCATTTATCTAAACCTCAAAGACGACTTCTCCTGGCAGAATTTTCTTTGCACTCACAGACGGTAGCCCTTTATTATTCACAGGGACAGAGAGGAACCCTGCTAGAGTGTGACTCATCCGCATATCCATACAAGACTAGACGACTACACGGATGGGTAACCAAATCTCAAGTACTAAACCTTAAGAAAATAAACATCAGGTTAAGCAAAACGGAAGAGTGGTAGCTGTATCATTTTAAATAAATTAAACACTCGTATTACCCAGGACAAACTTCAAGACCATTGTTTTTCAACATTCTATACAACAAAAGAAGGGGAACAACATGCAAATCGGGCTTGGTCAAACGCGAAATGGGGCACTTCAGTCCATGTCAAGGTCACATTGCTTCCGCATATGGCCAAAAGCAAACCCAGACATACCTGTCCCGTTGTGCATCCTGCTCCTGATGAACCCAATAGTAAAACGAGAATACTTTCACCCGACCTCCTTTGCTTGCTCCTTAGCCAGAGGACTGACGTTGCTCATGGCCATGTAAGAAGGCCACCCAGTCCTGTTTTTACTTGGTATTCTAGGAATTGTAGTTTCCCTAAATGTTAAATGGGAAATAAAGTTCCAGATGCGAAAAACAGGTCTGGATATCCTTCTCATGCATGGTCACAGGAAACATGAGCGCTGTATCTTAGAGTTATGAATTGAAATCTTGGGTTTGACAAAGCACTCTAAAGCAGTTTTCCTGAGAAAAACTTTACGTGTCTACATACACATACAAAGCTCGAAAGGTTGCAGCAGGCGAGAACCTGGTGGTCTTTTACTGGGGTACTTGCTTCAGGGTTGGTCCCACAACAAATCATGATCCAACCACTAAAACAAAGGCTTTTTCCCAAATACTTGGCAGCTTTATCCAAAACACCACCTCCACCATGTTCGATACGAAGGGTTCACAACCAAAGTTTTCTAGGAGTCAAACTGCTAAGCACCGATTTCAGAAAGCAACAGAAAACCATCTCATTGAACAGAGTGCTCAGTACCAGGGAAATAGAAGACGACGTGGAGCTTTGGACCAGAAGACGACCATTGTCTGCATTGGTGCTGAACTAGTCACATTCACTTACCCATAGAGAAGAAAGCCCAAAACTGCTCATAACAATGCCATTACTGGTGCTGAAGACCAAGTATGCGTTGCCACAATGCCATCATGTTAACTTGTGAAACTCGAGGCACTTATGAGGAGGGCAATGGTACCAGTAACAACTCCAAGATCTACAAGAATCTGTCCGGTGAGAGAACTATAGAATCGCATGTGAAAAGTCTTAAACTAGATATGATTCTTTGATCTACATTAATGGGCTGAACCTTAGGGTGAAGTTGGATATTACAATTAATACTTTGGAAGAGAGGCTACTTCAGGTAGATTGAATGCCTCCATTTCAAATTCCAAGCTAGAAATTAAGAGATGGCTGCCCATACCTGCTCAGTTTTCCTGGCAATGAGGTTGCCGATAGTCTTGCTGAAGAAACTGGCCAGCAGGGGGTTAAGGGGAGGCTCATGATCCAGGAAATCATAAAGGATGTTCAGCAAGTTCTCGTCACCGCCTAACTTCTCATTTATCTGTGGGACGTCCGATGTCAGAAGCTCACAAGCCGTGTTGGAATACCTACAGCGAGGAAGAAAACAGGGTTAATTTATAGTTAAGTTCCAGCACCACATACAAATGGATCTCAACCGGGTGGGAAAATCAGGTATCAAAGGTTTCAACACTTTAGTTTATCATATTTATGTGACAGGTCACATGGGACACCCAAAATGCATGTCAGGCCAATGAGAGCCCCTCAGGTTTCTATGCATTCTGTCATTCCTATCTGTATGTCTGAATTATTAGTCAACAAGAACTACTTATCTGTATTGGTTGTTCTCGATCATTGGTATCTTCCTCATAAGTGTGAACCCAGAACAATTTAACACTGGTGCTCTTTGCAGTCACTGACACGGACACATGCTGCATGGGCAGTTGCGAGCATTCATGCTGTTGGACATGCAGCATTTCCTGTCCAATTTCTTGTTGCCACCCTGGGTAACTGCACCCTGTGTGCATCTGTTCCTAACTTGCAGTCGCCTCTGGCTTTCCACAGTCAAACCACCAGGCTTCCCTGCTCTGCTGCTTATTTGATCAGCTGACTCTTTGAAGGAACTCCTCAACTGAGGCTCTGTGCGGTCTGAAAATATTTTATATGGTTGGCATAGTAATGGGCCCATAAAAAGAATGTCAGAAAATATAGGGGCTATGGGTCACAAGCAGCAAGCTGTTAAACCTTCAGCACACAACCCCCTGCTGAGATTCCAGAAGTCATTAACCAAACTCTGAATCAAACATATTTCCAGCTTTGCTTTTGCCCGATTGGACACACTGAATTGTTTAACTGAACTACTGAATCCAAACTCTGCAAGTGACAGATACCTTGGTGTGGCAGTGCAGTGGAGGACCTGCTACAGACCATTCTGTTGTTTAAGGGTGGCTTACAGGTTTTTAGGGTTAGAAATTCTGCTATATATCCATGATCGTTTAATTGTTTTGCCTCTTACACAAGAAATTATAGCAACGGTACTGTGAAGGAGACTTTCATCCCAAGGGTACTTACTGGTTAACATTATTTTAAGGAGTTAAATTATTATTTCTTAGCCAAGTTGTACAGACAATATATTTTTTTGAAATTCTTTAAAGTCTGTTTAGGGACCTCTAACATTTAGCTCCTCCCCTTTCTCTTTTCTGGATCATGAACCTATTGTTTGGGGTCAGAAGGACTTCTACTAAAGCCCCCTTGACACTGCAACCCTTCTTGACTCACTTTTAGTATAAAGGCCCTCGGTGGCCCACCCGGCTTCACGAACAGGGGTGTTTTAAGCACCACATTTGTCCCCTTGTTTCAGGGAGAAGGCTGATGGCAACTAATTTCGTTTTGGCTTCACAAGGGGAGCAATCCAATGTACTGCTTTAGTAGTTCAATGTTCCTTTTTGGTGACCATTTGGGTACCAATATTTATTTAAGTCATACTCATAGACCTTTTGTTTTAGGGAATCTTTGTTCAGGGAAAACCAGGAGGCAGGTCTAAAAGTCATTGTGCACATGGGGTCTGTGTGTGTGCCTGGCCACCAGCGCACCCTCTAACGATTTAAACTGGTGTTGACCAGTTCCTACCCATGGGCAGACCACATCATCCTGTGGATGTGGCAGATTTAGCGGTCAACCAGATTGCTAGCTACGTAACATGGTTTCTATCCTTTAAGTGTGATTTGTGGGCTGGCTTAGGCTGGCCCATGTGTGTATGGGTATGAGTAGGAGATTCCACATGCCCACATTCAGTAACCAAATTTTCTTGGAAGGAAATTACTGCAGTTTTCCTGCCATTGCTGCATTGTAAGGACCAGATATTGACATACTGGGTGGACCCTGTATTTTCGGCTGATCTCCGGTTGTGATTTTTTAGTTGCTAAATGTTCTTCCTGGGCCCCCGGTCCCCCTCAGAACTCATGCTGGCCCCCTTGGTTGGCTGGGGGAGGGATTCCGTGCTGGTCCCATTTATCACCATATTCCCACGTATCACCATTGTCATCCTGCCTTGGTGCAAGTCTCTGCTGCTGCTTGGAATAGTGTGGAGGATCCCCAACATGCCACCTCCGGATTCGTTCTAAATCCCTCTCTCCGTAGTGGGACCAATTTCCAGTGCTTGCACGAACCACCTTTGTTCCTTCAAGCACCAGCACTGCTTTGCCAGTTTCTCCTGCCTTCTCAGAGTCCTCCTCACCACTGCTTTGGCTTCTGGCTTGATTGGCACACTCTTAGGAAGAGAACTTTGTTAATTTCCATTGTCTTTTCGGTCATTGGTCTGGGGTCCAAATCCCGGACTCTTTGGATACTGTAATGCACATTTCTCAAACCACATTTTCAGTAACCAACACCAGGAGTACTTACCTCTAGACCCTGGCGTGGTTGGTCATTTACCATACTTTCCCTGAGGCGTCCATGGTCTGGTTGAGGAATTGTGCAGGCGGGTCTCAAATGCATTTCACCATTGACTTCCATTGGGCCTCATCCTGATGTGCTGCATCTTTAGGCACCGCAGGTTCTGAACCTGCCTTGTGAGCTCTTCTTTTGGGTCTCCACGGTGGTATATTGTTGCTGAATCCACACCTGCGTGTTAGAACGTGAACTTCCCTCCATTTTGCCATACAGCCACAGTTGCCCATTGACTCTTTTCTGTCCACTTCAATGGGTAACATTTTACTCGCCTGAAATTCTTCCAAAGTGACTTTGGAGGTCCTAACTGCCTCCTGACATTTATTTTGCATCCATTTTGAGCCCAGGGAGTTTTAGGCCAATCACTACAATTCTAGCCTGTGCTGCAGACTATGTGCATTTTTAAAGCCATGTCTTCCACTTTTGTGAAGTGAATTCCCTGAAGTGCAATGACCTCGTTCTATTAAGACTAAATCTCATCATTTGGTGGCCACTGGCTGCGTTTTAGGACCCATGCCCTACATTGACTGCAAGGTGCACATTTGTATTATCCAAGTACTATGTCCTAGATTTCTAGAAATATTGCAACTTTGTTGGCGTTGGCATCAGGATCCTGTTTGACTATTGTGTTTTAATAGCTGGATCCCTTCCCACCTCTTCTCTTCATATTTAAAGTGCCTACCATTAGACAGTGGACCTACGATAGAGTACAGGTGTGTGTCTTTTACACCAATTTACTGTTTTTGTAATTACACTAGATATGTTTACTGTGTGTTAGCGCTTCTTACAGTACTCATTAAATGAACAGATATATTGGTAATTTAATAAAGGTGTATATTTTTCAATACATCAGTGTGGTGTATTTTCGATGGATAATGTGTGTGGACTAATTGTAATCCTCCCTTGAGTTAATTTTGACTGCTTTGCCTTGTGATGACTACCACACTTGCTACGTGGCTAAAGAGAGGTTGGGATTTACTTTTGGTTTGGGTGTGCTTGGCCCCACCTTAACCTTAGTAGCTGTACAGCCCTCAGAGGGCTGTACAAACACTGCCTTAACACAAGTAAAAAATATATTGGAAAATGTTTTTCGAACGCATACATTTTTAGAACCAGTTAGTCATGCAAATTAAAGGGCATTTTTACCTCAACATTACTCTTCAGATCAGGCAATAATATGAGAGCTCCTTCCTTTTCACTGCCTTGTTGGTCCAATCCAAACACTATGGAGCAGTGTGGGTAGGCTGCTATGTATTGGGAGCATGCACATGTTCTAAGAAACTAACCTTTCCAACATAGTATGGCAAGTTTTACTAGCAATAGCACTAGTGCAGCCGCAACCTTGGTTGACCGTTTAAGGGCATACCAGGTCCCAGGCAATCAGACAAACAGAGGGATTGCTTGGAGTCTGATCTACTGCAAGCTGAAATTGAACACCATATCATGCAGCTGCAAATGGGGAAGACTACGGGTCGAAATTGATTTCCAGAAAAGTTGTGGAAAGGACTGGGGAACACTTTGGACATGGTCAAAACATGGCAACGAAAAGGGGAATACTACCACGTATGTGCACTCCATCACAACTGTGTTGATGCATATATTAAAAAAAATAATAATTTTCAAAAAATATTAGCCACCGGACAAGTGGGACTTCTATCAACCTATTTCTGAATTAACCTGGGTCCTAGCTAAATCTTCAGCTAACTATCTTCTGAGGGTAATAACTGTTGATTTACATGGACCAATGAAGATTTCATGCCGGGTAGATCAAGGACGAATCAAGAAAATTCCCCAATCCATCCTCAGTCCAGCTTTCTTTTGACTCGCACAATATTTTCACCTTGTTGGATTGTTGGAGGCAGATAGTGGGAGAGATGAAGGGTACTGGACAATAAACCTTCTGGCACCTAGGGAGAATACAATAAGTGCTAGGCTTCCACAGGTAGAACATACAACTGTGCATGGAGGGGATTCTCTGTCCCCACGAGATTCTTTGTAGGAGGGGTTGAAGGGATTCCAGTTGCCAGAAGTGCCCAACACAACAGGGATCTGTGATGAATCCAGGGAACTAGGCTCTTCTCTTCTCCCCAAGGGAGAGCCACCCCCCTCTGGGACTAGGGAGGTCAGACTGACTACTACGCTTACCCCTAGGGGAGATGGCAAGCGGGATCGCACTGGGGGTGACTGCAAATACCCAAGCAGGGTTTTTTTGCTTGAAATGTTTATTTATCTAATATACTCAGAGCAATAATGCTTTGTATATAAAACAGAATGTAAAACAGTGATACAGGGTAAATAAAATATGTACAATACATTAAAACTAGGGATGACCCATAACAAATGTTATACATATAAACACATGACATTGGGCATATCCCCTTATCAAGACTCACTGAAATTGTCACAATATCACCATAAAAGCTATTCACATCAGTTCATAAAATTGCAAATATCGGTTTGCAGTTCCAGTAAAATGTAACCATAAAATAAATAAAATGTATGAATAGGTTTGAGTTTGAAGTGAAACATAACAATGAAACCTGCTTCCCTGTCCACTCCCCTCCACCGCACCCCACCATATCTCCTTGCCCACCCTCATGTCTCGCATTACGTATAATTTTATCTTCCCACTAGACCCTGTTTTCCCATTCCCTCCCAACTCAGAAATTTCAGTTGTTCATGAGCTTAGCATCTTGTGAGTCAATTCTGTTACTCTGTTCTGGTAAGTGCTGAGGTGCACCAATGGGCCTTTTTATATCCTGTCTCAATGTTCTCCTCGCACCTTCATGGGGGAAATTTATCTGGAGGTCATTGAGGAGGATGACCCACTGCAGTTCCAGGGCATCAGAGTCCTCCTTTTTTCTCTGTTCTAGCACTGTAACCTTTTCTGCCTCTGCCCACTTGATTATATCTTGGGCCCATTGTTGTAACCAAGGACCTTTAGAGCTTTTCCATGTTATGGCCATACAGTGTTTCTCTATAACCAGCAAAAAAATTGCTTTAAAAAAAAAAAAAACTTTCTTTCCTTTTCCTCCCTCAGAGAAGGCCCAACAAACACGAGGTGTACATTCTAGCTGCCTCCCCAATAAATCATTGACCTTCTCAATCACGGCCTGCCAGTAAGACCCAAGCAGGGTTTTTAACTCATCCTCCCTCACAGAATTCCATTTGTTGGTTATATGGGAATAAAGCAGGGCAATGATGTACAAGGCCCTTTAAAAACGGCTGGTCTGCTTTTTGACTCTATTGTTGCCATCCTTGCATGAAAGGGCAGAACCAATTGCTTGTTGCTGGGAGAAAGGATTCTGTGAAACCAACACAAAGTGGGTGGGGGAGGGAGAAACGCAGAATACTACAAAGGTGGGAACATCCCCCTTCGAGGCAGAGTCAGTAAGCAGCACCAGAAAGATGGCATGGAGAGCGGGTGAGCAAAAGGCCAGCGTAACGCTACAACCTTCACCAAGGCCAGGAGTCTTAGGAATTTGGGCCCGCCGAATAGAGAACAGACGCAACTAGCCCAGAAGCAATTGACTGCCACCTACCGGAACAGATGCAGAAGTCCTGTCGTGCACCAACGGGAGGAAGGATTGACAAGCGTACCGAGACAGACCCGAGGGAAACCACAGTTGCAGTTCCACAGAGATCAAGAATACCGCCTCCCCCGACAAATGCTGACAGAGAGCCCATGATACAGGTTGGGCACAGAGCGGCAAGGCCTGATAGTCCAGGAAAGAGCGAGATATAAGATAGCCTAAAAAGGGATAAGAAAACTGATAGCCAAAGACAAGGCAAGGTACAAGCAAACCTAAGAAGGTGTGATAGGTAGACATCCCAAGAAGGGCGGGGGGATATCCAATACCATAAAATCCTTGTGCCAAAACGTAAACTCTTGTCCGCCTCCTGAGTCTCACTTACCACAGTTCCTTCAAACATATATGTTCTCACCCATGGATCAAAAGGTATTTGGTCAAAGTATTTGAGAAGATTTCAAAGGTAGTAGGATGGCACCTAAAATCAATCAAGTTTATTGTTGATTATTTTCAAATCCATATTTGATATCTAGATCTGAAGCTTGCCTTGTTGGGGATATCAAGATAAAGTAACCGCACAATGCATGACAAATTATTTACTGCAATAACCATGACAGTAGGGTGACGTGGCCAGCAGCAATGCTGTGAGGTTGCATACTCTGTAAACCCCTGCCTGATCCGTTACATAAATTGGCCCTACTGCCATTAACCTCAACGAGAAAGCACCGGGAAGCTGTGCGGAGCAGGCCCTGACGGTTGTATACGAATTGATCGTTTTACAACTGCTCGAATGACAATTGACCTTTTCACAATTGACCGAATTGTGAAGGTCAATTGTACCATATATGTGGGGGAAACCCCCCACAACCCCCCACCCAACGCCAAACCCCCCAAAACATATAATTAATATTATATATATATATATATATATATATATATATATATATATATATATATATATATATATATATATATATATATATATATACACATACACAGTCAATTGTGAAAAGGTCAATTGTGACCCTTTAAATTCGGTCAATTGTTCATTCGAACAATTGTAAACGACCAATTTGGGTAATACCGCCCTGACACCCAGAGAAACTTGTACGAGAGATCAAATGGGGAGTGTGCCAGAGAGCAGCACAAGACACGGCAGAGGAGATAGCAAAAAAGGAAAAAGGCGCCTGCAGCCTAAGCAGGCGGCCGAAACACTCGGAACTGAGGCAGGCAGTGAGCGTCTGGGGGGCACACGCTGCACACACTGCATGGAGGCCTGGAAGCTTGGGGGGCCCCGGTATCTAGGAGACGCAACAACCAAGCCTAGCAGTGCTCCAAAGCACGCTGGGTCAGGGAGTGGCAGGAGCACCAGCGTAACTGATACAGGAGGCTGCTCCCTGAGAGTGCAAGACTGACTGGACAGGACCGGAAAAGAAGCAGACCACCAGGTGTGTAGGGAACCCTCAGCGCAAGACAGGGGATCCAGTGGCTGATCCCGGAAACAGAGGTGGCATCGGGACAGTGATCGCAGGCCGAGTGCAGGCACAGGGGAGTAAGTTGGAACCTGCAGCATGTCGCAATGAGGGGGAGAAAAGGCTGCAGAGAAACTGCTCCTAGTTGTGCAGAATTGCTGGAGGATATTTGAATCAAGCAGGTGAGAGGGGCCAAGTCCACCCCATGCACATGTCACATAAGCCCGCTGAGCACCCCTACGAAGTAAGATACTGTTGAGTGCACTGCCTGAGCCGTCGGTATAATAAAACATGCTCTGGGTTCAGTTGCAGAGCCATTGGCCCTTTCAAAGCCCAATACTCTAATGTGGCATTGTTTAATTCACATAACAGTCTAACACTCGGACTCAACACGCAGGAAGACTGGCTGCCTGCAGATGCATTATCCTGTGAAATACCTCACCCTCTACATAAACTCAGGGTGAAGGCATCAGGTATTCGTGCCCCAAAAAAAGCAGAATACACGGGCCGAACCTCTGGTATGGACAAAAACGGCAGAGCTCCAAGCGAGAGAGGTACAGCAACAGGGCCGCCACTCGCTGCAGCGTGCCAGACAAGGAAGGTGGCGACACCGAATTCGGAGGGTGACACAGCACCAGAGACTGCAGTGTGACGGAGTGAGGTGGCATGGAAGGCACTGGCAGCAAGAAACCACTGAGGGGGGTCAAGCCTAACCGGGCACACCTGCAAGTGCAAAAGAAGAGGACCCACGGCGGTGATGCAGGGGAGCACAGAGGTAGCACAAAGGGGACACCTGGCTATAGGCACGCCATCGGACGCCTGAGAAACAAAAGGTGGCCCCAAGGGCAGCCGGCATGATCAAGACAATGATGGACACAGCGGCCTGCTGGTAGGGACTGAGCATTGCGAGCGTCTGCCCATAACAAACGGGCTTGTATCTGAGATATTGGACAGCACTGGGGAACGCTCCCCTGGCAGGGGGGAGGAGGGGTATGGACCACTCATAGCAGGCCAGGACCAGGCAGACAAACAAGCCACACCTCAGGGACGGGACTGGGTGCGAGGCCACCAGCAGGTACAGCACCAAGAGAAGAGCGTTCTGAGCATATGCCAGAAGCAAAAGCAGAGGAGAATTAGATTCTCAAAGCCATTGCAACAATACAGACGACCCTGGAGAGGGGTATAGATGAGGTCAGGATAGATGTGGGGCTGCTGTGACAGGATGTCCTGGCAGGGTGCAGTCGGTGGAGGTAGCGGCTATCGCAAACAAGCAAAATATTGCTCAGACCCTGTCTGAGGTGCAGGGCAGAAAACTAAAGGTGGTGGCGCTGGAAAACAGAGCCGAGGAAGCTGAAGGAAGAGCAAGGAGGAACAATACAAGGATACTAGGCCTGCCTGAGAGGACGGAGTGCAGGGACCCCCACAACATATGTGGACAATATGCTGCTGCAGGAGATCAGGGTGGGCATCCTGTTGCAGGGCTTCACAGTGAAGCAGGACCACAGGTCAGAAAACCACCACCAGTAGCACCTCCGAGACCGCAGATTGTGAAACTCTTAAACTACAGAGACAGGGAAACAATCATAGAACTCTCCAGACAAGGAGGGATCATTGAAAGGGGGTCTGCTAAGATTGCAGTGTATCGCGATTACACACTGAAGGTGCAGAGGGCAGTATTTGGACCTTCTGCATAATTACACCTCCCATTTTTTCAACAGCATGGACGGGGGCAGGCATGGATGGACACGATAGGACTGGCCCCCCCTCCGAAGGTCGGAAGCGACCCCGCGAGGAGCCGCAGTGAAGCGGGCTCATCAGGCCCATAGACACAGGCAGTAGGACATCATGAACTTAATAAATGGCGGGAGGAGGAGACGGCGTACCTCGACGGAGCCACATTGACTCTGGGACCGCTGGGTGAGTACTTTACTGCAGGCGCTACACGCTCCCGTCTTTGTCATTAACACTTTCTTTTTAGGGGTGCCAAGCAGTGGCATCCTGCTGCTGCACACAAGACCAGCATGAGGGTGGGGGGGAGAAGGGGGATTACTGATTACGTGTGAGAAGCAGCTGCGCCTGAACAGCCCAGGTAGTTGGGCAATTGTTGGGAATGTAAGGGGTTTGGGAGTTGTTTTTTGTTGGGTTGAATAGCATGCTTACTGGTCCCAAGACTGTACTTCTGGCATTGAGGCATGGCGTACACATATGGGAGAACACCACAGGGTTGGGGCTGGTTGGGGGGGAGGGGGTGTGAGATGGAGAAGATCTCAGAGCCGGCGGGGTTTGACTGCAGGTCCAGATGAGGTGGGAATGCAGGGGAAGGAGCCGACTGTGAAAGAGCGAGTGGGATGCCTGGGAGGGAGGGGGACAACACGGTTGAAATTAGCAGCATCAAGGTTATCTCTTGGAATGTCAGAGGATTTATTAGTTATGTCAAGCGAAATAGGGTACATACATATTTGACCAGCAAGGGAGTACAAGTAGCCCTCCTGCAGGAGACTTGCTTCATTCCGGCCAGACAAGCTACAATTGCTAGGAAGGGGAAGGACTAGTGTACGGATTGATGTACTTTGCGTACACTCGGGGCTCCCAAGTGTGGGTGGCCCCCTCGGTGCCTTTGAGCCCACTAGAATGCAAGTGCAACAAAGGCAGGCTGACTGTTGTGTATGGGTTCCCGGTACCAAGTGCTTTGCATAATCAACACTTATGCTCCGAACCATGATGCCACTGGCTACTTTAGATCCTTAGGCTCCCGATAAGCACCATACAGGGGAGCTCTGTGGCTTTGGGGAGGGGACTAACTGCAGCCTGGCCCTGGATAGATCGGACGGCAGGCACAAGTAACCATCGGCCAAGGCGCTGGGAACTTTGAGGGAGCTGGGACTGTGTGACATATGGAGGTAGCTACACAGGGATAGAAGGGGCTACTCCCATTATCAAAAGCCGCATGGGGAGCACACATGCATAGATTACATGTTCACGGGTGCTGAAACTCTGGGTGAATTCATCGCTGCTGACAATAGGGCAAGAGTCCTCTCGGATCATGCACCACTTGCAGTGACCTGGCAGAGGGTAGCATGTACACCTCCAATCCCGACGTGGAAACTAAGAGCCGAGCTCCTGCTCAATGAATAGTTTAGAGCACATAAGGGGGAAACGATTGAGGAATTTTTCAGTGTCAATATGGGGAGTATAGACAGTGCTAGGAGCCCTCTGGGAATCCTTTAAGGTGGTAATGAGGGGGGAGGCCATCAGGAATATAGGTGGAATACAGAAGACCCTCCTGCCTGATATTTCTAACAGGGAGGTACAGATGGAGGCACTGGCGGACAGGGAGGGACGACCTGAAGGGTACGAGAAGGAAATAATTGGGCTCAGGCAGACATGTATTGAAGCTTGGGAGCAACTGGGCAAGCATGATTACAATAAATACGTAGAGACACTGCACAAAAGCAGGGATAAACCTGGTAGACTGTTGGCCTGGGTGAGTCGCATAGAGGAGAGGAGGGGTATGATAAGTTCCATTAAGGACGAGTGCAGGGAGGAATGCAGAGCCCAGAGCAAGATCTTTTCAGTCTTCTGCCGGTTCTACCAGCGCCTCTATGACGCTGGCATGGAGAGCTGCGCAAGGGACCTAGTACAGGTTTGGATGGAGATTGACCTTCCCCATCTGGAGTGGGAGCAGGCAGAAATGCTTGATACCCCCCGATTTAGAGTAGAGGAGCTACAGGAGACTGTACTATCACTACCCTCTTATAAAACGCCAGACTAGGATGGGTACCCGGCAGAATTATACAGAGTTCACGGGAGACCTTGCGCCGCACTTCCTGCTAAAGCTGGAAGAGGCATTCTAGGTAGGCTTGCTGCCGGCGAGCCTCAAAGAGTCATAGTGCTGATACTAGGACCAGGCAAGCCATCGCTCCAGTGCAGCTCGTATATACCAGTTTCAATGATCAATCAAGACTGTAAAATCCTTGCAGCAATGTTGGCGAATACTGTGGCATGTAATTGGGACTCTTATACACCCTGACCAAACGGGCTCTGTCCCCAGCAGGAATACGTATTGGAATTTGCACAAGCTGCACCACATAATAGACAAGACCAAGGTGGAGAGGTGGAATATGCGGTGGCCTCGCTGGATGCGATAAAGGCGTTAGACTCTGAGGTGGGATTGTCTACATGCAGCGCTACAGCAAATTGGAGTAGGGTTGCGCTTTGCGTGCATTTGCTGTACAAGAAGCCATTGGTCAGAGTGAGAAAGTGGAGGCATGTCTCAAGAGGCGTGGGACCTGGGTAAATGAACCCAACAGGGATGCCCACTCTCCCCCATGATGCTCATCCTGGCATTGGAGCCACTTGCTGCTTTCCTCAGGACGGACTTCAAAGAGGCGGGCATACAGATAGGGGATGAGACGCATGTGGTCTCGTTGTATGCAGACGACATGCTGCTCTATGTCCAAAATCCAGAAGACAACTTGCCTTACATACTAGGAGTACTGGACGGCTTCGCTGGCCTATCTGGTATAACCATAAGCAAAGAAAAGTCAAGGTTGTTCCAGCTCGCTGGCCTAGCAGCACTGGAACAGCAGCATCTACCGTATCAGGGTATGCAGTGGGCTGTGGACACCTTCCGGTACCTGGGGGTAGATAGCTACCATGACCCTGCGAAGGAGCATGAGGTGAACACACTAAAGGTGCTCCGCGGGGTTGAGAAATCTATAGAGTTTTGGCAAAAGTTCCAGTTAGCGGTGATGGGTCGTACAGCGCTAGTCAAAATGGTGGTGCTGCCGTGCCAGTTTTATCATTTCATGAAACTACCCTACAAAATCCTGAGGTTGTTCTTTCGTAAACTCGATTTGGTCAGAGGATTTATCTGGAGAGGGGGGGTGGTTGCTGCATCTCGCTGGGATACACTTCAAAGCATATTACCTTGCTGGTCAGCTGCAGCCCATAAGGATCTGGCTAGCGGATGAAGCCTCCTTAGACACTGGCCTGTTGCAGGACAACGTCATGCCTTTTTATCTGTAAGAGGTGCTCTGGGGGTAGATAACAGCACGGCGGAGACGTCCGCTCTGGTGGCATGGGAATGGAAATTGTGGAAAAGACTTTGGCAGATGATGGGCAGACGAGACCCGTACTAACGTACCCCTGGTGGCAATCAGCAGGGGGGCAGAGGGGTGGGGGGGGAGAGAAATTGGGAGGTGGTCCGCAGCATTAAACACTACTGGGAATCAAATGGGACAATTACCCTCCGGGACCTGTATCGGGACAGGGTGCTGTTGGGCTTCCCTGAACTGACTGAGCCATGACATACCACAGGAACATGACTTGGCCAGATGGCCGGACATGAAGACGAGAACTACGGGGGACGTCACGCTGGACTCCATCTATGAACTGACGGAGGGAGGGGGGGGGGGGGTCATGTGGTCTCCAGGCTCTTTGACATATTGGACTCACTCAGCACATCAGTACTCAAAGTGCGAGCTAAGTGGGAGGAAGATGTGGGCCGAGCCTTCCCAGACAGGGAATGGGCCAGGGTGATGCTATACGCACAAGAAGTGTCCAGAAACGCTAGATTCAAACAGATACAGTTGCAAGTTATAAACAAAGCATACATGACCCCATTTGCCATTTCACGGTTCCCGGGAGCGGGTGAACAGACGTCAGATGCACAAGTGAATCGGCAGGCATGATGCATATGTTCTGGACATGGCAGATAGTCCGGGGGTTCTGGCAGGACATAGCAAACAGGGCCTCACAGGGAGGGATACAAATGCATGACTGGCCACCAGAGGCGTGCTTGCGCGGCTGTTCCAGAGGCGACACGGGGAGCCACATATAACCAAGATGAAGGACCTCATTTGCATTCTAGTCAAGCGCAGGATAGCACTGGCTTGGAAGTCCGTGGAAGGTCCCAACATTGAGGCATGGTGGGGAGACCCGAGGAGAAGGGGGCGAAAGCCGAAACGGTGGTGTGGCACAGGGCAGTGTACAGGGGACAAAGAGGCTGGCAATGATGTCACAGCATGGAATGCATTAGTCCAATTGATGTTTACGCCTTCCGATGACATGCCACCGTGAAGCTACTGAAGTGAGGAGTGGCGCATTGAGAATAGGGCTACAATGGGGCTGGAGGGGACGAGAAGTTTGGGGGAAAGTGGAGGGAGGGTGTGGCATTTTAGCATGCACAGTTTTGGTTAATTTCGGTTTAAAAGTTGGGGCCCAGAGCACGGTTTAGCTGTGTGCTAACAGGAACTAAAGACTTGAGGGAGGGCGTAAGACGCATGGATCATGATGGTGATAGGTGCAAGGACACAGACTATAAAGTACGCAAATAATTAATCTTTGAGATTGCATGATGTCAGAGGAGTTCTATTTTTGTTTTATGTACGTTTTCCTTCCTTGTTAAACTAATGCAAAATAAAAAAGGAGGGATATAGCCAGGAAATAGGCGGCAATCGAGGCTACGTGGATTGTGGACTGGTGTCTTGTACAGGACAAAAATATGGAATTTGAAAACGAGTTTACAAACATTTGGGGTGCAACACGAAACACAAGAGACCTTCACTTGGTCTCTGGTAAAATTAATGATGGCATGGACTAAAATCATATTATGTGTTAGCTGGTAAGGGAATTTGTTTGGGGCGTGAGGTGTTAGAGGGTGTTTGATATACATATATTAGTTAAAAGTGCAATAAAATGTATTTTATGAAAAAAAAAGGATTGCCCCCTGGTAAATGCCTGTAACTTAAATAGTATACTTAAATTGCACAAAAGTAATAACATTTCCATTGCGTTATATCATAATCTTTCCCATACAGTCAAAAAGGTAGTAGGTAGGACACAATCTCATTTTGCCCCATCCACTTGATTGATGCAACTAAAATATACCAAGAAATGTTCAAGTAATGTCCAGATATGATAACAGAGAATCACGTCAATACAAAACTCCAGTGAGGCTTCTTAGAAGGCCTCTCCACCATCTACCAAACAAGCACACCTTGAAATACTAGGTAAATAAATACACATCACAAGAAAGGGTCCTGCTTGCTGCAATTGTAGATTACTAATCAGCCTTTTATTGAACAGTGGAATAATGTTACCAAATGAAAAGTAAAACCACAGTGACTGCTATACGCTTAGTACCCCTTCAACCATACTGCAGACATTGCATCCTACGGGGAGGGAACCAAAGTTTCTTTGCAGAACTATTTCTGGATCTGGGTTGTTCGACCGAAGTCTACCCGTTTTCAGCAGAATTGTTCGTAGTCGATTGCACCGCAACTCTGACCTTCGTTCTAACAACCCAAACCCCTGCACCCAAAGCAGCCTTATACTACTATTGCTATTTATACTTGGGGGGTTTTGTTCGGGGCGCAGCTACTTGACCCAGCGACCTAAATAACACTCTAGTTGATCCGGTGTTGCGCTAGTGTGTTTTAGGGAAGGACCAATCCCCTCCTTCCCTTGGTTACAAGGTTAACACGGTTGATACACACTTTGACTGTGCCACCTCCATTATTACTTGAAAAAAGTGGTCACTCTCGTTTTAGTAATGTTGGAGCAAGTTCATTGTTGGTTTGCTCCCATTGCCCATTAATTGTTGTTAACACGTGATTCAGCCTATCAAGGGCCTTTTTCAAAACATATACTTCTTTGAGGGCAAATTACTTGCTAAATAATACTCTGTGTATTCCACAAATGACAATCAAAATAACACGCATAACATAAATAAAACAAAAACATGTTAGCAAATCAGAAATGTGGTACAAACATGACATATTAACATGCATGTATGCATACAGATGTGCATAATATGTATTAATTTGTGAAACGATAAAAGGAAGAAAAGAAAGAGAAGAGAAAAAAATGGGGAAAAGAAAAAACAATAAGCTTAGGAAAAATCTAAACATGATTCAACCTCATGATTTCATTACACCCAAAATTCAATGTAACCAAGGGAAGGAGGGGATTGGTCCTTCCCTAAAACAACACACTAGCGTGACACCATATCAGCAAGAGTGTTATTTAGGTCGCTGGGTCAAGTAGCTGCGCCCAGAACAAGCCCCCCTAAGTATAAATATCAATATTTGACATATTGGGAGCAGCACCGGGCTGACCACTAACTTCAGAAAACCAGGAATTAAGAATCAATGATTCACATGGCAGACTACAAGATCAACCGTGATGAGGATGCCAGCAAACTATTTTCAACAAAAGGAAGCATGGAACATGGTTTTTCCAATAAAAACCAGAAAAGAACAGAAGATTGGAGATATAAATTTATAAAATTGGAACGGGTTTCCCGAAAGGAAATGGATAAATATTGGGAAATAATATCACTCAAAAATTATCTCAGCAATAACCAAATACCGAGAGGACTTAGAATACTTATTTTTCCAGACTTTAGACAAGAACCTGGCTAATGATTAGGAAATGAATCTTAACACAAGCTCAGAAAACATGCTCAGAATTCTGGTTCAACATGCAGAAAGAGAACACAAACGTGCAACTGAACAGATTGATGTCATTACTGAAGAAATTGCGGGTACTTCGGCATCAGAAGAAACGAAAGAAAAAAACTATAAAAAGATGCATGAAATTTTAAAGGAATATCAGGACGACATAAAACTGAGGAAAGTACAAAAATATTTCAGGGATGAAAGATTATCAAGATGGCCGCATTTATACGTTTCAAGAGAAATTTGACAAAGTAGCCAAAACAACATCCAAACCAAGTACATCAAATACATCCTCGGCTAGCTTTGAGGTAGATTCAGATATCGATAAGGAGATGGAGGACCAAGAAGATGTATCTGGGGAAGAAAAGCCCAAGAAAGGAAACAAAGAGTGCAGGTTTTCTGAATCAAATCAGGAGATACAAGAAAGGAACCAGAAATTTGAATCAATGCCAAAAGCAAGTCAGTTTTCAATTACCGGCAGTACAGAACAGAAATATACCAGTGTAAGGAGGAGAGGAAGGAAGGGGGGGGGTTGTAGACACCGGCAATCCCGATGCATTAGAAAATATCTGACGGTTGACGAGAGCGGCCGCCAGGGAAGCTGCCAGGAAAAGCAAATAATCAATCTAGTAATGAATATTTCAAGCAGAGATCTGACAAATGACAAATTATCATTCTTGAATAGAGGATCATATGCACCCACCAACCATTTGGATATCATAGATACACAGATTTATTCAAGTTCATACGAAAACTTAAGATTAAAAAAAGTACTTTGCTACTACTGTTAGAAAGCCCAAGGAGACTGAAAGCAAAAGAGATCAGTGATTTCACAATTCAAGACATAGAAAACATACATCTTTTAAGGTCTCTACATGAAGCGGAAACAGATGAAATACATCCAACATTGAATGAATTAGGAATCATGCAGGTATGTCCTATGGACAAGGAACTCAAGAATAAATCAAGATTTTCACCACAATTTGCTTCTGAAAATTTGACAGAGGTTTTCTATAAAGCAACTGCCAAGGATATCTATGAATTACATGATGGTTTAAAGAAAAAGGAGGATATCTCTAATCTCACCAAAAAAAGAAAAGCGGGCACTAGTTGACCTTCAAAAAGATAAGGACATAGTGATCAAGGAGGCAGCCAAGGGGGGAAACATTGTTGTGATGGACCGAAAGGACTATATCCAAATGGCATTCAACCATCTGCAATTACCATCCTGTTATGAGAAGTTGATAAATAACCCCAAAAATGATCTTCAAACTCAGATGGAGGAACTGATAACCAAATGGCACAGGAAGGGATTAATATCAGACGAGGAAAGGACAGCCTTAACGAACAAACATCCAATAATACCAACGTTATATTTCCTACCTAAGGTTCACAAGCCTTTTGAAAAAATTCCAGAAGGACGTCCAATACTAAGCGGTATTGGATGGCGAACAGAGGATTTCAGAATACATTGACAATGCCTTAAGACCTAGGGTACCGAAATTGAAAGCTTATATTAAAGATACCACTGAGACACTAAGGATCATTAATGAAGTAATTTGGAATCCAACATATATACTGGCAACCTGGGATGTACTCTCTCTGTATACCATCATTGAACACTCAGAAGCGATTAAGACCATAGAATATGAGTTCAAGAAAGATACGGCATCACATTACCAACATGTGCAGATGCTTAAGGAGATGCTTTTATTTAAGTTGAACAATAATATCTTCATGTTTGACAATTGTTTCTACAAACAGAGGAGAGGGATTGCGATGGGCACTAAATATGCCCCAGCCCTAGCAAACTTATTATGGGCAAATATGAAGATCATCAAGTATATTTGGATGGAGCCTACAAAAAGAATGTAAAATTGTGGATTAGGTTCATAGAAGATGTTTTACCGATATGGGACGGAACAAGTGAGGCACTGAATGATTTCAAATTGAGAATGAACCAAAACAAACTTGTAATTGAATTTGTGGGTCACGAGAGTACAACCGAAATTGATTTTTTGGACTCGACAATATTTGTGAATGGTCAGAAGCTATCTACAAAGACCTTCATGAAAGAAACTGAGGTCAACTCCACTCTGCATGCACAACGTTGCCATCAGAGGCCAGTAAAGTGGAACATACCCGACAGGGGAATTTATCAGGGCCAGACGGAATTGTAAATGGTCTAAGGACTTCAAAATAGAATATGAACTGTTACAAGAGCGTTTCCAACAGAGGGGCTATTCGAAAGCATGTATCAAAAGTGCCTGACAAAAAGCTACGAAAATGTCTTGGGAACAAACAGTGACCCCAAGAGCAAACCCTGTAGGATCTGACAAGAATGAAATCAACTTTATAACAACGTACAGTCATGAAAATACAAAGTTGAGGAGGATTTTGAACAAAAATTGCCATTTATTGAAACTGGATCCCCATCTTTCCAATTATATTGGGGACAGAGCTGGGATGACTTTTTGGAAAGCTAAAATAATTAAAATGATGTTGAGTCCTTCACTACTACCAGAAATTACTAAGGAAACACCAAGAACATGGCTACAGGACAAACCTTTTGGGTTTATGAAGTATGGAGGATGCTCAATGTGCATCTATGCCCATGAACCAACAACATTTTTCAAGGACAAAAGAGGAACACAAATGGAGATAAAGGACAACATAAATTGTCGCTCGAAATTCTTGGTCTATGCAATAATGTGTATGCAAACTAATATATATTGGAAGCACAATCAGGGAAGTAAGGACACGTATTCGTGAACATTTTGCATCAGTTGGAAGTCAGGATCAAACACTGCCGCTGGCCCAACATTGGCAAACAGAACATCAATTGGAGGACAAAAAGAATCGGAGATCTATTGGCTTACAGAAAGTGAAAATGGGCAGAAGAGGAAATTGGGAGCAAAAACTGAGACAGACAGAAGCGAGAATGATTTGTAAATTTAGAGCGATTGATTTTGGACTAAACAAGGATAATGAGATGGTGCATTTTTTGTGACAGCAAATGTTCATATAATATGTATGTGATTTTGTGCGAGACATTATGCATTTTTAATTATTCCAATTATTGTGGACGGTTACATAATGCCCTAATGTATGTATACAGATGATTATAGAAATGTTATTATGATACAGGCGGAGTCCCACAAATTTGATGACTGCAGAGATTACCAAAGAACCGTGAACAGCAAGTGTTGACACCAATATTTTGACAAACACTATAAGGAATCAAATTTGAATTTTATATTCTATGGTTAAATCATTTTGCTGCTGTGGCTTAACACCCACGTAGGTCCTGAACAAACAAGAGATCTAACAAATGTCTCAAATCCGTATTTATAATTCAAGTTATATTTTAACATTTTGTTTATGTATCAAGGAACATTAGACTAGGATAACAGAGAATTATACCAATTGCGCAACGTTTTGAAAACATAGCACAACAATATTATTACTAACATTATTTGAGTTCTTCTACTTTGCCAACATTAGGTCTAAACTCTTATCTAACACATGATAGGTTGATAAATCAATACACCAATATGGGAGGTTTGTAATGAGTAGAAATCAAGTGCATCAAATAGTTAATCCCGGTTGGAAACAATGTTACAAGATGTCCGCCGTAAACACGGCATAGGTGACATCAACAAGGGACTAACAAGGGAGGTTGGTATGGAAACAGATAAACATCTCTGTGCGCGCAAGACACTGTTTTCTAACAGTCAGACGCCGACGTGAGGAATACTGTCAGAACGCCGAAAACAAAGGTAAGCGATGCCTGCAGGACGATATTACACATCCGCACTCCGCACCTCTGTGTTTTATTGGTCAAAGGGGACTAGATTGAACAGACAAACGGGCCGACCAAGACCTGAATTACGGCCGCATTTACAAGCTTAAAAGCATGCTAAGAAAGGTCGGGGGGGACATGAAATAGCATGAATTATAGGTTTTTCAATTAAGAGCAGCTCAATACACATACTTTTCTTTATTCCACAGGGATTAACCCATGATTTTTGTGAGATGGAATTCTGGTAAGCCACAAATTTCTTTTCATAAATGTTTATTAAAAACAAGGAAATTTAATAGATGTTGTCCAAACAGGTCATGGAATGACAACTTATAATGCACACTAGCACGGTGACTTGAACCTTTTAGTAAGTCGTTAACAACACTGGACAATCTAAAAATATAAAAGAAATATTATACAGAATGTTGCGGGGAAAATGATAAGAATGTGCAGGTGCACGATATATATATTTTTTTCAATGGCATGGTTAAGAATATACGCTTCTATTAAAAAGATATACTTTTGTACAGCGATTTAGAATTACTGAACAAAAACAATTCGGAAATATGGAGAAGCAAGCGTTTTGAATTTTAGGTGTAATGAAATCATGAGGTTGAATCATGTTTACATTTTTCCTAAGCTTATTATTTTTTCTTTTCACCATTTTTTTCTCTTCTCTCTCTCTTTTCTTCCTTTTTTCGTTAAACAAATGTATAGATATTATGCACATCTGTATGCGTACATGCATGTTGATATGTCATTATTGTACCACATTTCTGATTTGCTAACATATGTTTTTGTTTTATTTATCTTATGCGTGTTATTTTGATTGTGTCATTTGTGGAATACACAGATAGAAAGTATTATTTAGCAAGTAATTTGCCCTCAAAGAAGTTTATGTTTTGAAAAAGGCACTCGAGAGGCTGAAACACGTGTTAACAATTATTAATGGGCAATGGGAGCAAACCAACAAACTTGCTCCAACATTACTAAAACGAGAGTGACCACTTCTTTCAAGTAATAACGGAGGTGGCGCAGTCAAAGTGTGGATCAACCGTGTTAGCCTTATACTAATCCCCCTCTCCCCTACCACTGGTGCTTCTTCCACAGCCCCGCAGCATCAAGTCAGTCCCTCAAATGCAGGCCAGAGCTGACGCTGCAGGCTCACCAACCTTTTTTGAGTCGCCCGCTTCCCACGCCAAGGAAGCGAGGGACACCCCTGAAACCCCCAACGCCTATTATACTGAACATAGGGTGCGGGGGACACACCTGCAGCCCCCGCTCCTCATATTGGGTATATTAGGCTTCAAACAAACAGTACCACTCAAATTCGATCAAAACGTTTGTATGGACGGTTTGATTCAAACAAATTGGGTGGTACCCAATTTCTTTAGCCCTTCAAATTGTATGCACACACATGTAAAGTTACAGCCTGCCTACCTTAGCCCCCTTAGACTCTCCAGATTGCGCCCTTCAGTACCTTTTCATTTGCCTAGACTTTTGCCCTACATTTTAGAGGGCAATGTGGGTGGCCTTATGGATGAAGACTATGGCCTAAAAGTTCTTAGTCAAAGTGATTGACTTCCTTACTCCAGAGTACCACCCCTTTCTTTCATGCTTTTGGGAGATTCCAAAGCATGTATAATCAAAGTAATGATGGACTTATAGTGACTCAACCAACTAAATATCTGAGAACCACCGGTCCAAACTGAGCATTAGAGCAGGAGCTGCCGTCCAGGTAATCGGGTTTGAAGAAGGCTAAGAGTGTGACCCAAGTTGCTGCCTTTGCAATAACCTTCCAGGGGATACGACTTAACACTTACTAATGACACCTTTGCATGCACTGCATGGCTATGAAGGCCCTTTGTTGGAGGGCGACCCTTCAGGGACACTCGATAATACATTAAACAATTTAATGCACAATAGAAAGCTTAGAGGCCTTGCTGCCTTTGCTTGGGCCCCCGAAGTTTATGAACAGCATCACAGATGACGTTTGTCGATATGAAATTTCAGAGCTCATCAAGTCAAGAGTGAAGGACTGAGGCAGATGAAGGTGTGAAACCTGGTAAGGAAATGTCCTGGTTCAAATGAAATTAAAGATAACCTTCTGAACAAAAGAGGGATGATTCAGAAGAACCACCTTATCTCTGGAATATTGTGAAGGAAAAAGCCCCTTGAGTTTGCTGGTTCATCATGTCGAAGTAACAGCCAATAAATGTTGCTTTGCAAGTAACAAGAATTGGACAATGGTTTGAATTGACTGATGGCTACCCGTTGCCATTACCACATTAAGGTCCCATTGAAATTGTTGGACTTGCCTTAAAAGGAAAAAAGTGACACAGGCCATGGAATGAATAAGTTACTCATCTATAATTCCTATTGCCTCTCTTTGCTATCTTTCATAGATTCACATCCTGTTAGAAGTTTCCCTGTCGTGAGGCTTGGAATCCTTAGTAACATTATTCAGTTTCATATAAAACCAAGAAACTTCATTCGCTTAACTTTTCTCTGAATGTTGTTTTCGGTCATTTACCCTACAGCCAACAAGAAGTGCCTCCCTTAGCTCCACCCCTGGAGGCTACATTCAGATTCATATATTGCATGCAACAGTGCAAAAGAAGAGCCGCATATGAGGTAGTTGGGAGGGTTGCATATGAATCTATGAAAGAATGCTGGAGAACAAGAGTTGCAGGTAAATCATTTATTCTTACACTAGCATTGGATCTTTCATAGATTCACATACGCTTAACCAGATTATAGAGCAGTGCAATTCATGGATATGCACCAATATGCAAACAGGGAGGAGGATGATAGCCCAACGTAGGCAAAAAGGGTGTGAATATGTTCCAAATATTTTTGAACCCTCAAAACCCACCCCAAACTAAATGAACCTTTTACCCCCACACAAATATGCATTTGATGAACATATTTTTGTTAAAACATTTTCGATGGAAAATGTGTAGATGGCTATTGTTTCGATGGAAAGACTGCACACCGGATAGGATATGATATTTTATATCGTGCCCATACACACATTTTTCAGGGCGCGACTAGGCAAGGGAGGACAAAAGAACAATCTTACTAGGCCAGTGACATTGAGAACGTGCAAGTGCAGGGGAGAGGGAAGCGGAAAAGTGCAAGGGAGAGGTGGAAATTGCTGAGCAAGGGATAAAATCCAACAACAGGTAGTGCAACCAGCAGGTGACAAGTGCAAAAATTAAGCGAAGATGAAGGGTGTCAATAAGTGTAGGTCAGGGGACTGTAGGGTTGCAAATACAGACCCAAGTGCAAGGGTTGCCAGGAGGCAGTGCGGCTCTGCAGCTGGGTGGGCAGGGGTATTGGCCCGAAATCAGAGGGTAGCCAGAGGCCCAGTGAATAAAACACAGATCAGCAGGGGAGAGGAAGAGAGAAAGCAGAAGCAAAGAGGAAGGTCTTGAGGTGCTTCCGGAACTGAAGATGGTTCTCCTCAGGTTTCAGAGAGGCAGGGAGGCTGTTCCTGGAGCTTTGCAGAATTTCTTTTGATGCAGTAGAACTTTGTGAAGATTTGAGTAGATATCCACGTAACCGCTTGGCAGATGTCAGACAGTGACACTCATGCCAGAAGAGTGGCAGTGGTCAAACTGCTATTGTAGAATGTGCTCTGGGTTAGCCTGGAAGCAGATGATTAGCAAGTTACTGGCACAAAGAGATACATATGGAAATTGAAGCTTTAGAAAGACCTTTTCCAGTAGCAGCAGGGCCAAAGGCAACAAACAACTGACTATTTCCAAAAGGGTTTGGTCTGATGAACATACTTGAGTGCCGTCATGACATCAGGGTTGTGGAGAAATCATTTAGCAGGTGCAATAGGAGAACTGAAGAGAATCGGCAGTTACAATGACTCGTTGAGGTGAAAAGAGGACAGCTCTTTGGACATTAATTTAGGATTGGTACGAAGGACAGCCTTGTCCATGTGGAAAAAGAGATAAGGCTGTTGCAAGGAGAGCACCTGCATCTTCCTCCACTCTCCTGACTGAGGTGAGTTCCACCAGAAATGCAATTTTCCATGATATAAATTTGACATAGGACTTATGCTCCAACCCCTGACCCAAATAACATGGAAATAGAGGAGTCTCTTAGGAGTGTACAGAAAAGACAGACCGCCGCATTTGGGCAACCTGAAGGCATTGAACCAGGTATTTGGGTAGGCCAGCATAGAGAGTGTTTGCATAGTCTAGTCTTGTGTTGCAGACTACAGATTTTGTAAAAGATGCTATGGGCCAAGAAGAACAAATTACTTGCCCGTGGTAATGTTCTTTCTGATGGATATTCCTCCCACGGATTCCTCATCTTTGATTTATCTGGTATGTTCGACATCCTGCTTGCAGCTTCGATAACTGACAGCAGAAGGCACTATGCGTCAACGACTCACTGTCCCTCTGCAACTTCCATCCCGCTCTCGACCGTGACGCAGTCTCCGGTACAAGTAGAAAGCACTGCGCCAGTTGCCTCAGTTCATGTTTTTCTGCACCAATGTCTCAAAGGTTACAGAAACCCAGAAGTTGAGAGGAAGATGTAAACCATGGACATTCTCTCAAAGATTGAGGAGTATGCTAGTAGAGCCATGAGTAATCCGTGGGAGGAAACACATCAGATAGAGAACATTACTAGGGTAAGTCATTTGTTCTTCTAATCGATCGTGTCCGCCCACAAATTCCTCATCTTTGATAGACTCCCATATCAGTATGCAATAGGAGGCGGAAAAAGAAAATTTACTTTTGATTTATGCTCCGACAAATAGCTTTACCAAATTTAAACTCCTGGAACAATACAGAATCAAGGCAGTAATGTTTTGGAAAGGTGTGCAGTGAAGACCAGGTTTCAGCACTGCAAATGTCCTGCACTGGCACCTGTGAGGGGTCAGAAATGAGACAAAAACAAAGTTGTAGTTTTCTCAATGTTTGCCATATTTATTAAAAATAAAAAGGGGCAAGATAAACGCCCATCTGTCCCCATTCCAATGAGAATGTTCCTGCATAGCAAACTAAAGCAAGATTGTCTTGTGTGCAAATGTATCTAACCCTCACACTTAGATTTACAACTAAAGTGTATAAGGTGAGTATCTGTTTTCATTTCAACAAAAATGTGCAAAATGTTTGAACTTCTAATTCTCAAAGAAACCCTTGTGACCAGGGTTTCATTCCCTTCCCCTGAATCAATTTGGGAAGAATTTTCAAAGAGTTGTGTTTCAACAAAATTCTGTTCATTTCAATGAAAAATGTATTTTCCATCCAATACGTCTTTCCAATTGGTAAAGTAAATGTCTTTCACAAAACACTTGTTCAAAATCAAATTAACAGTTTTTTCCACAAAGTATACTTCCCAAGATGTAGAGTGGTTATAAGAATATCATAATGATCCTTTCTGTGGAATACTTTTGTCAGAACACCACAGCAAATGTCTTTTGTTATATAACAGTTTGTGAGGATAATAAAGTTAATAGTTTCTTTCCACAACACTTTTTACCACAACGACGTTTCTTCAAAACAAATATTTATTTCAAAGTTTACTCGCCTGCCAGGAAGGATTGGAACATTCTACATTTGTAAAAAGGTATTTTTTGTTACTGGCAATCCTTGTTCCAAGTTTCTCCCATGTGAGGAAGTTTGAACGTTTGCCTGACTTTGTAGTCTATTGTTTGTTGGCAATGTGGGTTACAGGTTTCCCCAAACTGATAACTTATAAAAGGGGAGTTGTGCCCTTGTTTCCCCGACATTCGGTTTTCAAAACTGTCTTTTAGTGATAATTGTTCTGCTTGGAGCACCCCATGTTAACTTTCCTTTTAGGCCTACTCACCAGCTTCTTTCGGCAGCGCTGTGTCAATCCTTGGTGCTGCATTGTATTATCGGTGAGAACAGGATAGCTCTCATGTGACTGCCATTGCCAGGATGGTCCTCGGGAGCTCTAGACGCTCTGTCGGGTCTCTGCGTCCTTCAGCACACCTGAGTGACTACGCAAATCAGGAGCAACTCTCCCGTACATCTGGGTTTCTTTCCCTGCTGTAATCTTCCACGATTCTGCTGCCTTATGCGTGTAAAATCTGCATGCCTGCTCTTTCCGCGTCGGATATTGCTGGTGCTGTCAATTCTGCTTCAACTGCTTCGAGTTTTCGGGTGCTTTTTTGACTTCATTGGTTTCTCTCGCGACAGCTTCCGCCTCTGCTGCTCCTTACCTCAACTGTGGATGAATCCCACATTTAAATGTCCCGCTTTCGTGATTTGAACTGAAACAACTAGACTGCACAGTCTTCTTAGTAGCACCTTTGAACATCATTACCCTCTTTGTTCCTTTTCCTCGTCCCAGTACCATAGACATAATGGGTCTTGAAGTTCATAATAGTTTTAGGTTTTCCATGGTTTAGTTTTGATCGTTTTTTTTACTGAAAGTAATCAGCGCTAGATGTTATGTGAATGGTAGGTGTTTTGACATTGAGGTTTGAATTTCTACCCTACACAGAATCATGATAATTAGAGGACAGCACATTTGATTCATGAATTTATGGTATAAAACATTCTGTTTGTGACTTTTCATAGAATGTTAATCTTCTTTGGATGTTCTCATGGGAGGGACGTGTGCAGTAACAGCAGGTCATTATATATTTGGGAATTATAGGACCCATAAGAAGAACACTATCTATCCCAAGGAAGTCACCACTTCACCCTGATTACCATCTCATCCCATTTGATCCTCCCTCATAATGCCACCCCCAGTTTGAGGATCAGATAGTGGCTGCCTTCCCCTGGCCACATGGGGAGGGGGTGGAGATATTAGGCTGGAGATCAGTGATGACGGCTCATGATTCATTACACACCCCTCTTTGAAGAGCGAAGCAGTAGCCACCCCTTTTGTGGAAAGTGCTCTCAAACCCTCAGGAACCTCTTTGCCAGCCAAAGCGTTAACCTTCCATAATATACAAAACGATCCACCGAGACATGGTCTGCTTAGCAACAGCATGTCCCAACCTATGACCAGCATATTTCACAAACAGCTGATCCTCCTAGCTGACTTTAGCAAGCATGCTAAGGTAAAAGTTCAACGCTCTCTTGGGGTCCAAATGATGAAGCCTCTCGTCATCCTCGGAAGCATGAGGTGGTGGATAAAAGGATGGCATGACAACCTTTTTGTGCCAGGTGAAACTCCAATGCCACCTTAAGCAGGTTGAAGGGCAAACCCTCAAATCAAACTTCTCCTTATAAAAAGGGAGTAAACTGTGGTTTGCAACTCAAAGCCTGAAGTTCACTAAACCTGCAAGACGAAGTGATTGCTGGCAGAAAGACAGTCTTCAGAGAACATACTAAGAGGACACAAAGGAAGAGACTCAAAAGGAGCGCCCATTAAGAATTTCAACACATAATTAAGGTCCCAAACCAGAACTATAGTAGGAACCGGTGGGGAGATGTTTGTCAGTCCCTTCAGGAATTGGACAAAAATGGGAAAGTTAAAATACGAGCCTTGTTCAGGCAAGCTCCTGAAGATGGACAGTGCTGCCAGATAACCTTTCGTAGTGGAAACCTGTTGCCCAGGATGGGCAAGATGTAACAAGAAAGATAACACGGATAGTGTGTCCCATGAAAAGGGGTCAATATTTGTATCTCTACAACAGCTGCAAAACTCGTTTGAATGGCAGCGATAGAGCTTTTGTTGCTTGTCTTCTTGCCGAAAGCAACACCTCCATTACGTCCTCTGGGAGATCCCAAACTCTGCATCTTAACCTCTCAGAAACTAGGTATGAAGGTTCAGATCTCTGGATGGAGAAGGTGACCTCCCTCCCGAGTGACTAGGTCTGCTCTTTGAGGAAGATGAATCGGAGGGCAGCTAGACATGTCCTTAAATTCCGGGTACCACATCCTCCTGGCCCATTCTGGAGCAATCAGGATCATGGATTTCCCAAACTTCCTCAACGTCCTAATGACATGAGAAATGACGGGGACTGGTGGGAACCCGTATAGGAGTGGACATTATCAGTTCACTACGAATGCACCCCCAGAGCACCTCTCTGAGGAAATTCCCTGGAGCAGAACAGGTTGCATTTCCTGTTGATAATGGACACAAACAGATCCACTTGAGGATTCCCCAAAGGGGGAAGATCTCTAGAAGGACTTCCTGAGCCAACTCCCACTGCTGCTCAGAGCGTCTGCCGCCATGTTCTCTTCTCCGGCTAGGTGAACGGATGAGAGACTCCTTCTTGAAAAGCCCAAAACCGAACTGCATTGTGCCTCTGTACATTGGAAGTAACCATCCACCTTCTCTCGGGGTAATGCATGGCCACTGTGTTGTCCGTCATTATCAGGACATTCTTCCCTCGCACAGAGGGCAGAAATGCGACCAGTGTCAGTCTGATTGCCCTTAGCTCTAAAAGGCTTATGTGTAGTCTGGACACCAATGAGACCAACAACTGTTGATTATCAGATCATTTGCTGAGCTCCCCAACCTGTGACGGAGGCATCCATACCTACTGTAATCTCTGGCCACGGTTGACAAAAAAGGTTCTCCCTTCATTAAATTATCCTTGCAAGCCAACCACAGGAGATTCTGCTCGGGAACTGAAGGTCAGTCTTCCTGCTTGAGGACTCATCCTTAGACGGGTCTCTGGCACCAGGACAGAAAAATACTGGATGCCAAGAGACCAAACAACCTCAGAAAGTCAAAAGCCGGTAGATGTTGGGCATTTTGAAAGTTCATGACCATCTGCAGAATATGCTGAGCCCTCACCTCGGGGGGTGGGAGTGTGGAGGGGGCAAGCTTTCCACGAAGAAGAATACAGAACTGCCCCAATAAATTGTAGTTTTTGGGAAGGTGTGATGTGGGACTTGAAATTGAGGGAGAAGCCCAGTCTGTGGAGTGAGTGGCAAGTGCATCCGAGTAGCTTCAGAGCCTGTTCGGAAAAACGAGCCCTGATCAGCCAATCATCCAGGTAGGGATAGATGGGAATACCTGGACTCCTTTGATTCACTGCTACCACCACCATCAACTTGGTGAAGACCATTGGGGTGGAGATGATCCTGAAAGGCAGAACTCGAAACGGATAGTGAGAACGGCCAATGGCGAACCTCAGGTACTTTCTATGATTGAGGTGTATGGGCACATAGAATTAAGCATCTAGAAGATCGAGTGACCCCATCCAATCTTGGAGCTGGAGGATCTGCAAAAGAATTACCATCTTGAACTTGCCCTTCCTGAGGAACTTGTTCAAGCGTCTCCAGTCCAAGATGGGTTGCAGCCCTCCATCCATTGTTGGAATTCCAAAGTAAGAGTACCACCATCCCTGTGTAGAGAAACCCCTTAACGCTCACACCAGAAAAAATACAACCCACTATGGAAAAATGCCCAGCAAACCTCTTGCACCGAGAACAAAGTTTTATTTCCACAAAAATAGAAATGCGCACGCAAAGTACTCTGCTGCCACAGAACGTTCTGCAAAATCAGCATGAGCAACAAATTATGAAGGCACACAGCGTTCGTGAAGCAACTTACATAAACACAAATCCAAATGGCTGATTGGCGCGACCCTATATGTAGGTTACCTGCTCCGTAGGGGATGCCAGGCCATTGATCCCAGCCGCACCTGTCCTTCTTCCACATGGATTCCTCCTTTTGCGTCATCAAGCATGAAGCTACAATTAATTGGTGATGAAACAAAGAAAAGCAATTCATGCTCCATCTCTAACGAATGTGCACCTGGTTCTGCAAACAAGGGCTAAGCGGATACTTCGAAGTCATTGCATCTAAGAGACGACAGCTCGATTCCAGAAACATTGGTGCCAGTCCAAAGCTCCCCAACCACGTTTTAGATTGTTGTTTTGTCCCTCCCAGCACCTCGCAGCACAAATCATGTGACCTAGGGTGAAGGCAAATGGTCCCTGCTTTCTGATCTTTCTTGATCAATTGGGGGGTCTAACAGTTTTATGGTCGGTGATCTGGGGCTCACCAGTACCTTGGAATGCTGGGGGTCTGTGGACGGGGGCATCTGGGCACTGTTACTTAGAGCTGGGATGGGTAAGGTCAGAGGCTTGTGCTCTCCTCGTGGGATCGCTTTTTCACAAAGCTCTCAATGCCCTCGTGGACTTGCAGCACGGATTCCTTTTGGGATACGAATGCTGGCAAGATGAGACAATGAAGGGTCTATGAATCTTTGCAGCTCTGGCCTTTCTCACTGGTGCCCAAGCTACAACCTATTCCCGCATGCATATGCTTTATTTCTATGTACCTTTATTTCCTGTACCCTCCTCGAGCGCCTACTGCACTCTCCCCGGCCTCCGCATCATCTGCAAGTGCAGGGGGCCTGGAACGATCGCCCCCCCTTCATTAATACAACTTTAACCAACTGCCAGGTTAACTCCTAGTCCTCCTTTACTCTCCTTTCCAATCGTTCAGCTCCCAAGTATGGAGGTGAACCTTCCTTTGGTACCCATGACTTACATACAGACCGTAAACTTCCCCCTGCCTGCGCATATTGCTCAGGGGTACATGTCATGTATATACATCCTCCATCCCCTGCTAAATCTACCCAGTGTTCTGTGTAGTTCTAGGGGGTCAGGTGGGGGAACTGTTGTGATACCTGGTGGGTGAAGACGTTGCTCTATCGCAACCATGCGTGGCTTTTTTGTCTCATCAGTCTGAACTGCGCTGTCCTGCTACCACGAGGTGCCTCCTGTACACCAATCGAAACCATCATTGTGCTACTAGGCACTGCTTTAGCACAGCATTGCAGGCCAAGCTCGCAGGTGCAGACGATCACAAACACGAACAAGATCCCAGGAACCAGCATCTTCACAATGGCCCCCATTCAGGACTGTGCCCATGAAAAAAGGTTGTTGAACCAATCCGTTTCTTATATTCCAGCTTCTGTTTGCATGCGAGTACCGAGCACGTGCAGGGCCCCTATTATGTTGGTAAGGGACCCATTCTCTGCGTCATTAGAAGATTCATAAGTGCAACATCAAATGCCAATCTTCTTGCAGACCCCTCCCTACATAGTCGTGAGGAGGTCCAACACGTAACGATTCTGCATTGTCATCAGCCGGATTGTGCACATTTCCATCTTGATCGCATTGAGGCCCTGTTCAGTGTAGTTGGCCAGCTGGATCACCTACCACCGCACAATTTGCAGCCATTTGGCATTCGCAGCGGTCTGCACTCCTGGTAACAGTAAGGAAGCAAAATATTTTTCTTCTTCGCTGTAGAGGCGATATTGATCTGGTATTGCATTAAGCAATTTCGAAGAATCTTGCAATAGATAGATCGACTACCTCCGCAATTTGTTTTTCTCAATTTCTGGCAGGATGCGGAATATGGGGTTCTGCCGTGGCACTCTGGTGGGGATGTCCGACGCTGGTGCAGAAGTTGGTGCTGAAAAAGCCACCTGGTCCCACTATCAAATGTTCTTCAGGGACCACCAAGAGTGCTGAGTGTAGCGATGCGAGCGGGCAAGTGCCCATCATGGCAGAAGGTGCAGGAATGCCTGCTGCCCACACACCCAGTAGTTGTCCATCACGGCTTCTATCCCTTTCTTGAGATCTGGGATGTATAATGACTTGTTGCAACCCAACTCTGAATGGTGCACATCTTTATTGCATCTAAACCAAGTCCTTGGTATTGATCCTAGTTAAGCCTTTTTAATTTGTCTTTTAAACATTTTGGCACATCAAAATGTGCACCACTAGAAAAGAAAGTATTTCTAATTATGGTAAGAGCCCACATTAAGAAACAATGATAACATGAGCAAATTTGCAACATTCCCCATACGTTCGTGGGTAACAAGCATATGAGTAACAGATGTATTAGGCTGTGTGACATGGACCGCAGCATTATTTGTTTCAGCTATATTTGCAAGATTGTTAAGTGTTAAAGAACCGAAAGAGCCATTAGTAAAAGATCAATTAGTAATAGTTGCCTTGCTCATCCCCCCTTTTTAAATGACCACCCTAAATAAAATTACACCCTAAATATATTCCTAATCCAAACATAGAAATAGCAAATATACCAGCTATCCAATGCATTACACTTATGCATGTGTACGTGAGTGAAAACACTGGTCCAAGAGAATAGATTTGAAAACTTGAACGTTGCTTTTTATAAAATGGAGTTGTTGGACCCATGTACATCCATTGCAAGATGAATAGATGAGAAAAACAGATTGAATGGAGAGAGAATAGAGAGAGAGAAAGAGCTCTCAGTGCAAACAATGCGTAGTAGCGTTTGTATGCATCACAGAGGTAGGTTTGTTGTACAACTTTGAAAAAATTAAGTTACACACATAAGGAAGGAAACATCAGCAACTCTGTAGCTACACAGGTTTCTCTAGAACCATTACCAGGAGGAGAGTATTTACGTGCAGCACTTAACCTGTACTATCAGTACTTTACTGAGTTGGGGAGGACGGGGGATATCCTGGGTGTCTTGCAAACATCAAATAAATGCACACAGTACCGCAACTCACTAACCTTTACCACAAGAGAAGTAGCATAGACAACCTCAAAGGGGCCGGTGTACCTAGGCTCGCTCCACAGGCAGACAAAGTTATTCACAAAGATGAGATCACAAGGGAAAAGCTGGAGAGGGGGTGATGTAGTCTGAGAATCAGATGCAGTGGACGTCTTCTCAGCCCTCAGCGGTGCAATCTGTTCAGAGATACATTTCATGGCTTTCATCAAAGCATGCAAATAATTACCAAATTCTTCTCCCAAAATAGAGACAGCCCTGTAAGCCTCAGATGCTCTCCTGAATGGAAATGGGGGCATGTACATGCACCATCCCGTAAACTACCTTGTGGGGCGATAAGTGATGATCCTTACAGGACTACGTGCGCATGCTAAACAGAGCAAGGGGGCAAGCAGTGCACCCAGTTCTTTAAGGAGGTGCAAAGCTTTGACAATTTGCTTTTTAGAAGACCATTTATCGTATCCACAATCCTGTTGGCTTGGGGGTGGTAAATTGTACACATCTGTTGCTTAATGCCAATAATGCTGTGATCTCTTGAAGAGCTCATTGAAAAAGTGTGTGCCGTTGTCAGACCAGAATACTTTGCACATGCTCCACTGAGGAAAAACCTCTCTGACCAAGAACTTGGCTGCACATTTTGCATCAGGGTGGGCACAAGAACCAGCCTCCACCCACTGTGAGAAAGGACATACTACCACTTTCAGATAACGCAACCCATTACACCTTTCGCCCATATCGGCGTAGTCGATATGCAACTTGCAGAATGGCCCACTAGTATGGGGCAGTATACCTCAGATTGTCCGCAGGGTGAGACCAGTGTTGTAAGTTTGACAAGTAGTACAGTGGATAACCATTAGTTATTGCGTCCTGCTGATTGGGGACAAACCTGTCATATATCTGCAGCGATTTACTGTTTTGATACATAGGATGGATGATGCAGCTGGTCGAATGCGACCAGCAGCAATTAGTGCAGCATTACTGCTTTACCTGAGCTCTCCTGTCGCCATAGTAAATCTGTAGGGGATTGTTTGCACCCCCTCTTTACCCATAGCTCCTTCTCCTGTGAGGCCAGCCCCTGCAACTCAATCAGTTGTGCCATTGATAAAAAGTTGCAAGAGGCTAGCAGCTGCTCTTTAGTTTGTGCCATTACTGAATATTCAGCCACATATGGCATAGGGAGATACGCTGCTTGCTTTGCCACTGCGTTCGCGGCAGCGTTACTGAGTGGGACCTCATCGGTGTTGATATGGGCGGTGCATTTCAGCACTGCTGTCAAAGGGGGTTGAGATAGTGCGTCAATTAGTTTAACAGTGCTGCATGTTTTACCAATGACCCGTCAGCCCTCCTAAATTCCCCTTTTCCAACATGCCAGTCCTGCATGCAACACGGTGGTGATGTAGGCCGAGTCAGAATAGATGGTGACGCGGTACCCTCGAGACACCAGAAGAACCTCAATGAGTGCTAAAAGCTCTGCTGCTTGGGCTGAATAGTACATGGTAATCTCTTTTGCACCAACACCTCAGACTCCCCCCGCCTCATGTCCACTAGGCGGATCACTGCCGCTCCAGTATGCCACAAACCTGTGCCCTAGTTGATAGTTGCTGACCAGTCAACGAAAAGCACCCCTGCCCCCCCCTCCAGTGGGCCATCTCTTGCCTTTGGGATGTTATCCTCCTCGCCCTCAAATGTTACACAATTATATGCTGCAAGGTCTTCCTCTGTGCAATGCTCTGTCAAAAAGGTTTGTTTGTTTGTTTGTTTTGTTTGTTTTATTATTTATAATGCGCGAGCGTACCCGGGGGTATCAGGGCGCAGACTTTACAAGAATTTTCGAAGCTTGGTTACACTACACGAGGAAAATACATAATACAAATATAGGTGCACAAATGTTATATACAATATATACAAATCAACAGTAGGCCAGCAGGCCGTAATGTAATATACAGATAAGCAAGAGGCACACGTGGTTACGATGTGTGCGTGTAGCGCTGGACACTACCTGGTTTTAGTGGGTCTCCAGTTTCAGCCAGGAGATTAACTTGGAACGGAAGTTCTGATAAGGCAAGTCTGCTCTGAGGTTTGGAGGCAGGGAGTTCCAGAACTTGGCAGCTTTTACCGGGAAGCTGTTGCCTCCTATAGTGGCCCGTTTGTAGTGGGGGACAGATAAGCAATCTTTGTATGCGGTTCTGATGGGTCTTGAGGAGGATAGTTTGTGGAACCTGTTGATCAGGTAGGTTGGGGCTGCGTTGTTGAGAGACTTGTGGGTGAGGGATGCCGTTTTTAAGAGAATTTTATCTCTGGTGGGGAGCCAATTGTTCTGTTGGCTGAATCCTGTAATGTGTTCTCTTCTGGAGATGCCCAGAGCTGCTCTGAGAGCGTTGTTCTGAAGGGTTTGCAGTTTATTGGTGATGGCCTTGGTGGATCCTAGGTAGAGGGCGTTACAGTAGTCAAGGCGAGACAGTATGAGGGCTCTGGTGAGTGTCAGACAACTAGTGTCGGACAGGAAAGGTTTGGCTGCACGGATTAATTTGCACGTGTAAGCCGTGGAGGATGCAAGGGAGCTCACTTGTCTTTTGAGGGAAAAATTGGAGTCTAGATAGAATCCCAATGTTTTGACCTCCAGTCCGACTTTGATGTTGTTCCCGTCAATCATGAAGGATTTATAAGCCGGGCCAAGTTTCTTTATACTGATTGTGGTGCCTAAGATGATGAGTTCTGTTTTATCATCATTCAGGCATAGTCCATGAGTAGCCATCCATGCCTGGATGATGATGTACACCCTATTTAACAAGGCCAAATCCTTTCCATAATCTCCTGAAAGCGGAAGGAGGATCTGAGTATCATCTGCATAGTTAGTGTAGGTGATACCAAGATGATCCAAATCATCGAAAAGGGGCTTGGTAAATATGTTATATAATGTGGGGGAGACACAAGTGCCCTGAGGAACACCACAGGTGATGGGTATAGGGTCTGCTGCCGCCGTGGGAGAGAAGACCCTCATAGTCCTGCCGTTAAGGAAGGATGTGATCCAGGTGATGGCCTCGCTGGAGAAATGAGCCGAGGAGTGGAGGTGTGAGCAAAGGACGGAGTGATCGACCAGATCGAAGGCTGCAGATAGGTCGAGGAGGAGGAGTAGGGCGGCTTGTCCGTTGTCTCTGAGCGAATCGATCTGCGCTTTCAAGTCAATAAGGGCGGTTTCAGTCCCGTGTTGGGGACGGAATCCAGATTGTCTAGAGCCTAAGAGGTTGTGTTCTTCCAAGTGCTTCTGTATTTGTACATAGGCAACCTTGTCCAGAATTTTTAGTAGAAAGGGAACAGTAGTTATGGGTCGGTAGTTTGTGGGTGTGGCTGGGTCGAGTGTAGGTTTTTTCAGTAGAGGTAGTACCCAGGATTGTTTTAGGTTAGTAGGGATGGAGCCAGTGGAAAAGGAGGCATTGATCAATTTTGTAATGAAAGGGGAGAGGTCGCGGGCAGCATCTTTAATGAGCTGTGCAGGGCATAGATCTCCCTGGCAGTTAGACGGTTTCAAGGACAGGATCATTTTTTCGACTTCCAGTATGTTGACTTTGGTGAATTGGAAGCGGGCTAGGTCAGTGGGTGTGGGTTTGTCCGGAATTATTGAGTTGAGGGTGTCATTCAGGGATGCTCTTTTGCTAGTGATTTTACTTTGAAGAGTCGCAATCTTGTTGGCTAGGGCACTTTGAATTTCTGAGCACCAGTTTTTATCTTTGGTGCACGTGTCAAGGGGTGCTATGGGGGTTTCTATTTCTTTGAGGATGGAGAAAAGTTCTTTCATGTTAGATTTCGCTTGGGATATACGAGAGTCAAAGGAGGCTCGTTTGGCCAGGTAGATTTCTTTTTTGTAGAGTGCGGCTAGTTTGGAGAGTTTTAGTTTATTAGAGACTGAAGGGGATTTTTTCCAGATGGCCTCGCAGTTTCTTTTTTGCTGTCTTAGTTTTTTGAGGAATGGTGAGTACCATTTGTTGAGGTGCGTTTTCGGTTTACTGGATCTCAGTTTAAGGGGGGCGATGCGGTCCAGTGAGGTGGCCATAATCTTGTTATATTCTTCAACTAAGGACTCAGGGTCCAAGTTATCAGGAAGTGAGTTGAGAATGGGGAGGAGGTCAGGGATAAGTCTTTCTACTGTCATGTTCTTCTTGTTTCTAGTGAGAGTGGGTGGGGCCTTGATGGTGGGCGGGGTGGGGGTCTGTCGGTGGAGAGCATGAATGATACCAAGTGGTGGTCGGTCCAGGCTTGGGGTGAGATATTAGTGATGTTCACTAGGCAGTTATGGTCGGCCACCCAGTCAAGTGTTCTACCTTTCGTGTGCGTAGGTGTCATACATCTTTGCACAAAGCCTAATTCAGTAAGAGTATTAGCTATGGTACTAGCGGAATGGTCTTCTAAGTCATTGTAGCCCAAGTTAAAGTCTCCTAAGGTGAGGGCTTGAGTGGAGCTTTTGAGGTTGCTGGATAGGATGGAGTTAAGGTCTTCATCGAAGGTGCCGATGGGGCCTGGCGGACGGTAGATCAGGTAGATGTTAAGAGTTTGGGAGTTAGTGAGTGGTATTTTGACTGCTAGTGATTCGCAAGAGAGGGCGTCGGTCGAGGTGGTTGGTCTCATGGTAAGACTGCACTTGTGGATAAAGGCGACACCACCTCCTCTAGAGTTAGGGCGGTCTTGTCTCAGGATAGAATAGTTATCTGGGACTGCCAACATAAGCATAGGGCCTGCTGCTGGGTGTAGCCAGGTCTCAGTGATGGCGAGGAAGTCAAGGTTTTCGGTGAGTATTAGGTCTGCAATTTCTGTAGCATGAGCTACTAGTGACCTGGCATTGATCAAGGCTCCCTTGATATTGGGGCTAGCTTTGTTTTTAGAGATGGTAGCTATATTTTTTGAGGTAGTAGTATGGCGCTTGTCTTGTGTAAGTTTAGGGGTACCCTGGTTGCGGGAGTTCTGAAGGGTTTGTAGTGGGTTACTGGGTTGTGTGGAGGTAATAGGTCGCGGTGGCAGCGATCTAGAGTTATGTGAAGTGGACAGTGAGTGGGCAAGTGGTTCATGGATTTTGGCTAGTCTAGCTCTAAGTCCTAAGTTCCTTTCTGTGGTGGTGCGAGGGTGACTGGAAGATAGTGTCTGAGAGGCGTTTAAATCTGAGTAAGGTACTTGGTTGTTACGCCTGGGTAGGGCTGGCATGTTGGGTAGGTGTGGAGCCATCTTGGTCGGAAATGTGGTATTGAGGCTGGTCATGACGTAGGCAAGCAAGATGGAGGTGAGTAGATACATGCTAAATGGTGGGGTCGAGAATGTTATGGAAACGCTGAGTAATACCTGGTTAAGGTGACCGTGGTTGGGATGGTCTATGTAGCCCCTAGATAAAGGTAGTTGATCGGGTTGTGATGCCGGGGGTCTGGCCGTCGGCAGGCACTGGCGTGTAACAGGTATGAAATAGGCACCCGCCTTGTTTCAATAGTGTGGTCTAAATACGACCATAGGCACAACACAGTAGTGTGGTCTAAATATGACCATAAGGCACAACACAGTAGTGTGGTCTAAATACGACCATAAGGCACAACACAGTGGTGTAGTCTAAATACGACCATAAGGCACAACACAGTAGTGTGGTCTAAATACGACCATGAGGCACAACACAGTAGTGTGGTCACTATGCGACCATAAGGCACAACACAGTAGTGTGGTCTAAATACGACCATAGGCACAACACAGTAGTGTGGTCTAAATACGACCATAAGGCACAACACAATAGTGTGGTCACTATGCGACCATAAGGCACAACACAGTAGTGTAGTCTAAATACGACCATAAGGCACAACACAGTAGTGTAGTCTAAATACGACCATAAGGCACAACACAGTAGTGTGGTCTAGATACGACCATAAGGCACAACACAGTAGTGTGGTCACTGTGCGACCATAAGGTACAGCACAGTAGTGTGGTCTAAATACGACCATAAGGCACAACACAGTAGTGTGGTCTAAATACGACCATGAGGCACAACACAGTAGTGTGGTCACTATGCGACCATAAGGCACAACACAGTAGTGTGGTCTAAATACGACCATAGGCACAACACAGTAGTGTGGTCTAAATACGACCATAAGGCACAACACAGTAGTGTGGTCTAAATACGACCATAAGGCACAACACAGTAGTGTGGTCTAAATACGACCATAAGGCACAACACAGTAGTGTGGTCTAAATACGACCATAAGGCACAACACAGTAGTGTGGTCTAAATACGACCAAAGGGTGTGTGACTGGTAGTAGTGACCATAGACCATCTCAGTAGAGGTGGCTAAAAGTACATGCATGCAGTAATGTCCCGGTACTTGCAGGAACTTACAGTACGTTCTCCTTATGCGAGAGGGTTCTGGTGGAGGGTAGGGTGTAAGTTGAGCCGAGTTGATGGCCACTCCGCGCTGCCATGCGCGTAACAGGCGCAGAACAGGCCTTTGTATGGCCTTAGGATTGGCCGCCGGCGATTCCGCCTGCCGGCGGTTCTTTCGAATCAAATCGAGGTTCAGCCTCGATATCGTGCCGCGATGCGCCCGGCATGGGCGAGTCAGGCACTTCTTCAGGACAGGGTCAGGCAGGCCCTGCACAGTGGCACGCTCCGTACCTGGGTCCTGCTGTGGATCCTCTGCTGGGCTGTGGGGCTGGGGGGGCTCCTGCCCTCACCCCTCTGGGTGTATAGGAGAAGTGGGGGATCCTGGGCGCAGAACAGGCCTTTGTATGGCCTTAGGATTGGCCGCCGGCGATTCCGCCTGCCGGCGGTTCTTTCGAATCAAATCGAGGTTCAGCCTCGATATCGTGCCACGATGCGCCCGGCATGGGCGAGTCAGGCACTTCTTCAGGACAGGGTCAGGCAGGCCCTGCACAGTGGCACGCTCCGTACCTGGGTCCTGCTGTGGATCCTCTGCTGGGCTGTGGGGCTGGGGGGGCTCCTGCCCTCACCCCTCTGGGTGTATAGGAGAAGTGGGGGAACCTGGGCGCAGAACAGGCCTTTGTATGGCCTTAGGATTGGCCGCCGGCGATTCCGCCTGCCGGCGGTTCTTTCGAATCAAATCGAGGTTCAGCCTCGATATCGTGCTGCGATGCGCCCGGCATGGGCGAGTCAGGCACTTCTTCAGGACAGGGTCAGGCAGGCCCTGCACAGTGGCACGCTCCGTACCTGGGTCCTGCTGTGGATCCTCTGCTGGGCTGTGGGGCTGGGGGGGCTCCTGCCCTCACCCCTCTGCGTGTATAGGAGAAGTGGGGGAACCTGGGCGCAGAACAGGCCTTTGTATGGCCTTAGGATTGGCCGCCGGCGATTCCGCCTGCCGGCGGTTCTTTCGAATCAAATCGAGGTTCAGCCTCGATATCGTGCCGCGATGCGCCCGGCATGGGCGAGTCAGGCACTTCTTCAGGACAGGGTCAGGCAGGCCCTGCACAGTGGCACGCTCCGTACCTGGGTCCTGCTGTGGATCCTCTGCTGGGCTGTGGGGGCTCCTGCCCTCACCCCTCTGGGTGTATAGGAAGGTGGCAGGATTTACAGTTTTACACATCACAATATGAATGTTCAGGATGGACAGGATGAGCTCATACACGGATGTCTGCTGTCTGGTCAAAGCTGATATGTACTGCTCCAAAATGACGAACACTGCATGCTCCACGTACAGTGTTACAGAGCACCCCATGACAATTGCAGAGCTTTTCTCAATCGCAGCTGCAGCAAGTGCTTATGCCCTGCATCACAGAATCTAGCAGTCTGCTGAAGTAGGTTAATGGCTTGTGGCCCATCATGCTACTTTGTGTCAGTACTGCCGTCATTAATTAGCCATTTAATTGCGAAAATAGGTAAAACTCTTGCGTGTAATTGGGCGTAGCCAGCACTGGGGCAGTGGAGATCACTTCTTTTAGGGTCTTAAAGTTGGTGAGCATGTCCTCCGTCCATGAAATCTTACGGTAATTCTTTTGAGCCTCTTTGAGACTCTGTAACAGGGGCCTGGTGTACACCACAGAGTCTATAATCCATGCTGTACAGTAATTGCACAAACTGAGACATTTCTGCATCTGACAGTTTTGGGCTGGGGAGTGCTGCGCACTGAAGCAGCACGATAAGGTATAATTTTCTTCCCATGAACATATCAACTGGCCTAGAAAGAGCACTTTTTAGAGGCAATATTGCAACTTTGCCTTCTGTTTTTTGCGGAGACATTATTACATTGTACATGCGGGGGACATACCCACAATCTCTGAAATATATATATATTTTTTTACAATGGGAGCAGGGACCATCTCTATAACCCGTCCCCATACATAATGTCACCATACATAATGTCACCATATATATAATGTCGCCAATGGCTTTTCACGGCAACATTATGTATGGGGACATTATAACCTGATACACCCTCGAGGTAGTCTTGGGTGCTTGAAACGCATCCGCCCGACGCGTACCGTAAACAAAGTGAGGTACTGCAAATCAGGGCACAGGGGCATGGAGAAGGCAGCGTTTGTAAGATCTACCAGAGTGAAGTGGGTCGCCTCCTTAGGGATGCTGCATAGTATCCTTGCAGGGTTTGGAACTATAGGAAATTTTGCCTGGACAATGTCATTTAGAGGACAAAGGTCCTGGATCAACTGCCAACTCCCACTTTTGCCTTTTTTATTGGATAGATCGCTGTGTTGCATGGGTGAGGTGGAGGGCACTATTATTCCCTGATTCAGGAGTGCCACAATGGTGTCCCGTATGCCCTCTGCCTCTTTGGACAGCGGGTACTGTTTAGCTCGGGGCAACACTGTGCATGGCTTGACTGTTATTCAGACCAGTGCCACCCCCTGCAAGAGCCCTAAATCATGGACATTAGTTGTCCAAAACTTTTCTGGTAGTTGCTCGAAGTCACTCGGTGGGGCGACAAGGGCCATCAAGGAACACTGTACCTTCCGGTATTGTACCATACTGTCACAAGGGATACAGATTACGAATACACAATGCACAATACAATACGCCACTCGCACCAATCAGTCTGTGCCCACCACAACAATCCTTTTAGCTGACACAATCAGGCACTGTAAATCTAGAGAGAGTATCATTCCTGCCACAAGCTCTGGGGTCACCACATGTCTAAAGATGAAATCATGGTACCCGCCAACACGCCTTGCCAATCTGGGGCACTGCATCAAATACTGTAATCCCGTGCACACACGTCTGGGTCCACATGCATGCCGTAAGTCACCACCTCTGCTCCTCTGGCCTCTAGGATGACCGTGGCCCTTAGGGAATACATTTGTGGGGTGGCACATAACACCCCATGGTCCGTGATGGAAATGGTGATGTTCCGTTTGCTCAACAAGTCCCATCCCAACAAATTTATTGGGGAGGACTCGGAATACAGCAAGAGTGCACGCACCACTTTTCCTCCTATTTTGATAAACCTCTTCTGTGCAGGGAACTGTTGCGACAGCCGCAGAGAATCCCTGTATGTCAAGAGTTTCACCTGATAATGGAAAGTCTCCCTCATCGATGCATGATTTAGTGGCACCTGTGTCGACCATAAAGACGAATTGCTTATTACCCATCTCAGCGCCCACCAAGGGTTCATCGTCAGGTTGGGCAGTCATGGACAGAACTGGGCACACAAGAGCTTTCTGTGGGCTGTCCTAATCAGGATATGTATTGGTACCTGGGAACATGAAGGGGTTTCCTCCCATGATGCTGATCCCCCCCCCCCATAGTAGGATACTACCATTCTATTTGGCACTGGGCGTGGGCATTTGGCCTCCGTACATGGCATTTTGTTGGACCTCTTATGGTTGCACATTAAGCGGGGCTTGGGCCTGCATGTGTGGGGGGTTTGGTGGCAACTGGGTTTAGACCTGGTGTATTTCATAAGGTATGCAGGGAAAACTCAGTGGCTGTGATAGTGCTGGGGAAGGTTAATTGTGCACATTATAACCCGCCTGCTCTTGCACTCTTGCAAAATGTCCCCATTTCCCACAGCTCCAACACGATGATGGCCTGACACCACCTCTGGGTCCCATTACACGAACCCCCCTCAGCACTCTGTTCCCTTGAAACCCTCCTCTTCCCTGCTGCTGACCTCCTTGGTGCCACTCAGTATACTGGAGGTGGGAATCTGCTGCCCCACTGCCCCTGTCCTCCGCCTGGACAAAACGCTGCTATCCTTAGATACGCCCCATACTCTGCTATTTTAGCTAACTTCTTCTGCACCAGTTCAGCTTCCTCTGCCTGTAACCTTTGAGCCGTTTCCTTCTTTCATTCTTTAATCCTTTTGCAATCGTGTATTAGTCTGATTCTCTGCCCAACCCTTCGCCTCTATGCCCACTATCTTGAGCCTTTTTTGAACTTGCTTGGGCAATTCTCTCAATAACAAAATAGAAAAAGAGGAACTGATCGGTCCTGCTGGTCACCAGTCTCCGCTTGCCACATCTACTGCACTTTTAACATGTACTGAGCAGCATCTTCATCGTCCCCCATGGTGTACTGCAAGTCTGGTGGGTCAGGGACACCCGCCGCAGTGTGCCCCACACCTGTGCTCTAATATTGTTAAACGTGGCACCATCATGCACGTCATCATGTAACTTTACTCCTGGATATGCTGCCTTTATCTACACTTCCTCAGCCTGGTCCCACACAATTGCAACAAGTAAACTCTTCATGTCTCCCAGAGCCCAAGGTATTCCTATGGTCTGCTTCTCAGCTTCTCAAATGCACCTATCCACTTCCCAGCCCCGGCAGTAAGTGGCAGGAGCTTTTTGATCAAACTATTCTTATCCATCTGTGCCCACGGCACATAATGCGCCCTTCCAGGTCCCTTCCGCAATAACGGCTGCTGTGTGCCCGCTCCCTGCCTCGCTTTCTGTCCATCACTTCCCTTTTCCCTTGCTACTGCTACCTGCCCAAACGTGCTCCTTTATCGCGCGCCCCACAAGCTTGCCATCCTTGGCGTAATTTCTGGAGCCACTTGTGCCTCACCTTCGTCGTCCTTATATTATTCCACACTGTGCCAGTCTCCTTCCTCCACTTCTTAATAGTACAACCTCACTGTCCCATAATGTGCACTTTCCGCCCCTCGATCTCCACTACCGTGCTTCTCAACATACACATACTTAATAGCAGTGCTATTCAGTCTTAACAAAATGTCTCCAGCCCTCCACTAGTCCAATCCACACCCCGGTTTGCTCTCCCCTTCTTTTAATGCCCTCAAATGTTCCAACTCCACTTGTGTCACCTCTAACTCTGTCTGTGATTTGGTCTCCCGCTGTGTAATGCTGTTTGGGGTTGGTAGATTATGGGGGTGGGGTCGTGGCACATATTAGGATGGTGCATCCTGTGGTTGGGTGGCCGATAATTGGATAAAGCCCCTCTCTAGGCATGGGGTGTGGCGCTTCCTCTGGTGCAATTGTGTTTACTATATTTGAGGTGGCACTATCTTCGCGTAGGCATACACCTGGCGGTAGCCTCTATCATTTTCCACAGGTCTAAAATCTCTTTGATTCTGCAGTGGTGTACCCGTTTACTTAGCAGTTAGGAACCTGCTTGTGTGCTCTAAGATCTCTTTTATTAGTACTGTGCTCAGGAGCATTCCCCCTTGGGTCTCTACCATCCACTGCTTGTGGCACTTCTCCATCTTATCTTTATACAATGGCAACACTATACATGTACTCCAGCGGAGTCATAAACCCCAAATAGACAATTATGCATTCAAAAGAAGCTTCTAGTTATGCATCACACACAATGTTAATATAGCCGTCGCTACCAGACTTCCGTCCCTGTGAGGAATTCAACCATCCGCACAGGGAGTGTGCGCTTGCCTGGGTTTTTTCCAAGTTTTGTAATTAAAACGAATGACGTGAGATCAACCTCAGAAAATGTGTGGTGGTAATCCGCACACATTTTCCTATGCTCGCTGCACAACAAACACATAGTCAAGTGTACTCTTGGGGCGGGGGGGACATAGCCTACAGGCACAGTCCTCCCCATCATGTTCAGCTGGAATGTGAAAGACAATGGTACATCAAAGCATCTCAAGAAGGGAAAAGGCAACATCTTCCTCCTGCCATGGACAACCTAATTAAAATATTAAAGGCTCCATGGATCCGCCCTGTTATATTATAGTTCTGTGTGGTGGAAGCACATACTGATGAGTTAATTGAAGCAGATCTGTGAAGGGGCTTGTTCACAGAACACAAGGGAAAGGAAACACCAAAACCTCTTTGATATGCAATGTGTCAACTTGAAGCTAGCTCCCACCCCTCTGTATCAAGGGCAGTGAATGGCATGTCTGGGACAACTGTTTACAGTTGCCAGCCCCTCCAGGGAGACCCCCTTTCAGAGGGAAGTAGTATGTGAATTGATGGAGACAAAGTCTGTTCTCACCACAAACTTCAAGGGAGACCTGCGCTTTGATCAGGAGCCACAGAGAGCTCAATTAACCAGAGAGATACTCCTCCCTTGCAAAATTGTTTTATATCACCCAGATATCTTTGCCCCTTTCCTGATCCGCTTTTTTTTTTGTTGATGATATAGTTTATATGTAAACATTTTCATAATTTCCCAGGTTTTGTTCGTATCCGCTTTATAAATGCTGCTTTTTCTGACAACGATGTGCCTGACCCCTTAAAAAACATATCTGTTACCCCTCTGTTGAAAAAACCTAAACTAGATCCTGCAATATATTCCAATTTTAGACCCATCAGCCATGTCCCATTTATATTTAAAGTGATTGACCAAGTGGCTGCTTTCCAATTCCAAAAACATTTGGATAAGTAAAATATTCTACACCAACGACAATCAGGTTTTAGGAGCTCACATGGTACAGAGACTGCGATGCTCGACCTGCAAGCAGAAATGCTAAACATTATAGATGAAAGTAGATCAGGGCTGCTGATGCTTTTAGATCTCTCGGCGGCCTTTGATCTCATAGACCATCCTAAATTATAAATTATAAATGCAAATCCAAGAAATAGGCAACTGTTCTGCTAACACAGTTAAATGGTTTCGGGCATTTCTTAGCAAACAGAATGGCTAAGATTGTCCGGGGAAATGCATCTTCGAACCTAGAACCTATCACATGTGGAGTCCCTCGGGTGGCATGTTTATCTCCAGCCCTTTTCAACATTTCTTGTGGTCCACTGTGTGATCTTAGATTCTACTGGGCTATACTTCACCAATTATACTGACGACACTCAGCTAGTATTTAAACTGAGTGGAGATTACATAAAAGATACAGACCTCATTATGTCGGCATATGAAAAAATACGAATTTGGATGGCAGAAAATGGGCTGTGTAATGATAGCGAGAAGACTGAGCTTTTTATCTTTGGATTGTTCCAAGCAAGGGAAAAATTAGTAACTGCCTATGCTAATGTTTGCATTGATCAACCTCTCAAATACTGTAAGCAAGGTACAAACACTGCGTGTCATAGAGGCAACTTTCAACGTGGACGCACAAGTCTCAATTTTCACAAAGAATGTACAACACTACCCAAGGCTTTTGCATTCGGTAAAGACTTTCATTTCAGACAAAAACGGTGCTACATTGGTTAGAGCCCTGGTTATGCCTAGGCTGGACTACTGCAGCGCCTTATTAGGTGGAGCCGGTAAATCCTGTGTTCAAAAACGACAGATTGTGCAAAATGATGCAGTTCGAGTCGTCAAAAATATTCCTAAACATTAGCATGCATCACTATAAAGAAGAGAATTGCACTGGCTTCCTGTGGAAGCTAGAGTTCAAAATGAATACTAGGCCTCATGTTTGTTCGGAGATGAACCAAGATACTTGAAAGCACACATCACTGTTCAGCACTCTGCCAGGACACACCAGATCAAAAGATTCTATGCAATTGACATGCCCTAGATTTAGAAGAGCCAAGGGAAAATAACGGTCGTACCCTGTGAAGGCTGTTATAGCATGGAACAAATTACAGTAAAACCTAATTTGCGAAAGAAATGTGTCCGTCTTCAGAAAAGCACTAAAGACTTTCCTATTTTCTTAGGTTTTTACACCCTGCTTCTAGACCTACCTTCTGCCCTTCATCTTTTCTTCTTTTTGACCCCGACCCTCTGCGTCCTGATGCCTGCGGGCTACGGTGCGTAAGAAATAAAGCAATAAATTGATCCACAACCGACAGGAAGATGGGTGGGACTTGGTAGTAGATGTTGTCACTCCTTACCTTTGCTGTTGCAAAGCACTCTGCTTAGTAGTATTTATTGTTTTATATACCTTCACTTAGCAGATCACCAGACGACTTTGAAAGGAGTAAGAAGGACTCATTGGGACCCTGGGTGAAGGTAAAGTCTACCTTACAGCTTTAGCCAGTGAAGGAAGGCCAGGATTTCCAAGAGGGAAGCAAGATCCCTCCACTAAACGTCTCCCATGGAACAGAGGGAGATTCCAGACTCAGGACTCGTCCAGCAGCTCCAGAACCAGTACCCAGCCAGCACAAAGCATGCCCTGCTTGGTTCTGCCAGCAAACTTCCTAGGTGGGAAGTGCCAGAGAGTCTCTTAACAAAGGACAAGGCTGTTGCCTGCAAACACTCCTCCGCTTTGAGCTTTCTGCCTCAAACGACAACACAAGCCCTGCGAAGAAGCTAGGAGTGCCACAACAAGCATCAACCAGTGTCCATCTTTTAAGGACATTTTCGAGGCAATCGAGCCCTCGAACTGCGACCGGCTGCACAATGACTGCTGTCACGCTGCAGATATTTTTGTACAACATTGGCTGTACAGTCCCTTTTATCATTGGGTAATAAACGCATGTTCGCTGTGTTGCAACCAACCAACGATCCATGACCTTGCAAAGACAAGCCCGCCGTTCTGTGCACGTTACCAAAATTGGACAAGGTGGTTTATGATTTACTTGTGTTTCCAATCTGTTCAGATCCCTTCTGCTGTACTAGAGGTGTGGTGCTGATTAATCGTTCAGAAACAGATTCATCCCTGGACCACTGGTGCCCCGGAAGTTGATTTATCACAGTCCCCACCTCCCAGTGGCCCCCTGTCAGCTCCTCTTCCCCCCACCCCCTACGCGCACACATCTCACTCCTCACGCTCACAACACCGCCACAGGCCGGCCCTCAGCCGCCACCAAATTAACAATAAGAATTCGAAGCACTAAAACAAACTAAAATAATAAGGTAAAAAAACCACTACTCTGCCTCCTTCCCCCACCCGGAATATATTAGGCACAGGAATCCGAGCTCTCAAACTATATGGAGCTCCTAATTTTGAATCCTCCTTATCACAATAAAAAACAGTGCCACCTTCTCCCCTTACTCGGAAAGGATCCCACACTCCCGTTTTCTTCTTTATCTCAATAATAATAATAATAAATGCAAAACTGGCCACGTGGCATTTCACTCTATCCTTTCACATATACAAACTTCGCCTCCCCTCGCAAGAGGTGTACTTACATCTGCGTGTTCACCCGAGCTCCTACGGCACAGGGTCCTAACAACGGCCTGCACCCTCCTAGGAGCCGTGCCCTGCTTCAAAGTGCAGACAGGAATTCTGTGAAAACAGCTCCTTTACACCACTGCGGGTTGTGCGCTTGGGACTGGTCACTGTAGGTGGGCACTGCCCCTTGCAGAGATGCGGCCTGGGAGCCTCAGTCTTCGCAGAGGGTCGCTGGGATCATATCAAGGTCATCAAATATGTAGAGAAACCCCCTCAACGCTCACACCAGAAAAAAATACTACCCACTAGGGAAAAAGGCCCATCAAACCTCTTGGTAGAACAAGTTTTTATTTCCACAAAAATAGGAATGCGCTAGCAAAGTACTCTGCTGCCACAGAACAGCCTGGCAAAATCAGCATGAACAACACTTTACGAAGGCACACAGCATCATCAGAGACGTAACTTACATAATGTACAAATCCAAATAGCTGGTTGGCGCAACCATATACATATGCTACCTGCTCCATAGGGGATGGCAGGCCACTGGTCCCAGCTCCGTCCTTCCATCTTTCACGTGGTTTCCTCCTTTCGCGTCAGGCATGAAACCACAATTAATTGGTGATTATGCGAAGAAAAACAATGTATGCTCTATCTCACCTAATGTGCACCTGGCACTTCAGACAAGGGCTAAGCAGATAGTTCGCGCTGTAGTCTGTTAGATGCAATGACCGATTCTAGACACGCTGACACCCGTCCAAAGCGCCCCACTCGCGTTTTAGGTTATTTTTGTCCCTCACGGCACCTCACAGCACAAATCACGTGAACTAGGGTGAAGGCAACTGGTCTGTGCTTTCTGATCTTTGACCGTTTGGGGTGTCTATGTTTTATTGTCGGTGGTCTGGGACTGACCAGTACCTTGGAATGCTTGGGTTCTTGGGACTAGGGCATCTGGGCACTATTACTTAGAGCTGGGACGGTAAATTCAGAGGGTCATGCCCTCCTTCTCGCGGGATCGCTTTTCATAGAGAGCTCTCAACCCCCTTGTGGCCTTGTAGGGCCCATTCCTTTTTGGATACGAATGCTGGCTATATGAGACAATGAAGGGTCTATGAAAATTACAACCTATTCCTGCATGCATAGGCTTTATTTCTGTGTGTGTGGCACAGGGCTTTGCCCCTAGCTTCAGCACAAAACTAGACCTCGATTCCAATATGGCTGCTACTATCTATGCTGGCCTTTGGGTCCCCATGTAACTGCTGGCCAACAATACCAAAGAGTCCTCAAAAATCTTAATGTTGGGCGACTTCAACTTAGGCTTGAACGACCCACAGGATAACCAGGCACAATCCGTAGCTAACATCCTATCTGAGCACAGACTCACCCAAAAAGTCCACGCCCCCACCAACAAGAAAGGAAGAACCCTTGACTGGGTAGCCGACTTGAACTGCACCACCACCATTACAACTATAACCCTGCAACCCTGGACAGATTATCTATCACCTGATAAACTTCTCATTGACTATAATGCCCAAAGCTACTGCTATTGTACCTCCCATGTCCACTAGATGTAAAGAAAATATAACCAACCATTTCTTTTTAAATGTTTTATTGGCATTTGTATTATGCATCACCAATTCGGTGTACATTTATTAGTGTCAGTCAACGTGCGCATGGTAAAGCACAAATTCGCAGTAACCAATACTTAATGAAGAAAAAGAAACTATAAACAAACTAAACAACCAGTCTCCGTAGCCACATTATCGTTCTAGGGTTCATAACCCCTCCTATTGAACAGTCCGGACATCTGGAACACGTGGATATTGGTCAGGCAAGGGGTGTCAGGCCCAGGCGCTCCCCAGCTGGGCCTCGGGCATTGTTTATTTAGCTACTTGCAGTTCCGGTGGGTAGGGGCAGCTCAGGGGGGTTTGTCGTCGGATGGGTGAAACATATCCCAGACTAGGGCCTTCCAGTCCTCGTATGCTGGGCTTGCCTCCCCACCCGCTTTGGCCACTCCTTCACCCCATAGTCTTGTTTCTGCTCCTGTCCAGTGTTCAAGTTCCTTGTTCCACCGGTCGTACTGTGGGCCCTTCGCACATTTCCATGCCATTAATATAGATCTTTTGGCCAGCACGCATACCATGTCCATCAATTTCACTATATGTCTCAGCTTGCTTATTCTTGGATACGCTCCCAGGAGGCATTCCTTCGGGGAACATTCATATCATACCACCCCAGCTCTTCAACAGGTCTGTTCTATTTTGGCCCAGAAAGTGAGTTTTTGGGCAGCTCCAGAACATGTGCGTCATGCCCGACCTTTCCAAAATTGCATCGGGGGCACAGGAGATTAGTGTTTTGACTGAATTTGGCTATCCTGCCTGGAGTCATGTATGTTCTATACAGGATCTGTAATTGGATTAGCCTAAACCTAGAGTTCCTTGACACCTCTGGGGGGTACAACAGGGTTCTCTACCATTCCTTTTCAGTTAGGTCTGTCCCAAGGTCTGCCTCAAGGTCCGCCTCCCACTTCGATTTCAGGACCTCGCTTTTAGGTCTATCCGCTAGTTGGGTCTAGAGATCGGTCTCCACCCGTCCCCTAGATTGTATAGTAGCGATAGTAGTTGATCCTGCTCCGGTTCACCCGGCCACTCTTTCCACTGCTTCTTGGCCCCCTCCCTGACTCTCCCGTACCACAGGAACTGGCCCTTGGGCAGGGCCTCTTTCGCCACCATGGATTCGAAGTCTCTAAAGGTCCCATCTTCGTATGTGTACCCGCCAGGTGTAAATACCATACGCTTCCCATGTTCTCATCCGGGCAAGGTCCGCTTTCCCTTTGCACACTCCTGCCGCAACCTGGATATCCGAAGAGTAGGGATGTGCCACCCCCGTGAGCTTCAGAGTCCTGACCCAAATCTTCCTGCCCAATTCAGCAAACATTGGGGTCCTCCCCAGGGATCCCTCCTGGACCCATAGTATTTATTTCAGGTTCGCTGGCATCACTGGTTGCTTGAGCAAACTGGTTTCAGAGAAGTCTCATCTGCTAGCCACTTGGCCACATGGCTCATCTGGGCTGCCAGATAATACCTTTCAAGGTCAGTAAGTTGGATACCTCCGCTTTATATGGTAGTGTTAGCGTGCCAAGGGATATCTTGTGTTGCACCATAGTAGCTCTCTTAACTTCTCTAGCAAACTAAAGGAGGCTGGGATGCAGCAGTGTACATTATGGAAGAGGTATAGAAACCTCGGTAGTACTATCATTTTGACCACTACCCATCACTGATAGTGGTAGTTTGGTCCAAGACTTTGTGGATTTCCTTAGCCCATGCACAGGGATCTGGGTCTTACCCCTGTGCATCTGTTCAGGTGTGTGCCAGATGTTAACTCCCAAGTATCTGAATGTGTGTAGCTTCCATTGGATACCAACTATTGGGAGGTCGACCTCATCTTCCCTGACCAGTCCCGCCAACAGGAATGCGCTGGACTTCTCTCCATTGAAGGTGATGCTCGACACTCGGGCAAAATTCTCCAGGTCCGCTAGGACTGTTGGCAAGTTGAGATGGGGGTCTCTCAGGTATAGCAGTACATCGTCTGCATACAATGAAACAATGTGGTATTCGCCCCCTTTTCTGATGCCAGCATCAAAGAACTGTTTCCTCATGTATATGGCTAGTGGTTTTAGGCCTATAATATATAACATTGGGGACAGTGGCCAACCCTGTCTGGTGCCCCTCTGGATATCCAACAGTCCTGACACTATCCTCCCGGTCTTTATCCTGGCCACCGGTGATTGGTATAGTAGTTTTATCCATCAGATCAACGGTTCCCCCCAATCCGAATCGTCTTAGGACCTCTAGTAGTCACTCCCAGTATATGGAGTCAAAGGCTTTTGTGGCGTCAAGGGATACCACTGCATATGATTCTTGTGAGCCATTTGTTTGTGCCATTATGTGTTGCAGCCTACGTAGGTTAACTGCGGTGTTCCGGCCTGGCATAAACCCATTTTGGTCCTGGTGCACTACTGTCCCTATCACTTTTGTCAGCATTTTGGCTAATATGGTCGTTAATATTTTAATATCATAGTTTAGCATGGCCAGTGGCCTATACAAGCCGCATTCATCTTTGGGTTTCCCTGGTTTAAGTATCGGTACAACAAGTGTCTCCCTCATGCTATTCGGCAGCGTCCCTTTCTCATATGATTCATTAAACACTTCCAGGAGGGTGGGGGCCAGGTCAGCTTTGTATGCCTTGTAGAACTCAGGGGGCAAACCGTCACTGCCCGGGGTCTTACTTGTGGACAGTGATCTGATTGCCTCAGGAATGTCTTCCGCTGTCAGGCCCTCGTTTAAGGGGGCCCGTTGGGCTTCATTCAATGTTGGCAGGCCAATCTCATCTAGTGTGCCTAGGATGTCTTCCTGAGGTATCGCTGTGGTATGGCCATACAGCCGAGTGTAGAATTGCGCAAACACTTTATTGACGACCAGCTGTGATGTGAGAACTTTGCCAGTGAAGTCCTTAATTTCGGTAATTGGGAGTTTTGCGTGTTCCCTCCTGCATAGCTACGACAGAAGTCTACTTGGCTTATTGCCCTTAGCATGTGGCCTTGGTTATGTAGTCAAACTTCGCTAATCTGGCCCATGCGTTTTGACAGTCGCTTCTGACTGCAGATAGTTCCTCCTCTGCCTCCCTTGTCTTAGGTGCGGTGGTTTCCAGCGGTGTAATCCGGCTCTCCCCCGCCTCAAGTTCGTTCCTTAGTGTCTTCCCGATTCCACCAGCCCTAGCAATGGCTTCCCCCCGAACCACCACCTTCAATGCCTCCCAGATAGTGTCCCAGCCTTTCACGCACCCCACATTGGTGTCTAAATATTCTTGTATTTTGTCTCGAAGGTCTTTTCTGAAGGCGCAGTCCGTGAGGGCTTCTGTCGGCATTCGCCACATAGGTATGGGTGGTTTAGGTCCACGTATTCTCCACACCATTAGGAGTGGGGAGTGATCCGATATCGATCTTCCCAAGTAAGATATTGCCTCCACTTGGGTACCTGTTGCATGTCGTAAGTAATCAATTTGAGTGTAAAGTGTGTGGGGTGATGAGAAGTAAGGGTATTCTCTATCATTTGGGGGGTAGCTCTCTCCAGACCTCAACTAGGTCCAAGTTCTCAAGTATTTTGTTTAATGTGGAGTGGGGGGAAATCGATCTGGCCAGTGTGTAGTCGCGTATGCAATTGAAATCCCCTCCCCATATGAAGAAACAGTCTCGGTAGGGTGAAAGATTAACACCTAACTGGGTAAGGTACGTCAAAGGTCCCGTTGTTGGGGAGGTAGGAGTTGAGAATGCATATGTCCAGTTGTTCAATGCTGCCCCTTAGTATCAGGTACCTCCCATCTGTATCCACCTCTTTCGAAAGCAAAGCAGTTTAAAAACGGTATTGCACCATCTTTCCATGTGTACACTCTGCGCGTGTATTTCGAGTATGCTGCGCCGAAGCCCTGCCCACTCCCCCACCCCTCGCCCCCCCCACCGCTCAGACACTTTGGCTGTGCTCTCTGTGGTTAAAATTAGTCTCTTGCAGGAGTGCGATTGAAACAAGCTTTCTCTTCAGGAAGGATCTGATCCTGTTCCTGTGCATGTAGAAGTCCATCCCTCTGACGTTCCATGTCAGCACTTTGATGATAGCCCCCATCTCTGTGTTGCAATGTCCATTTTATCGGTTCCGATGTCCATTTTTCCCGTGAGCATATCGTGGCGAAGACTGTGAAACATTTCAAACAATTGGGTAAACTTAACCAACTGCACCTAGCAGTTGCGCCACCTGGGCAACGCTCAGGTGCCCCTGCCACTTGTCGACCTCTCCAGGATGTCTTTGGCAACCCTGCTGCTATAGCGCAACAATCGCAATCTGAAGAGTCTAGACCCGATTGCAGAGACTGGCCCATAGCATCCTTGCCATCCTATACAATACGAAGAAGCCCTCCCATTCTTTTCCCCCAGGAATGTTTTTCGCTGCCATTGCCACAATCTCCCATAGAGTAGAAATACTTGGCTAGGGCACAGGTAGAATGAATGGTCTCATGTGAAATGCTACCAGCCGAAAACACTTTCCTCAAATCTCTTGTCCCCATCTGGAGGGATTGTGTGGGTTGACAGCCACCTTTGAGCTTGGCATGGCCGCCTAAATAACCAGAGTATCTGGAGTTGGATGTCTAGACAGGAAATCTGGGCCTATAACTGAAGGTCTGTACTTTGTCAAAACCTTATTTAATGCTGGTGTAGTGTCTGTTTTTTTCCAATTTTACAAGACTCTGTTCTTCAGTGTCATATGAAGAGGCAATACCAGATCTTTGGGATGACAATTATCAAGAATGTCTGATCATCCTGCTCATATTCTGCTGCTACAGGTCTAATTCCAGCCTAAATATTCTATTACCTTGCCCATGACAGATCTACATGAGGCATCAGTATGCCCAGTCACGTCTGGCGTGGCAAACTCCACTGGCTGTATCTAGACCATTGGCATCCTCGAAAGGTGTCCACCAGGTTTTTAACTTTGACTCCTCAAAGATTAAGTCTTTTGGAGCAACTGGAGTACCATACTCCAAGTCAAACAGAGGGCTTCTCTCCTCCTCCTCCTCCTCCACCTCTTCCTCTATTGTGCTCATACCTGAAAAAGTATTTTGTAGATAAGGGCTTAACCTCCGACTAATCAGTCGAAGAGCTTGACAGCAATTCCTTCAAGGGAGCAGAGGGTGAAGGTAGTGGCTTTGTCTTTTCTTGTTGAGTCGAATCCCTCAACCTCTCTCAAGCAAACTTAAAGGACCTACTGCTCGGCCAATTAGGTGCGCGAGTAGTCGATTTTGATGACAGCCTGTCGGCCTCAACGAGGCGCAATGGGGTCAGAAGCCTTTTTTTATTCACTCGAAGGGGTTGGTAGAGCCGCATTCGGAAACACCTAACATTTTTAGGGGAAAATCCTTCCATTCTGCTTTTGAAGGAGATTTAAAAGGAAAACGTACCTGTTTCTTATTGGGGCGAGGAGTCAAAGTAAGACAATCGGAATCAGTGACAACACCAGACAAGTGTCGAGATTTTTGCTTCTGGATCTAGAGCACTTGGTATGTTTTCTATGCTTTTTAGCCCTAAGTGGCGAAATATCCCTCAAGCTCTTCTGGTCGGACAACCTCATTTTAGATAGGGTAGTGGGAGGTGATTTAAACAAAGGCCTACCTCGGGTGAGTTTCCCCATCCCATCCTCTCCTTCAAGGCCTTTACAGTCAAACTGGCATGAGCCAGTGTCCACCTTATGGCCCACCCCAAGACACCAAGGAAGTTGTCAATTGAGCCGTCAAAGTTTGAGCTTCATGGATGAAAGTGTCTAGTTGATTTAGTTGTAGACACTTTCAGAGCGGTGCGGCTAGAGGACATGCTAGTCGTCAAGGGCTTTGCAGATGGCATCGTCAAGGCTGTTGACAAGGTGGATGGTTGTTTTTTTCCAGGCATGACAGGTTTATCTAGGCCTGGTAGAGCACGGGTGGAATCACTTTTCTTCCCCCTTTTCCCACAGGAACTCCTCATGGGATCTCAACCTCTTGGAACAGGGAATTTGCTACAGGTGCTTGCTGGGAAGCATTGAAGCATAGCTCATCACTGACGAAGAGTGAGACACAAGTGCCTTCATCGAGCCAAGTCACACGTCTCCTGTGCACCTTTTAGAGTCTTATTAGAGAAAGACTGGCAGATTATAATCTGGCTTCCTTCTCTATGTACAGGCAACAGACACATTGTCGATGTCTATACTCCACATAGAGGTTTGAGTTTATATGTTATGTTATGTGACTTTGCATTATATAGCGCCTTATGTACCATTGGTATGGTCTCAAGGCGCTGGTAGGTTGAACGCCCTCGGGAACCGAAGTTCAAGTCAGAGAGTCAAAGGTGCGTGTGAGCACCGGATATGTGAGCAGCTGGTGTGGCATTCGTGTGATAGCTACTTCTTAGCGGTAGGTGTGGTGGTTGAGAGATCAGAAGTATGTGTTCGTTCTGGCAGGTTTTTATCCAGACGCGATTCTGGCTGCCTTAGGCCCGAGGAGAACGCCTAGGCTGGAGTGTGTGTAACCAGCAGTGTTTAGTTAGAGTGATGGGGAGTATGAGGCAGATGATGGTATGAGAACAGCTATACCGAATGGTGACATAGTATCACTGTTCTAGTTGAGTGGTGGTGTAAAAAAGAGTAAACATGGAGATGTGATATGGTGGTTTACATTAGGTGTTTGAGATCAGGCCCACTCCAATAGTTCCATGTACTCCATTCGTTCTCATTTCTCATGGGTCATCCGTTTCACCCGGTTCATCGGTTCCACCCAGTTCATTCGTTCCACTCACATACTACACTTGTTCCAACCCCATACTTCCATACTTCCTTCATTCTAATTACATTTTTCATTTAATCGATCCACTTTACCCGCTCCATCCACATACTTCAAGCATTCTATTCGATATATTTGACCCATTTTGTCCACACACTTCACCCGTTCCTTCCTCATACTTTACCTCAAAAGGATATCTTATCCTCTAACCCTGGTCTTCCTATCGCCGACACCTATTCCAATGCTTCCGCCAGACAGACCCTTACCGACATCCTCTTTGTCGTTCTTTCGCCAGATCTCTGGACTCCTCATATGGTCTCTGTGCTCTGCCCCATCTCCTCCTCTCCCATTAATGGTGGCACTCGCTGGGAAGTTCTCATGGCTTCCTTCGACTCCTCTTAAGTCATCATTAATGTCTACCTAAATGGCACTGTCATGGTCCAAGGCCCTCAAGCCAATCTCCTCCTCTTTGATAGGCGCTTCCCTCACCTCATCAATTTCCTCTCATCTCCTGTGTCACCTCCTCCTCCTCCTCGTAGGGCTCTTTCTCCTCCGCAGGGCGAACCTCTGATCTGTACCCCTTCTCGGAAGGTCTTGAAGGCTGGCAACCTTCTTCATATTGCCACTCTCAACTCTCGCTCTGCCATCAAACACTCCTCTGACATCTGCCACCTCCTTGAAGAACTAGACCTTGATGTCCTTGGTCTTACTGAGACATGGTTCACGGCCAGCTCTGTCACGAGCTTTGACACTCTCCTCCCTGATGGCTATAAGATCCTCTCAGCACCCAGATCCTCCAGGTCCGGTGGAGGGGTAGCCCTGATCTTTCCTGAGTGGATTCCTGCCTCTATCATTCCCACTCAGACCTACTCCTCTTTTGAATGCCTTGTCTGTAGGCTTTCTCTCTCGCCTACCCATTCTCTTACTGTGGTTACCATCTTCCGGACTACTGATCAAATCACCTAATTTCTCTCTGAGTGGGCAGACCTCTCCTCCCTCCTGGCCTCTACCACTCAACTCCTCCTCAGTGACCTAAATATACATTTAGACTCTCCTTGTTCCTCCTCTGTAGTCTTCAGTGACCTATGCGACTCCCTCTCACCGTCCATCCTCCCCTCTGGCCCGACTCACTCTGCAGGGCACACACTCGATGTCTTGAACTCCTCTGACCTCCGCCTCTCCATCCCTCTGACCACTCCTCTCTCCTGGAGCGATCACTCCCTCCTCTCAGCTTATCTCATCTCTCCCTCTCTTCCCCCCAAGCCTTCCCCAACACTGCCACCTACCTTCTCGGACATCCGGCCCATGAAGCGTGTGTCAGTTGAGGCTTTTGCCGCCACTTTCTCTCTCCCCCCCTCTACCTTTGGCTCTCACACATCCTGTCTCTGCTCTACTCTTCAATTTCTGATACACTTGATGCTCTTGCCCCCGTCATGAGGATCCGTTTGAAGTCCAAAGCCAAGTGATATTCCTGGTATGACTCTGACCTAGCTACACTTAAACGTAAGTGTAGGGCAGCTGAGAGGAAATGGGGGACTTCCTGTTCATCCTCTGACAAACTGGACTGTCGCCTGCTACAAAGGCAATACCGACTCTCTGTCCTCACCAAGAAGAGAGTCCACATTCAAGCTCGTGTCTCTGAGGCATCCAACAACTCGGCTGAAGTCTTTAAAATCTGCAAGGAGCTGGCCAACTCTGCTGCAGTCTCTCCCCCTCCTGTTGCCTCCCAGGCTCTTTGCAATGCCCTTGCCTCACTTCACTTCAAAAACCAAGGACATCCTGTCCACCCTCTCCACCCACACCTCTCCTCTCCCCTCACCTCACCTCCCCTCCCCTCCCCTGTCCATCTGTGCTTGCTGACCCTCCTTTAGCCACCCTCCCACCATCCTTCTCGTCCTTTCCTCTTTTCACCCCTGATGAGGTCGCCAGACAAGTCCGATTTATGAAAGCATTGTCAAAACAGGTTCATCCCTGTTCCTCTAAAACCATCAAGGACCACATTGACACCCTTGCTCCTGCCCTTGCTGATTTTTGCAACCACTCCTTTGCCTCGGGATCCTTACCCTCCCCTCTGAAGCACTCCTTTGTGCATCCTCTTCCCAAGAAACCTACAGCTGATCCTTCTTGTCCAGCCAACTATCGCCCAATTTCCATTACTCCCTTTCTTGGCAAACTCCTGGAAAAGTTGGCCATCTCTCAACTTAACCTTCATTCCAATTCTGTTGGCTGTCTCCATGACCACCAGTCTGGCTTCAGAGCTGCCAAAAGCACGGAAACTGCTCTCCTGAACATCCGTGAAGATCTGCTCTCCAACCTTGACTCCAACATTCCCTCTGTCCTCATCCCTCCTCGATCTCTCTTCTGCCTTCGACATGGTCAACCATACCATCCTGCTCAACCGTCTCCATGAAAACCTGGGTATCACTGATCAGGCTCCGGCCTGGCTGACCCCTTTCCTCTCAGATCGACCCTCCCAGGTTCAACTTGGGTCCTTCCTTTCATCTATCTTCCTCTCTACCTGTGGCGTTTCCCAGGGGTCTAACCTCTCGCCCTGGCTTTTCAACCAATACCTGGCAACTCTCGCCCACTGCATTGCCACTTTCTGCTCAAATTTCCAGTGCTACGCTGACGACACAACTCATTTTCAGGCTGCCCTGTGTCACCTCCTCTCCCTCTCTCATCTCTGATTGCCTAACTGCCATTCAAGATTGGTGTTCCGCCAATGATCTTTGTCTGAATGCCAACAAGACGGTGATCCTCCTCATCGGCACACCTTCACCATCCTTTCCCCTCACTCTCTGGCCGGCCTCCCTTGGCCCTCCTCCTACCCCCCACCTGCGGGGCTAAGAACCTCGGGGTCATCTTTGACTGCACCCTTTCCTTCTCCGTCCACATCTCTGTGGTCTCTAAAAAGTCAAATTTATGACATCACCTCCTCAGAGGTACTCTGCCTTTCCTCTCCTTCCCTCAGAAGCTCATGGTATTCCAAGCTCTGGTTCTCTCTAGCTTGGACTATAGTAACAGCCGCTTTCTAAATCTACCTGCCTCTACTCTCCGCCCTCTGCAACTAATCCAGAATAGGACTGCAAGACTTGTCCTTGGCCTCAAGCCCTGGGATTGTATCTCTCCAGCTCTGAAATCTCTCCACTGGCTCCCAGTGGATGCAAGGATTAAATTCAAAATCCTCTGCATGGTCCACAAGGCTTTCTAGGGCCTGGGTCCAAAATACCTTCAGCTATCCCTCCGCAAATACCTCCCCTCTCGAGCTCTTCGCTCCTCTACCGCCAACTCCCTCAGGGTCAGTTGTTTTTCAAAGAAACAAGCTGGGGGTAGATCTCGGTCTTTGGCTGGGGCCTCCCTCTGGAACAGCCTCCCTGCCACTCTAAAGCTTGGAGAAACATCTCCGGTTCCGGAAGCACCTCAAGACCTTCCTCTTTTCTTCTGCCTTCGCTCCCCCTCTCCCCTGCTGATCTGTTCTCTCTTGGCACTGTGCACCTGGCCACCCTCTGCCCTTTGGGCCCAGGTACCTGCTCACCCTGCCACCCTCCCGCACTGCCTCCGGGCCACCCCTTGCACTGGGGTCTGTATCTGTACCCATACAGCCCCCCTTTTTCTTCCCGCGACTTATCAGACCTACCCTGTCTGTTGCCTTAAACCTAGCACTTGTAAATTGCTGGCTGCATTACCACTGTTTGTTGCCTTTATTATTTACTTATTGTTATTTATCTGTTTCTCCTCTGCTTCGCACTTTCCACTTCTCCCTCCTTCCATGCACTTTTCCCCTCCCCCTCTCCCATGCATTTGCGCGTTCTCAATGTCACTGGGCCTAGTAAGATCGCTGTTTTGTTCTCTCCTGTTCCCCTCCCTTGCCTTGTCACGCTCTGAAACACTTGTGTACGAGCACGATAGAAATAAAATATTAATCAATCTCCACACTCTACACCCACCCGCTCCACACTGGCTGAACACCACAGCACACTACATCCGTTCAACACCCTACGTCTGTTCGAGACCATCACGCCCTACATCCTTTGAACACCCTAAATCTGTTGGACAGCGTACCTTCGCTCCACGCACTCCTCCGCTCCACGCACCCCTTCGCTCCAGCGCACTCATCTGCTCCAGCGACCCCATCCGCTCCACTCACTTCGCTCAGCCATCCTGCACTCAGCCTATGTCACCCGTCGTACGCACTCCATCCGTTCCGTGCTCTCCATCTGTCTCATGCACCACACCCGTCTCAAGCACTCGAATCGTCTACTCTGTACTCTCCATTCACGCCACGCACTCATACATTCCATGCCATCTGTCTGTGTACTCAGTCTCCTGTATTCATGTTTTATCCTCCTCTCTCTACTCATTTCGTCCATTCTGTTCCTCTCGTCCACTGCAATCATTACATCCGTTTCACCAATTGCAACCGCATCACTGCCTTCGTACGACTTATTCTTTCCATCCACCTCACCGCCCGATCCACTTCACTCATTCTATTCTGCTTGTCCTTCTAGCCCACACCAGCGGGTTCTTGATGTTGTATTGCTATCCGTCCCACTATTATGAAGATCTAGCAGTTTTTTTTTTTAGATGCTTTCATTGAGATGCTGTTATTCAGATTGAGTTGGTTTGAGTAAGGGGTCGGTTTTAGGGGAGAGCCAAGTTTTCAGTAATTTGCGGAAAGACATGAGGTCTTCAGTGGGGCGGATGTGGGGTGGAGTGCGTTCCACAGCGTGGGGGCCAAGGCTGAGAATGATTATCCGCCTAACCTGACTGAGTTTGTTTTAGGTATGACTAGGAGGCCAGCTGAGCTGGACCTTAGAGTACGTGGAGGGTGATAGGGTTTTAGTTTGTCTTGAATATATTGAGGTCCAGTTTTATGCAGTGCTCGGTGAGAAATGCATAAGGTTTTAAAGGTCACCAGTCTGGCAACCGGAAGCCAGTGCAGAGTATTGAGGGCTGGGGAGATGTAGTCTCTCGGGCCGAGCGCTAGTAGCAGTTTGGTTGCAGCGTTTTGTGCTCTTTGTAGTTTATTCAGTTGGTATGCGTGGACTCCAAGGTAGAGTGGGTTAGCGTAGTCCAGTCTTGATATAACAATTGATTGGACCGCGGAGAGTCTGTTGGGAAATGAGAGGTATGGAAAGATGCGCATAAGAGTTTTAAGGTGGTAGTGGCAGGACTTTGAGACGTTGTTGACTTGGCGCGAGAGTGTTCCACGAATTCCTAGGGAGTGGAGGCGGTCAAGGAGGATTGAGTGATTGATTGTGTCGAAGGCGGCGGATAGGTCAAGAAGGATTAACGCGGCGCATCCTGCAGAGTGTGCTGTGTTTTTAAGGTCATCCCAGATTGAGGTTAGGGTGGTTTCAGTTCCGTGTCGGACTCTGAAACCTGATTGTGCGTGTCTAGGAGATTGTTGGCTTCGACAAAGGCATTTAGTTGGGAGTAGCCGGTTTGGTCGATGAGTTTGACAAGGAACCTGGTGTTTGAGATGGAGCGGTAGTTTTTGGGCTCGAGAGGGTCAAGGGAAGGTTTTCTTTATTAGAGTTTTGACATGAACCATTTTGAATGAGTCAGGAAAAATTCCTGAGGAAAGGGAGTCATTTATGATGGATCTTAAGTGTTCTCCTGCGCAATTAGAAGCAAAAATTTCTTTGTGGGTTGTGGCCGGGCAAGGGTCTAGGGGAGAGCCGGATGGTTTGCGGGCAGAGAGAAGTTTGAGAAATTGGTCGGGGGATATTGGACTAAAGAAGTCGAACGTTGGTTGGGTAGTGGTCGGAGGCGGTGGGTTTGCCGGTATGGAGGGTGGATTGCCTGGTGTGTGTAAGAGCTAGTTTGTTGGTTAGAGCGTTTTTTTCTTTCGAGTGCTGTGGTGTAAAAGTAGAGAGTGAGTCGCACAATGATTGTGAGGGGGTCGAGACGATGGTAGCGCATGATGGTTTGGGGAATTCGGTGATGACTTTGTGAAGTTCTTTGCTGGGGTTTTTACAGTTTAGGATTCGGGAGTTGTAATGGGCTTTTTTTGCTTTCCGGATTTCGGCCGTGTACTGATGAAGGTGCCGGGCCAAGGTGGATCTGCTCAGGGGGGTTTTGTCTTTCCGCCATTTGCGTTCTAGGTATTTATACAGTTGTTTAGTGGTCTTCAATTCAGGTGTGAACCATCTAGGGAACAGGCCACAGCGGGCTGATGGTTTGCACAAGGGTGTGAGCCGCATTAGTGAGGTGTTGAGCCATGAGTTAAAGGCATCAGGGGTTAGTTGATTATTGGGTTGGCAGGTAGGTGGAGGAGTGCGTCGGCTAGGTCAGGAAGGATTATTAGTTTTTTCCAGCATTTGCATAGATTCGGGTACGGGAAGCGAGTTGGGTGAGTGAATGGCGAAAGAAACAATGAAGTGATCAGACCAGGGGGCGGGGAGGGGAGGGGGGGGTTAGATGCATCAGGTAGTGGGAGCTGAAGATGGCATCAAGAGTGTGTCCTTTATAGTGGGTCGGGTAAACTTTGTCTTGAAAAGGCTATTTTTGGCCAGTCAGTCAGTCATGCTGAGGAGGGGGTGGGGACAATTCCCTGGGCTCAACCCTTGAGGAACACAAATGAATGCATGTCCCCTGTAGGAATGTATCAAATATGTGCAGGAACTTATAAACCCCAAAACAGTAAAGTGCTTATCCGGAGCTTGCAAGTGATGGTAAAAGTAAAGCCAAGTGATGCAGATACCAGAAAATGTATGAATAAAGTGAGAACTTTGGAGGGGACTCGTCTCTAAACGTACCACAAATAATTGACAAATGGCCTCCATGTGAAGAGCACAGCCTATAGAATGAAGGTTGTATGACCCAAATTTAGTTTTCTACGTAACTGCTTAATGTTACCGATGATTCCAAGCCTGACAGCGGGAAATTTTCTAATTGCATGTGAATCTATGAAAGATCCATTGCTAGAGAAATTGCATTTTACAAAAAAATAAATAAATAAAAGTTGGAGAAGGAAGTTACCTCCAAGTTAAGATAGGCCCCAATGGTTGAGAGTTCAATCCTACAGGATTCTTCTATCTGTAGCCCTGAGGGAGCCAAGCAACAAAAGAGTGTTCATGGCGCACAAAAGAGGATACTTTAACCTTGCAAGTTAACAATGACATAGCCTGGTCCACTTGCTCTTAATTTGAGAGCATTTAGACTCCTTCATAGCAGCTTGAATGGTGCACATGTTTTTATTAAACACTAGGTGCCTTTAAGTCCTACCCAGGAACCAGGCTGCAAAGGACAATGATTGAAGGCAGGGGTGGAAGATCAATCTACTTACTGCCCCCAACCAGAGACAAATGGTCTGCCTGCATGAGAAGGCAAACTCGCCAGACCATCAAATTGATCAGAACTGAAAACCAGAACCTGGTTGGCCACCAAGGAGTTATCGGAATCAGAGAGCAGGCCTTCAAATGTCAGTCCTTCAGAAAAACTATGTCAGAGGAGAGAGGGAGGAAACGCATAGGTGTAAAGGGAATCCCGAAGAAGTCATCCTCAGAGTTTGGACCCATACACAGCCTGCAACTGAAAACGGGGCATTTCTTGATCCAATGAGCAGCAAATTGATCCATTGTCTGTATCCACCAGAAGTTGAATAAATGCTATACCAAGACCTGGTGGTGCTCCCAATTGTAATTTTGGGAATCCAAATGGCTAAAATAGTCCACTTGGTCATTCTCCAAACCTGGAACAAATCGTAGCAAAGCTTCCTGCGTCACAGCTCATTCCCAAATCTCTATTGCAAAGCAGGCTAAAGGAATTGACCTGGCGGCTCCTCTTTGGTTTACATAAAACATTGAGGGCAAGTTGATAGTCTGCACCTTCACAACTGTGTTCCTGCTATTGGGAAGGAACTCCCAAGTGCCAGAAGGATTGTCCAAATTTCCAAGGTATGTATGTGTTCTTGCATTCCGTAAGAGACCAGAGATCAAAGACCTACATTCCCCAGTTTCCCTCTTTCCCAAGAGTGTTATTGTTACCATGTGGACACCGCCAAGAAAAGAACACCTACTGATGGATTGAAAATGTGCATCCACCACAAGAGGACTGGGCAATTTTCCTCTGGGATTAAAAGCACTTTGGATTTAGAGGCTGAGGCCTGAGACCAACCTACCACAAGTAGCACTGTGTCCTCAAGTGGGCCCAAGGTACAATCAGAACACAATAGGCCATCAGGCTCAAAAGCTTCTGAAACAACCATTCAGTGACTTTGGCAAGGAGGGAGGGGAGCAAGTCAAAGTCAATCTCTTCATACTGTTAGTCGTGGGGGAAGACCTTTGCCGCTGACCATGTTCCAGTGAAATCCTACGAAAGTCAGATCCCGCAACATCAAGGACAAACGGTCCCAGCTTCACTGCGTGAACGAGACTGAAGAGCAAATTGAGCAAAAGTTGCAGGTGGTTCCCGGCTGCACCCTCACAAACAAGTCTTCCACGTAAGGATACACATGACTACATCATTTTGGTGTATGCACAAGGGGGCGAGCCTAGGGTAAGCAATAGAACCCAGGGTTAGAAGTGCTGTTGGGTACCTAGAAGCGCAGAAAGCAGCAGTAGTCTGCACAAATAGGGACATGAAAATGCACATCCTTTAGATCTGCTACACAATCACCTTGAACTCTTCTTGGGGAAAGTTGCATGCATACCTGAATGGAAGAGTATGGTACTCTGGCCATTCTGGGTGGAATTTGATACTGTGAAATGGCAAGAATAGTAGCCCAAGCGGCTTTCCAGTGGGAGCACTGGTACCATTAATCCATTTCAATAGGCTGTTGCATTTCTTCCTTCAGGGAAGGGGAACTAATGAGGGATGTGAGGGTGGGGCAGGGAGGAGCCAAAATCTGAGAAGCTACTGAGAGCTCAGGGATTAGATGTAATGGTTCTTCAAGACCCTACGGAAGGGACATACTGCCTCTTCCCCCTCATCCCGCCCCATTATGGGACCCAACAAAAACATTGAATGGCAGACTCATTCACACCCTGGACAACCTTCAAGACGCATTGTATACAGACATCCTCCCAGCATCCATCCTCAAGACGCTCTCCGCAGAAGCTGTCCTTTCCTATCTGGAGATTATCAACAGCTCCCTAACGCACAGCACCTTCCCATCAACCCTAAAGACAGGACAAATCCTCCCTCTACTAAAGAAACCAACTCTGGATACAGACAACCTCAGTAACCATCACCCCATCACCCATCTTCCCTTCCTAGGTAGATCAAGAAAACGCAACTACAGTAACTAAGACACCAAAGATGACAACCATACAGGTGGTCGACGATGGCCACCTCTGCCTCCTGGTTCTACTCAACCTCTCGGCACAGTAGACCACAAGGCACCCCCTGCAAGGCACCCACGGCAAGGCATACATTAGTTTTCAAAAATTGATTAGCATAGTTGGCTAATTACACGTCTTGATTAGCAAACAAATTTGGTTAGCAATTTTGTACCAATACTTTTTATGTCACCAGAAGTTATTTGTACCCAAGACATAAAATAAGCATCAATACAGCATTTTTGTGGACTGCTGAAATGAGACATTAATGTGACAAGTGTCTGGGTAAAAGGCACTCCTGTGGAGGAATGGGTGTATAAAGTGATTGCCTTCATGACTGAGCACTGCCCTTGTGGGTGGGACCAGACTGATACGCACATGGATATTTCTCCACTGTCAAGGGGGTAGTGAGCTAAAACGTGGTTGTAGACCCTCCCTAGTCGAGTGGAAGAAATTGCAATGTGGTTGTAGACCCGCCTGAGTGGAAGACATTCCATAGAACATGCTATTTGACCCATTTTCTCTCTCAATAGATGGGCTCCCACACTCCTTTTGAATGTACCAAAAAGGTTCATATTTGTAAGTACCTCGATCAATGCGTTTGATGTTTGCACACAATTTGACGCAGAGCCTTTTGGAATCTGTTGGCCATGGAGAAATTATCAATTGACCTATCAGAAGATAGAGCATAAGCAGATAGATGACACTTCTTCAAATGAAGAAGGGGCATCCCTTTGCCAAAGCCGCTAAACAAAGATTACATTTTTCTGACATACTCCCAACATCTATGCACGCTTAAACTGTTAGTTACTAGTAGAAAAAAATGAACTGACCTCTCCCAGACAGCAAGCTGACTGAAATAAAGAGTAGAGGGAGCAGTGAGGATATTAGCTGGTGGTAGGAAATACTGTGTCATGGATGGAACAAGCAAACATAGAAGACAAATGTTGCTTCCCTCTGGTTGATATGCTCCGAAATCTATTTTTGTCACTTAGGTCTACAAAATGAGTGGTGGGTCGAAGTAGAGGGCTTTTCTGTGGTTGCTGAACGTCTTTTGTTCTAAAATGAATGTTGATGAACATCCTTCATAAAACTATTTTTTAAAAAAAGAAGTTTGACAAAAACCAAAAAGGATACTGCATGCACTGAATGCTGAATGGTTTTTTATTCACATTGGCTGATACATGTGCTTTGTCTTCTGCTTGGCAGTAACTACATGAATGCCCTAGTAACTGACTAAGCTCTTAGGACTGAGGTAACCTTGTGGTGAGCCCTGGTAGGAAGATCCGTCCCAGAACTGGGATCCTTGGGCAAGCTAGTAAAAGATTCACAGGATATCCGAGGGGTCACCCCATGTCCCGGGAGGATAGCTCAGCGGCAACGTGCTTGCCTTGGAAGCAAGAGAACACAAAGCAACACAGGTTCAATCCCTGGGTCCGCGCTTAGCAACCTCTGGGTATTTAAGCGCAATATAAATACACAACTAAGACTAAAAAAAGAATTACTCAACTAAAAAAAAATAATTCCTGTAACAGTGCCTTGAGTCCCGTGGGCTGTGAGTGCTTTAAAAATGCTAAAAATAAAATAAATTAAGCCATAGACAGGGAACCTCAGCTAACCATATACCCCTTTTGATGGAGCTCTTCAGGGTTGTCCCCAGTAATAGTCTCAGAGCAGGGAAACTCAGCCATGCCATTAGTAACCTTAGCCCCTTGAATGGGGGACCTCTGGGTCGCCAACGGTAAAGTTAGCGCTTAGGTGAGGAGCCCCAGCGCTTGCCCCGGTCTATGTGTTAGTTACCAAAAAAGGTACTCACTCAAAGGCTAACTCTGGTCCTGCTAGGACCATTTTAGAATGTCCCGTTCTGGAACTGGCAATCCCAGAAATGGGATCAGCAGGCCGTGGTGCAGTGAAAAAAGGTTAATTACTTTTATGCCCTTTTCCCTCAATCACCCGGCAATGCGCTGGAGACTCAAAGAGGTCTTGCCACCATAGCCGTTTCCAACCGTCTTTTCACAAAAAGTGACAGTAGGGACCCACGTCCAAATGGTGGCCCAACCCCAAACTCTCGAAACCAGGTGTGTAAGGAGCAGAGACGGCAAAATATCTGACAAACGCAAGAGGAACATCCTTTCAACCAGGCAGGATGAAGGAGTATTACTAAATTATTTCATTTTGTTTTTAAATTAGTTTGCTATATTAATATAAGTCATGCTGAAAGTTCTCTGTAAACCAAACGGCACCAAGTAAAACAACAAGAGAAAAAAGGAGCATTTAGAAAGTCTGCAGGTCCATTTATGCCCCCTTAACATTAAGCATTTTCGCTTCCTCTTTTATCACTGACCCATCTTTGGTGGTCAGAGGAACTTCTAAGATTCCCTGCCACTGAAACCCTTTCCGACTCACTGAGCACATGGTCCTGGATCACACAAGGCTCCCAGGCCCAGGAATGCTTCCCATTTGTGCCCGAGGATTATTATATCATGCTACAATGGTTTTAGGGAGTAGGGTGGTGGCAGTCATAACATAGTTTTGATTTCACCAGAATTACAAGCATTTTTACCGCTTTGGTAGGCTAAAGTAACTAGTAACTTTTTAGAGGCCATTGGCGTGCCAATGTATTTTTATTTCAAGTTCTTCTCTTGTTTAGCGGGCTTCCTTTGTTCATGGAAATCATGATGCAGGCTCACAATATCAGTTGAGCACAAGTGGGGTCTTTGAGCACCTAGCCATGTACTCACTATGACAGTTTCAACTAATGTATACAAGTTATTGGCCTGGGTTGGCCATATTGCATCCTGTTGGTGAGGTGAGTGGTAGATTTAGAGGCTAGACTGGCTGGCCGTTTAACCCTTTATTCTTAGCCCCCTAGTGAGATTGGTGGGCTGATGTATGGCATCCATATATGTGAGGGTATAATTAAGTGGGGATTGTGTGCCTACATGGAAAGCAGGTTTACTTGGTCGCTGGAGGAAACCTGATGTTTTCCCGCCGTTGCTGAATTAAGCCCCAGATATGGCCCTTCAAGCTGGACCCTGTGTCATTGGTTGACCTCCAGTTAGGATTCCTGGATGCTGGTCGTCCTTTCCGTGCCTCTTTCAGCCTCCTGCTGCTTCTCCACGTGTGCTGGCCACGCCTTCTGTACTGGGACAATCTCCAGGATGTTTTAGCACTAGCTTCCTGCTTTACCCCCATGATGATCCTGTAATGGTGCTGGCCCCTGCCGTCACCTGTAAGGCTGTTGCGACCTCAACACCTGGCCTCATCTGCTCTTCAGAACTGTCCTGGGTCACCCCCCCTTCCCCTGTAGTCCTGGTTGTGTGGCCATTTTCTGTTGCTGGGTCTTTGTGGGTCAAGCCACCAAAACTCAATTTGCCAGGTTCTTGCATCATTTCAGAGACTTCATTGCTGCTGCTTTTGCTTCTGGCTTAAGGGTCAAGCTGCCAGGAAGGAACAAGTTACTTACCTGCAATTACTGTTCACGAGCATAGCATGGGTATGGCATAGATTCACATGCTCATGAATAGTCCCCGTCAGGCTGGGCATCCTCGGTAAAAGAACATCTCACTTCCAAACTGCATTTCTCCTTTAAACCAATCACTGTCCTTTGGGTCATACTGCCCCCTTCCAATGACAGTCCTCTCCCCAAGCCCCCTCCCCTGCAGCCATCTTCAGATTTGGCAAGCACGTAAAGTGGCAATATGACCAAGAATAGCAGCAGATGGGAAGGAGAGAGAGTTTGCATGTGAATCCATGCCAGGCCCATGCCGGAGAACAATATTAAAAGTTAAGTAACTTGTTCCTTCTCCAGCATGGGGCCTGGCATGGTTTCACATGCTCACGAATAATGAATACATAGCAGTGCAACATTACACTACCACGGGAGGTGGCAAGGCTCAACAGAAGCAATCAACTCTTACCTCTGGAACAGACTCACCTCAAGCGAATAGGTTGCTTAGCACTGCTTGGCAAACTCTGGACTCCTCCCTTGAATCCCCTGTCGACGCAATAGAATTTCGTGAAGTTGTGTGTGAACCTCCACATAGTCGCCCTGCAGATGTTCAGCAGGGGCAAACCAGACAGGAACGCAGTAGTCGCAGCAATCGCTCTGGTGGAGTGGGCTCTCGGACCGGTGACCAAGCAGTCGGTTCGCCAACCGATGAAAGTGCATGATGCCGCCTGAGAGCCACCTTGAGATGGAAGACTTGGACAAAGCCTTCCCATGATTCACAGGACCAAAGTTCACAAACAGCTGAGTAGTTATCCGAAAACTCTTTGTGCGTGTCACGTAGAACTGGAGGGCACGAGCAATATCAAATGAGTGCAAGGCCCTTTCAGCCGGTGACAAAGGCTTTGGGAAAAAAAAACGGTAACACCAAAGGCTCGTTGAGGTGGAATTCCGACAGAACCTTTGGCATAAAAGAGGGGTGCGTCCACAGCACCACCCTCGATTCGTGGAAAGTCAGGTATGGCTGTTTGCAGGTAGGGGCTGGATCTCACCTACCCTCCTGGCAGAGGTGATGGCCACAAGGAAAGCAGTTTTCCACGAGAGGAACTTGATGCATAGGGTCGCAAGGGGCGCCCCATGAGCCTTGTCAGCACCATGAGGAGTTCCCACGCCGGGGCAGGAGCCTTCACCGGCGGGGAAGATCGAAACAGTCCTTTGAGGAACCCCTTGACGAGTCGGTGAAGATCTTCCTGGAGACCAGGTGTAGCAGGAGATAGCCACCAGATGTTCCTGGATAGAGGCATGCGCCAGTCTGGCCTTGGCCAAGGATAGCAAGTATGGAAGAATCTGCAGGGCCGTGACCTTCAGAGGGGTATTCTTAGACCGGCAACACGTAGCGAAACGCTTCCACTTGTGACCGTAGCACTTCAAAGTCGACGACACCCTGGCCTTGGCGAGGACCTCTCTACAGTCCGCAGACAACTCAGATCGTCCAAACTGGAGGGCTGCAGGAGCCAAGCCCTCAGGTTCAGCGATCCTGGATCGTGGAGAAGGATTGTGCCCCCTTTCTCTGGTGAGAAGATTCAGAACCACTGGCAGCTTGACCAGAGGCGGCAGTGACAGGCTGAGAAGGTCTGGGTACCAAATCTGCCTCAGCCACGCCAGGGCGTTGAGTATCATCCTGCATTGGCACAGAGTGTAGATGACTTGTAGCAGGAGAGGCAATGGAGGAAACACACAGAAACGGGCCTTCCCACGGGGAAGGAAGAGAACGTGGACATTGGGTTCGCTGCCAAAGTTTATTACTTTCACAATCTCCCAGGATATCCATTACATTTTTTAGCTTCATTGGCAATTCAGAGGATCTTTTGTTTAGCAACCTTTCCATATTTCCATATAGGGAATATGAGGGGAACCAGATTTGCACTATATAATTAAATAAGGCGCTAGGAGGACAGGATCCCCAGTTTAAACCTCGACCTGGACATAGGGAAGGATTTAGGGAGACTCAAGATCTTTTTCCACAACCAACCCTCAACTCTTTCCCAATTAATTTCCCATAATATTGGTTTATTATCCATTCCGTAAAGCAGAGCAGGCAGAATGTTTGCCGTGTAAAATCTAATTAAGGGTGTTAAAGAATGTCCCATCCGACATGCCAATTGACAAATCTTGGAACTGTGATCCATATCCAATTGTTTAAATGTTGTAAACGCATATATTTTAAAGCCCAAGTATGTCACCATTTTCTCTATCAAGATTAGGTTCTTACCTACGTCCCGCTTTCGATTGTGGACCTTTTTCTCTGGTCTTCTGAGAATCACCATTTTTTATTTTTCAGCATTTATGCTCCATTCATTCTCCACTGCATATTTCCCCATTGCATTGAGTAATCTTTGCAGCCTCACCAGCGAGTGTCCAACAATACAATGTTGACAGCGTATGCCAGCCATCTTAAGTTCACTTCATCTATTCTAGGACTGGCAATTGCAGCACGACCAAGGTGTTAATCTAAATCAGAGATATAAAAGGTTGAAAAGAAGGGGTATAGATGACAACCCTGCCACACCCCTCTCTCCACCTTCACCAGAGCCAATAATTGGCCAGTTGCATTTAGTCTGATCCTCCGAGAGATCATTGTGCATAATGACCAAAATTGCCAGAAGCGGCCTCAGGATACCCCAAGCTTACACTTTTGACCAAAGCCTCCCTTTATTCACTGTATCGAAAGCTCTTGAGGTCGATCCAAGCACCATAGAGCGTTTTGCTTCCCCCCTCCATCCTCTCCAACCACTTTAAAAACCAGCCAGTTCAGAGAAGTTGATGAGCCTCTTCTGAATCCGGTGTGGAATTTTTCCAGGATCTTTTTTTGATTGACCCATTCCTCCAATTCTCTCAAAATCAACCCGCAAAGATTTTATATTCTACATCGAGGAGAGAGATTGTGCGATAATTCCCAGGAGTCGTTCAATCTCCCCCCTTGAAAAATAGGGATTACCAAGGAGGATTTCCAAGATACAGGAAATTGCCTTCTTCTCAAAGAGTCGCTTCAACAATTGTGAACAAAAAGGCGAATTTTGCTTCATAATTGCATTAGTCAATCCATTTGGACCAGAGGCCCTAGATGCAGATGACTTTACAATCAGTGTCAGTATTAGCTCTCCTGATATTAACAGAGACCACTTTGCAGGGTTCAGCTTATACTGGGTTTCTTTTAGGGATTTCCTATAAATCTGGGTAAAATGATCATACCATTCCCTCTGCCACCACATTACTTTGCAACCACTTTTAAATTCGATAGATTGACCAGCTCCCAGAAATTTCTGGAATTCTTCTTACCCCAAGGTCTCTAGCATTAATTCTCTGTCTCTTTGATAGAGTAGATGATTTTGTCCACGTATCCAATTTCTATAGGTCTGGTCTGACAAAATATTCTGCGGCTCCCAAGTGTAAGGTTCTCAAATGCCAGATGGCCTTATACATAGACTAGTTCCTTAAGCTAGTTTGTTCATTAAACATATGACAACGCTTTACTGCTTTCCCATTCCCAACTTCCCTTGGTCTTTCCACAGACCATAGGAAGTCCAAAAAGTTGGCAGGTGAGCAAACATTTATCAGCTCTGAGTCATTCATATGCATACATCTACCAGAGAGTTTGCCATTCAAGTTCATAGCTCCCTTTATGAATCTAGCTAGTCTATTAACTACTACTTGTGGACATTGGGCTTTAAGTAACGTGGTTGCTTCCCACTGAAGTTCACATACAGGACATTGGTGATCACTATTAGCTCTTTCCCCTACTTTAAACGAGCCATATAGGGGCAGGACAGAAGCAGAGGAGATCGGAAAAGGAACAAGTTACTTACCTGTAACTGTTGTTCTCCAGCATGGGCCTGGCATGGATTCACATGCTCATGAATATTCCCAGTCAGGCCGGGAATCCTCGGTATAGAAAAAAATCAGTATCAGTTTCGTTTCTGATCTGTCTTTCTTAGTAGTAACCAATCACTGGTCTCTGGGTCATACTGCCCCCAGCCAATGACTGCCCTCTCCCTAAGCCCCGCCCCTGGCAGCCATCCTCAGATTTGGTAGCACGTGAAGTGGCAGTATGACCAAGTGAAGAGCCGCAGAGGGGTAGGCGGGAGGGTTCGCATGTGAATCCATGCCAGACCCATGCTGGAGAACAACAGTTACAGGTAAGTAACTTGTTCCTTCTCCAGCATGGGGTCTGGCATGGATTCACATGCTCATGAATATAAGAATACATAGCAGTATAAACATACACAACCACGGGAGGTGGCAAAAGGCTCAATATCAAGCAATACAACAACTCAACATCAAGCAACTCTTACCTCCTCATCAGGCTCACCTTAGGCGAACAGGTTGCGCAGCACTGCCTGGCCGACTCTGGACTCCTCCCTGGAATCCCGGTCGACGCAGTAGAATCTTGTGAAGGTGTGCGTCGACCTCCACGCAGCAGCCCTGCAGATGTCGAGCAGGGGCACACCAGACAGGAACGCCTTAGTAGCAGCGATCGCTCTGGCCAACCGGTGACAGTGCATGATGCAGCCGGAGAGCCATCTGGAAATGGAAGTCTTCGAGAGAGCCTTCCCTTGATTCACAGGTCCAAAATTCACAAACAACTGTGATGTCTTCCGAAAACTCTTTGTGCGGTCCACGTAGAACTTCAGCGCTCTAGCTACATCCAGCGAGTGCAGAGTCCTCTCAGCCGGCGACGAAGGCGACGGGAAGAAAACTGGCAACACCAAGGGCTCGTTGAGGTGGAAGTCCGACGGCACCTTGGGCATGAAGGAGGGGTGCGTCCTTAGCACCACCCTTGTGTCGTGACAAGTCAAGTATGGAGGCCTGCCAGACAGGGCCTGGATCTCTCCCACTCGTCGTGCAGAGGTGATGGCCACGAGGAATGCTGTCTTCCACGACAGAAACTTCAACGGCACTGAATGCATAGGCTCGAATGGTGCCCCCCCATGAGCCTGGTCAGCACCACGTTGAGCTCCCACGCCAGGGCAGGGGCCTTCACCGGTGGGAATGATCGAACAGTCCTTTCATAAATTCCTTCACCAGTCGATAAGACCACAAGGACGCCCGTCCTGTAGTTCTGGTTTAACGTGAGACAGCAGCCAGATGTACCTCGACGGAAGCGTGGGACAGGCCAGCCTTGGCCAAGGACAATAGGTACGGCAATACTTGAGGGGCCGTAATCCGCAGAGGGTTAATCTTCTGTGCACGGCACCAGACAGAGAACCTCTTCCATTTGTGTCCGTAGCACTTGAGAGTTGAGGATGCCCTGGCCTTCGCAAGAACCTCTCTGCAGTCGGCCGGGATGTCGTATCCTCCAAACTCTAGTGCTGCAGGAGCCAGGCCTGCAAGTTCAGCGACTCTGGTTCGTGATGAAGAATGGCGCCTCCTTCTCTGGAGAGAAGATCGGCGTCCGTCGGCAGCTTGACTGGTGTGGATGCTGACAAGTCCAGAAGGTCCGGGAACCAGATCTGCCTCGGCCACGCCGGTGCGACGAGGATCATCCTGCACCGGGACCTCTTGAGCTGGTTGACGAGCCGGAGTAGCAACGGCAACGGCGAGAACGCATAAAAGAACAGGCCATCCCTAGGGAACGAGAAAGCATCGCCCATGCTCCTCTGTTGGGGAAACCTGCTGGCGAACCTCCGACACTTGGAGTTTGCCGCCGTCGCGAAGAGATCAATCTGGGGCTCGCCCCATCGTCAGAAGAGTCGGTCCACTTGATCCTGGCGCAGTTCACACTCGTGGCACGAGCGCAGCTCCCTGCTGAGTGAGTCGGTGATGGTGTATTTTATCCCTGCCAGATGAAAGGGTACCAGAAACATCCCTTGGGCGACGGCCCAATGCCACAGATCCTGGGCTTCCTTGGATAGGGCAGGGGATCTGGTTCTGCCCTGCTTCCGAATGTAAAACATCATGGTGGTGTTGTCGGTGAAGATCCTCACCACCTTGCCCTTGAGGGACGGAAGGAAGGACCTGAGGGCCCAGAACACTGCACAGAGCTCCAAGATGATGTGGAGAGTCTTCTCCTCCCGGAGCCAAAGGCCTCTCGCGTGGAGACCCCCCTGGTGTGCGCTCCCCAACCTTCCAGGGAGGCATCCGTCGTCACTGTCACCTGGTGGGCCGGGGCTAGGAAACCTGTTCCCGCCGTCAGATGAGAACGGACACCCCACCATCGTATCGCCTGACGGAACGCTTCATCGTTCGGGATCCTGTCCTCAAAGCTGCCCGTTGTCTGGATCCAGTGGGCGTCGAGGAATTCTTGCAAGGGTCGCATCCGAAGTCTGCAGTGGCGCACCAAATAAATGCAGGAGGACATCATTCCGAGGAGGGACTTGATAGACCTCACTCTGGCCACGTCCGTGGCCAGCAGACGTTGCACCTTTCCCAGGATGGTCCTTATCCTTTCCTCCGGCGGTGAGGCCCGCCGCGCCACTGTGTCAAGCTGTGCTCCCAGAAACAGGGCGACTTGCGACGGGACCAGGTGGGATTTTGGAAAGTTGGAGAACCCCAGGTCCGTGAGCAGCTGGACGGTCTTCGCAGTGCGTTCCACGGCGAGCTACCTTGTCCTTGCCCGTATGAGCCAGTCGTCCAGGTAGGGGTAGACGTGGATCCCCGCAGGCGCAGCCGCGCCGCCACCGTTTCTAGGCACTTGATGAACACCCTGGGCGCCGATTTTAATCCGAACGGGAGGGCCTTGAACTGGTAGTGCCGCCCTTTGACCACGAACCTGAGGAACTTTTGGTGTCTTGTTAGAATAGGGATGTGGAAGTATGCAGCCTCCAAGTCCAACGACGACAGGAAATCGCCCTCCTCCAGCTGTCCCAGCACGTGCTGGAGGATGACCATCCGGAACTTCTGTGCCTTGATGTATTTGTTCAGTCGTCGCAGGTCCAGGATGGGACGCCATCCTCCTGTCTTTACGAGGAAGTATCTTGAGTAAACTCCGGGGCCCCGAAGCCTCTTTGGAACGAGCTCGATGGCACCTTTCCTGAGCATCGCCCTTACTTCCAACAGCAGTTGAGGGACGTGATTTTCCTTCCTGGCCACGGGAGAAATGCAGGGGCACCTCTTGTGGAACTCGAGGGCGTGCCCCAGGGCCAGGGCGTCCAGCACCCAAAGGTCAGTGGAGATGGACTCCCACACGCCGACGAACTTCATCAGCCGGCCTCCAAACGGGGTGCTTCGGCGGGGGCCCGACCCGACGGTCGGTTCAATCTTGCTTGGAGGCCGCTTTGCCTCCTTGACCACCTTGGCGACGACGGCGGGATCCACCTGACTTGCCGCGTCCCCTGTAGGCCTCCTGCGACGAAGATCTTGCCGCTTGACGGTACGTAGATGAGCTGCTGTCGGCTCCCTTGGAGGCACCATGTCTGCCTCCGGAGCTCCGAAAGGACAGCCGTCGCTGTTGGAGCACACCCAGTGCACGGGCCGTCTCCGTGTCCGTCTTGATTGCCTGAAGGGACTCATCAACCGCCTTGCCAAAAAAGTTGTTCCCATCGAAGGGCATGTCCAAAACCTTGGTCTGTACGTCCTGGCGGAAATCCGTCGCCTTGAGCCATCCTCGTCGTCTCAGGCAAACGCTGTTGCCCAACTGACGGAAACCGGTGTCAGCGATGTCCGTAGCCACCATAATGGCGTGGTCCGAGGCAATCTCACCTTCCTGTAAGATTTCCAGGGCCTCAGTCCTCTTGCCGTCCGGAAGGAAATCCAACAGAGGGGCGATCTTGAACCATAACTCCCTGTCGTAGCGGGCTATGATGGCCAGGGCGTTGGCCGCCTTGATGGTCGTCGCTGCAGATGAGATGACCCGTCGTCCCATCGCATCCAGCTTCCTACCCTCGCCGTCCGGCGGGGAGGTTGAAGTCGAGGCCGATGCCCCCCCAGCTTTCTTCTTGGCTGCCGCCGAAACGACCGAATCCGGGGTAGGTTGCGCCTTAAGGCACAAGGGGGCAGCGTCGGGGACCTGGTACTTCTCGTACCTCTTTGCAAGAGCCATGGCAGCGTTCTTGAGGAGGGCGAGCCCCCCATCCCAGATGTCATCAAGAAGCGGTACGGCGAGGACCGTCTTCCTTTTAGCCTTGCGCCGTTGGTAAAGGAACCCTTCCTTCTTTTCTTCGGGGCAGAGCTGGAAGAGCTCGGATGCCCTAGAAATCATAGCATGGAAGGATCTAATCTCGTCGGGTGGGGATGCCCGGGCAGGGGGCGACGGGGGACACGTCCCGTCGTTGCCCCCGTCGTCATCCGTACCAGTCGTAGTCGTATCCATGCCTGTATCATCCCTGTGGGTAGTGGACTGGGGGGGAAGGCAGAGAAGGCCGCAGAGGCGGGAGAGGAGGCCTAGGATGCGTCCTCCTCCTCTTAAGTGGTGGGCTCTCCGAAGGTCCTGGCTCCGGTACCTCCTTCGGGGGAAGGGGCAACCTAGTCCTCATCTCCGAGCATAAGGACTGGATGGCTGACAAAATGGCCGCCGAGTTGTCCTGCGGCGCCGGAAACGACGGGAGCGAGGGCTCTTGAGGAGCCTCGTCTGCGTAACCGTCGCCCTCATCGTCGCCCTCGTCGGGATCCCTCCCAATGGGTTGGGCCTCCTCCACGACTTGGATGAGCTCCTCTTCAGAGGTCGTGTCCGTATCCACGACGGCCACCAGCCCCTCCCCCACCCTTTCCAACGAGGACTTCGTGGGGGTCTTCTCAATGGGCCTGAAAGACGACTCCCTCCACAGTGGCAGGGCGACTCTGGTACCTGAGGGCGCCTCCACTGGTGTAGCCTCCACAGGCTGAGCCAAGGCCGCGGCGACATCCTCAATCGAGGTCTTAGCAGGGTGAATTAAGGCCTACGTCACCTTCTGTACGCCTGGGGCCTTTACCTTGGAGGAAGGGTCTGTGCCTCGCTCTCCCTCTGCCGGAATCTTCGAGATCGACTGGGGCCTCTCCAGAAGCTTCGCCGGGTTCTCGGATTTCCTCTTACCCGAGCCAGAGCGTTGGCTCGTGGTCGATGGCGCCGGGGAGGATGCGCCCTGCCTGGCAGCCAAGAAGCCCGACCGTTCGACGCTCTCGGTGCCCTCGGACTCGCGGTGCTTAGCCTTTTGTTGGGCCCCCGTCGCCGGAGCACCCTCACAGGACTTAGAAGACCGATTGGACTTCTTTTTCTTCTTCTCGCCTGGCGGGCTCTTACCTTCCAGCCAGTTGGCGAGACGGAGGTGGCGATCCTTCATGGTCCGCTCCGACATGTTCCCACAAAACGCGCATTCCTTTTCCTTGTGCGTCTTGTCCTCATGGAGACAGTAGAGGCATAATGAATGCTCGTCCTCCTTGAAAACGTTCTGAGCTGGCATCCAGGGCAGGTCCTGAACAGCTTCCCGTTGTCATGAGCACTACTCCCGAGGAGCCAGGACTGGCCCAGCGCCCCCGGAAGCAGACCCTTCTTCCACATCTCCGGACCCAGCAAACCCCTACAGGGGCCCTTTGGACCGTGTCCTGGCGCCTTTGGCGCCAGGCTCATAAAGGACTTCAGTCCCGGCACCATAGGCACGGGGCTCATATTGATAAACTGTGTAATAATGCTTGGGTGGACTTACCTGAGGCAGACCATGCTGCATACTTACCCAGAACAATCCAGTCTGGCTGAAGTCCCCAGCCATCAGGGCTGGGAGGAACTATTTCCTCTATTCAGGAACTCTTTTCTTACCTGGGTGGGGCCGGTGGAAGAACACACACCTGAAGCACTTCTCTGCTATTTAAACCACTCCCGATGGAATACACGTACTTTGCGTTATTCTGCATCAGCAGCAGGACGCTCACCAAGTCGGCTCCTGCATCCTGGCTCCTGACACGCCCGCCAGCACCCGGAACACCTGCAAACAGACAAGAAAAGAGAAGGCGAGCATTAGAAATTACTTACCGGAATCCGGCCTCAGCAATACTACCTCCGACGATCCTGCAAAGGAAAGGTACAAGATTAGCAGCGCTCTCAAACGCTCGCAACCGCGCCGCCTTGCCTTACCCATCTGTGGCCTCGCCGAACTCTACCGCAGCCACGACGCCGGCAGCATCTCAGCACCTGAAAAACAGAAAAAGACAGTCATTAGAGATGCCCGCTCTAAAGCGGCCACATTTCTTCCACTTACTTACGTGCCTCATCACGCGCGACAGCGGCTGTGTCGCCGGCAGCATCTCGGCACCTGTAAGCAGAAAAAGACAATCATTAGAAGTAAGCAGTCGCTTTTCTTTCACTTACCTTCCCCCTCCGCGGCTACGACGCCAGCTACATCCCAGCACCTGCATAAGAGGAATACATGGTGAGCACTAACTAAGCACGGAGAACAAATACTCACCAAGAGACTTACCAGCTTTAGGTTTCTGGGCCCCGGCTCCTGTGGAGAAAAGACACTCATACTTACGGCTACCGTAGGAGAAACGAAGGACACAGTGTCCGCAACTATTTCCCATCCAGTGACGTAACTGGATTCTATGCACCCCTGCACCTGAAGCAGGATGGAGAGCTCATCTTTACAATACCTAAGGTGAGAGCTCGCAGAAACCAAGTTGGGGGTCAAGAAGAGTGCGAAACAGGAGATTGGTGGGAACACATATCCACCCCAGCTGGTAATCAATCCCTTTTCTTCCACCTGCAGAAAACTTACTCTACAAGCCCGGCAATCCAAATTCGGAGGCCCCGTCCAGAGCATCTTCCGGGCCCTGCGCCTCACGATAGAAGAAACGGTAGCAGTCCAGTTCGAGTCAGCGTCTCTGTGGGAATCAGGTGAGCGTTACACCCGGGCGTTGAGCTCCCTTTCTCTTGGGCCATGTCCGGGGTAGGCCTCGGAACTTCTGGAATCCTCCAAAAGCGTAACTCGACGAAATCTTCACCCTTGAGGGGCGTAGAAACTCCGAAACGGATCCCCGTTGATCGGAAGTAGAAACGGTGGAGCTTGAGGCTCTATTTAACTGAAAATATGAGAAAATCTCCTGAAAAAAGCGCGAAAACGCAGCAAAAGCTCGAGAGCTAAGCACGAGGACTCCCAAAACTTGAACGTGCGGTAAAAATCTGAGGATGGCTGCCAGGGGCGGGGCTTAGGGAGAAGGCAGTCATTGGCTGGGGGCAGTATGACCCAGAGACCAGTGATTGGTTACTACTGAGAAAGACAGATCAGAAACGAAACGGATACTGATTTTTTCTATACAGAGGATTCCCGGCCTGACGACGGGGAATATTCACGAGCATGTGAATCCATGCCAGACCCCATGCTGGAGAACATAATTAAGTATGGATGAAGACATTCCCCGACTCCAGGTTTTGGCTGGTGGCACATCTCCCTCAATCGCACCGTTCAGCGGGGTAGGATTCCACTTGGCTAGGCAGGTTAACCATTGGACACCCTTCCGTGAGGCCTTCCTTAGGTCTTTTACCCCATTCAAATCACATGCAGTTATACATTGAGCATTTAAATCCCCAGCCAGAATAATTTCAACCGGTTCATTTCGTGACTTTAACAGGAGAAGTTCAGATACATTTTCTATGAAATAAATCAAATCACCCCAAGTGGCATTCCAGTAGATAATTACAGTAACAGATTTCTCTCCTAATTTCGAAGGGATTTTTAGTAGAATAGCTTGCAAACCATAAACTAACTGGAACCACTTCCATATCCGAGACAAAAGGGTTTCGCACTGCTATTGTCGAACAGCCCGATGGACGGCAACATTTCTTTATAGTAGCAGGCTGGGGAAAGTGGGTAAATGCCTCTATTTGAAATTATCAGTCATCCATGTTTCTTGTAGTAAGATCAAAATCATTTTCACCAAAGATGAGACTTTTCATGGCTTTTGTTCTAAAAGAACTGGGACCTTGAGTGTTCCAATTTATGAATCTCCACACCCCCATAGTTGGAGAGAATCTGCAGTGACACCCAATTTCTGAAAGATCTGGCTTAAAATGTCTGGCAGCATGGACCACACTTCAGCCTTAGTTGCATTCTGAGGGTCACCCTTTGTTGAACTAGCTAGTTTTCCAGAATTGGCTGAAGGCCTTTCTTCAGTAGCCTCCAGATCCTTCATTGGGCAATCAGTTAACACTTCATAATCCAAGCTCCATAGATTGTGCCTAGCGGCAAAAAAAGCCTCGGCCGCTAATTTAGACTTTAGGGCTATTTCAACTAATGATGTATCCTTTCTATCAGGGAAGCAGACAAATTAGATCCAGAATTTGGTTAAAGATTGATAAAATCGTACTACGATTTAAAGCTCTCCTTGCCATCTTTGGCTTCATATATTTCATCCACAATCTGGGTATGGCATAAGGACGAATTGAGACTCTGGGGACTCTTGGATCGATCCTGGATACAGCTATTTATTTTAGAATTTTCAGATACACTAGTCCAGGAATCTTGAGTCACTGCCCCCCCCCATTAAGATGATCACATCACATGGAGATCAAATGCCCCAGAGGCGTTACCAAATACCTCTTTTTTGCAGGGGCTACCTCCATAGGAACCTCCTGTTGCTGTATTACTAGCTGGGAGTTTGGTTTATTCCTTAGAAATATCTGGGCTAGTTTGCTCAGTTTTGTGGGGTTGGGGGGTCAGAATTGTGTGTTTTCAATGTGCAATCTTACCACTGCTAAAGCCACCTCTGTCTGAATGACAATACGTTTTTCTTTTCTCCACTAGGTGAGAACTTTCCAAGTCTCCCTTCACCGTTGATACAAAGCTCTTTCCACTGTCACCCACCCTCTCGGTAGTAGCACTCTTGATTTTACACGAACCAACTTTTTTTTTTTTTTTTTTTTTTTAAACGCTTCCATTGTCTGCTTCTAGTTTCCTCCGACTGTGGAGTAGGATTCGAAAGAGCTTGCACAAAACTCGCGGTGACACTGTTTCAGATTATTTTGGCTATTCGATTTTTAGATTCTGGCTGTAGATCCTCTCTGGGCTTACACACTGGTTTGTTCCTTTTATTTATTTTCACCTGATTCTCAATTGTTTTGTCAGAGCACTGCCTTTTTTCTTTCTAACTCCCTGTCAGCCTTTCAGATTCTTTTAAATTCTGGTCAACCGTTGATTGGTCCTTGTTTTCTGCCACTTGAGCCAATCTTCTGAACTCCTCCAGAACAGAATCAGACAAGGGGGTATCATCAAAAATCGTGGTTGAAGACAAATTTGGTACAATCTCAACTACAGCAGCCTTCGCTCAAACTGGAGAGTCCTAAGGGGCTTTGGATCAGGTCAGCTTATCAGCTGAGTTTCCAATATTGCAAATAAATCCCCCCACCTTGTCCGTTACGGTCACAAATTCACTCACATTCGAGTCTGTAACCAGCTTGTGTTCTGGGATGTTTGAGGTTACTGTGGTATTTAAAGCATTCGTAAGTCCCACTAGGCAGGATTCAACCGTTCCAACCTCCTTTGTTAGCTCTATTAATATCCCTGAATGCAACTGCACTCCACTTTTAAGTTGCTCGAATATATTTACCAACAAACTAAAAACAAAATTCAAGGCTTGGAGCGTAATATCAGAAGTTTGCAGCCCTTTCGCATTTCCCACAGGAATTTGACCTTGATTAGATTGTACTTCCACCAATTGAGTTTGTTAATTGGCATTTATCAAGATTGGGCTAGAAAAGGAGGTTTGGTTTCATACATCAGCAGTATTGCTCATTGTATTTTGTTTTGCTATTTGTTGAAACTGTGCATGATCTAGGATTGATTCTGGTCTCTCCACATCTATTTGACTCATTTATCCACATATTTCTAGGGACCATATCCCCATGGCTGCTGCTTCGTCTTTTGGGGAAATAGTCCTGAATTTTCTTTTTCATGGTTGTCGCTGTAAGAGTCCACTCTAAACAGGACGAAAAGATTCGCTCTCGCATTGATTTACAGGCAGCGTATTTCCCCCCACCATCCCACTGTCTACTGCAATCACTTCATGTGGGGAAAAACTCACAACTCCGCCCTCCAGTATTCCAGGATTTGTTTTTAACAAATAATCCTGTCCCCGTTGATTTGTATCATTTGTATGCACTTTAGCTCGGACTGATCTAGTACTTTTTGCTACTCTGTCTACAGTAGCAAGCAGGCCATGTTGCCACTCCGGCTGTTCACAATCTACTTCAGGGCCCCTTAAATCACCCATCATTGCTCCGCCTCAAGTGGTATACCATTGGCAGCCATTTTAATTTAAACTCACAAGACCAAAGCAGGCGTGAGGAAGAAGGGGGGGGGTGTGGGGGGAGTGCTCAGTATTTTCAAATTGAAGTCACTGAAATTTGGTAATTAGCAGCCCTTAAGGGGACGACCAGTACAAGCAGACTCGCAATGTTATTCCTTACTTCCCACAACGGGTAAGAAACCACTCACTGGTTTTCCGGCGATGTTCGACTTTAACCAGTGAATTGCCTGGAACTCCGTTCCGGAGCGGGATCATGTTAAAAGAGTCTTGCCCACAGCCACAAACTGCCAACAACTAACTGCAAACAACTGCCGACAACTAACTGCCGACAACTAACTGCCGACAACTAACTGCCGACAACTAACTGCCGACAACTAACTGCCGACAACTAACTGCCGACAACTAACTGCCGACAACTAACTGCCGACAACTAACTGCCGACAACTAACTGCCGACAACTAACTGCCGACAACTAACTGCCGACAACTGCCGCTGACTCTGCGGTGCTGCAGACCAGTATATGAAGCCAGCTCCTCCTCTTCTCCATGACAGCAAAGAAAGACTGTCAGGGACCAGCAAACCAACAACAACTGCAGCTAGACTCTGCAGCATGAACATGTTACCCTAAATTTAATTCCAACAGCACCTGCTTTCAGGAAGCTTGTACTATAATGGTCAACTACTGCTACCAATAAGAGAAACCCAGGGAACCCTTGTCAATCCCATATATGTAGTCTGCTTGCGCTCAACACCTGAATCCCAGTGAAAGCTCCTAACAAAGTACAGTAAGTTCCTTCATAAACGTAACTTGGCCACTCAGTAGCATGGATTGTATCCAACAAGACTTGCACTGTTCACAAACTACACAATTAAAAAAAACTTTCCTTTTTGCTACAAACGTCAGTAGCAGAAGGCAGTGACCTAGTAGAGACCATGCAACCCATCAGAAATGACACCATGATGCCCCTCAATATAGGATACATCCTTACAATCATGTACCTAGAATACAGTCTACTTTAATATTGGGCAGTGTAGACTAATCAATGGTGGTGCCGAACAGCAGGTGAAGGCTCTACAAGTGCCAATAACATTAACACAAGAGTGTACACATATACACCCCCCCCCCTTTCTCGACAAATAGCCTCCTACCCGGAGATCACTAGAAATCACACTATTTGTCTAACTAAAGTCTTTGAGCACTTAAAACTGAAATCTTCTCCATCAGGGCATTAAAAAAGATATTAAACAATCAGAAACCCTCATGTTTTTAACATTCAACTAGGACAGATTTTGAAATAGATCCAAAAGGCAACGCAATGATGTTTTAGAAGTCAAACAAGTGGAGCTAAAAGTGATCAGAGATGCACACTTCGATACAAAAACTTCCAGGTTTGGGGTGGCCAATCTGCAATTAAGACTACAGTAGATTATTCAAATAAATTGGACTGCTAGCACCCTGTTCAAGATAGCGAATTTCTGGGAAAGCATTTAATTCAGTGACCTCAGCAAAGCCCCAATCTAGACTACATACTTAAAGCGCATCTTCTCCTCCATGTCCTCCGGCGGCTCATGTGTGATGAGGTGCACCAGCTCCTCCATGCACTCCTGCCGGCAAATAAACTCCAGGAGTTTGCGGTTCTGCGCCTTGCACTCCTGTAAAATATCATCTTCATCCATCAGCTCCTGCAGGGTCACATCATCTTTGTCTAGCAGCTTGTCAATGTGCGACGTTGTGTTCAAATCAAACTTCCAGAACATGGTGATGGGGGTACGGCTACCTGCAATCCAATGAAAGAGAGATCAGTGCTTAGGGATGCAAATTCCATACAAATTACTCTTCAAAGCTTCACTGGATTATGTATACTAATCTGTCCTCCTATTAAGCCCTATGTATCAGTGTGGTACTAAACTAATTAAATGGCAACCAGTACATTGTTTAACCCCCCCCCCACCCCCTTTACTGCTGCATGCATAATTTTGCAGCATCCAGTGCACCAAGCAGTAAATGGGGTATGCATGTGCCATGTTCTTAGCACTAAAACCATTGTGCCAAGAACATGACCTACACTTGTGCAGACCAAGCTATAGAGACCATTAAAAGACGACAAGACTAAACAAGCCTCCCCATCAACGATTGTCCTCTTCATCCATCTCAGGCTGTTTTTATAAACCTATCATTTGTCACCACAACTCATGAAGCAGGGGACTGGGATCATCACTGCCCCTTTCCAGGACTACAAATCTCAGAAGCACGTCACACCAATAGTAACTCCATTACATGGAATCAAAAGACTGATCTCCATTATTTACCATCACAAACTCTAGCTGAGCGTAAAATTAAGCTATTTGGAACCAGACTGAGAAGGTTCACAGGTGATGCACATTGTCACTTTAAAGGCGGATGTGTGCCAAGCAGAAAAACAATTGGTCTTCAGTAGGCATTGTCACAGATTGGATGTTTGGGACCAAGAAGTACACCAATGCTAAGTGCTTAATGTTAAAGATTTTATATACAGGGGCGGGCCAACTTAAATCTAAACGGGAACTCCACCCAACAAAAGCACAAAACAGGATGACCTTCTATAAATGTCTCTTATGGCAGCTTTCCCAATCTCTAGTTGAGTGGTCCAAAGTCCTAGAAGAGTTACCTCACCATTCCTTGCAACTTCAGGATGTACCTCTAGTCAATCTTCTTCACTCTCCTTGTCTGAAGATGTATAATCATTAGTGCCTCGCTCTCATCCACCTCCTCCTGATCTACCTCCCTCGAAGCCTTCTAATATTACTCTTGTCTGCAACTCCACTCCAGGTTTTGCTTTCCCCCTCTCCTTTCTTTCCCCTTTAACTCTCACTACTTCATCTTCTGTGAAGATCACATCCTCCTCTATTGCTGCTTCTTCTCCAGCTTCCCTCCGAAGAAGGCTGTAGACATGAGGGTGCTGCAAAGTCTCTGCAACAACTCTCCTCTGTAGCCTTCCTCCAACAGGAGCTTCCTGCTTCTGTCAACCACCACATTAGACTAGGCTGCCTAGCTTATATAGCAACACACCCCCTCCCCATGATTGGCAGAACTAGGGCTGACGGTCTGCAGCTGTAAGCCTAAAAGGTGCAACGGTTGGTATTGGCGTGGCTCCCACTTACCGATGGCCCAAATGAGGCTGAAGGGGCCAGGCTAAACCTGTAAGAGCCCTTGTGGCGATTTTTACAGTCTGTGTGCATGGAGAGGCTGAGCAAGCTGTTTGAAGACATCCTACTGTGCTGATATTGGGAAGGTATGTGTGCTACAGGGCCATATGGGTATTTAGGTTCTCATAGCCTCTGCCGGTGATTGAAGGATCAGGTTATTGCCCATGTCCATTTTGGGTTTTCCAGTTGGGAGAGCAGTGCATTGAGAGAGATAGGGTACATCTGAGGGTGGTTTGCCTCGACAATTTCTGTATTTGGTTCCTGAGACAGGTTTCCGGTTGTGTTCACTGGCGTATGTGGCCTGACTGGGTATTTTGCCAAGTTTACCTTCACCCTGCTCCCGAATTGCAGTTCCCGGATCTACTGTGTTTAGTTTTGGTTCTTCACAGGCATTATGGGAAATGTGGCCATCAGTTGAAGTTGCAGGCAGGGAATGTCATCACAGCATGTTAGGGTAGAGTGTGCCCCCTAGGAAATTTGCTATTTTCTTATGTGCCCCGATCATAACAGTGGGTACTCCAACAAGAGCAAGTGGGGGCTACTTTTCGGATCACTCCCTTTCCTTGGCTTACCGCATCTAAGAAATGACTCAAAATGACATTTTAATTATTTATATCTGCTTCTCAGAAATTAGTCGAGTGTGTTCCACTTTACAGATCAAGCCACACTGCGGAGCATTTCAATATTCTCGCTCCAGCAAGTTGTCAGAGGCTAACATGGCAGCAGAGTAGTGACAGTCTACGCCCCTTATCTGTTTTGATTATCTCGTTGCCTTTCCTTAACAGAAATGGTAGTTTCATTTGTGGCTTCTATTCATATATGTGAGGAAGCTTGGCAGTATCCCCACATCAAAGATGGCTGCCCTTGGCCAGGCCACAAGAGCACCCCCTGCAGTGCTCCCAGATCCCTCGGACATCAAGGCCTTAAGACATCTCACAGGTAAGACCGCAGACTCGCTGCTCCTCCTGCTCCGTGCCCACCAACACAATGCTTGCTCCCAGTCCGTTCTTCCAGCATGAGATACCACGCTCGGCTGCATCTCCCAGGCCGGCATACCCACTCACTAGGTTTGGTCGTTCCTCGCACACACTGGGTAGCACCACTGTGCTGTGCAGTCTTTCTCCTCCTTAACAGGCCGCATACAGTGCCGACAGGCCCCAGGGGACCGGCTTCCCCACCTCCATGAGTCCAGAACTCACCAAGGACGTTCCTGCACCGCCGCCATTTTAGCCACACCCCCTTTACACAATATTTTAACTCTAAAACAGATATCTTTCTGTCACCATACTTCTTTAGCCTGAAATCATGCAAATTGAGATGCATTTTTCCCTTAAAGTTACTTTTCACATCAGGAAGTAATGGAGCTATCCTGTGGCACCACTCTGTTGGTACCACAGATCTGAACATATTAGAGCTGGCATGGTGGAAGCAAAGGGATGACTCCTATCTAGTAGGGGCTATGTGCTTATTCCATAAGGGAACACCTAGAAATAAAGACGCCGACACTAAGGTAATAAAAGTACGTCATTAAATGTGTAGGGTAGGTTTTATTTATGTGTGTGTTCAATGTGTTTGGCTTTGGATCAAACCATCCAGTCCACAATGGGGCTGGATGGAATGTTAATAAAGGCAAAAAAGGAAAAACAAAAGGAATAGAACTCCTCTGCCCAAGAATGTGCTGGGCATGGGAAAACAAATAAATCCCAAGAGGATTGAAATAAAATGAGAGTTAGAAAAGACAGTTCGAAAAGGACAGGAAGGAAGTGAAGAAAAAGACAGCAGAGAAGGAGAAAAAGATTTACCTCGGGGTCACTGCCTGGGTGTGGTGGGCATGTGTAGAGCCCCCTGAAGAGTGAGCCAAGGGGCCTAACTGCTTATCCCCGGGGGCAGGTCGACTGCACGGGGCGCTGGTGGATGTCAGCCAACGAGGCCCACCGAGAATATTTAAAAGGGCTGCAGGCATGGCAGTGATCCTTGGTGGCCCTCACTCCAACCGGGTCAGCCAGAAGAATGAAAGGCTGGAGATATAGTGATGTGGGCGGGCCACCCACTTGCGCAGGACGTCACCCAGAAGCCCACCAGAGCACGGGTGGCCCCATGTGGTGAACAAGGCCACCTTGAAGAAAGAAGCGGGCCAGGACCCCATCTACCATTAGGGGGCAGGCCCCAGCCAGCCCTTCACCCAGCCTGGCAGCCAGCCCTTGGGGTGCTAGGGTCACCAGAGACCGCCCTTGGAGGTACTGTTAAGGGGGTGACTGACTGCAGTAGTCGCCTCCATAGTGACATACTGTTTATATAGTGTTATACGTTGTATATATGGTGTATGTCAATGTATATATATGTATGCAAATTCATATGTATATATTTAAATATTAAGTAGGATGTTTAGTAGGGAAAAGTAGAATGGGCTATATAAAAAAGAAATGTTATGTAGACTTAAAAGTTAAGCAGAGGGGTATAATATATATAAAGATATTAAGAAAAAGGGGTAGAGCGGAGGTACCCTGGCGAGAGGTAGTGGGACAGTGGCAGCCTACCTGAGGCCGCCCATCAAGAGGGGACATCCTCTGGCCTCACACTCCATGTGGGTAGAATTTGAGTGTAGTTAAGGGGTCTGTTGTGTCAGAATCACCCCAAGGATCCCAGAGACCCCTCCAAGGAAGGGTAAGGTGACATTGCAGGCACCCTATTTAGGTGGTGCTCCTGCCAGGGGAATCCTAGGGAATTGGAAAGGGAAGACTATTAAAAAAAAAAAAAAAGAAAAAGTATAAATAGGGGTCCCCGTTGGGATCCCTAGAAAATATACTCTGGTGGCTGTCCATTAGTGATCAAGGAACTCGGGGTGTGGCCCATCTCCTATTTAAGCAATTTTATTTAGCAGGTGAAGCGCCCCTTCCTACCCAGCGGGCTGGGGTGTGGGGGCATGGGTTTCCACAGGAACTGTCCCTGCTCCGGGAAAGGGAAGGGCACACTCTCTCACTGAACAGGGCCAGGAAACAGGGGCTACATTGCTTTTTCTTATTGGTGGTATTTTTGCTCCTTTTTTGTGGGTCGCGTTTGCCATTTGTCTGGGATTAAAAGCGACTGTAGGGCTGTTTGTTGCTCTTTCTTACTCAACCAACGAGAGTTATCTCTTGGCCATCCTTCAATCTAGTCTGCATCAATGGTCCTGTATGTTTGTTGCCAGTGTCACTGCCTGTGGAGACTGCTTCTTGGAACTGAAGCCATAACCGCAACCAGCGTAAAAACTATTATAACTCATCTCTTCACCCTCATATCTCCTGGACTTCTTTGAGCATTTCCAGCAGTCCTTTCTAAGTCTTAGTGGTCTTCCACCTGTAAATTAATGGCTGGTCCTTTTCTTCAGTGCATGGGGGAATCCACCTGCAAACCCTTGTCCTGGGCACTGGACCACAAAACGATCTGCCTCTGCAGCAAGCCTCACTCCAGGGCCTCATCCAAACCTGGTCTGGATCACCACTGGTGGGGTCTCTGGTCAACATCCATTTGAGAATCTGCAGCCCCCAATGAATTTGTTAACTTCAGACAGGTTACAACTATAACCCCAGAGCTGCCTACTGCCTTAGTCCTGTTAATTTCCATGGACGAACACAACCTATATTAAAGTACTGAAACGTCTTGTTGATTACTGGCTTTAATTTATTGATGCGTGTCAGCACACTTTTTACTATTATGTTTCTAATATTGGTAGCCAATTGTAATGAAGACATTTATTTTATGCTGAGAGTGAAAGAAAGAGTGCGAGAAGGAATGCGATAGTGAGCACGAGAGAAAGGCAAGAGAGCGCTAACAGTTTGCTCTCCCGAAGCCAACATTATATGTTTTAGGGTAAATCTCCCCAACAAAAACCCATACAGATATTGTGTGCAAGCCAGCACTACAGAAGCCTGTTGCAAGTGTCCCTCTCGGCTAATCCAGGCAATCAGAATCAGGCCCTCTGGGTTATTCCCATAAATGAGCCATCACTGTATGTCAAGCAACAGCAACCATATCATCAAATCGTGCTCGGGATAATCCCAGAATACCCCTTCTGTGAATTGTCCAGTACTTCAGAAACCATGCCTGTAATAGTCTCGAAAAAACGCCCAAGCCAATCATTTCTCTAGTTAATGCAGTCCCAAACCACGTGCAAGAATCCTGCTTTGAAATAGTTTCAGCATATGTACTAGCTCGATAACCCCTGGTTTATCTTGTTTAGTCTCCTGGGGGTCAGATAGTTCTGATGTAGAATGTTATGCATGATCAATTTAAACCTGGCCCTGTTGGAGACTCATCTCACTTGACTACGCACTCTCAGCAATGAAGCATAATGTGTTGGTTTCCATTTGCCACCCTCCCATGCATACTTCACTTCCAACACAAAAGGGGACGTGAAATTCCTTGTTCCAAGTACCTCAGGGATATCCCTTTCTTTCAACCAGTTACCTCCAAAAGCAAATGTAACCATACCCTCCAAAAGCATTTGTAACCATACACTAACACCATACACTAACTGCTTGGCAACTGTTTAGACATAATCTGCCTTAAAAAAGCCCCGTTAGGAAGTGTCTTGTAGGGGTGTCCTACTTTGTCAATCAACACAAAACAAACATTCCTCTCTCAAACAGGCTCTCAACCTTTCACATCCATGATTTTCCCAACATTTTCTGTTAACTACCTCTCATATTCTGGCCCACCCAAAGTGGCACTACTGAGTTGTTGCAGTAGGTTTGACAAGCTTTCTTCTGCTTGTAAACTAAACCTGTACTATCAATGCATGTTCCTCCCTAGGACATGATAGCACAACACTAACATGTTTCAGCATTTGCTTATAACAATTCCACATTTGCAATAATTTAAGTCCCACCCCCATTTAGCCACATAGTAAAAAGTATTATTCGGAATCCAGCACCACCAGGCGACTTTCAAAGTGACCCTTCTTGTGGAACTACACCATCACTGCACCCCTCCCGATAGCTTCAAACTAATTTATTTGTCCAATTGTATAAATGGTGATCATATATTATTGTGCATGGTATAGACAGACTGTTTTGTATTTAACCTTCATGATTCATAAAAAATAGCCACCAAGTAAACCGATGTTAGCATTTACCCCTATACTGTTCAGTAATTAAGTCATTTGAATGACATTTTGAAGGGAGTTCACAAAGCACCAAAGGTGTTCCCTTCCCCAAGGCTTAAAGTCTTTCAACAATTTCACAAACTTCAATTCTTCAGTTTCAGTTCACAATCGGTTTCCTTTAGATTCAACCACATGCTCTGTTGCAGGTATTTCCAAGTGACTTTTCCATAGGAGGGTGACCTCAGTCTAGACACTTTTTTCTACTACACGGTGCACCCATTACAGGTCACGCATCCGACACACCCAACTTGCTTCTCCTTCACGTTATCACTGTTTCAGCTTTACAGTGGGATTTGGTTCAGGCTCATTTCACATCCTCTTGATGCTTAACAAATTACTTGTTTGCCACTATTCACATGTTGCACTTTCCCATACTCTTATGGCTCTTGCCAAAGCTTTTTCTCTCAAAACACACAGTTCCTTTAAATGCATATGGCTCTTGCCAATGCTTATATTCTTATGGCTCTGGCCAATGCCTGTCCTCGCAAAGCACACAGTTCCTTTATATTTGTAAGTTTCCACAAAACTGCTCTCATTCAGATCAGTATTCCAAATCCTTACTTTCTTTCGGATCAGTACTTAAAAAGAGCTTGTTTCTACTTGAAATGTCATTTGCATTTACTTTACTTCAGCTAATCGAGATATGGTTCTCCCAAGTTAATCTGGTTTCTCTCCCTGCCAGGTTAAGGCTTTTACACTTTCTGCTGTTTCTTTATACAGGCCACCTCCAATATGCACCGGTGTCCCTTTCCCACTTCACGGAACCCAGCGGGCTCTTCTGGCACCTTTCGTTTCTCTCGTGGTGGTTCGCAATGACTGCTGCAGTGAAGTCTGCTTAGCTTTTACTTCCTTCGGCTTCCTCTGGCTTTCGTGGTCTCCACTTCTCCCAGAGCTCTGGTAAGCCTCGTACGCTTGCTGGCACCTGCGAACGCCCCAGAGTTTTTCCTCTGTTCTCAGTGTCCTCGCAGCCTGCTGCTGTCTTGCTGCGACTCTGGTTGGCAAGACACCCTCGCACCACCACACCAGCACTCGTTCTTCCCTTTGCCAGGCTTCCCAGGGAGGTTGGGTGCTTTTCCGTTCACAAAGATAGCCGACACTGTTCTTTCTGCATTGCAGATATTTAAACATCCCGCCAAGCCATTTGGCTCTCTGACTAGACCGCACATTGTTGGTTCGAGAGTCTTGCCTCTATGTTGCCTCCTTCCTTGTCCCAATACCAAAGTGGTGTGTGTAATAGTAAATGTCAATGGGTAAATAGGAGTCTGACATACAGTAGCCAAAAAGGTCTGAGGGATTGAGGGAACATTTGGAGAGGGAAATGGGGGCTTCCATGTCTAAGGGTACCTCATCTCCTCTTCCCAGTCTCTTCCACCCAGGTAGTCCTACCTTGCATATTCACCCCCGAGGGTCAGGATCCGATAGAGACGACCTCTCCCTGGCCACCAAGGGGCAGGGGGCGGGGGAATATATTGGGGCAAGAAGTGAAGACGCCCTCACATGACCAAGGTGCACAATGACAATAGTTTATTCAAAACTGAGCTGCATACCAAGCTACGTTCCAATTTTCTTACAATTAAAGAGCTTTCACCCTCTGAGCTTAGGCGATAAACTGCACTATGGACAGTTTCTACGTATTAGACGAGACTGCTCTTGCATAGATTTCAAAAGAAATGCTGAACATCTGAGATTGAAATTTGTTGATATATCCAACTGAATAAAACATTTGGAAGGGCTCTAAAACCTGCACAATAAACGGTCAGAAACGCCATACTGCAGCCAAATAAATTAATACAAGATGAAGAATCAGTTGGTTTGGGATACCACCTTCAATAGGGCGCGAATGATTTTCGTCATGTAATACAATGGAATATGGCATCTGGTCCAAGATATGAGCATCACAATAAAAAACCATTGTCCATCCTTACAAAGGCTCGATGTATGAGAATCATTGGAATTCACAAATCGAGTCTGCAGAGAATACACTCACTAAACAAATTGGGTCTATCCCTCACTTTGGACAACTCTAAATGTGCAACCACTATACATGTGAGACGTGTATAGCATGCAGTCCCACTTTGGAATTTAAGGCGGGCACAATGCGAAGAATACATTCCCTACTCCTCTTCCTTTCCAAGTGCAATTCAACAAATGTCATTTATGTTCATCACCGTCTGTGGGGGATTAGATCACGGGCTACATGGAGGGTGTCCTTTAGAATTAATGAACATCGGTCCAGGATTCAAATTGGCCACCAGAGTACTAGATCAATACTTTGTTAGTACTGGATACAGAAAATCAATGGCAATCTATCGAGTTGTGAGATCTCTGAGAAAAGGCAACCTTGAGAACACCCAAAATAGGAGACAAATATTGGAGTGGGACCCTCCAAGCAATTAAGGAGTGTCAGAATGAGTTTTGGATCTGTTCACGGAAGAATCATAATGTTGAGTTTTACACCACTGTGGATCAACCCATTTGGTAACATTCCAAAGCACAAAGTACATACTTGATTTTTAGTTCAAAACACCTTTCGAATGGATTGTGTCCTCCCACGTATTCCTCATCTTGTCACTGTTGGTATAAATAGCTCGAGCCGGGCCTGTTGGCTTCAGTTCCGTTTTTCCGATTGCTTCGCTCTCGAGAACGGCGCGCTTCGAGATTTTCTGTTAGAAAATGTCATCATCTACTGCTTCTACACCAAAGACTGGGTTTAAGAAGTGTATCGACTGCGGTTCGAAGATGTCAATCACCGATCCTCACCTCATCTGTCTTTGGTGCCTGGGTTCAGATCATCAAACCGGCGACTGTGGCTCCCGTCAGTCGATGACAGAGAAGGCCCTCCCTGAGAGGAAAGCGGTGGGGCGGGAGGCTTCGAAGGCCA